>NC_052252.1:6598362-7216614 GCF_013401445.1 Tripterygium wilfordii | reverse complement strand
ATTGACCCGAGATCGAGGATCAGGGCTCGGATCCAAGATCGAACCTGAGATTCGGGATCAGGGTCGAGATCCAGGATTTGGGATCGAGGCTGGGATCCAAGATCAAACCCGAGATTAAGGATCGGGGCAAGGATACAGGATCATGGCCGGGATATAGTCAGGCCTGAGATTCAGGATCAGACCCGTGTTAGGTTTAGGATTAGGATTGAGCCCAGGTCAGGCCAGGATCAAGTCGGGGTCCAAGTCATGCCGGGGTCTAGGATCAAGACCGGATTAGCTCAAGGATCGGGATCGGGCCCAGGTCAGGCCGTGTTTGGGTCAGGGTCAGGGTCAGGGTCAGGGTCAGGGTCGGGGTCGGGGTCATGTTGAGGTCTGGGATCGAGTATGGGTCATGTCGGGGTCTAGGATCGGGCCAGGCTAGGCTTCACTAGCTCTTGATTTTTTTCAATAATATTTTTAATATATGTAAATGTATATGTGGGTAATTTTGAAAAACACTAAAAAATTGAATATATTTTCATTTTATAAACCAAACATCTTAATAGAATTATATTGTTATGACATTACCACAATTGAATTACTTGTAAATGGATTACAATTACTATCGCAATACATTGAACCAAACGGGCCCTAAATTCCATTGTTTTTTGAAAAATAGTGTAATACCTTCTCTTGCTAAATACCACTTCAACTTTCACAAATACATAGATGGAAAGTTCCCACACAACTAAAATTGAGAGGCCATACAAGAGTCCCCAACACCGAAATACTCGTTTTTAATACAAAATATACAGTTTTTTTAACCTAAAAAAATGATTAGACAGAGTGACCCAGTTTCGTAGGTTCAAAGGCCGTAGATGAATTTGTATAGCAATATTATTTAACTTTGGATTGAGTTGCCTAACTTGCTACCCTACTTACATTCACACCAACAGCTTCCCAATGCAATCTAATTAGTTAGCATTCTCTAACAAAGGAAAGATGATACATCCATGCTTATAAAGAGCATAGACACTAGAAGCAAATGTCCATCTTCCAACAACGGTAAATACCTTAAAGCCTCCTGTCCAAAAACAAAACAGAATACATCAAATCCTCCCATAAAGTCTCCATTGTCAATAAGGGATAAAGATCTCATAATTATGGGCAATAGTTTCACTATTGGTGACAAAAATAAGGTATTTTGGGCAAACAATAGAAGTCAGTATTAAGAATTAATTGGTAAACACAAAAAATTGGGTGATTAGATGAAATCTGACCTTACAAAACAAAAGTGTCTTTTGAAGTTTTAGCAATATCTAGAGCGTTCATAGTGGTGGACACTTCATACTCCTCATTGTTTGTGCAACTTCTATTTGTTTCAAGTGCTACATTTTCGTTTGGTGCACAGTGGAGCATACTTGAAAATTGAAACCACACTCCATCTTCTCTCTTTCCATCTTAGTCTAACGTGGCCTCAAGTCATTGGTTACGTGGGTCTCATAATTTTTACTATTCATCGATTAAGTGGTGCTCCAAATATGGAGCATGGCCAAATTTGAAGATATTTTCAAGTGTCATTTTTTTATCCGTTGTGTATATGTAGTACTTAACTTATTAAGAAAGCCACATTTCAAGTGCTTGAAATGACATCCAGTGATTGTTATCTATACAACACTTGATATCTCTTGATTATAGTGCAATCGATGGCTAGTATAAAAAATGCTCACAATGGTTCACTTGAAACAAGGGTTGGGAGAAGAAATGTGGCAGCTAATGTGGGTACCATAAATTTCACTATTTATCAATTAATGGACATGTCAAATATGGAGTGTGGGCAAAATTACCATTGCTTTTGGAGTGTCAAATTTGGACCATTGTGAGCATGTAGTGCTATGCTTTTCAAGAAAGCACACAATCAAATGCATGAAAATGACACCACTGTGGATGCTTTACCTACAAATCATCTACATATACCTTAATAAAGGTAACATATGACAGTTTCTTTGCCAATCTACAAGAAAGGGTCCATATTTGAGCCCCGCCACACCAGATTGAAGTTCGATGGAGGAGGCACTAGAGTTGGCGTGGGCCAAGGACATCAAGGACAGGATCGAGGAGCATCATCACCCTAAGGTCTTGTGATCAGAGGAGGAGGGAGAGATGCGTAGATGATTGAAAGAGAGATGAGGAGGGGGAGGGGTGGAGAGGAGAAGGTAAATATGAGTTTGAGAATAATTTTAAAATTTATGAGGAAGGAAAATGTTTTTTAGGACCAGTTTGGTAAAGCTTTTTTGCCAGTATTTCTACCACTTTCTAACAGAAATGCTTTTGGGTTGCCAAACGATCATTTTTCGACAGCAAAACCGAGACACTTTTTGGAGCATTTAATGCTCTTTTGAAAATGCTCCAATTTTAAACAATTTTGATAGCATTTTGGTTCATATTCCCATTATATCCTCAATATTTCATTGTTATCCCTATTATACCCCTAAAAAACCATTCTCTCTCTTTACCTATCTTCTTCTCTCTCTTCACCTCTCTCTTCCTCCTTACCCGTCTTCTTCCTTTTCAACTGAAACCAAAATGATATGTGTTTATAATTTTGGTATCCATAAGTCTTGGAGACTCATTCGCACTCAAACTCTCCATTCTACCCTCGAAAAGAGAGAGTTGGCCCAAAATCAATTGTGCGACTCTAATCGGCACTGTGGACTTGACAAAAACATACTTATATATAAATTTTTTTATTTTTATTTTCTCAATCATATGTTAATTATTTTACTTATTTTCTCATCTTTACAATTAAAATACATAATACACTCTACGTAATTAGCATAAATGTTACCAGCAAAAGTTCAATCAAACACTATCAAACATTATACAACACATTTGCTATTAAAATTGTTCAATATTTCTACTACCACCATTTCTGTTAGCATATATGTTATTTTGAAAATTGTTTACCAAACTCTATGCAATAATTTATTAGAGAGGAGATTGAGAATAATAAGAGATACAAGATTATTTTCTTGATTAAGGAATGTATTACTATATTAGTAATCCATATGATATGAAATTGATGAAAATAAAAATAATCAAAGGCCACATGATACGTGACAGTTACTCAGCTTTATTTCCACGCCGTCATTCCGAGTTCTATGACCGTAACAGCGCGGGGTTGACTCAAATTGCCCTTTTCGCACGACGATTTACCAAGTACTCCCGGGAACCAGCAGAAAATTACCCCTCTCATGTTAAAAAAAAAATCCCCAATTCCGTTTCCCTCCCCAATTTTAAACCATCGCCAGTCGCACCGAGACACCGACCTTCTCTATCATCTGTAAAAGCGAGTCGAAAGAAAGCTAAAACGCAACGGCAGAAAAACGAAACAGCGGAAGAGAAACAAGCGACACAAAAAGAGAAGAAAACTAGAAGAAGAAACACAGAGTGGCTAGCACGATGATTAAATTTTTCAACAGAGGGAAGGAAATAGCCACCGATTCCTCACCGTCTTTTTCTCCGTCCGTCTCTTCGACGCCTCCCTCTTCGTCTTCTCCAGTGACGGGTCCTGCCAGGCCTATCCGGTTGGTCTACTGCGATGAGAAGGGCAAATTTCGTATGGATCCGGAAGCCGTGGCTACGTTGCAGCTCGTCAAGGAACCTATTGGCGTCGTTTCGGTGTGTGGCCGGGCTCGTCAGGGCAAAAGCTTCATATTAAATCAGGTGAATTCTTGTGGATTCGAACCGAAAACCTTTCAAATTTCCCCAGTGGTTCATTGTGGTATGTAGAATCTTGAAATCTAGGGTTTGTTAATTTGGTATGTCCTCTACAGTAATTGACGCTTCTCTGATTACTATAATTAGCTTTTATAGTACATTTTGCTTAACCATGTAGAAGAAGGTAACAGCTATCGAGAGCTTAGGAGTGGTATTACAGGGTTTTTCCGCATCAATTTTTATGTCCTTCTATAGCATGTTGAATAGGAAGGTAAAGTTAGGCACTGTTGAATGGTTTGACTAGTCATTGCTGAGGAGCAAGGGTTTTCGATGCAAGCTAATAATATTTTCTTAAGAGCACATGAAATTTACACAAGATATTTTAGTTGTGCAATCAGTAATTAAAATTTTTTCCTTGGTATTATGGAAAACCAGATGCTAGTGAGTAGTGTTAGAAAATTTCGTAGGGTATTATGGTACTATCTCATGTATTTCACTCTGGCTCAAAATTCTATGTATCTTGGAACTGTTTACTTGTTATATTTTGATTGTTGAATTCCTTAAGAGGTTTTTTTGCATTGATGTGTTAGCTTCTTGGGAGAAGTAGTGCATTTCAAGTGGCATCGACCCACCGACCGTGCACAAAAGGTCTTTGGTTGTGGAGTACACCGATAAAGAGAACTGCTATTGATGGGACTGAATACAATCTTTTGCTACTAGATAGCGAAGGGATAGATGCTTATGATCAGACGGTGAATTCTCATCCTCTTCCTCCGGAATCTACTAATAATTGTGGATTTGATTGACATGTTTTATTTCTTGTTCTGTTATCGATATATTCCATTAACCAACCATTTCTTTGTTATTTGACAGGGAACATACAGCATTCAGATATTTTCCTTAGCCGTCCTCTTATCTAGCATGTTCATTTATAATCAGGTTAAGAAAACTTATTATATGACCTTGGTTCTTCTTAACTTTATATTATGATGTGCTTACTGGTCTTTTGCTTTATTTTCCTTACAATATCTTCTATTCAGATGGGTGGTATAGATGAGGCTGCACTTGATCGTCTCTCTCTAGTCACCCAAATGACAAAACACATTCGCGTCAGATCCTCTGGAGGGACTACGGCTTCTGAACTCGGGCAACTCTCCCCAATCTTTGTTTGGCTTCTAAGGGTAATTTTCGTAGAATTGTACAAATTTGCACATGTTGCATTACTCGGGAGCATTACGTGATTATCTTTTGTGTATTAATGATTATTGCATGAGTTGATATTGCGGTTCCACGATTTGGTTGTACACTTTGAGGGTGCTTCTCGGTGGCATTTAACTTTGTATTCACAGGACTTCTACTTGGACCTGGTCGAGGAGAATCAGAAAATAACGCCTCGCGACTATCTAGAGCTTGCTTTGCGTCCTGTTCAGGGTAGCGGAAAAGATATAGGTGCAAAAAATGAGGTGATTTTTGCTTTGGTTCAAACTTCATTCTTCCAATAATAAATTATATGTATTGGTTTTTCGGCTACATTAAAATTGCAGCTTTATTTGTGAAGTCTTAATTCTCTTTCAATAATAATAATCAACAGATTCGAGACTCCATTAGAGCTCTTTTTCCAGATAGAGAATGCTTTACACTTGTGAGGCCTTTAAACCGGGAAAATGATCTCCAGCGACTGGATCAAATTTCGGTTAGCCCCCTTTCTCTTTTTCATACTCCAAGTGAACTTCTTTTGATGCTTTTATCGATAATTGGTTAGGCTGTATTTAGCTTTGGTGTTCATTAGCATGGAACAACCTTTTGGAGGCTCTCAGTGCTCTCATCTTTGTAGTTTTTGGTTGTACCCCTGCATTGGTCTTTTTTTTTCAATTGGAAGAACATTGTAACCCATGTTGCATTAAAAAAGTTAAACCTTGATTATTGGGTTGCTATTTTCTTCCGTATAGATAGTTTTTCCTATTGAAATTTGAAACATCACTTTTTTGTAGCTCGACAGACTAAGGCCTGAGTTTAGATCTGGGCTGGATGCATTGACAAAATTCGTGTTCGAGAGAACAAGGCCCAAGCAGCTTGGGGCTACTGTGATGACAGGTCCGGTTCTTGTTGGTATTACAGAGTCTTATCTGGCTGCTCTGAATAATGGTGCAGTTCCAACAATATCCTCTTCATGGCAGGTTTGTGTGGTATTTTGAGATTTGTTATTTTATTACAAGTTATCCTCTTCATTAATTTAGTTTTTGCATGTACAAAATATCTTTCATATACAAAAAAAGAGGGAGAGATATGAGAGAGATTGAGGCACATTGAAGGAGAGGTGATAAGGACGTTCTTGAACTCTATAGTATTACTTAGAGAGGATTTTTGGATTAATTGGCAAAGGAGAATCCTTGCCATCTTATTTCTATAATGTTGTCATGTAGTCGAACCTTTTTTTTTGGTCTGAAAGACTTTACCGCTGCTGTTGATGATGATAACCATATAGTGGACGAAATTTTGTGATTCTACACGTCCACAATAATGCAAACATCAAACACTTGGTGATTGCTCTTTGAATAAAAAGAGTTAGTCCTTGTCATTCCCCAACTTGATTTTTTTTTCTGCAAATAAACCTAGAAGCTCATTTAATTAAAGAAAGCTCGTTTAATTAAATTTGATATTCGATTCTTATTTTTTTGAAACTAAATTTTCTTCATCTTCTTTAATTTTTACCTTTTTCATTATATTACTTATAATTAGTTCAGTTTATTCTCTCTTGTGGCACTATTAACTACTATATTATTTCATTAAGCTGTCTGATATTGTGTTGAACTGGTGTGTTTTTTTATCTGCCATTTTTCCTGTTCAATTACTGTTAGTTATGTTAAATTTATCATTATCAGTGGTTTAAAATGCTTAAAAAAGATATTGCTGAGTTTTTCAATAGTTGGGAAAAGATGGTTAATACTCACTGAACCTTGAAAGGAAATTTTCCAGTGCATCAAATAAGTCAATTCTCTCATATTTAAACACACTTTGTTTCAGAGTGTTGAAGAAGTGGAGTGTCGCAAAGCATTTGACTCTGCTACGGAGTCTTATTTGTCTAGTTTTGACCGCTCAAAGCCAATTGAGGAAGTAAGTGATGCTTTGTCCTACTTGTTGATAATTTTTGTCAATTTTCTAATGCTGCTGCTTTTTTAGGTTGCTTTGAGGGAAGCACATGATGAGGCTGTTCAAAAAGCATTAGCTGTCTTTAGTACAAGTGCTGTTGGGGTTGGTTCAGCTAGGAAGAAGTATGAGGGCCTTCTCCAGAAGTTCTTCAAAAAGGCATTTGAGGTAACGTAACATATACACATGCATCGCCAACCTGCGATTTAAAATGATACTTTTGGTTTGAGGCTGGCTTCAATATATATATATATATATACAAGGCCATATATACTGTAGAATATAAATTCTATTCTCCAATTGGTGGTTGTTTTGATTTCTTAAACCTGTTTGTTCCATTAAGGATTTTTTGCTAGGGTTAGAGGTAAGGTTGCAATCCCTGCCCTCTTCCTTTTGAGAACAAGATTGGGGCCAAGCTTTAAGCTCATTATATGAGAGTATTCTGGAATCCAAGAAACTCACATGAAGTTGAGAGCAATCTCCCAAGTCTTCCTAAACCAATAGTTTCTGCTTATTGCTTGGACAACTAGCATCCATCCATCGTGCCTCTTCTTTGCAAGTTATCTATTGTTAAGATTTTTCCATATGTAGCTTCCCAATTGGAAAAAGCCATACTCAATGGATCCTTAGTCTTCTATCTTAGCTTCTCCATATAGCTTTTAAATCAGCTTGGCAGATTATTGTATAAACAAGAGGAGAAATTGGGAATTAGATCAACATGCTAGTTATATTTTTCAGCTACATGTGGGTGATTCCATAAGCAAGGCCGTCCAATAGTGTGCATGAGAATTTTATTTTAAATTTTTTCTTCTTTTCTCTAAATGCGGAAAGATTTGTCATATGATCATCAATACTACAGATTCGTATCGAAGAAAAGAGCGTACATCTCGGATGTTGCACTCAGCTCAAAAATACACCTCTAATGTTCCACTCAGCACAAGAATACAATCTAAAAGATCTATTACTTTCAAAAGCATATTTTTATCAATGAGACTACTTTTATATGCCATTTTCGTAAAGTATGATATTTTATGCATTATTCGGAACAATTTTTCCATAGATGCTACAAAGTCTCACTTTCATCATATACGTTCTAAAGCGTACTGTTCAGAGTTGTTCCCGCCAAGAAACTGTGCTTAGTTTACTATTACAGAAATTTCTTCCTTTTTTTTTTTCCGGAAAAGGTCTGGTAGATGTGTATCTTTTGCTGTTTTTATGTCATATTAATGTTTCTTGCGTCTAGCAGTACTGACTATCCTTGTTCACTGATGCAGGATTATAAGAGGAATGCATTTATGGAGGCAGACTTACAATGTTCAAGTGCCATACAGAGCATGGAAAAGAGGCTTAGAGCGGCTTGCTTTGCTTCCAATGCAAACATAGATAATGTTGTGAAAGTAGGTCTTTCATGTCTAGTTCTAAACTATTCATGTGAAGCAATTCAATGAATATTTAAATATTCTAAACCGGGTGTTGGGATTTGAGGTTGCTAATTAGAATCCTTTGCTGTATTCGTTTTTTAAAATATGCTCTGTAGGTTCTTGATGCCCTTCTATCGGAGTATGAAGCATCTTGCCATGGCCCAGTGAAATGGCAGAAGTTAGCAGTTTTCCTTCAACAAAGGTTTGAATGAGATCCTTTAAATCTCTTGTTTATGTGCTGTTGTGTTTCTGAGATTTACTTACTTTCGTTTTCTTTTCTCTGTTTTTCCTTATAATGCAATTTACTACTCCAGCTTGGATGGCCCAGTTTTTGACCTTGCCAAGAGGCTTGCTGATCAAATTGGATCAGAAAAGAGTTCTCTCCTGTTGAAATACCGATCTATCGAAGATAAGATGAAGTTGCTTAATCAGCAATTAGAAGCTAGCGAGAAATACAAATCAGAATATCTGAAGCGATATGATGATGCTATTAATGAGAAGAACAAGCTTTCTGCTGACTACGTTGGCCGCATAACAAATTTGCAGAGTAATTACAGTTCACTGAATGAGAGGTGTTCTAGCTTGATGAAAGCATTGGATTCTGCCAGGCAAGAGACTTCGGACTGGAAAAGAAAATATGATCAGCTGATTTCAAAGCAGAAAGCTGAGGAGGATCAGGCCAGTTCAGAAATTGCACTTCTGAAGTCCAGGAGCAGTGCTGCGGATGCAAGGCTGGCTGCTGCTCAGGAGCAAGTTAAGTCTGCTCAAGAGGAGTCAGATGAGTGGAAACGGAAGTATGATGTTGCCGTTAGAGAAGCAAAAGCTGCTCTTGAGAAGGCAGCAATTGTTCAAGAACGTGCCAATATGGAAACGCAACTTAGAGAGGATACACTACGAGAGGAGTTCTCCGGCAGTTTGGCTGCAAAGGTACTTCAACCTAAGACCATACACATCTATGTTTTCAAGTGCCTCTATTAATCTAAAACAAGTCTCAATTTTTCATCTTTCAAATACAAAGATGCAAAGAGTTATTTGTTTTGTGTGTAAATGAATATACAGGAGGATGAAATAAAGGAGAAAAAGGCAAGGCTTGAGCACGCTGAGCAGTGTTTGACAACTCTAAAATTAGAGTTGGAGGTGAGCTTCTAGACTATTAACTTATGCAAACTGACCTTAAATCCTGACTAATGGACAAATCCCAGTCATAATTTCGGCACACTCATAATCTACTTCATCAGGTAAAATCTAATCTGATGATAATTTTATTGAATACATAACTTTGTATTTAAAGAGAAAATTTGAAACCCGACTTTTTTTGTTCTAAAGCCTGACTTCTTGTTGAAAATAAATTAGCCCGCAAAGCTCTGATGTATGTTGTTATTCATAAGCATTTGTCATTGCATGTGTGGATGCTAATGTTTTACATCTACAATGCTTTTTTAGGCTGCAAGGTCAAAAATGAAGAGCTATGATGTGGAGATAACATCACTGAAACTTGAAATCAAAGAGTTGGGTGAAAAGTTTGAGACTGTTAGTGCTAAGGCCCAATCATTTGAGAGAGAAGCAAGGATATTAGAGCAGGAGAAGATCCATCTGGAGCAAAAGTACCAATCGGAATTCAAGAGGTTTGATGAAGTCCAGGAACG
Source organism: Tripterygium wilfordii (assembly GCF_013401445.1). NCBI lineage: Eukaryota > Viridiplantae > Streptophyta > Magnoliopsida > Celastrales > Celastraceae > Tripterygium > Tripterygium wilfordii. Next base: position 7,206,701 of record NC_052252.1, on the reverse strand, counting down.
ATGTAAACTTGCTGAAAAGGAATCTAAGAGGGCAACTGAATCGGCTGAAAAAGCTCAGTCTGAAGCCGTTGCAGCACGGAGAGAAATGAATGAGATTCAGAAGTTGGCAATGGAAAGATTGACCCAAATTGAGAGAGCAAATAGGACTCTTGAAAGTTTGGAGAGAGAGAAAACTGACTTGATGAATGAATTAGATAGAGTACGTGTATCCGAGATGAATGCGCTTTCCAAAGTTACAACTCTAGAGATAAGAGTTGAAGCAAGAGAGAAAGAAATCGAGTCATTATTGAAGTCAAACAACGAGGATAGGGCAACTAATGTTAAAGTCCTTAAAAATCTTCTGGAAGAGGAACGTGCAGCCCATGGTGTTGCAAACCATAGGGCAGAAACCTTGTCTATTCAATTGCAGGACGCACAGACAAAGCTTGATGCACTCCAACAACAGTTGACTGCAGTTCGTTTCAATGAAACAGCACTGGACGGTAAGCTTAAGACTACTTCCCATGGGAAACGTCTGAGAGAGCATGACTTTGAAGTGGGTGTGGGTTCTGTTCAAGACATGGGCACAAATGACAAAAGTTTAAGAGGAAATAAGAGATCTAGAAGCACAACAAGCCCTTTAAAGCACAAGCAGCCGGAAGATGGTGGTTCTGTGTTCATGGATGATGCAGACACTCAGAGTCAAAATACTGATCAAGAAGACTACACCAAGTTTACTGTGCAGAAACTTAAGCAGGAGCTCACGAAGCATAATTTCGGTGCTGAGCTACTTCAGTTGAGGAATCCCAACAAGAAAGACATCATTGCTTTGTATGAGAAATGTTTTCTCCAGAAGTCTTGACATTCCATTGGGCTTGTACAGCTTGAGTGCATGTAACGTATTTGCAATTTAATTGTTCCTGCGGTTTGTTAGCCTAGACTTGAAAGGTAGTTTAATAGTCTGCTTCCTTGAAATTCTCTTCAGTTTTAGCGCAGGGTATATGATTTTTGTGTGATAAGAGGATTCCATCATTCTACTTTTTTACTAACATGAGCATTTTCTTTAGCATTTGACATAGGTTGGAACTGTTCCCTGAATTTGAATTAGTAGTGATTGTACAATACTTGGTTTGTTTGATTGTGTTTTATTTTAAGTTGGATTGATTGAATTCACTCCGGACACTGATTCTCTAACACTCATCTTCTATCTGAGTAGTCATTTACAAAATGTATTGAAGCACTAATGCGCAAAAACAACAAAATATATCACATTGCTTTAGATTGTGGAAATCACGTTCTTACAACTCAGATGATGATATCCGACTCCCACTGAAAAATGGAGCTCTTGTATATACAGCCAATCATGAGAGTATATAAAAGAACGTAATGATGAAAGTAAGACCTAAGAAAAACTGGATTCATACGAGGTCAAGCAGGCTTGCATCTATCTCTATATTAATGTAACTCGTCTTTTTTATAATAGGGGGCACAGAGGCACCATTGGCCAATGTCCTTGCTTCAAAATCTTCCAAAGAACCTGCCTCTGCCTTTCACAAAAGACACTTCCTATATATCTACCTTATCATTCACTTCTCTTCTTTTCAAATTCCCTATCTAATAAATTATTCAATTACACTACACAACATCAAAAAAATTTTTTAATAAGTACCACACAACATCAATAGCAATACTCAAAATGACTTTTTACAACTGCTTAGCCCTAACATATATTCAAAGCATTCTACTACGACTCCCATGATCAAAACCAATAAAAGAAGGATTGTAGTAAGTGGTGGGTTTGTTTGTAGGGTTATTGTGGTGATCATGACTTGGGTTTTTCAATCTTCTATCAAAAGAATCCTTGATGCTTGAACCACATTGTCTTGGCTGAGTTTGACAGAATACCTTAGACACAACTAGCTCACCATCTTTTTCTTCCTCATCATTGCCAAGATGGTATTGGTGCATCACCCAATTAGTCTTCTCAGGCTTCCTTTGCCTTCCATAATTGGTGTATAACACTAGAATCTTCTTGAATCCCTTGACTGTTCCATCAATGAAGACTGGCCTTGTCTTGCCTGTTTTGTGCCATCTTGTCTCACTTCCATCTTCATCTCTATGTACCTTTCTCCGTTTCCTTGTTCCGGTCGTGTACGCCTTCGAAGGTCGATGAAAGAAGTGTCGAATTTGGCCATCTTTGCTTACTCCTGCATTGTCCAATTGTAGACAAAATATTAATGTGAACTGCATTTTTTGTGGAAACATTAGTAGTTCAATCAGTTTACAGAAAGAAACATTAGCTACAGAGAACAGAGAGATATGAAAATATAGATCAAAGAATACTAGCATGGTATAATTGAAGTTATTGAATCTATAAAGCAAGAAATCTTTTTTCTATAAAGATGCTATTGATTCCTTCTCATACTCAATGCATGGGGAACTTTTAGCCAGTCTATATATGTAACAGTACACTGCTTCGCACCAGTAAGATTTTGTCCGCTTTGGACCAACCTATACTAACATGCATTTTTTGTCTTCCTAAGCCTAACACCATCCCATATTTAGAGGTGGATCAACGTGATCCATGCCCCCATTGGACAAACCAATACTGGCATGCACCTTTTGTTTTCCTAAGTCTAATACCAACTCATACTCAGAGATGGATCTACGTGATCCATGCTCCCAGTGAAATCATGTGAGTTCCATTATATATATGAGTAAAAATATTAGGTCCCCACTAAATATATAATAGGCCCCTAATAAAAAATACACAACTCCCAATGAAAACATAGAAAGTAGGCCCAAACCTTACGCACATTGATAAGCCTAAAGACACCCCTCAATTAGGGAAAAAAATATAACAACCGAGAGCTCGGTCAACTATGCCAATTGAATTGATGGATGGATTTGATTAAACTTCTAATGAAGAGGCCCGAGAGGAATCCAAAAAAAGCGACCAATCTTTATACCTAGCAAAATGGCTCGACATAAATAGTAGGAAAAATTGACGAAAGAAGAACCCTAACAAGATAAGATTGAAACCATTCCTATTGAGTGCATATGTGAAGAATAACACAGAGAAAAGATCAGAGAAGTAAGGCTAATCAGCTAGGGCCGGTGTTTTGGAGCCAAGAATACAACTCTAAGTCTGAGTATGTGCTAAGAAATAGCAATTGGAATACTAGAAGAGACAAAATCGGTCTGTTTTATATTTGTTTATTAAATGCTTATTTTAGTGATGTATTGAGATTTTTCATAAGAAAACTTGGAGTAGAAAGTAACAACATTGCTGAAGATCCTCTTCTTCAATGCCAAATAAAGTTGAATTGAACAATCTTACTTCGAACCCAAAGGAAAGGAGAGAGATTTTGAATTATATATTACTAGTGATTATCTTTGTACTATATAAATAACCTCAAAAAAATTTCCCCTAGACTCCACTGTTTAGTTGTGCCCCCAATAAATTCGAATCCCGAATCCGTCATTGTCCGTACCAATTTGAATCCAAGAAAAATGTTTGTTACTAGTTAGGAAATTTAGCCTATTATATTATGCATTTCACTTCTTTCACTGGACTATGTAGAATTTAGAACACAAAAACCCCTTTGCCACTCGATCGTTTGCTCAGTACCACCAAACTTGACATGACACCACATAAACTTGTTGCCCAACCCACCACTCGAGTAGGGGGCTACAATATAAACGTTAAGAGGCAATCTATACATATGCTTTTTAGAAGTGTATATATATATAGACACTCCATTAAGGGCTTGCCCATTTAGGGTGTTGGGAGGTGTTGGGAGGTGTTAGGGAGGGTTGGGTTCGTCCCGAACACCTCTCCACCCTTGACTGTTTAACGGGTTCGGGACCGTTGGTACAAACACTTCCCAACACCCTCAACACCTCTCAACACCCTAAACGGGCAAGCCCTAAGGAAGAAGTGCAAGAATTGAATACTTTTCTTTGGAATCAAAAGAAGGTTCCACATGCAACCTTATAGGATATAAAAAAAAAAAAAAAGTGAAAGGTGGGTTTCAAAGAATGTGATTGTTTGACCCAAGAATTGTCACCTACATTCTTCAAGTCAAAATTATTAGGACTGTGTTTTGTCCTTTTGATATATGAAAAATGTGATAATGCATTTGGTAATATTGAAGACGATCTAAAAATGTAATATTGACTATTGGCTCGTTGTATAAATTAATTGTGATATATCAAAAACTGATGCTAGATATATATATATATAGCTAGTGGAAATTGTGATATATATGTTTTGCTGAAATAGAAATTCAGAATTGAAGGTCCAACAAGATCTCTTCCTCGATAAAAACGTATGCCTGCGGAATTTTCGTAGTTCAATCCCTAGTTATACACTCGGCCTGTTCTACCCGAGTTTAGGCAAAAAACCAGAAGTAAATCTAGCTAAATCCATGTCCACGCATGTTTGATAGGCTTATGTGTGTATATATATTACCTGGGAGCTTCTCTGGGTGGGTATAGCAAATACCATTCTCCCCCTCTATTGTTGGAATAAAGTCATCAATAAGCGAGTTGAACCCTCGAGTGTCCGATAATAATATCTTGGCCTCCAAATGTTGAAGTATCTCCTGGTCACTTGGATCAAACTTCACTCCTGCTGGTAGCCCTGCCAAATCCTCTACTCCTCCTCCTCTTTGTCCCCCCTATCGTTTTTATTATTATTACATATTTATATAAAAATAACACTAATAATAATTAGGAAAAAAAATCAATAGAATAAGAAAAAAAAAGTACCTGCTGAGATTGAATTTGAATGAAATGGCCACAGGAAGGGCATGTTATGGTACGAACATCATCGATTAGGGTGTTGTTGTCTTTAGGGGTTCGTGTGACTGCTACTTGAATGGCTTCTGGTTCTGGGTTATTATTGCACCATGTCATGATCTCTCTTTCTTTCTTTGCTTTCCTATTATGCCCATAAACATTAAAGAAACTAAGAAAGATAGAGCAAAAGTGGGTCTCAAATTGTTGAGTTGCAGAACACAGAGAGAGGGAGACAATTAGGGGGCGTGAGGTGAGGGTTCAAAAGCTAGCAATAAAAGAAAGTAGAGAGAAAAAGATGTCCAGAAATAGAACAGCTTGCTTGGACGTAAAGTTAGGTTATGCTACTCTACAAACGCTTCTATCGGAGAATATATGCACTCCTAAGTACTCTTTAATCTTTATTAATTACTAATAATTATTGTATCCAAACAGTGGGACTGACCCACTGAGGATCTTATTATGGAAAGTTAACGATAAATAGCAGACAAAATTTAAAAGAGTTGGAGTATATAATATGGTACGTAAAGTGTGTATGGCGCAACCTGATTCTTGTGAGACGTTTCACCTTCTTGTACATGTATACATACATATACATATATATATACACAGAGAGAGAGAGAGAGAGAGAGAGCTTTAGCTGCAGTGAAGCTTTAGCTGCAGTGTCAACCTAGAGTCTGCTTAAAGTTAGGTATATATACATACAAATGCTAGTGATGAACATACGTACCAACAAATTATACGTACCAACCCCTCCCCTATGACTACTAATCCATTTCTTCGCTTATACTTGTCATGTCAAGCAAGGAATCAACTCTTTCCCTCACCCTCCCATTTGAACAATAAATCTTCTTATTTACCTTTAAGCTTGGTACAATTAAGTTTTCAATATGGAGTTCTCAAGGAACCACCGAGAACTACACCATATAAATTTGTCATTTAGACATTCGAGGCAAGTATAAACGCGAGTCATTAAGTCCATGGTACAGAAGTTTCCCATCTGATGATATAATAAGTTAGGTCAAAACCTAACGCGTGACCACAAGAGTATTGCTCTCAATGATAATCGAACTAAGAACATTTTGAGTTCATACAATTCGAACCCAAAAAATTCACCACTATATTATTACTCGATCTGCATTTATATATATTATTACTTTTTCGATGTAATAATATTTAGTATAAATGGCCGTTTTCGCTTTGGCCGCAAGAATATACCCAACCCAGTCAGTATCTGATGACTCGAGAGAGGTCCGATCTTGTTTTATCAGGTGATGTTTAGCGATGACACAGTGTCAGTTGTAGCCAGATTCAAAAACTTCTGGAACAGAGTATCATTCCACCAATATTATTTAACTTGCCACAGCCGACATGTCACGCGCGTGTGGATTAGCTTCTAATATAAGCTACGCAAAAGCTTATTCAAGAAGCTATATAATATAATATGATATGTATATTATATTTGACTATTATCTTGAACGTGTGGATTAGGGTTTGACACTTTTTGTCAATTTTATTTAAATGGAGGCTGCACTGTTAATTAGTTTTACATATTATCCTCTTTTGATGCATATAATCTCTTACAAAAGGAATACACCAAGTATAAAACCTCTTACACGAAATAAAGTAATCAAAATACTCATTTGATTATTGTTATAGTACTTTGATACCTCATTTAATTGCCCGATAAAGTTACCTACAATCCAAATAACCAAATAAGTAATTATTTTTCAAACCCATTTATATTAACTCTGGAGATTGGTTGACCATTGTAAATTATGGGATCCACACTGTCACGTGTCAACAGATGACTGGAGATCACTTCTAATATAAATAGACTATTTGGTTCAATTATTGCTGATAACATTTATCTTGTTCAAAATAATATATATGTTACTTGACCAAATGAAGCCTAATTGTACATCTCTCAACTTCATAACCTATTTTTTCAAGTCATAGGGAGGAGGATGGCGACGACCTCCTGTCTTTCCTCCTCCTCCCTTGGCATAGATATATCATTTTCTTTATGGATATGTTGTTTTATTTTTACTTTCGTACGAAATAAGGAATGTTTCTAGGTTTTTTCACCACATAGTCTCTCATGGAGGTGAAATATGGATCTTCTCATCCATATGTCTTGAATTCTTCACCACACCGGTTCTTCTGGTGTGTTTCAACCACACATATATGATGTACAATGATGGGGCTCCTAAATCTGGAAGAGATTGAACTTTTTTTATGAAAGAAAAGTAAAAAACCTAGATCCAATCCATGCGTGTTTTATCTATTTTATGTTTGTTGTTTACTCTGTCCAGGTTCATCCCGGTGTTGTCCAGTGTTTTTTTTTTGTTCTCGAAACCTGGTGTCTACTTTCCTTGGATTTGATTTGTAATTTCCTAGGTTGCTATCACGATGCTAGGTGTAACTTTATTATCATGTGTCGAGTTTTTAACCCCATTGAAAAATGATATATGAGTGGTCAGGATGTTTGTGCTGAATATCCATATATTCTTGGATGATTATTTATGTGTTTGCAGTTCTTTATCTGATTTCTGTGTAGGGATGTATGCGGAGGTAGCATACACTACTTGGTTGTTTAGTGTAACTTGAAGTAGGCTACTCCATTCGTGTTTCAGGATCATATCCAAACAAGCCTTAAGTATTTTAGCTTAGCTTTGCTGTGGATCAGAATATATTAAATCTTGCGTGACTGAGTTTTTGTTTTAGGACACTAGGTTAGAGTTGTCTTTAATTAGAAACTCTTTGTCTAAGGTCTTATGCAAAGGAAATACTTGTAAATTAAGTTTCCTAATTTCATGCAATATGAAGTTCGTCGAAATTAGGTTTGTGATTATAGTCAAACTAGAAAACTTGGATCTCAGAAGAGTTACAGTTTACGGCTCTTAGGGTTACTGCTCAACAAGTTGAAGACTATATATAGAGAGTTCAAGACTGCTTGGTGATTATTGAAGGAAAAGCACAAATATCGAGTCGATCTTCATCAGTGCTTCGAGGTTATCATTTTATATATTTTCTTGGTAGAGAAGAGTGTTGGCGTGATACAGCTCTTGGTGGAATGGATCACTTGTTGGTGGACGATCAAACAACGTCTTCTCAGCTAAAGTCTTTGGTAGTTACCAAAGCACGTGCGGCTAACTGATTTGTTGTGTTTAATGAAACATACACTGAATAGTTGATGTATTAAGGTGTCTTTGTCTTAGAACCTTTGTAATCTTTTATGATCTTAGTAGATTGTTTCCAATGTTGGTCGCTTAATAGACTCAGAGTTTTTTCCCTGCTAGATTTTCTTCATTATCTCTTATGCGTAGTTTATTATATTTCTTTATTGCGCACGATTCCATATTATTTGACTAACGATTCTTAAAGTATAACACTCTCATCATGGAATGAATTGTTGTGCTTATACTTTTCCAAAAAAGAGAGGCTAAATGCCTAAATGTACATGCCGAATTTATATACAAAAAGAGATGTATATGCATATGCCCCACTTCACGCGCAAAAAGAAGATTAAATGACAAACCACCGTTTCATGTTTTCATTTCCACATTCTCCAATACTAATTCTTAGTGAGACCAATCTAACACAGTCGTCGTTCAAAAGTCAAACAAATCCCCAATTCAACATTTCACTATTTTCCTTCATTACTGTCCAAAATTGGTGACTCGTAAAAGTCTTGACTAGCTCAATCACAAAGAAACCTCAATCTCCACACTCTTCAAAATTGCTGTAACTTGAACAATTGATGGTCTGTTCTTCCTATTCTTGCTGACGTACACAAGCTGAAGCAACTTTAGCCAATCTGAGTATTGGTTTCATATGTTTAGGCATTGCAATTCTTGGGTCCAAAAGTTCATTAAACTTCATTTCTTTAATCAAAGACAATGCCCACTTCACAAGCAAACCTTCTTCACTTCTTTGCATCCACCACCGCTATTGTTAATCCAATACTCATCATCCACATACCCCACAAGCCCTCTCTTTTCCTTTGGTGCCAAGAAAGACAACCCATAATCACCGACTCACAAAATTTCACATCTACGAAAATGTTTGAGGACTTAACACACCCATGTATTATATATGGTGTCATCCCTTCGTGAAGGTATTCAAGTCCTCTTGCTCCTTCGGCTGCGATTTTTAGTCTCCGGTTCCAATCTAATAGTGATGCCCCATCTGGGTTTTGACGCAAATAGAATTCCAAACTTCCTATACCAACAAATTCGGTTACTAGAATTCGCTCACCAGGTGCTTGTGAAAAGGCCAGAAAGGGGACTATATTGGGGTGTTGGGATAAAGAGAGATTTGATGACTGAAGAAAACCCAAATCCGGCATTACTTAGAACAAACCTTGAATGTATTCTTTTGATTGCAAGAAGCTCTCCTTTAGCGAATATTCCTGCATATACAGTCCCCAGACGTCCTTGACCCACAATTCTGTTTTGCTTGAATCCATCAGTGGCGGCATGAATATCCGTTAATGGACAAGCATACGCAGAACTCTTGACTGGAACTGAAAGAGTTTGTTCAGATTCATGTTGAGGTTTCTTTCTGCATAGAATGTATAGAACAATCCCCGAAATGATGAGTGACACTGAGAGGAGAACGATAACAAAATCATAGCCAATCTGCTCACTGCGAGTCATGCCTGTGATCTTAATTTGCTAGACCTCTCTGTAGAGGCTGAGGAGATGGAAGCATCAAGAGAAGCTAATTGGGTCAGTAAATTAAGTTGTTAATGATTACATATATATACATATATATAATGTGGATGCTTTGAGAAAGGCAGGATATATTTGGTGAAGGACGTTGGAAATTTGATGAGTCTGTTTTAGTTGTGTTGGCTCATGGTTTGGCCGTCTCCTTAATTGTTGTACATCAAAACAAAGTGATTACATAATGTTTACGTCAATTTGATCACTCTATCTCGTCAGATGCTCATTCTAGGTATGGTTTTTTTCAATGATTATTTATATTATGTACTATTTTCTTGGGCCTCCTCCCTTAATCCTAAACTAAATGAGTTAACTTGTCCAGTTTTCACTCTTCAGAACATAATAATTTGATTAAGATCAGCAACGTCGCTTGGCCCAGGTCCATACCTGGACAGGGGATGCACGCCCATAGATGGGTTGTTCTGATACTAATTGAGTAATTGGAATAGGGTCCGTCCCTCCACACTAATAGCAGTTTAATTGATTTGGGTGAGGTTCACATGGCTTTGTCTTCCCATGCCCAACCTATTCCATACTAACATAAGATTCGAGAAAACCGATTGCTGCTAGTTATGAAATTTGGAATCAATTATCTGTACTAAGTTCGCACATATATGTGAGGTGGGATCGTACCAACTTTCCATAAGTGGACATCAAATTTCTTATCATGACGTATATAGTTTTTTAAATAAGATAATATTATGCAACTGCGTCTGCATACAAACACAAAGGGGGGGTCTCACATGGTAACAACGGTTTTGGTTATAACAACTAACATACAAAGTATAGCTCGCTTTTTAGTGGTGGTGAGAAATAAGTTTGGTAGAAATTGATTTGGTCATAGAGAAATCAGGCTCTGCCATTTCCACCAACAATTTTAGCCTGTGTGAAGGACATTATTAGGATGAAAACTATTTGCACCCCTCATTTAACTAAGTATATCTCATTAACCTTTCAAAACTTCTCATCTATGACCACCCACTTGACCTTACCATTTGCCCCAAATCTTTTCCCTCATTCCCTCCTTTCCCTTCTTCCCTTTACCTGAACCCTAATCCCTCTTTGGTTCACAACACCATCACCACCCAAATGGGTATTCTTTCCTGGTTCAAGGCAATCCATAATCACTTCTCGCAACGTTGAATTGGACGGTAGTGTGCGCCGAGAGCCGAACGAGAGCCTATTCCTGAGACATGATTCTTTGACGAGAGGTGTTTGGAGCACCATAACCACCAGAGTGATCTCCTAATTGAGTAAAAAGACTGCGGTATATTGGGAGTTGTTCAGACATATGTTACAAAAGTGGTTCTTCGACGTTCATCGCCAAGGATAATGCAATTTAGGATCTTAATCATGACTTTATGAACTCATTGTTTCGTGTGGTGCCGACTTCTCCAATGGTACAACTCCGGATCAAACCATGACTTTAGGTGCATCGGCTTCGAGATGTTTTGCCATTAGGGCGGAAAGTATTCGATGGAGAGAAGTTAGGGAGGGTTTCTTATGGTGGTGTAGAGAAAGAATTGAGAATTAGGAATTAGGGTTCAGGGGGGTGCAAATGGTGTTTTTGTGGAAAAACACAAATAAGGGTGTATTGTTATGTTTTTAACATGAGTTTATTTAAATTGGGTATACTTAGTTAAATGAGAGGTGCAAATATTTCTTATCCATTATTTGGCTAACTAAATATTAAGTTATAGGGGAACAAACTCAGGTTTCCATTTTCAAATATGGGCCAATTGACACATCACAAAACACAATTCACTGAACAAAAATGGGCTTTCTTTGATCCACTACCAGAAGAGAGCGCATGTCGGCCCAATCGACAAGAATCGTAGTGGATTCGTTGTCCAATTATGAAAAAGGATAGGGAAATTGAGATCTGATAGTTTGAGCCTTTTTGACAATGAATTTCCAAGTTGAAATTGAACTTGTGGTCCTTTAGCGGGTTAAGGGAACCTCCAGTAGATGCTGGGTATCGGTATATACTGGGTATTTGCAGTTTTGTTTACAGTATTTGACCAAAAATCCATCCCCATTAGATATTGGATGCTATAAGGTAAAACTGCATCGCGAATAGTAAAACGATAGATGTGTCGTTTACTGTTCAATACTGAAACCAATATTTTAATAAAAAATATTCATTTATATACCAATATTTGAATAAAAAATCGTTTAATATTTACTCTCGTAGGCACTCAAGCTCTCTCTCTAAACCTATCTCTCAAACAGCGAGGAAGCACATGTTGCGTCATTGATTTAGGGCTTTGAACGACCATCACCAACTTCAATTCAGGTACTCAAACTCTAATTTTTTCTACACAATTTAGTGATCCTTGTGTGTGGTTGTTGATTGATGGAAACCGAGGTGAAATTTGTGAATATGGGATCATGGGCTTGATTTTGTGATTTATGAACTGTATCAAATTTGGGTGTGCATATACATGTGATTTCGTCATTTATGGCATTGATAATTGCGATTTATATACATGTTTTTTAACTTGTTTATTCATGGTATAATTTAGGGCATTGTGAATTGATTTGGGATTTGATATACAAGAAATTGAGTTTAAATAATAAAAATTGAAAGTATAAATGAATATTTAAATGATTTAGAGTATGGTATAGATTATCTGTTGAGTGGTGGTACTGTTAGAGAAATTGTAAATCTATAGAAAGTGTGTCGCAACCGGGGTCACGACGCGGACCGACGTTGGAAGATGAAAAATGTTTAGAGTTGCCACCAATTGATTTAAGGTGCAATTGGACACCGTAAAGACCTACGAACCATAGAAAAAGGGGTGCGGGGATCGATTGAGTGTGGGGAAGGTGTTAGGCACCCCACAACTCCCGTTTGGGTTACCCTAATTAATTTAATGGCTATCTCTTGGAAACTTGCTCTTTGCAAGGTATGATTGTTTTGAGAAAAAAATTTTGTATGAAAAATACTATCAACTTAAGATAGTTTTTGGAAAAAAGTTTGTAATATTATTATCAACTTTTGATAGTTTTTATTTAGAAATACACTACCAACTTTTGGTGGGTTTAACGGAAATACACTACCAACTTTTGGTAGGTTTAACGGAAATACACTACCAACTTTTAGTAGGTTTAATGAAAATACACTACCAACTTTTGGTAGGTTTAATTTTCAATACCAACTTATGGTATAAATGATCTATTGAGAAAATGTCACCTATCAATTTAAATTATTATTGTCAACTTATGACAAACTTATAAATAAAATCAAATAAGGCCCATAATCTAAATAAAGGGAATCAACTTATGATTCCTTAATTGAAATGACCTACATTCAATTTTAAACTCATACACTCATAATAAATCCAAATAATTAATGTCCAAGTTATGCATGCCATTGTGAATGAGATACCCAACATAAGGACCAAATATACATACGTAAAATAAAAAATAAAGAATAACTCAAACAAAATCCTAAAATTACTCAAGCTCTACTTGATCCCGGCCCAAATAGAGTTCAACTCGACCCAAATGGAGCCAAGCCCGGTCCACATCGCAAACCAAATACAAAGAGGGGTCAAATAGGTATTCAAATATAATATCAAACCAAATCCATATTTAAAGATTCACATACACATATAAACATATATACAATATACACAACCATACCATGTACACATACACACATATCAATCATCAATTACAATCAATTACAATATATAAAGTTCATAGAATTGGCGAGCTCTCCATGCGAGTCCGTCGTCCTTTATATACTCTCGCATTTTTTAAACTGATTCGTGAGAAAAACGGCGTCGTCAGGCGTTGGTTTCGATCAGCGTCTGATCTAGCGAAACGACATCGTTTCATTTGTTTCTCTTTTGTTTTGTTGTGTCGTGAGATATAATCGTGCGTGGAATAGTCTATTGTTGAAGAGGCAGGCGCCAGTTACGAGACATACCCAAGTTCATGCACCTGGTCTCTTTCTTTCTCAATAATTTTGGCCTTTTTTCTTCTTTTGCTTCAGAAGCTTGCAACGAGCTAAGCGTTGCCAGATTCTACTACCATTTTTTCTAGCTCGCAAATCCGCTTTCGACTTCTGCTTGTGCTTGACAGTCATGGTCTTTGTCATCACCTTATTTACCGTCTTCGTCGCATCACTCTCCTCTTCAAAAACCCATATCATTGTTTCCCTCTCTTCCGGCTTCCCTTCGTCAGCAATATTCGATAGAATGCACTATCGATGTCCAGGCTGCGGGCTGCTCGCGCTCATCGAGCTAGCCATTATGGTCAGGTATGGCAGGTGAGTTGGGTTCGTGAAGGGTTGTCGGGAAGGGTGATCGAGCTTACTGATTTGGTGTGTTTTTGTGGTTGTATTATTATTTTTGCCGTCCTCTGTCTCTGAATGTTTATCTCCTTCTGCATGACTCTGTCTCTCAACAGAAGTTCGTCAATACTTAGAAGCCTAGATCTACAAAGTCGGACAGGTATTATAACCATTCCCGATTTACTTTTTCGTATGGTGACATTTAGCTATATCTTGGTTTGTTTCTATGCGGGTCTTGATTTTGCTGAATTGGGTTTTACGATTTGACAGACATACATTATGTTGTGGCTTCATCTATCCTTTCGCTCGACTTTAGTTGTGTCTGTTCTTGATTTTGTTTGAGTTTCTGGTGGTTCGTTTTGGGTTTCGTTTGGGTCTTCACAGGTTATTTGGTTGATTCTTGATGTAAAGTTGGGTTTCTATTCCTGGCTGGTTTGGTGCGTTATTTAGTCTCTATCTGTCAGGGCTTAACTTTTCTTTGCCGATTAAGGTGGCGGTGGTGGTTGATAGTGCTGATTTTGTTGATTCAAGGGTAGTGACGAATCTTCCTTTCGTTTGAGAATTGAGATTATTCTGTTTTTAACATGTTTTCATTTGTGCTTATTCTGTTTCTGATGGTTATGTTTGTGTTTTCTTTCTACGGTGAAATGAAAACGATGGAGAACGATGATTAAGGTTCACGAGCTGAGATAGAAATTGAAGGCGGAGCACTTGAACCAGCTCAAGGAATTCAAGGCCGAGCTCGCTCTCCTCTGTGTCGCTAAAGTCAAGCAACCAGTCTATTTTTCATGTATGTATGCGTATACTGAGTTATAATTGAATTTTTTGTTTTTTAGTTATTGTCTAAAGCTGTGCTTATGAATTCGATTTTTTTTGTGAATTATCCATAAATCAAGTTAGGATTGACTGCAATTTGTTAAGTTGCTTATGTTGATAAAAATCTTGCTTTTCTCAATTGAAGTCATCCACTGTATTTGTATCATTCAGTGTTCAGGTGTGTAATTGGAGTGGGGAAGTCCATCTACCTGCAGCTCGACTTTGTGCTTCTGTGAGATAGGTATTTCATATGGGTTCCCTTGCGCTACTTATTTAAACATTTTTACCAGTATTCTCATTTATTTTTAATTATTTAATTGAATCCTCTGTGTTTCTTGTGGAAAGGTTTTTTCGCTTTGTGGAGAGGATTCAACTGCTGTTGTGCTTCTTGCAACCAAAAAACCATACATATGATGGATTTATTAGAACGGTTGTTCATAAGAAAGGTTCCACTGACGGCATTAAACTGGTTCGTACTTTTCTTTCATATACAAACATTCATCTGTACACAAATGTGCAACTATACTCACACAACCACACACGTGAGATGTGTTTTGCACACCAAAATTTGTCTATTGTGTTGATCAATTGACATCAGATGTCTTCATATGCTTCAATACATGTCTCTGTAGTTAAACTTATGCCGAAAAGGAAATTAAAGCCATATGATTCGACTCTTGCAACGCTTGCAGTTGGTTAACTCTCTGATATATAAACTTTCAAAGTGAGGGTTTTCCTGTCTGAGCTTTTCAAATTCTTTTACCTGATTTTTGCGTTGTTATTACTTCATATGCAGCTTTCAAAACCAAAGTAAAAGAAACCCTTTTCATTGTCTGAGCTTCTAATCTTCGGCATCAAGAAAAGATATAAGATCATATACATCTACTCTTCCTTAATATTGCATGTATGTAATGGGATCCTTGTGCAGTAGAGTTGTTTACTCACCACATGTATGTATGTACCAAACTCCTCTCTATCTAACCAAAATGTGACTTTTTCTATACTTACATATATGTTTCTCAATGAATTAATTAATATATACACATTTATGTTTATCTGTCATTTGTATGCTTTTATTTGATTGTTAAGGCAATGAATGAACCATGGCAGTTTATCATTATTGGGGTTTGCAGTAGCATTTAAATTCTTAGGCTACTGTTAACCTAATATGCCTTTGTTTAACAGAATTTGAATGAACAGTGAGTTTAGATCAATTTTAGTAAAGCTACTCAGCATCTATTTCATATTTTGTTTGTGATGTTGATACAAAGTTGGGTATCTTCGTTAAGATGTTCCAAGTCTTACATTTTCAAACCAGTTGTTTCTCAAAGCATGAGGTGAGCGATGATATTAATAAGTGTTTGCTTGATAAATTTTGTTTGTTTTCTTTGGTGAATGCTATGTAAATAAATTGCAGGTAAGGTTTATAATTTTCCGTCAACTTTGAATCCATGACATTGGCCATGAACTTCATGTCAGAAACTATATGGGAAACTCTGATTTTTCTTCTCCTTCTTTCTGAACTGCCACTTTGAGGGACACATAAAATTGACCTTTTTTCATAATTTTTTTATAATTTATTTTCTTTGCTGAAGAAATTCTTTTCGTGGATTTCTTTTCCAGTGTATTCGACATTGAAATTTAAATCTTCCTCTTCTGGGGATTGTTTCAGGTGGGAATACATGTCTACTCAAATGATCTTCCGAGAGATGAAGATATGAGAAGTCATTTGCATTGAGATCCTGTAGAATCATCCTTTAAGGTGGTTGCTTACTCTGTGAGTTTCTTAAGGGCAATTTTATAGATAGGTTCAAGGGTAAACACATTAGTGTGTGCTCATGGAGGTCATCAATATAAACACAAGGCACAATAGTGTCGGATGCGGCAACAGGACTCCAAGGAAAGCTCGGGGGAACATGGTCTTCATTGAAAAACATTACTGTGTGCTCATGGGCCTCATCAATGTTTCTTCTCAATATGAATTGTAACTTTCAAACGTTCACAACGTGTTTGTTGAAAGGTATAAAAAAGGTTCCCTGTTAGCTGAACTTTATTCGTGCACATATATTTTGTTATGCTCTCTTCGTATTTGTCCAATTTATGTTTAACAACTTTTTTCAGGTTAATTATTCCCCTTGATCTGATACTATTGAATCTATGAACTTTTAGATCATACATGATATTTTTCTAAATCATAGATTATGCGCATGCGATTGTTGCAGATCTATTAATTGCTTTAATTCAAGCTCTCCATTTGTTTCTTCTAAGTTGCATTTTGCACTCATTCCATCCGTTTAGCTTGAGAATTGAAGCATCGGAAATAATTTCTGTTTTTTTTTTTGTGTTTCCAGGACAGATTGAAAGTTATGAGTACAAGATAGATCAAATCACCAGAAGGTTTGCCAAATACACCAGCAAGTTTTGATGGAAACTTCGATCATTGAAGCATCGCATTTGGAAACTTTGATCAGAAACGTGCCATTGACATTTTGTATGGGCTTGGTTTCAACAAACATGTGCATGCCAACAAAATAGGTGGTTGCATTATGAGTATTGCAATAGCACTGAGTTTTTTATGAATCTAAAAATTTTGTTACTTCATGACCCTACCAATTACGCCAAATACAAATGTTGCTTTTTGTCCTTCTATCTAATTTTCCCGTGAAATAAATACTGTTTTCAAATTAGATGTAGAATCATAATCACTACTATTAATTTATAAATAATTTAGATCTAGGATCTAAATCATCAACGTTAATTCTTCGAATGTGTGCTTTCAACTACTTTGCCATTTCATTTCATGGTCAAGCCTTTTCTGCTATAGGATCTAGGATTTCAACAGAAATGGCGCCATGAGCTTTGAAGGTAAATTGAACGTGTTTTCATAGTCTTGAGAATTTTTCTTCTGTGTCAATTTAATCCATTGATGCTGTAGGTTGTAGTATTTGTTGCGCACAGTAATTTCCTTCTTAAGGTTAGTTCTTTTGATAACTTTAATTTGTTGCTATTACCTAATGAGGTTGGAGGAGCAGACTGGAAGAGTAGCCAGTTTAAGTTACTGAATTCTTCGCAGAGGCTGTTGAAATTGATGAGCAAGTGCTGCACCAGGATCTGCGTTTTGGTTGGTATTGTAGGGATGAGCTTTTATGGAGTACTCCAGCTTTAATTGCATACCTGGCAAGGCACTACATGGGAAAGGGAATAGCTGTGGGAGATGTACTTCACATTTGTCCGATTTATTTCAATATATTTGATTGTGTTATGTTCAATGTTTTCTCCCATTTTCCTTTGGTATTGTTTTTTCAATACCTATCAATGAAATACTCTTAAAGATGTGTTTCCATACAGAAAAAGGATTTCGTGCTCTGTTAACTGTTGTTGCTTGGATTATATTATACGCAAATAATGGAAAACCAAGTGAGGAACTGTCAAAAATTTATCTATGGGTTCTAATCCTATCTTCTTTATTTCAGTAAATCTATATTCTATTGTTGGTTGTATATGGCTTTGGGGAAAGGGATTTCTAAACGGTGAGCAGAAGGGAAATACTCAATATAGCTAGCCAGCACGTAGAGAGTCTCATTATCCCCAAATACCCGACATCTTTGCTTTCTGACCATCAATTAAAAGTTTCTGCTGCTGGCAACACACTAACTGCTGGGATTGCTGTGAGGCAAGTTCCTCAACTATCCCCTTCTTGGGCTTTTTATAGTTGATTCAAAGTAAGTGCACTATCTTTCATTACAAGTTTATTCGGCTTTCTTTGGGTTTTATCAGTTATTGAATGCTATTGGTTTATTCAATTTGGGCAAATTGAAGTTACTATTGCTGTAAAGGTAGTAATGGCTATCAAGTAAGTGTTGTATCTTTTATTTGCGATGTTCACATTTCAAAATTTATTTTAATTTTCATTGAATATGTTTTTGCTCAATTATTATCATTTGTATTGGTCCACTTGGGAAAATTCAAGGTTTTTTGGTTTCGCTGTAAAAGTTGGATAGTGAATTCTTATTCGTGGGATGTAAAGCCGGAACTCTTGCTTGGTTATACCTGATTTCATCTCCAAGTAAAATAAATAATTTGTTAATGAAGTTCACTGTTGCAATTGTGTGAAATATATGGTGGATATACATGTTGTGTATTAGTAGTTGAATGCTGACAAACACAGCTTAAACTACCAACTTTTTACTTCTAACAGTATGTAGTGTGTTGTGACTTACCTTGAGAATTGAAGGATCATGAGCTAATTTATTTTCTTTGTGTTTTCATGATAAGTTGAAAGACGTAAATTCCAGGGAAATCAAGTCACCTGAACATGTGCCGGAGACGTCAACAAGTTTTATGCCTTCTATTTTATTTACTAATTCAATGTGATAGTTTATCAACTATATCATGCTTACATACGTTGTCTATAAAGTTCAAGTGTGAGGGACAATATTATAACCCTTCTCTTCTCTTGGTCATTGATGTTAAAACCATGATTTGTACGAGACGTCTGATTGTCATCTATTTTCTTCAAATTATTGTATTCGAAGCTGAGATGTTCAATCACGATTCACAAACCCCGCACAAAGGTCGCAATTCAGAAGCCCCGCTGCAGCGCACGGGGTAGTCGCTAGTACACATATAAAGTATACACGCACAAACCCACGGTTATACACACACATATATACACTGTATATATATACACACGAACAAAACCATATATACACATACAACATATATATATACAATCAGACAATATATATATATGTAAACGCACCACCTATACACGCACACACACTGCATATAATATATACACACATACATATATACATATAAGCTAAGCTCATATATATACCCATATATGTGTCTGAAAGAAATGGAGAAGCCACCGTATATCAAACATCACGAACCCGAACCAGAACCAATATAAACAATAAACAATATATCAACAAACAATATAAACACTGCAGATATAAACGACAAACAATATAGGACCCGAACCAGAGGCAATACAATATAAACAACACAAAATATAAACAGAGGCAAGTATAATCAAAGAAACCGAACCAACCAACACAGATCAATCGGATTGAGTGCAGGGTATTTACCTTCCGTGAAGTAGAACTGAGCGACTTTCTCCCTTTCTACTTACTCTATACAGTGCTTCTCTATCTCAAGAACCCCTTTTGTTTTTTCCCTTCTTCTGTTTGTTCGGCTGCTCTTCTTACACCAAAAGCAAAAACCTTTTTTTCTCTTCCTCTCTTTTGTTGTGCGGCTCCCTCCTTTTTTGTGTGTCTCTCACGCCTCTTTCTTTTCCTCCCCTCTCAATTGTGTCTTCATGAGACTCCCTCTTCTTCCTTTTATATTATGAGACTAAAACCCTATTTTTCTCTTTTTACCAAAAAGCCCACCCTATTTCTTCTCTCTTTAGAAACCCTAAGGAAATAACTCTTTTTTGTATTTTCCATTCTTTTTGTAAAACCCTAAAAAGTTGCCACCTTTTCCTTTTTAAGGTTTTATTTCCAAAATCTTTTAATTTCCTTATTTTTAGATAATTTCTAGGGTTTAATTGCATTGGGCTTGGGTTTGAATTTTTATGGGCTTATGATCCAAAAACGGGTTTTTACATATTTGTAGGCTTGTGAGCCCAAGAAACAGGTTTTTGGGCACTTATTCTTTTTATGTTCTTTTTCATTTTATTTTTCACTATTTTTTACATTATTATTATTTTTTGATTCCACCGGACGGAAACCGGTTACTACAAAGTGTACTTTTACTGTAAATTTAGAATTTTTATTTAGAATATGTGTTGTGGATGGTCTAAGAGCACGCACTCACATCAAAGTATCTTAAATAAATATTTTATTTTACTTAATCAGACATTATTTTTTTTTGACAATTTACAGTATTTTTATTTAACAAAAAATAAGTATCTCTAGTTAAATGACTAAATCTCACTGTATTAAAATATTAGTTTATTCTTATATTATTATTCATTCATTATATAATTTAATTTCACATAAAAACAAAAATTATCTACGAGTTGTACTATAACTTACATATTACTTTTAGAAAAAATTATTTAATATTATTCAAAAAAATAATTAATAATTAACTAATTGTGTAAAATAAAAGGTTTTCAATGTCAATATGAAATGTTTTCGAAAAAAATTCAGCAGATTCCTAGCCTTATAAAAAAACTAAAACAAAGAATCTGTTCGGAAATTAGTTGATTTTTTTCAGTTTCCAAAGACGATTTTGAAACAAAATTTTGGAAACTGATTTAAAAAATAAAAATGTGTTAAAAAAATTCATTTGATTTGTGTTTCTTGAATACTGTTTTACAAAATAGAAAACATAAAATTTATTTGATTTGTGTTTCTTGATAGCCCATTGGCCAAGAGACCAAGGCCCATTGTTGTGACATCCCAGCTACCCGAGTGCTTGTAACTTGCACCCGATTCGGGCAATGTCGGATCTCTAGCCTCTGATGGCCATTTCGGCCGGTCAAGGAGTGTGATGGGTTGCCCTTTTGTTCTTGTTTTCATTATATCCGTGGCTCATAAAAAAATAGGAGTGGGATGGGTAGTGCTCTGACCGAGCAACCCTTCTGGATTGGTGGCAACCACCGATGACTCCTCCACCATCTGGATAGTGCGTTTGAAGCTACAGTGGTTGTGGCCTTGCGAATGAAATTCCAACGACCACGACGGCTGGGCTTGATCGAAAATGGATGGTGGAAGTCCAAATCTTCATACAAACATTGATGTAGAGACATGTTTGTAGCAAATATATTATTTTGAAGCACTAATTTACCTATGGTAAAGTGCTCTAAGAGTACTCACAGCAGTGTCTCTCTCTAAAGTCTAAATATGAATTTGTCAATAAAATAAAAGAACCAAAATACGGATTTGGAGAAATATAAGCCTGCATCAGTATTTGTGGCCAATCGGTATAATTCAGACAATTAGGGCTGTGCAAATTTCGGTTGTAACCGAATTTTCGAACCGAACCGACCGACCGTTAACCGAATTTATCGGTTAATATTAACCGATTGGGCGGTTCGGTTAGAGATTTGTGAGTATTTCGGTTTTCGGTTAATGGTTCGGTTAACATAAAAAATTAACCAAATTAACCGAACCGAACCGAAAATATATGATATTATGTAAATATGTAATAATATGTGTATATATATATATGGTTATTCTTATAAATATATAATTATGTTATTAATTTTCCACATATTAATAATTTCATACTTATATTCTTCTAAAAAAAATCTACTAATACTCATATAAAAAATTCAAAATAAATATAATATACATCAATTAATAAGTATTAATTCACGTTATCAAGTACCAACTTAGTAACTTACCATGTAATGTAATACCTTCAATATATTATATATTTATATTTATCATCATTAAATATGATGATGAAATTAATAATATGACAAAACAAATACTATAAACCATTAAACCCTAAATCCTAAGGTTAAAGGTCCCAATAATATAAAACCTTAAATCTTTTGTTTTTTTTAAATGGGAACCCTAAACCCTATAAAACCTTATGAATGTAAACCTTAAACCCTATTAACTATATAACTATAGTCATGTTATAAACTTAAGCCTAACCGATAAAACACTAAACCTATAAAATTATACTCTAATAATATAAACCCTAAACTCTAACACTATAAAACCTTAAACCTTTTGTTTTTTTTTAAATGGGAACCCTAAACCCTATAAAACCTTATGAATGTAAACCCTAAACCCTATTAACTATATAACTATAGTCATGTTATAAACTTAAACCCTAACCGATAAAATACTAAACTTATAAAATTATACCCTAATAATATAAACCCTAAACTCTAACACTATAAAACCTTAAACCTTTTGTTTTTTTTTTAAATGGGAACCCTAAACCCTATAAAACTTTATGAATGTAAACCCTAAACCCTATTAACTATAATATAGTTATAAATTGAAACCCTAAAATTATAAATCCTAAACTCTAACATTATAAATCATATTATATGCTAAATTAGTAACACATTCCACATAATATAAATATATAATAAATGATTAAAAGATCATGTTGTACGATATGCTATTATTTATTATTGATTAGGTGATAAATGATAAAATGATTAAAAGATGAGATTATTTATTAATATGTCATTATTATTTATTAAAATATATTTATGTACTATAATTCTGGGCCATTGATCTAAAAAAATCAATGGCGTTTGGGCTTTGGCCCAAAATATAAGGTTTTTGTGTTTTAGCTTTGGACTTTGACTTTGACCCAAAATATTTGGAATTAACCGAACCGACTGAAATCCAAACGAAATTTTAGGTTAACCGAACCGATGGTTAACCGTCTAAAAAATGATGGTTCGGTTAAATGGATGAAATTAACCGAAAAAATTTGGTTAGGTTAAAAATATGTCCATAACCGAACCGACCGACCGATGCACACCCCTACAGACAATCCTATTTTTTGCGCTAGACTTATTGCACAAAAAGTGAATTTGTAAGACAAAAATAATATTAAAATATTCAATGGGGAAATTAGGGGGAAAGGACAATATGGTAGTTATATATTCAAGGAAGGACAAAGTGACAAAAAATTAGAAAAAAGTACATTTATATTGTGTTGACAAAAATACCCCTAAAGATATCTCTAAGATCCATCTAGAGTCACACGCGTGATGTCATTCTTCTTCCTCCTTTTTTTCTCTCTATTCTTCTTCCTTCATGTCTACCACCGGAAATTGACCGTTTTCGACGAACAAACTATCGAAATAAAGCTATAGGCCAGCTCGATCAAAGTCCAATCATCAATGGCCACTGATTATCACTTGATTCGCCAAAAAAGCTTCTTGAAATCACAGTCACCATTTGAAAAAGAGCTAGATCCGGTCAATAAGGCCAACTCCGATGACCATCAACACCACCAATCACCTCCATGAACCAAGACGCATCACCTTTGAGGTTTTATTGCTTTTTAAAACTCTTTTTTTTTTCTTCTAAAATTGGATCGAATCTGTAGATCATATATCTGTTTCATATCTGTTATTATATGTTATATGTTTTGAAACTTCAAACATATAACATTTCTTTAAAGACAGATAACATTTCATTAAAGACAGATAGCATTTCAATAAGACAGATAACATTATGACATATATCAAATTAATCGAAACAGATAACATATCACCTGCGGTTTGTAACAGGAATCAGAACCAAAAAAAATACGAAAAATCGACACAGAAACTTTCGAAAATAATAATTGATGACAGATCGAAGGAAAACTACAAGTCCTGTGGTGAGTATGATCAGATTTAGAAATTCAAATAACGAGAATATCCAAAATCAACAGGATCGCAAGGTGAATCATTATAGAAATTCAAAATTGATGCAAGATTCATATTAGAAAATCAATTTCACAAAGAAAGTTGGAAAGAAAAATATTCTCTGCAACTATAGTTGTGAAAGAGGAGCTTTCGTAAGTGAGAGAAGAATTTATGTAAACTTTATGATTAATTTTTAAATTTTAAATAATTAAACTGAGGTTATTTTAGTTATTTTAAAAAAATTAGGATAAGAGTTTGTCATTTTTGAAATAATAGTTTAAAGTACATGAATTTTATAGAATAAGATTTTTAAGAATGTCACTATTGAAACAAACATTTCCTATAAAATATTTATATTTAATTTTCCCCTATTCAGTCCTCTCCCTTCTCTCTCTTGCTCTGGACTTCTCTCTCCGTCTCTGCCTCCCTCCCTCTCCCTTCGTTCTCCTCTCTCCGTCTCTGCTTCGCACTCTCCCCAGCTTACACACGGCCCCTCCAGCTCGCCTTCCCTGGTCGAATCACAACCCCTCCTTGCCTTCCTCCCCAGTTGAATCACAATACCCGCCTCCAACTGCTTTTAAGAAAAGAATTGCAGTTATAGATTTGGTTGTAAATATGTGTAATAGTCAATTCATTCCAACTGCTTTCAGGAAGTCCTGTTCTCGCAAATTTAATGGAGCAGAAACTCCACTTGCGATTCTTGAATTGCTTCCCGTTTGATCCTATCACACCTGAAAAATTGCTGATGATGAGCTTGAAAATTATATGGAAAGGAGAGGGGAGTTGAGATTCCTATCACTGATGTGCACTCTGTTCTTTTATTATTAATAGCGCAAAAGCAAATAAACTCCTAAAATAAATTTTTATCCTTTATAAAAAAAAATAAATTTCAGAGGGGATCTTGACTTGTATTATAATTAATAATTTAATAGCGCAAAAGCAATTAAACTCCTTTATTTTATTCAATAGTCGTTTGAAATTTTCGAATTTCAGATGTGGACAATGACCATGATGCAGCTGTTACGCACTCATATGGGTACAAGTGTCAGCGGCCACTGTTAGGCGAAGAGAGACTGATAATTGGATCTGATCGGAGAAGAGAGGTTGTTAGTTGAAGATGGCCGCGGCCGCCGTCGACAGTGGAAGTCACAAGAAATCCCACATCTTCCTTCTCTCCTCTTTGAAACTTAAGAAATGAAACAAAAAAAAAAAGAAAAGGAACGGTTAGGTCTTTCAATGGCGACTACTCATCCGATAGCACGAGGATGATGGGGCTTTTGATCTCTCTCAGTAAATCAGACCTGAAGCGGCAACACTCTCTTTCGAGAACTGAAGCGGCAGCACAAGGGTGTGAAACTTTTGCTGACTAGATTTGAAAAGCCACATGTTGATTAACTAATGGATCAATATTAACGGGCATTTGGTTGATATTTTGAGGGGAATGAGGTTAGTCGAGGGTGAGAATCATTCATTTTCTAATTTTCTAGTTTGGTTGAGTTTGGGAGGGTGGAATCCCAAACTCACCCACCCTCATCCTCTCTTTATAAAGATTAACCAAGTTCATTAAAATGGTGAGATTGATTAATATCCATCAGGGACAATGAGTTTGATACTCAAAAGACTTTTAGACCCCTTATTAAGAAGTAATCACAATAATTAAATTAATCTATTTTTTTCATATTTTTATGTACAAAAAATTTGAAAGTATGGAAATTGTACAATTAAAATTCTAATTCTAATTCTTATGCGCACTCTTCATTTCATACCAAACATTACGATATTCATCTCACACTCATCTTATACTCACCTTATACTCACATTTATTGAATTAGCAATCAAATGTTCCGTAAGAACTTCCTTGTGGTCAAGGTTTTTTAGGAGGGTTGGACGATTAAACATGACATACTAAAATCATGCATTAACTCCCTTTTATCTGTCAATGATTTTAGCGTGCACCATCACTAATAATGCATTTATATATCATTGTAGCAATTACATAAATACTACGTACACAGTTGTTGATGACACATGAGAATGCATTTATATATATCATCTTTTCTGAAACTGACAAATCCGACCTACAAATCGAAAGCTGAGAGCCTGAGACAGTGCTTACCTTCTTCAGAGGGCTGCACTGACTGAGGCTGGCTAAATTGGTGGGGAATCCGCAGAACTTTCAATTTCAAGTTTTTGAAAACTACAGCACTACCAATGTTGAAGGAGCAGATTGACCAGGTTTGTGAGTTCCTATGCATAACATGGACGGCTTCCCCAAAGCGACCGTCGTTTTTCTCTGACTGGTATTTTAGACTTGTCTTTGATGGGTTGTGAGTTGATTTAGTTTGAAAATTAAATCTATCTATTCTTAGATTCTTAATAAATCTTGATGACGTCCAAAACGTATCGTCATATGGTGTATTTGCTATACGTGAGCTAAAAGGAATCTCGAAGGTGTGTGCTGATAACTCTCTCTCAAGTAACAAGTAAAGTATATGGTTTAGGATTATTCACATGTCGTTGGAGGTCTCTTTTTATATGAATTGGGTGAATTCCTAATTTTGATAGGAGTAGATCTTTTCTCCATAATCTTAGACAGATTTACAAGAAGGTGAATCATATCTCAATTTATTTCTTAAGTAGAGTTATTATCTTTTTGGACTCTTATTTTCTTGAGACGTTTGGTCTCCACAGATTACCGAGTAGCGATGCTCGGTATTACGTCTGAGAATGTTTCAATTTTGTCGAGAAGCAGTCTCTTCAATTATCGTGGCCTATGTGAACTCTTCGAATGCCTTCTCTTCAATTGGAGTCCTCAGCTCTATCTTGATTAGTGACCGAGGAGACTTCTCGGTTGGGGACCGAGGGGTGTTAGCTTGATATCTCTAGCCACGATCCTACTCAAGGGTATTATCAAATCTCTTTCAAAGTTAATGACAGGATTCCCAACCAACTCACCAACCCATAAGCTAAAATACTGTTATGTCCTAGTTATTTTCCTAAAAGACTATGCAGTCTACGTGCCTTACCTACTCTAATAAGAGGGATACACAGTATCAGAAGCTCTGTTTCACTTTCATAGGAAGGACCCATAGACAACAAACCTACCCAAAGCTCTAATAACTAACCTGAGTTCATCCCTCAAAACACAGTGCAGCAGTCATAGATTAACCTGAAACATCAACCGCACAACCTTCTACATTTTAAAGTCACCTGAATAAACAGTTCTTGTATCACACTACAAACAAGTAGAGTTGCTAAATGCTGAATAAAAAGTAATAATTCATTACTTTACATTGTATAATAAGATCACCATAGCCCCCCTTCACAATATTTTCATTTTTCTTTTTCTGCAGACTGCAGATACAAACCTTCAATCCACTCGTTCCTCCCACAAACACAAAACTGGGGATAATCATGGAAATGTCAACAAGAAAAATTGGAGCTTTTTAAAAGCTTACTGCTTCCATGACTTTTACACAACAATTGTGTAAAATAAATACACTTATCAAGCTACAACACTACCCTTCTCTGAGCCATCTTCATAGTAATAAGGACTCAACTTCCCGTCCTTTGAAGCAGTAGTAGTAGTCTTGGCCTGGAACTCAGCACCAACTTCTTGCAACATTTTCACAACCCTTCTCATTGATGGCCTGTTGATTGGGAGGGGACTGGTGCAGAGGAGCCCAATGTTTAGTACTTTACATATTTCTTCTTTGAAACAGGAATCAAGTTTTGGGTCAAGAACATGGTCCACTCCTTTCTGATCTAAAGTGGTGCAGACCCACTTTACCAAGTCTTTTTCCCCAAATTCTGGATCAACTGGACGTTTCCCCGTAACCAACTCAAGAATCACAACTCCAAAGCTGTATATGTCACTCTTTTCGTTAACCCGAAGTGTGTATGCGTACTCTGCAACAAGTTCAAGCGAAGAGATCGTTTCAGATTGAGCTCAAAACGTATAGATAAGAACTGTTAGCAAGGAACATCACTGTTAAAAATTGCAGTACAAAGCAAAACTAAACAGAGAATGTAATAGATTCACAAGCTAACCTGGAGCAATATATCCACAAGAACCAGCTATAATGGACATGGACTTCGGACCCTTTCCAGTTACATCAACAATCTTGGCTACTCCAAAATCAGCCACTCTTGCTCCATAATCCCCATCCAACAGAATATTATTAGACTTGATATCTCTATGAACAATTGGAGGGACACAATCGTGATGCAGATATGAAAGCCCTTCCGCTGCGTCTACTGTAATCTTATACCTCGTTGGCCAATCCAACAAAGCTCCCTTGCTGCTGTGCAGCAAATCACCCAAGCTACCATTTGGCATGTATTCATAAACCAAAAGCTTGCAATCTCTAGTAGTGCAACAACACCAAAGCTTAACGATGTTCTTGTGCCTAATCTTTCCTAAAGTCCCAACCTCAGCATCAAAGACATCATCTTTGACCTCACCTTTCTCGATATCGCCGGTATCGCCACTCTCACAGTCCTTCTTTGCTACTCCCCAAAGCCTCTTCACAGCAACAACCTCACCATTGCTAAGCACAACCTTGTAAACTTTCCCTGAAGATCCACTGCCTATGACATTATCCTCATCAAGGCTATCCAAGATCTCCTGTTCACTAAAACCAAGTTTATGAAACGACATCAATGTCCATTTGGACTTCTCCACAGCTCTTGCTCTCTTGAAATTCCAGTACTTCCAGAAAAACCCGACCATTCCAATGATAAACACCAAACCGGCTAAAACTAAAATAGACCTAAACAACCAAGCATAAGCTTCATTGTCGTTCTCGCTTCTTCCTTCACACAAGCCCTCCATATCTCCACACAAACCAGGGTTACCCATAAAACTAGTCCTGTATATTTCCTTAGCAAATATTGTTGGGATCTCACCTGAAAGCCGGTTATTTGATAAATTGAGCTCGTTGAGCTTCAAATTCTGCAAACTGAGGGGGATTTGCCCAAAAAATCTATTTGCAGACAAATCAAGATAATTAAGCACAGACAAGCTTCCAATCTCCTCAGGAATAGTCCCTGAGAAAGAGTTATTCGCTAGATTCAGCTCGTTTAATTTCTTCCAGGCCCCAATCCCCTTTGGTATATCACCCGAAAGCTCGTTGTTATGAAGATCAATAGTCCCTAATTTGCTTAGTTTCACTATACTCCCAGGCAATGCCCCACTGAGCCTATTATCACTCCCCGAAAACTCCACAAGATTATCTAGAAACCCAATCTCCTCTGGTATTGCTCCATCAAAATCATTTCTTGATATCTTTATCAAAGACAAATTTGATGCGCTAGCGATGTCCTTTGAAATTGAGCCGGAAAGTGAATTATCGGTAAGATCAAGCAGATAAACATGAGGGAGACCCCAGAAACCACCGGGTACTTCACCGGATAGCTTGTTGTTACTCAGTCTGACCCGGCTCAAGCTGCGGCATTCGCTCAAACCAGAGGGAATTGGGCCCGAGAAATAGTTGTATATCATCAGTAGCTCCTCTAGCTCGCCTTTGTCGCACACAGTGGGTGGGATTTCTCCGGTAAATTGGTTGCTGGAAACGTCAATCCACCGTAAAGGCGAGTTTTTACCGAGATTTTGAGGAAGCTCGCCACTCAGTCGGTTCTGAAACAGCCTGAGTTCGTACAAGTTCGGCGAGTTCGCGATACTTGCAGGCAAAATCCCTTCTAAATTGTTCTCGTACAGATTCAGGCTCTCGAGTGGCAACCGGCACAGCTCTTCGGGAATAGTCCCGGTCAACTGGTTCATTGATGCGTCGACCAGTCGCAATGCGGTCAATTTCCCCCACCCGCGCGGCAATTCTCCTGTTAGCGAGTTGTTGTACAGCTCGAGCTGAACGAGACTGGACAACTCAGTGAGCGAACTCGGGATCGCACCGACCAAATTGTTAAGTGCAAGGTCCAAATCGTGGAGCCTATTGAGTCCACCCAGCGAGTCAGGAATCTCGCCCACCAAATTGCACTCAGTCAGCCACAAAATTTCCAACTTCGTCAAGTTACCAAGCTCTGCCGGGATCCGACCCGGACTAAACGGGTTGTACGACAGATTGAGCGTCTTCAGCGTGGAAATGTTGCCCAAAAACGCCGGAATAATCCCATCAAACAGATTGTAAACAAAAGAAACGACCTCAAGCTTCTGAAATCGCCCAAAACTTTCTGGTATGTCACCGGAAAAATTGTTACCGGTCAAGTCGAGGTACTTGAGATTTTGAATCTCCGGGAGCGTGTCAGGCAGAGCGCCAGTGAGTAAGTTCTGAGCGAGATCAAGGTGTTCGAGGGAATTACAGCGGGAGATAGAAAGTGGGAGGGTTGAATCGATGGAGTTGTTGTATAAGGAAAGAAAAGTAAGGTTCTTTAAACGACATAGCAAGGAAGGAAAAGGACCACCAAGGTTGGCATTAGAAAGATCAACAGAGTTAACAGAGCCAAAAACGGCGTCACATTCGATGCCGAACCAGTTACAGGGAGTGTCGTCTCGGTCGTTCCAGGAGGAGAGAACCGAGTCAGGGTCGGAGAGACCGAGCTTCACTTGGTGGAGGATCAAGACTTGTTGGTTGAGTGAGAATGCGAAGAGCGGAGAGAGGAGGAGGAAACAAAGGAGGAAGAAGAGAAGCAAAGGAGGCATGTTGCGTTGTGGAGAGGAGGAGAGTGAGGAGTAATGAGAGGGGTGGTGTGGCATGAATATATGAGTCGAGAGGGTGTGGAATTTGACTGTCGCTTTCTCCAGAGTGAGAGAAACTGCTTGTTTGTTGTTACTTGTGCCCAAACCTGGAAAGTAAATACAAGGTCTCTGTTTTTGTCCTAAAGCAAGTGAAATGAGGAGTAACTGTGCAGCTGCAATAATTTTATTTTTCTTCATTGAGTAGGTTTGCCACTTGTTTGTGTTTCATTCTCGTGGGCAGGCAACAATAATAGTGCATAAGAATTTCAAGCGCGAGGAGTGGAAGTTTTTGTTTTTGTTGGATTAGAAATCATAACAAGTTGCCTGTTATTCAAAAAAAAGAAAGAAATCATAACAAGTTGCATGGGATTTAGGAGTAGTAATAAACTAGCATGAGACAACAATGAAATTGTGTTCGCCAGGCAGTATTGATTTGTGTGTTGACTCAGGACAAAAGATTTTACTTTGTCTTCAGTGTAAGTTCCGTTCAATGGTCAAATTTTTTTGACACGGGCGACTGTAAATTCTGCAATGAAGACGACTTGCAAAGAAAAGACAATACTCAATCCCAGTCAAAGTGATATCTGTGTCTATATCTTTTCCAATTTTTTTTTAAGAAATAATCCTTGTCAGTCACTGATTTATATTATCTGGATATTAATTAGGAATTACTATCATTTTCTAGACAGTGTTTATGATAAACGAATACTAAATCGATAGGAAATGTTCAAACAACAAGACAACAACGCAAGTAATAATACGACCTGGTTTGGTAATAAACACTTTGAACAGTAGCATATCTATTACATTTGGTTTAATTTATGCTGATACTATGTATCTATTCAAAACGATGTGACAAATTGGGTATAAAGATATATATATATTTTACCAAAATACATAATCAATTAAATATCAAATTATTTCTCATTTCAAGTAATTTGCAGACAAAAGACATGTTCAATATTTAAATTAAAGGAAAAATAAATTCTTAACAAACATATTATTAAAATTACTACATATTTTATCAAGATAATAATCATAAGGGTAATATAGGTATTAAACTGAAAAGACAAGGGTATTTGGGGAATAAAATTTTAATTTGAACTTTGAACTTTAAAATGGTTTTTTTAGTACAAATATAGATACAATATACGAAGCCTACGTGTTCATTTATTGGCAATTACTAGTTGAGGTAACTAAGTTGGCCTTAGAAAAAAAACAATATTAGAGATGTAATTCATCTGGAAATTAAATAAGATGTACAGTAAAAAGTTGTCATACAGACGAACATTGCGAAAGTTGAATTTTATGGTGTAAGAACACGCATTTGCAGAAAATGTGGAGAGCTGTAATGGAGGAGACAAAGCCATAGCGTCCTCAGAATGTTAAAACATGGCAGGAGGACGAGAATGCGAGAGAATACTGGAATAGCGTTACAAGTACATTATCACCCCAGCAGTCAAAATTAAACAGTGAAACTTTGTCGGGTATTTCTAAAAAATAATTCATTTTTAAACACTTACCGCCTTTTTGGCAAGGCGCGTGGGTCAGCGTTACCGCTATGTGTTCTGTTGATGTCCACCGCCTTACCAAACGACAAGGGCTCTATTTGATAGAGCGAAAAACTGAATTTTCAATGTTAACGGAAATGCTATAGAAAAAATATTGAGTTTAAAGCTGTGAAATATGTTTAAAATAAAATATTATAATATTAGTTTTTTATTTGTATAATTAAAATTAATCTAATAAATATAATTCTTATTCAAATTAAAATTAATCTAATAAATATAATGTTAGTTTTTAATTATTAATTAATAAAATTTTAATATTTTGTATTTTAAGTATTAAAACTGTTAAAAATAATTTTAAGTATTACAATATTTTTCATAATTAAAATTTTAATATTTTGTTTTTTGTATTTTTCATAATTTTTTTAAGCTAATAAATATAATCATTTTTTTATAAATATTAAATTTAATTTTATAATATTAATTAAAATTACAAAATATAAGTTAAACTAATAATATTTATTATTAAACTAACAGTGGGCCCACATTAATTTCTAAAAGACAAAATTCATTATGATACGTGGGTCCATGATTAAAAAAATATAAAAAAAAATGTTGTAGACGCCATCCCAAAAGCTCCTATCCGGAGCTTGTGGGATGCTAGCGGATCTGTTGGCATCATATCAGCGGATCAGCTTTTTCCGTTGTGTAGTTTCGCACAACGGTTCCACAAAACGGGACCGTTAACGGACTCTTTGCTGTCCGCTTTACCAAATAGGCAGAAGACATTTACAACGGAACCGCTGTGTATACGACAATGGTTTCGTTGCCTGCAAAGAAGCTCTTGATAGGAGCTTCTTCGCAGGCGTTTGAAATTTTTAATTTTTTTTTGAAAAAAATTAATGTGGGATCCACTTAATTAAAAGAAAATATGTTAGTTGTGGGCCCCATTTAGTCAATACTACTATATAAAATTAACATGGGCCCATTTAAATAAAAGGAAAATTAATATATTATAGTATTATTAACGTGTAAGACATTTAGAAAATTCGGTTATAATTTTCTTTAAAAAAATTATTTTACTAATTAACTTTTTCATTAATATAAACATTATAGTATTATTAAATTATGTAGGTAAAATTAAAAAAACTTAAACTATAATATTATTAACTACTCCAATAATAATTTTAATTTTAAAATATTTATAATATTACAATTAAAATTAGTTTTAATAATACATTATATTCATTAGAGTAAATTTTTTGATATAAAAATCATAAAATCTAATATTGTAATACTTTAATTCAACAGCTTCTCCGCTAGGTTCAGCTTTTACTCCACCAAACACCTTACAACATATTTCACAGTTTTAAACTCAGTTTTTTTTCACAACTTTTTCGCTAGCATTGAAAATCAATCCAACCGCTCTACCAAATAGACCCTTACCCTATGTATTGGATAGACTGACCGATCGGTTGAACCAGTAAAGTCCGATCTGGTTGATACAAATTAACTAGAAAATCGTTTTAATCACTCAAAACCGGTTAACTAAAGTTTTTTTTTATAAAAAATTTATAGTAACTAAGCTTAGCCTTTTTTTTGCAAATTCTTGACCGAGGTTCAAGTTTGTGATGATTGTAAGGTCGAAGCCAAGGGTAACAGAGATAGCCAAATATGCGGAGATTGGATATCGGAGAGCATGGCCAAATAATTTTTGGTAGGGAGTAGTGTTTTGAAGTATTGGTGTGGGCAAAACCTACGTGTTCAGAAATATAGGGAGGAAAGGTGAGATGTTGAATACAAGATTTGGCAAAGAATGAAAAGAGTGCTTGATTTTCTCCACCGCCATCTGTGTAAACAGTTTTGATCTGAGTTTGAAAATAATTTTCGACTAATTTCTTGAATTTTTGGAAAACTCCAAAAGCATCATATTTTTATTTGAGTGGATAAAGTCAAGTATATTTTGTGAAATAATCAACGAATATGACATAATAGCGGAAATTGCCAAAAGAGGTGATGGGAGCAGGTCCCCAAACATCAGAGTAAATAACTTGAAAGGCTTTATCACAAACAATAGAAGAGTTCTTAAACGCTAACTTGTGGCTTTTATTGCATAAGCAGGAATCACAAACTTTAGTTGAAATAGAGGAATCAAGAACAAAAACTTTTTTGCTAGCTAGTATTTTCTTTTGAATAGGTAGGGACGGATGACCAAGCAGTTGGTGCGAGAGTTGAGATGTGAGTGCAATGGATGTTGAGGGTGGTGGTTGTAAATGGATGGCAAGCGACATCGATGAGGTCCACTCGTACAGATTGTTCCTACTCTAGCCTCAGGCTAAGGATGCCCCCGTACTCAAATTCTTCACAAGAAAATGGTTAGGAAAAAATTCGATAGACATTTTATTTTGCTTGCAAACTGAGAAACAGAAATAAGGTTATTCTTGATTTGAGGTGCACACAAAATATTATTGAATGTAAATGAGGCAACTATTGAATTAACTGTAGAAGAACCAATATGTGAGATTGAGAGTCCATTACCATTGTCGACTATAACATCCTCATTCCCAGCATAGTCAGAGTGCATGGAGAGATTTTGAAGATCGAATGTTATGTAATGCATAGCTCCCGAATCGAGCACCCAGTTGGGGCTGTCATTGTTTGAAACCTCATCAACATAGTGAGCTTGAGGCAGTGGAAAGTTCAAGGAGGGTTGAGGCTGAGATCGACATGTTTTGGCATTGTGTCCCGACTTATCATGGAGTTGACAGATAGTGCGAGACTGTCCCTAAGAATAATTGGGATTCCAGGATGGTTGGTTAAATTGAGATTCAGATTGAAATCCCGTACCTGAAGCATGCTGTTATCAGCCATGAGAGGAGGACTATCAAGTGTAGTTAGGTGGATTGTTGGGGCTGCCATAAGTTGAAGACCGAATTGAAGAATTGTTGAAATACCCAGAATTGTTACGGTTGGGGGTGCCACGATTACCTCTTCCATCGCGACCTCAAGTTTGATCCAGGCTCCTTAGGTTCTCCATGATTGTGAACAAGTTCTTCATCAAAAAGTTGGTCGTAGAGATCCTCAAAGGATATAGGTGTGTCCCGGACATGAATGGTTGCAGTTAATTCTTTGTACTCATCGGCAAGGCCGTTGAGAGTGTGAGCTAAAATTTCAACATCACTCAAGTTATGCCCAATAAGAGCAAGATCATCAATAATACTTATGATTTTAGTCATATAAGCAACAACAGTTTTACCATCTTTTTGGTATTCATGAGTGTAGAGAGAAGAGAGAGCATATGTGTGTTGGATCGATTGGCAAAGGTTGTTCCCAGTTTGATCCAGGTCGTTGCAAAGGTGGAACAATTATTAATAGTGGGACTGATGGTACTGTGAACAGTAGCTTGCAGTGCAAGTAACACAAGTCGGTCTTGGCCAAGCCAAAAGAGATGATCGATTTCAATTTTAGCAGGACAGGGGTGTGACCTATCAACATAACTTAGGAGATCATAACCAAATAGAAGGTTGCTTATCTGAGACTTCCAAGAGGCAATTTACCACCATGTTTGGCTTACTTGAACGGTATTTGGGAGATAGCATTGAGAGAGATGAGGTTACTGAGTTAAGAGGATGAAGAGTCCTGGATTTGGAGAAGAGAAGTGAGACTTGGTATTATGATGTTGTCACTGGTTGATTGTGTATTAGTATTGGTGGTCGTGTCTGTAGAAGAAGAAGAGGGTGTGGACATGATTGAACAGTATAGTTGAGAAGAGAGGATGTGATTGAGAAGAATCAAGGAGTGCAAGAAGAATGAAGATAAGACAGTAGTATGCCGTGGGGTGTAAAGAGAAGGCTAGGGTTGGGAGAGGATTATCACGTCTGTGCAATGATAGAGGGTCTTCGATACCATAACCAAATTTATGTAAAAGTGTCTTGCTTTCATTGATAGTATGTAGTACAATATATAGGGAGAGTTTCCTACAATCATGGACATGTAAAGGGATACTACATCACCGTAGTTGATGTGATTACAATCGTACAATCATAGATTAGTAAACTCTACTAATAAGGAAACCAAATCATGTGACGATTATGTACAGACGGTGATTGCCTAGTCTGATATTCTATCATCGACATCGTTGCGTTTATTTGCAGATTCACGATCCAACATCGTTGAACCTCAATAATTGAAATTTATGTGTCACTCAATGATAATTTCGTACTCCATAATTTAAGACGAATTGTGGAATGCTCAAGTTCGGAGGATATAACCCATGAATGTCATTATACCTTTAAGGTAGGGGCTTAGCTACTCCTTGTGCACGTATATTTGTAAAGTTAAAAACACAATAACATATGAACATAGAAAATTTTGTGTGATCTCTAATCTAATTGAAGAAAAAAAAAGGAATTTTTTTCATTGGTAGATAGCAAAAGCGGGTCCAAGCTCTCCCAAACGATTGTAAAATGACAACACGAGAGCATATTGCTCCTAGTACAACATTAACTTTTCTCGTATGGTGTAATGTTTCAGTGGTATATATTAAATTAAATACAGATCGCTAATTAGTAATTATAACAGTATTGCATGTATTCTAAGATAAAATGTATGCGGGATAATATGGTAGGATTTCCTTAGAGTAGTCCCTCCGATTCAAATTTTGAACTCTGTGTTACCGCCACACCTGTCCCCCATGCAAAAGCTTAACTAACTAATAAAATAAAAAAAAGTCGTGTTACATTCCATTGGACCAGTGAAAAAACATCAGTTACTGGACTGGATGAAGAGAAAAAAGACAAGACTAAATAAAAAAGAAAAAAAAATTCCTAAAGATACAATAAGGAGGTCAACGACTCGTGGACTATCCAAGAGTGGACATGGCCACTTGTGTCGCTCCTCACACTTAATTTAGTGGAACCCACCAAGTCCTATTGCTTCTGAGTGGACTTCGAGGAGACTTTCTTTTGTAAAGTTATTTCCAACCAAATTAAGAATAATAGAGTCCACCGTGGCGGCCGTAGACTGACGGTGGATTATGCACGCCACCTTTAATACATCATAAAACAATGCAATTAACAATTTATACCGTATACATCTATATCCAACCGTTCTTACATGCGGAAGGAAGCTGTAAACTTCAAAGTTTAGAGAGAGATCCAACAGCTGAAATTAAAACTAATAAAAATGAAAATTGAAAATTAACCGAACCACAGGTGGGTTTCGAAACGGGTTTCCATATGAGTTGAATGGGTCACAATCGAATTTTCGAAAATGTATATGAGGGTCACAATCGAATTTTTTTCCCATCATCCATGCAGTGATTTCTTATACATTTTGGGTGGACTTAATTCAGATTTTAAGTTCTTATGAGGGATACAATATATATGTATATGATTAAACAGTGCAGTGTAAAGTATTTTAATAAACCAGTAATAGTGAGGGAAAAAAACTTGAAAACGATAGTGTGCAATTACATTTCAAACTTTCTACGGGTTTCCCATTGTCTTATATCTCGAGTCTTTTAGGGGACTTGTCTCCCATTGATGTGCATCTTTTTGCTAAAAAGCCTGTAGTGAAATGAAAACTACACAAATAAAGACAAAAGAAAACACCACGGGATCTCTCATATCTGTACTTGGAATTTCCATTTTGTTTGCTTTTCAGACATAATCGAATTCAAAGATTTTTCTCTGGCCCCCAATGAAAGCATTCAGAAAAATCAAAGTAATTTTGGATCATTCATATTAATTGTAACCAATTAATTAATTAATAATACACCTAACCAAGTATAGATCGACAAGACAGAGAGACAGCGAGAGCTTAGAAATTTTTTGAGTATTTTGTTGTGTTTGTACGTGGACCCATAACATGCATGGGATCCTGCATTTAAGTTGCAAAACAATTACAGCTGTCATGTGGTTGCATGATCAATCAACATTACTACACTGTTAGAGGATATTAAATAGGGAAGAAATAATTAATAACCAGATGAGCCAAAATTAGAGTACAGAGTAAATTAGGTTTAGGAGTTTTATTTTTTTTAGATATTTTATTTTAACTATGATATTGATAGCATGTCACCCGCGTGCAAACAGGAATCTCAAGTAGTGCGCAAGTTAGCACGTGACCATGCAGTGCCAGGGGGATGGGGAAATTGAAAAAGTTGGTAAGTGGTGGTAGTATCTGAAAAAAGAAGGAAAGCTAGTAGCTTTCGAGACTAGGCATGTGTAATAGCATGAGTTCTTTCGGGGAATTTTAAGTTTTTAACCTTAATAACATCAATGGAAGATATGGGCAATCAAATTTGTCTCTGACTGTGTGTATGAATGAATTGAATTGAGGGAAAGTTTGTGGTGGTGTAGAGACTGAAATTTCTTTGTCGATCACTCTTGCTTTCATGCTCCTTAGACACGACACAAGTCATCATATGTATCGCTCTTCATAATTTTCCTACTTTGACTTGTATTGATGGTTTATTAATTATGCATGTATGTTATAATCAAAGCACCATTTCTTTGTTGTCTTAACAAACACGGCTAATCCTTTGGCCATGTATTATTTTCCTGTCTCGCAAACAATGAGTAATTACCCGAAGAGTGATCTGTGGGGAAAATTTTTCATAATCAAAGATTTAGGGTAATGGGTCACCGGCAATCTACAAAATTCACAAGAGACATTAGAGGTTCTTTGATCGGAGGGGTTTCAGCCAAGGAAGCTCCGACGACCAAGTCAGTCATGTGTTTCTT
This sequence comes from Tripterygium wilfordii, assembly GCF_013401445.1. Lineage (NCBI taxonomy): Eukaryota > Viridiplantae > Streptophyta > Magnoliopsida > Celastrales > Celastraceae > Tripterygium > Tripterygium wilfordii. The sequence continues at coordinate 7,167,779 of NC_052252.1, read as the reverse complement.
TTCAAGTGAATGTGTAGTATTCAACATAAGGATAAGCTTGTGTTTACCTGATGTCAAAGGTCCCCTTAAATAATGAAGGATATATGATTTCTAAAGCCCAAGATAATAATCTTGGAAATTGATTGGGTTTAGAGAATTTTAAGCGTGTGTCATAGTAAATCCATTGGATTTGATCTGTATATGATCACTGGTCCTAGTATGTGATTTGGAATGATATTCCTTTCAATTGGAAGTTTAGGGTGGTGATATCCTTTTTAAAAAAGGAGGAAATTCACATAAGGACAACAACTAAAAATTTTATTTGAACAAGGATAACTTAAAAATTTTTAGAGAAGATGACAAAATTTATAAACTTATCAAAATGTCCCTCCTGTGTATATAAAAAACATCGCTTCTTCTTCCTCTTCATTTCCTCTATTTTCTTCTTCCTTGACACCGCTGGACGGAAGTTGACTGTCGGATTTTGATGAACGAACCACCAAAATGAAGCTATAGGTCAGCCCACCAAAGCTTAGTCATCACCAACCATCGATTATTACTTGAGTCACCGGAAATCTTCGTGAAATCATGGTCACCATTTAGAAAAGAACTCAATCCAACCAATATGACCAACGTCGACAACCGTCAACATCACCAATCAACTCCATAAACCAAGGCTCACCTTTCAAGTTTTATACTTTTTGTATGCCTTTTTTTCTTCTGAAACTAGATTAGGAATTGGATATGCAGATATTTTATCTTTTTTTGGATATGTTAATATTATTTTTGTTCTAATATGGTATATGTTTCGGATCTGTTGATATTATATCTATTTCATATCTTATCTATTTGTTCAGTTTATCAATTTTTATTATGATGACCTTAACAAATGAAATTATTGTGTTTCAACCTTTATTGTGGTGACCTTACCAAATGAAATTCTCGTGTTTTAGTCTTCAAACATATAACATTCCATTTAATATCTTACATGTTTGTTCAATTTATAAATCTTCATTGTGGTGCACTTACTAAATGAAATTATTGCGTTTCAACTTCATTGTGACGTCATTACTAAATCAAATTCATATGTTTTAATATTCAAACATATAGTATTTCATTAAAAATAGATAACATTTTAGTAAGATAGATAAAATTATGGGAGATATCAAATTAATCGAAACAGATAACATATCAACAACATATCCCAGTTTCGAATATATCATAGTCAGAACTAAAAAAACCACAAAAATTACCACAGAACCTATCGAAAACTAGTAAGTGAGAGACTTATCACTAAGTTTCTACAAAAAAAAAACCTATATTTGTTAATGACCCCCCTCAAATTTATTTTCCTAAAAAATGCACTCACACGTAAAGAGACATCTCTCAATAGGTCCCACCACATTTGACATTTCTATATAATACAAAATCTCATATCCAAGTACGCTGCATGGTATTGAAAGCACGACACTAATATTAACTCCACCAAGAGACATGCTTGGAGAAGTTTTGTTAACCTACTCATGCATAATACGTATACGGCCTGTCGGTGCATAAACCATTATTTCGGGTACTACTCTTGAATTCTCTGCATGAATTACATTAATCCAGAATTAAATTAATCATGATTAATATTTATGAAGTATTTTTCCTTTCTTTAACAGCTACAAGAATCTGCTTGGAGGCCCATGACTCTGAGAAAATTAACCACCCTTATTGACTTGGGGTGTCTATGCACTATAATCCTTATGTATGGATTAATTGCATTTGATGTTTGAAAGATATATATATATATATATATATATAGCACTAGTGAATTCCTATCTCTCTTATTTTTGGCCACAAAATTAAGTGCAATGCTGAATTTTTTTTTTCCCTAACACACACAGATATTATTAATATTGTACAATCTAGTGGTCCAACAAAAGGGACCTCTATGAAAAAACATTGAATGATGATAGGAACTTAATGTTCTGGTCCAAAAGATGTAAACTAAACATAGACCCAACTTAGCACCTTCTTTTAATTCAATGATGATCCAGTTTTCTTTTTAGTATTTTGTGGGTTAAACAAGTATAATAAATTTCAGTGCACAATTTTTCTTCGTCACCCCCTTTAAAGTTGAAACTATAAAGCAGACGAAGCTATGTAGTATTAATGTGGAACCCACAAGAGCAAGATTTTTGTGGGACCAAAATTAAAGTCTTTTACAAACTTTGAGGCAGGCTCATCTTATGCACTGATTTAGTGTGTGTGTATATATATATAAAGGATGGCAAAAGAATAGCAAAAGCAATTAAAAGGTGTCTCCAACCCATTTGAATCTGTCCCAAACCGCAATCATAATTGTCCTCTTATGCTTCAATTTCCATGCATGTCATCACCACCATCTCCTATACCTTCCACACAACTTTTGTGAATGAAATTTAATTACTAATCTTGTGAATGATTCATGTGGTGGTGGTGGTAGAGTTGGGAAGATCCACAGAGATTTTTTGTTGTTTTAGAAATTCTCTCTTTTGGGATTAGGTTGGGGGGTGGGGGTTAGTGTATATTAATTATTATAAAGTATTGTTGATTTAATAGTTTATGCTCATTATGGTCCATTTTGAATCTTTTAGATGATAAAGTCAATAAACAAGTACAATCCCCATAGTCTGCTCAATGTACTTTAATTTTGATAATTAGAAAGGCTAGATACAACTTTTTTATGGACCAAGAGATGGGAGAGAAATACTAGAAGAACTACTGCAACTAATACTGCATAAAATAAACCATAAATTGCTATATCAAACACAACAAAGATCATGTTATGAACAATGATTGTGAGATAGAGTTTATATGAGATGGTCATGATTTTGTGACCGATGCATATTCAGCATTGGCACCTCACAATCATAAGATCAGATGAGTGATTAATGGATATTAAATATGAATGTGTTAGCTTTAAAAATGAGAACAGATTTTGTAGGAATGCATGCTAAAAAAGTTAAAGTCCATGCGCTTAACTAAACAAAAGGTGCATTTCCAATATTGTGTATTTGTGTGTGAAGGGATGTCAACGAGGTGGATGGTGGCGGAGCACAGCCGCCCCGCACCACTACTTGCATGCCCGACCCCGCCCCACATATCGGGGTAATTTTTACACTCTATCCCTTTTCCTATAAAAATTCACCCTGCTTTGATCAAATCCGGCATTAACTTGACCTGATTCGTTTATAATCCGATTATCAACATCAACATTAATTCACCAAATCAACTTGTATAATCCAACAAATATTAAAATAACTTAAGAATAATTATTAATTTGACTTAAGGTTTAGGTTGTAAATCTTAACAACATAAAATATGCTTAAATCAAGAAATGTTGTTTCAGTCAATTTGACTTGGGCTTTAATATTGACATAAATTAATATATGCTGTTACATATAAATATATATCTAGATTATAAAGATATATTTATATATAAATTTAAGAATATTATTGGTCGTGACGGATCATTTGCGAGGCAAGACGAGAAGTAGATCATACTCAAATACTATTTTGATAATTTACGTACTAACGTAGAATGGAAATTGATAAAGGTATGATCGTCGTCAATACATTAGGTAACCACATAGGAACCTAATGGAAAACCAAACAAAAGATATATGGATGATGCTAGAAATTCCTAAAATATGACCCCCAAAAGTCCTCCAAATCTATGTAACATTAAAATAACCATTGATTAAAAGTAAATATGTAGAGCCCACTTTGCATCCAACACTCCACATTATATGCCCACAATCGTAAGTATTTTAAAACCAAAATAACTAAATAATAATTATTGAAGTGCACGTTGATTTGCACGTCCAATATCTGTTCAAGCATCCGCTCAAACATGCATGCGCTCAAACCCTTTCATGTAGTGTTCCGCCTCTTGTACTACATCATTTACAATCTTTATTCAATAACAACTATATCAGACTCTCTATCTTAATCTCTAATGCCTGCAATGCCGTTGTTGGGTACGGCCCCGTAGTTTGTAGCTAGATCATCAAGTTTTGATGGAAAGTCTAGTTTTCTAAATGATTACCTAATTGTGGTGTAACAATTAATTAAGGGCTTAGTCTTTTAATGATTTATTTTTTTTGCTTTTTTTTTTACGGTTAATCTTTTTTTTAATGGTTAATCGTTTTTTTTACGGATTAATCTAACTTATTGATTCTCACTGTACTAAAATAATTAATTTTATCGAAATAACTTCACACTCGTGACGAATTAAAAGATAGGTACCTAATAACCTAACCACATTGACGAGATACAATAATACAATCCTTAGTTTTTTTATGGGATTTTGGAAATTATTGGCTCTGTCAATGCAATTTTTTAAATTTTGTGAATTCAAATTATATGACGCAAGCATTAGTTCACATGCTCGATTGTCTTAATTTTCACACTAAAAAACAGTTTTCTAATTGCTGTATTTTGTGGTGCTTCAATTAGTTAGGGTAGTTAAAGTGGTTGGACAAACGTGATTATTTGATGACCAGTTCAAGTCATGATAAAACTAATTTTTTTTAATGAAATCTAATCCTACTTATGAATAAAAAATGCGACATAGAAATAGTTGCATGATAAACCCTAATACCACGTGAATGGGGACACTTTTAAAGGTTAATGTTAGAAATCAAAGTTTAAACACATCAAGGTTATTGTTCGATCGCTCTAAGCCACAAGCATGTACAAATGTTTTTCATAGACTGTTGTCAATGGTTTTTAAACCTAGAAAATGCATTATTGGGGAATCAGAGTGGCACATTGGCAACACTAGGCCCACACACAAGGATATTGACCTCAAAGCTTTATTTATACACGTTATTGTGTGAGCTAGAGATACAATATTTTTACTTATATACCATTTTGTTACCATTCCCATGTGAGATATTAGTTTTTACAGTTAAAAAAATGACATTTAAAGACATAAGGTCCGTTTGGTAATCAATTTTAGGAGTAGCATATATGGTAGCATATATTGTGATAGTATATGTGGTGATAGATTATATGATGTCTGAAATGTTGAATAATGTTTGGTTGCAATTATGGTGGTAGCATAAAGCTGTTGAAATTGTAATGACAAATTATTTACAGGGGTATTTTGTAATGACAAATGGAGGACATGTTGGTCAAAAAATGTTGAATTGTTGTAAAAAACTCCTTTGAAGCACAATTTTGAAATCACCCTAAAATGCTACTAAAATTGTACTTGAAATGATAGTGTTCAAATGGTTGTTTGGTTGTTGCATAACATATATAAAAGCTACTTAGTAGCCTATATGCTACTGAAAATGGTGTGCCAAACACACCCAATGTTGGAAACCAAATAAAATTTTGGAAGTCCAAAAATTTACTCCAAAACATCGTCACGTCAAGGAATACTAAGCCATATTATTACATCCGTCACTTTCATGGCCTTGTTATATAACAAAAGTACGTGAACTACAGATTTGGTGTGGAAAATAAAACAAAAGGAAAATGGTTGAAAGGATTTCCAGATCTTGGAATAAATTAATAATGAATTAAAATGTGTTTAATTAATTGTAAGCACGGACAAATCTGAAGCTGACAGATATGGTCAGTTTACCAACTAATTAGTCAAATGATAATAACCCTGTAAGACAATGCTTTGTTAGACAGAAAGTGGATAGGAGATATATATATAAATAGAAGTAGCTTGATATATATAGTTTTCTTGCTTGATATGATAATATTTCCAAATAAAAAGGAGTAGTAGATAACAGTTATTGAATTAACTTTAAAAAACAATGCCATTCGTGGCCTAACTAACGTTAATTAATTATATATATATTATGAACATATGATGCATGAGTAAGAAAGAAAGAAATTTGTATTGTGAAGTCAAAAGCCCATCAACTTAGGCTCCTTCGGCCCGCACAATCAATGTTGGGCCGAGTTTGGGTCTCGTCATTTCTGCTGACTGAGGCCCACTATACGGAAGCCCAAGCCCACGAAAATGCAACTGATGGGCCCGGCAACAACAAGATCCATAAACATTCGACGAGTACCAAAGATTCCAGTGGCTCAACCACAAAAACTAAACTCCTCAGAAGTTGAGTTAGAATCGAACCCCGACTATAAAATCCAAAACAAGAAAATAAATGAAACAAGTAAAAAAAAAGCAAAGACAAGGAAAGAAAAACTGACAAAAAAGAGAAAGAAACACGCACAGGCACCGCAGAAAAGTGTGAATTAAAAAAAAATGGTCCAAATTAGCAGACACTCGCACGGGTTCATATTTTCTTCTTTTTATTTTGATAATTAAACAAAAACAAGGAAAAGTGAAAAATATGGAATGTGGAATTGGAGTCAGGATCAAGGACAGTTGGTTCCTGATTTCTCCTTTTCCTTTTTTCATTTCATTTCATTATTATTATTATTATTATTATTATTATTATTACTATCAAATTCACATTCACTCATACAATCCAATCCTCAATCTCCTAGGGCTATTATTGTTATTATTGTTAATTTTCACATTATTGATTATTGTTGTGAATTCTTTCTCCCCCTATTTCTTTCGCGACTATGACGATATGTAGTAGAGGAATAGTTGCAAAATAATTCACAAATCTTGTGATTTTCGCTTTGTGTTTTCTCTCGGAAACCCTAGGTTTTGTTGATTTCTTTCACCTTCGATGGAGGCGAATTCCGAAGGAGAAGATCGCGACAGAATGGGCAAGAACGCTAATAGTTCTAGCGAAGGACAACAGGCCAAGCCTAAGCGCCAGATGAAGACGCCGTTCCAACTCGAAACACTGGAGAAAGCATATGCTAGTATGTGTTGACCTCGAGATTTTATATGCGTTTAATTTGTATGGTTTTTTTGCTGAATATTGGATGATTTTTTTTTTTTTGGTGATTTGATCAGTGGATACGTACCCGTCTGAGGCAATACGAGCGGAATTGTCGGAGAAATTGGCCCTCACGGATCGGCAATTGCAGATGTGGTTTTGCCATAGAAGGTTGAAGGACAAGAAGGAGAATCAGGCAAAGAAGCCGCGCAAAACGGCAGTTATGGAGACTCCTGTTGACAATTTTAGGACACAGGCGGGGAGTGATTACGGGTCAGGGTCTGGGTCCGGGTCTAGCCCATCCACAGAGCCGATGAAGGCCATAATTGATGAAGTGCCCTTGGGAAGGAGACACTATGAGTCCTCGCCGCAGTCGGTGATGGAGCTCAGGGCTGTTGCATGTGTTGAGGACCAGTTGGGGGAGCCAATAAGGGAGGACGGGCCAATTCTGGGGATGGAGTTTGATGCCTTGCCTCCCGATGCTTTTGGAGCCCCTTTAGGTAAAAGCTGCGATTGTTATTGAATCGGAGTCCCTATTGTCTATATTTTGTGCTGCAACTAAAACTCTGAATATGTTTTAATTTCAATTGTTGGTGCTACCATTGTGTATGGCTATGGTGAATTTTGGCATGCATAATATTGGCAGTGTAGGTGATATGTGGTTTTTGATGATCCGATGCAGCTGAAATTGAGTGCTAGTACGTTTCATGATAAGTTCCATCAGGGGATCAGCTTGTATTTATAGTTATGTTTCATTTGATTTTTTTTGAGGTATCGATATGGTATATCTACATTTCATGTTTGTGCTTGGCTTTACAATTTCTTTTGGGCTTATTCCATTTGCACTTGTATTAAGAGAAAATGCATTACACATGTCTTCCTCTGTAATTGGTCTAGCCGGTGGACTTGTAGTTTTGATGTCTCGATTCTTTGAATGCAAAATGTTGTTTTCTTCAACGTTTTGTTCATTTGATTGCAGCCTTGACAGCGGAGCAGCAAAAGCGGCTTGGGCATTCTTACGAGAGTAAAATATATGAGCAACGTGATGTCAAATTAGGCAAAGTTTGTTTCTCAATCCTTTATTCATATTCTTATTTTAAATTGCATGTATTAAAAGTGTGGTAATACACATGAGATGCATGGTTTCTTACTTTGGTGATATAAATCTGCAATAAGGTCCAGATGCCTTGTATATGATTATGAGCACCATTTAGATTCGCATGCTTTTAGTCAGTTTAGCGTGAATCTTCCTTTTGCCCTATCAAATTCAGGAGCTTGCTACTTATTATTATCATTTATTTTATTACAGTTAATTTTTGTAGAGGGTAATGGTTCCTTAATCTACTTTTAGCTTTCACTGGTTAAGGAATACTGCAGGTGGATATGCCCTACAGAACGCTGAAACCAGAAAAGAACAAAGCATTTTTCTAGTGGATCATGTTGTCCATCTTTTCTTTTGAGATGAATACTGGAGGACAATGACTCCTAATGAGATGACTGATACTGAAATTCATTTATTTGGAACCTTTATGTATTAAGTATCTGTCTTTGTTTGTGTTCTCTTTTCTTCCTGTATTTTATAAATTTCTTTTTTGCATTGAGAAATTTTTTTGTTGATTATCACCTTATTCTACAATGTAAGGGAATTTTTTCAACTTGCTAAAATGTCTTGTTAAAAATATCAATCTTCAACACTTTCATGCTTCATTGAGCTTGCTGCAGTGTTTTTTTCTGTTTCTTGATGTGCAATAATGCTTAACCATACTGTCTTAGTCTCCCTTTTCTCTTTCCTCTGCAACAAAGTTATTCTTGAAATGTCTCTGGCATTTGCCTGAAACGATGTTTTCAATATGATAATCTATTAGGCGGTTATTGAAACCATGTGAATTAATGCCAGGGCACAAGGTTACTCCATGATTATCAGCTTCTCCAAGACCCGTCCAGTATTAGATCTGATACATATGGGCAAGTTGCTCAGTCTCATTTTCATGATCCATCGATTGTGGCTCTAAGGGCAAGATCTTCATTGCTTGTGCATGGAGATGAAGTCATGTCAAGGGGTCATGGTTTCAAAGGCCATGCATCCCGTGGTCGTATGTTGCCTCAGCATGGAAGTAATGATCAAGCCTTTCCATCTCCTTATAGTGATGATGAATGTCTCCCACAGCATGAGTCCTCCACGAGCAACCGAATGAATATGCATTTTAGTGGCCCCCTAGTGACTGGACCAGAAAATATGGATATCTCACCAGGTGGCCAAATCTTCCATGTTGAAGGTGATCTTAAGAGGAAACGCAAGGTAATCTAGGGAAGTCACTCAGATAGTGTTGTTAAACTGCTTCCTACATATCGAAGGATTAGTAATTAAAATGTAGTTGGCTTTTGTAGAGTGATGAAGCTAGGATTACGAGAGAAGTTGATGTCCATGACATACGGATCCGTAAAGAGCTTGAGAAACAAGATATTTTGAGGCGCAAGGTTCCATTTAACTGCTACATTTCATGTTGAGCTTGGCAAAGTTCCTTTAATTTACATTTTTAGTTATTTTTTCTTTTTAGAATGAAGAACGAATGAGGAAAGAAATCGAAAGGCATGACCGTGAAAGACGGAAGGAGGAGGAGAGGTTGATGCGTGAAAAGCAGAAAGAAGAGGAAAAATCACAACGTGAGCAAAGGCGTGAAATGGAACGGAGGGAAAAGTTTTTGCAGAGAGAGTATATAAGAGTAGGTTTCTGAAACTGCTATGTGAAGCTTCTTTATGGAAAAATGATTGAATATCTCATGTTTTTCACTTTTTCCCCTCTTCCTCCTCTCATTTTGTTCCTTTTGTGTCCCTATATTTTACCTGTTTTTCCTTCTCTTTGGTTTAATATTGAAAAGGCTGAGAAAATGAGGCAAAAAGAGGAGCTTCGAAAGGAGAAAGAAGCAGTGAAACGCAAAGCTGCCATTGAGAAGGCAACTGCACGCAGGATTGCTAAAGAGTCTACGGATCTCATCGAGGATGAACAACTGGAACTCATGGAATTAGCTGCAAAAAGCAAAGGGTTACCTTCAATGATTCATCTTGACCATGACACTTTGCAGAACCTTGAGACATTTAGAGGTGAATGATTGAGTTCTTTTCAGAGGTTCTCCATGCATTCACCTTATTTCAATTTCATTATCATTATTATTGTTTGCACTGTAAGTGCCTAAAATTTTTCCCAGCATGCACTTTCTAGCCGAAGTAGCAGTATAATACCAGAAGATTCATATTACAAATATGTGTCACATTTTAACATATAATTTCTGTAGTTTACATTTGTTTGTAGATTCATCTAGATGCCCATCAATTGGATTTCAACCTCTTGTGCTGTCGCTTTTGCTTCATGGTGTTCTATTTGGATTCTGGCTCCAATATCTTTATCAATTTACAATTGACCATTTATGCTATTGCGTTTTTTGGTTTCTTTTATTCGTTAATTGGTGTTCTTGGTTTCTTTTTACTGGTTACAAGAATTTTCTCACTCGTGTCCCCTTAGCCATAATTTGGACAGCTCGGGAAGAATAGAATCTCAGAGCTTGTTTGCGTAATGAAAGACCCATTCATTTTATTAGAGATAGATCGTTACCTCTCCTTAGTTCTTCAAAGCGCAGGCTCTTGTGGTGATGATGAAAATCAGCTTCTTCATGTATCTGATCTCTTCTTTTGTGATTAGCCCCCCCACTCTGTACACTTGGGTGGCGGCCCCTGGGTGCCTTCCTTTTTTAGTTTCCAACCTTCTCTTTAGCATGCTACACGTTTATAATAGGATTATTCTTCTTGGGTTTTGATACCGTGTTTGCTGGAGAGGGGTATTAATCTTGACTGGGGTTTGAAACCAGCTTAATATAAACGTGTTGAATTAATTTTGTTGACGATTCTTCTTTTTGGATAAGTATCTCAGTTATTATAGACTTAAAGCTCATAATGATGTTGACGTTATAAGAGGTGTTGGTGATAATTTTAATGTCGAAGAATTTTGTGTGGCTGTTGGTTTTGAGTATATGTAAATGGAGGAAGCTTTTCATTTTATTGTTATGTGAATTCGTCAGAAGATTCCTTGAATCTGTCACCGTGGCCTTTAAAAATAGTTAACATACGAAGCTCAGGCCAATTAATTGTTGGTATTCTTTCATCTGAGCCACCATGATATTTAGGTAGTTGCATCTTTCTTATGATCTGTTTTGGTGCTGAGGTTAACTCGTGGCTTGTTTTTCCAATTTTTGCACTGTAGTTATTATTAAAACTTTTTGACCGAGCATAACTTGTCTTTTGTGCTTCAGATTCTTTGACTGTGTTTCCACCTAAATCCCTGCAATTAAAGTTACCATTTTCAATTCAACCTTGGGTTGAATCAGAGGAAAATATCGGTAATCTTCTCATGGTATGTCCTAGTGATGATTTCTTTCCTTTTATTCAACTTTTTTACCTGAAGTTTTTGTTTGGAGGCAGAGAAAACCTTGTAATGGTTGTAGCGTGATTATCTGTTATTGATGTTGACCTTTAAAATATTTATTTGGCTCAGGCTGAGTAAGTTGGTATATCTTTGCCCCCGTATTGTTCGTGCTCTGGTGTTAACTTCTTCTGGCGTCATACTTTTATTGTTTGCTTGCTTGAAGTTGAATATTGTTGGGTTTTTCCAGGTTTGGAGATTCTTGATTAGTTTTGCGGATGTTCTTGGGCTGTGGTCTTTCACTTTGGATGAACTTGTTCAATCTTTTCATGATTATGTGAGTCAAGATTGGAGTTCTCTTTTGTCCTCAAAAACTGAAAAGAGTTTTGTCAATGCTGTTCAATCTAATTTATTCCCATCTATGCTTTCTGATAGTTATAATATTCTGATTTCAGGATTCAAGGTTGCTGAGTGAGATACATGTTGCTTTGTTAAAAGTGATAATTAAAGATATTGAAGATGTTGCTAGAACACCTTCTACTGGGTTAGGAACGAATCAATATTGTTCCGCTAATCCTGAAGGTGGACATCCACATATTGTTGAAGGGGTATGCCTCAGCTATTGACCTGTCGTGTTTTCTGCGTGGCATATGCTTCTTTCCATTTCAGCATTCCTGCTGAACCATGTTCTATAGAATCATTTATGATTTTTAGTTTTGTGCATCAGGCATATGCTTGGGGCTTCAACATACGCAGCTGGCAGCAGCACTTAAATCCATTAACTTGGCCTGAGATATTTCGGCAATTAGCATTATCTGCTGGATTTGGTCCACAGTTGAAGAAAAGGAGCAAAGCTTGGGGATACTCGTGTGACAATAAAGAGGTTCTTCGCTGTTCTGTTTTTACTTTTCTTCGTTCTGCAGCAATAGTAATTTTGCTTTATGCCAGTTCTTTGTCACGATCATCAACAACATTAATTGTGCTTTGATATAGGATTCAACAATTATTTTTCTATCTATATTTACAGGGAAAGGGTTGTGAAGATGTAATTTCTACTTTGCGTAGTGGTTCAGCAGCTGAAAATGCATTTGCATCAATGCGAGAAAAAGGTTTATTACTTCCGCGAAGATCCAGACATCGGTTGACACCTGGAACTGTCAAGTTTGCTGCTTTTCATGTTCTTTCACTTGAAGGTGGCAAGGGATTAACTGTCCTTGAACTTGCAGATAAAATTCAGGTGAGTTCATATTGTTGCTAACACATGCTTTTGACTCAACCTTTTTGTTTCCATCCTTTATATCTTGTATATGACTTATCTGTTTACCGCTAGAAATCTGGGCTACGAGACCTGACGACGAGTAAGACGCCAGAGGCTTCTATTTCTGTTGCTCTGACGAGGGATACAAAACTTTTCGAGAGAATTGCTCCTTCGACATATTGTGTAAGAGCTCCTTATAGAAAAGATCCAGCTGACGGTGAGGCCATACTTTCATCAGCCAGAAAGAAAATTCGGATATTTGAAAATGGGTTTTTAGGTGGTGAAGATGTGTATGTTGAAAAGGATGAGGACTCTGAATGTGATGTCGATGATGATGCTGAAGTTGATGGTTTGGCAACTCTGTTGGTTACAAACAAAGATGCTGACCATTATATTGAAGAACAAACTTGCTCAGAAACTGGAAAAGACAAGGATTGTGATGATGTTGAACAAAATCAAAATGAGTCTAAAAAGTTACTTTCAATTTTACCTATGAATGACTCAGATGATACAAACAAACCAATTAGGGATGAGCAATTCATTGTTGGTGAAGATATTGAGGCTAGAAATCTTGGTCCAGAAAGCATTGAGATTGATGAGAGCAATTCAGGTGAGTCTTGGGTTCAAGGACTTACAGAGGGGGAATACTCTCATCTCAGCGTTGAGGAGCGTCTCCACGCTCTTGTTGCATTAATTGGTGTTGCAAATGAAGGAAATTCTATACGTGCTGTTCTTGAGGTAAGCAATTTAGTCCTCTGATAGAATGTGTATATTGGGTAAAGTTTTGTGAACTGATAATGTGTATTGCAGGATCGTTTGGAAGCTGCAAATGCTCTTAAAAAGCAAATATGGGCGGAGGCACAAGTTGATAAAAGTCGCATGAGAGAAGATATTATGAGGTTTCCGTTATTTTCTGGGAGCAAAGCTGAAATGAAACTTTTTAGTTCTGCGGCAGAAGGCGGCCAAAGTCCATTGCCTGTGGAAGACCCAAAGCTATTACTTGGTTCACAAAGCACAGAGAATCAGCTAAATGGCCTTCCTACTGAAAGGGCTTCAATAGTTCAGGATCTTTCCACAAATCCAGATAATTTCTCTGTTCAGCACCATGGATTTGCATCAAAGAGGTCACGCTCAGAATTGAAATCTTATATTTCCCACATAGCTGAAGAGATGTATGTATACAGATCACTGCCTCTAGGTCAAGATCGCAGGCGTAATCGATATTGGCAATTTGTAGCATCTGCTTCTAGAAATGACCCTTTTTCTGGTACGATCTTTGTTGAATTGCAAGGTGGCAGATGGAGGCTTATTGATTCTGAGGAGGTAACTTAAGTCTGTTTTTCCCCTTGCCATTGTGGCTGTTGTAGACTGCTTTGCAATTAACTTCTTGAGGTCCATATATTTTCATAATTGAAGTATTGATTAAGATTTAAGAAAATGTCATTTTAGTTGCATTATGACATTTTTTTGACGTTTGGAGTTGTTTCACAAGGAGCTGTTATAATCTTTTAAAAATATTTATTTCAAGCTTGTATTAATGGTAATCTGTTATTTCTTGTGTTTTCTTTTGCACATTTCAAAATTCAAACATATAGTGTAGTCCACTTTCAAAGAAAAAATATTATAAGAACCCTAAAAATAGTGTTTTTGAGGGGAATTTCAGCTTCTGGCTTATCCAGAACATGGCGTTTTCCCACATCAGGCTTTCTTTAATGAAGGTACTTTGCTTTTTTAAGATACAAAAATTTGCTTCCAAGCTCATGACATATCTGAACCTTGATTTTTGTTTTGTAATTTGGTCATTGGGCTTGGTCAGTTCTTCTTGTACCTGTAAGAGTGACTACTTTAGGTGTTCATAGTTTCCATACAACAACCGTATGTATCTTCTGTTACTTAACTATATCTTCTTTTACTTACTACTGACTCTTGTATAGAAGCCTAATAGTGGCTGGCTGTTATGAAGATACAGTTAAGTAACATAAGATACATACAGTTGTTGTATACAAGAGTAAGTAGTAAGTAATAGAAGATACAGTTAAGTAGTAGAAGCCTACTTACTCAATATTGTCTGATCTCCCAAATGTTGGTCTGGACATTTATACTTGAGTGATTCATTTTTGTTTATCCTCCACTCTTCCCCTCAATATACTGAATCTCTATGCAGGCCTTTGATACTCTATTCTCGTCTTTGGATACACGAGGGATTAGAGAATCTCATTTGAGTGTTATGCTGCAGAGGATTGAGGCTTTCTTCAGAGAAAATGTCCAGAGGAGTGTGTGGTGTTGCAACAATGTTAACAAAAGTGAAACCACAATGATAAATGAAACTCCTGAAATGGATTCTAGCTCTTATTGCCCTGCTGGTGCGGACAGTCCTAGCGGTATGATCCGTGGTTTGAATATTGCTATTTCAGATGCTTCTTTCAGGGTTTCGCTTGGGAAAAATGAAATTGAGAAGGAGGCTTCCTTAGAAAGGTACCAAGATTTTCAGAAGTGGATGTGGCACGAATGCTTCAGTTCATTAAAACTGTGTGCCTCAAAATATGGGAAAAAGAGGAGTTTGCAGGTACTAGATTCTTGTAATCTGTGTCTCCACTGTTATGTCCCTGAAGAAAATCAGTGCCCATTCTGCCACCAGACGATTGGTAGTGCTGATCCTAGTTTCAGTTTCAGTTTTTCTGAACACACAGTTTGCTGTGAGGACAAAAGGAGTTTAATTCCCAATGATGTAAATATTTCTTGTTCCTCTCCCATGGGAATCAGGTTGATAAAGGCTCTGTCAGCTTTTGTTGAGGTGAGGCTGCAATACTTAGATTGTTGTTCTAAAATGATTACCTTTTTCTTTCGTTGTTACATGAATTTTTGCATACTAAGGTATTGGTAATTGAATAACATGATCTCAAATCATATGCCACTGTGCGTTCACTGACTGGCAGGCATCTATTCCCCTAGAAGCTCTTGCATCTTATTGGACAGAAGATAATCGGAGGTCTTGGGGAGCAACGTTAAATGTTTCATCATCTGCTGAAGAACTGTTACAGGTCTTGGTGCATTTTTCAATTCCGCCCTTCATGCTATTACCTAGTTTTTCCTGTTTCTTGCAAAATGAATTTGCTATGTCTAGGAACTTCCCTTTTTAGATTTTATAACTTTTTATGGGTCATTTTTTAAAAATTTCAATTCTTCCCTTATCTAAGGTGAGGTACCTTGGTGCATGTTAATTGCGGATGATATAGTTATAATAAATGAGTCAATAATGGAAGTTAACTCAAAACCTGAGATGTGGAGGCAAACCTTAGAGTCTAAAAGATTTAGCTTAAGTAGGACTAAAGCAGAATATATGAAATGTAAGTTTAGTAAAAGCAGCCAAGGGAATGAACAAATGATTTATTAGATGGAAAAGAAGTAACAAAAATTAAGATTTTTAAATATCTTGGCTCGATTTTTCAAGATGACGGGGACATTAGTGAAGATGTAGCTAATATGGTTAAAAACAGGTGGATGGAGTGCATCCGGGGTTTTATGAAACCAAAAGATTCCTTTAAGGTGGAAGGGAAAATTCTATAGGTTAGCTATAGGACCTGCGAACTTATCAAAAAAATGCATGTAATAGAAGTGCGAATGCTTCGTTGAATGTATGGTCACACGAAAAAAGATGGGATAAGAAATGAGATTATTGTGTGAGATGATAAAGAACCTTGAAGAAATATTTTAAAAGGAGAATAAGTTAAAAGAACCAGGTAAAGAAAGAAAAAGAACCTCATCAAGCAATGATATTATCGGTTAATAAGCAACAGACCTTTTTTGCTTCCTCTTTCATTAGATTCCTGCTTTTATAATGGAAGTGTTAAATGTTATTGGAAACATTTGTACCTTCCCGGAATTTGTTGTCATATATGTGTGTGTGTGTGTGTGTGCAGTTACGCTCTCAATTGCGACAACGGATCTGATGAGCATCATATGTGTTCAGTATTTGTTTCTTTTCTATCCAGAACTATGTGTTTTGTTGCTTGCTCGATGTTTGAATATTCAGCCAATTATTGCAAAAAAACATGATACACCTGCTTATTTAGTTGATAACTTGATATAATTACCAATATTATTATGCTCATTATCCTGGTGATGTCACAGATATTGACTCAACTTGAGCATGCCATAGACCGAGAAAGTTTGTCATTAAGTTTTGAGACAACTAAGGAATTATTGGGCTCATATGTTTCTTCAGAAAATGTTGTATTTGATTCTGCTGATGGATTAGTTTCTGTACTTCCATGGATTCCGAGAACGACTGCTGCATTGGCTCTTAGACTTTTTGAGCTTGATGCAGCCATCATTTACACACGTGAGAAAATTGAGCCTTGCGAGGACAAGGATGTTAAATTATATGTGGTCAGTATCTCTTTCCCTCTTCCATTTCATCCCCCCTTAATTTTGCTTACGTTGCTTTCTTCATCCAAATTATTCTCTTTCATGATTGGATTGTTAGGATAACAACACTGATTATGATTGGATTGTTCATTGCATGTTTTGCCATTGCTTCAGAAAAATATTTACAGTCTCTTACCTGCTCACGTCAAAAGAAAGAGTTCAGCTAATTCCTGCTCTCATATGCATTTAGGATTTCTTTTTTGCTGCAATCGTAGGTTTCATAAAATAATTAGCTTGTTTTTCCTCGTTTTGCAGAAGCTACCTTCAAAATATTCCCCTCTAAAGAATAAAGAGGTTGAACCTAAAGTAGAACAAGATGAGTATACAAAAGAAGAGAACCACGCGGACCCACGTAGTAGCCGTAGCAGCTACCGGCGTGGGCGAGGTGGTCGTGACCTAGGATGTGGAACAAGGTGGCAGAGAAGAGGTCCTTGTCTCAAGTCTGGTTCTGGCAGGAAAAGTGCTAGAGAAAATGAAAATTTAAATCAAAAGTTGAGACAGCAGGGACAAAGAACCAACGGACAAGGATATGGACGTGGTCGCCGAACAATTAGGAGGAGGAGAGCTGACAGAGTGACGGCTGAGGTGTCAGATGATGATGTAGCTGATGAGACCATCAATATTGAGGCTAACAGACAACCGCGAAGAAACGTGGTTGTGGAAGAATGGGATGGTGAAATAATTGGGACGCATATGGGCGGTCTGGGTAACAGTAATTGTGCAGAAGCTGCGGACTCTGATGACAATGGTGAAGCAGTCGGGTATGATCAAGTGAATTGGGAACAAGGTTTTGATGACATCTCCAACAAGTGGAATGAAAACCTTATGGACGAGAGTGATGAAGAGATCATGAATGTCTCTGGAGATGATAATGGTTTTGAGGATGAGGGTGAGGAAGCGATAGTGGGAAATATTGATGTGAGTGAAAGCTCAGATGAAAAAACAAATAATAAAGTAGTGTTTGACGATGGATCGGAATCTGAATCTGAATCCATGGACAATGATTATACTGACTAAAGTAATGATACTCAGAGCAGATTTCTGGAGTACTAGGAAAAGCTCTTGGTTGAGACTTGAATAGGGGACCTAAACTTGTATATAATAATTTTAGGGAATGAAGGGTCCGCCTATTCACATGTTACATTATTGAGCGGGTGGGAGAGGAAAGATCCTCCTATTCACATGTTATTATTGAGAGGGCGGGAGAGGAAGGATTCGCGTGACTGGTAGGAGGAGTAAGCCCTATTTTACAGTGTAATTCAGTTGTAGAAAATTAGAAATGGGGATATTGATTGCGAGCTTACGCTGAGAAGGGAGGGTTCTGCTGTTTTTTCCTCCCTCGGAACTTTTTCAATTGTACTTTTATGGTCATTTGTATTAATTAAATTATGATTTTTAAATACGAAATGAAAGCGAATGAGAGTGACTCCAAAGAACTTGCTATGGGAGTTGATATGTTATTGTAATTTGGAATTTGATGACTCTCTAACACAATCTTTTACCAAAATGACATGATTTAAAGAGACGACGTCGAAGAAAAGAAGAAGAAATAATATACCAGGAATAAAAAGGACGGGTATGATTTTACTGAATATTAATTGACGGTGATTACGGGCGCTGATACACAAGCTTATGTACCGAACCAGTACTACAGTAGCAAAACCCTCAGCCTAAAACCTCCCGTCTATGAAGTATAAAACTCACTCTCATCGCTAAAGGGATCTAAATCCCACAACGATCCAGCACCGTAAAGAGATGTTGTCGGCCGTTGCAAGGTCCATTCTCCGCTCCAGCGCTGCCAGAACCCCAGCTGCAGCAGCGAGGTTCGCTTCGGCCCCGAAATCTAAAAGCGCGGCGGCCTTCTCTCCATTCCGCAATTCCAAACAGAACAACCCCCTCTCTCATCACATTTTCAGGTACTAAGGATTCTCTTTTTCTCTCGATTCTTTTTATTGCAAAAGCCAAAATTCTAGTGATTTACTTAATTGCACTTTTAATGCTGAAATCAAATTGAAAAGATCACCTGTGGAGATGAGCTGCTCTGTGGAATCATTGTTGCCGTATCACACTGCCACTGCCTCTGCATTGCTGAATTCAATGCTCTCTGTCTCTCACCACCGATATGGTTGGACCCTTGAAGGTATGCGTGGAGACCATTATGCACTCACATATTTTGTGTGCATGTAATTTCATTTGGAGATATTGGATTTACTTCATTAGACTTATTAGTGCACAGCAGGACTGTTGTAGTATAGGCCCTGCTTGGATTGAAAAAAAGAGGGTTAAGTGCATGTAGGTAGATAAGTGAGGGTGAGTGAAGTAGAGTTGAGTGAGGAGGGAGTTAAGTAGAGGGTAGTAACCTTGCTTGGGAGGTGAGTTACAAAAATACACTTAAAGTTAAAATGAGTTAAAAAAATTTATGGATAATTTGGAAAATAACAAACAAAATTTTCATCGGGAGTTACAAAATGTTGAGTTTGGGAGTTATGTGGGGAACTTTTCCTTTCTTCACCCCACTTAACTCTTTCTCTTTTAAACCCTTGTTAAACCTCTCCACGTAACTCTTTAAAACACCGATCCAAGCAAAATCTTACTGTAAAAACCTTTTTGTTCTATATGTTGTTTGACATTTTCCTTAATGTTTGTGTAAAGTTTCAATGATAGTGTCTCTGGGGCTTTGAATAAAGTCCCAATATGGCATTGTCGGAAATCCAATTCTTATTTTTACTGTTCTTTTTTGCATTGATCTGTGGGACTTTGTGGACCCAGAAATGTGATAGCACATACCTGGATGGTGGTATTAGGAAGAAATACAGCAAAAAAAAAAGAGCAAGTTTTTCCTACGCCATCGGTTTTTCTTTTTAAGTAGCTATGTTTTCTTATTTCCTCCTTTCTCTCGCTCTTACATGATGAAAGAATTTATGTTCTTTTGCTTTTTTAGGAGAATGCAAGATTAGATGAAGATCAAGCAAACAAAGATGTAGTTTTGGATTTATTTTGTTTCAAGCTTTGAAAGTACTGGGATTAATCTTTTGTAGGTTAGGGGAAGGTCTGCGTACATCTCGCTAGTCCCCAATCCCGCTACTGCGGTAGCTTTATGCACGGGAATTGTTTACCTTATAGGTTGGGGGAAAAGACTTTTTCGTAAAAATAATGTAAACACTTGAGCGGATGAACTGCTTCTTGTTATTTCGTGGAGTTAGAAATGGCCAATGAAAATTTCTGTTTTCGTTTTCTGCTCAAGTCATTTTACTTAGATATTCTAAAAACAGAAAAATTGTTTCTCTATGCAAGCGATGCTTAAACCAAGGAAACTCATGGGGAGTTCTTTACGATGAGGGAGGGCCTAAGGCCCTCTAATTTTCATGTTCTACTAGAAAGGCTCCAGTTATGCATACAATTTTGTATAATTAAATTTTGGTTAAAAATGATATTTTATGTGATATTTGATTCCTCTGGCTTTGGTTCATTCTATTGAGTCCAATCGTTGTTCATTTTTTCTGCTAATCAACTTGAAGAGGTTTAATTTGCAACTTCATTATGCATTCCAGTTTTCTTGTATAACTGAATTGAGCCTTCCTTTATTCTTGTTGGCCTGAAAATAATATAAAACAACCGCACTAATTTGTGATATTCACTCAGATTGCAATGATGATCTATGATGAATGTCAAGACGGTTCGAGCAAAGTTTTTGTACATGCGCTCTAATACAAGGTGGTGAAATAAAGCGTTGTTGTAGCTTTTTAGATCCTAACTGGGTAGCAACAGAAGTTTGCTATTACTCAAGTAGTGTGAAAGAGCTTAAGTTTTGAAAGGATTCATCTTAATGGTTTTGTACTTGAAGAAGAATCTTAAATTTAGCTGATGGTGGTGATTTTTTTCTCCTAAAAATATTTCTGCTCTCTGATTGTACTTATTTCGTGATCACTGTTGATGGTGAATACTGTGTGAAACAGCATAAAGATGGTTTAATAATATTTGCAGCTCTGAAGATGCAGTAAATATGGGTGTGTTTACTTATTTCGATAAATGCAAGAAGATTTTGGTTGTATTAGCTTTTCATCCTTCACTTTGATTCTCTGTCTGCTGTGTATTATAAGAGTCTCAAAAGAAACAGGGCAAAAAAGGGTATTATAAAGAAACTTGAGACACTACTCCCAGTTGATGTTAGAACTGGTGATTATAATGTTGTTACCCCCGTACCTTCTTAATGGGGAAGGTCATATTATCTAATAGGATAATGTTATCACTGCCAGGGCTTCACCTTTTCCACAAAGAACAGCCTTTGTAAGTCAATCAATGCACACAGATTGAAATTTGTTTGGCTGTGTTTTGGGAATCATGTGACTCTGCTTCCACCTGTTCTGCTCTGAACCAACCTTTTTCATCGTTCATATAAGTTTTTCTTTCACTTGCTTAACTTGGCATTTTCTGTTTATGTCCCTGTCTCCCTCATTGCTGATTGTTGGATTGTGCATTTGCTCTTGTGCCTCCCTCTTGATGCTATATATTTGTTTATGCCCACCTACAATCAATTGAAGTTCTTTATACTATGTTTTACTATGTGGATTGTAAATAAAACCATGATGCTGACTAACCTGATCTTGCTTTTGATTGTAGATGGGTGATTGTTCTTTGTTTAGATGCAGTACAATTGGTCGGAGCTTTATATGGATTTCTGTGGAACTTTCATGGACTTGCCAGGGAATCAAATCATAATGTTCGCCAAGCAAACTGAGACGTTGTATCTTGTGGAGCATTCCCCAACTTCAAATTTGATAATTGTTTTACCGCACCTGTTTATGTAATTTATAGATGCTGTTAATGAACCTTTCAGGGAATTGATTTAGCTGCTTCAAATGCTTTAGAGATTGTGACATTTTTTAAAAGAAATCAGTGTATGTATCGTCATTCTCTTTTTGTTTGGGATTGCTTTGTCCAAAAACAAAAGTTGTTTAAAGGGGATAAAGAGAGAATATGACTTGAAAACAATATAAACAGTAAAACAAAAGCCCAAGTTGAATGTCCTGAAGCCAGAACTCTTAATCAACATATACGTATGGATCTGCATCTCCTCTGTGCCTACGGATGGCAACTTTCAGAGTATTTAGTTCTTCCTTTACTGCCTCAAACACACAAATATCACCGACTTCCAAGAAGTTGCCTCTCACAAATTTGAGCCAACCACCGTTCAGATGACTTGATTTCCAGCTATAGTTCACATTCCATCTTTTGCTTACCTTGCCATCCGAAACCAGAAGCATGACGCCTTCATGTTTCCGGGAGAGATGTGTCTGAGCAAACCAAGCTGGTATGGGCTGCATATTAAAAGTAAAACAAACAATGAAAATAGAAATCAACATCATTTAGTGTAAGTTCTGATTATAATGAACCACTCGCGTCTAGAGATGTAAAACAAGAACAGCAAATGGAAATTAACCCTTACAATATATGCTTTACAATCATCAAAACCAATGTAAGGCAGCGTCATGGTCAACTCGAAAGAAGAGTTTTTAGATTTGTAAGCTGTGCCTTTTCGATGATCTCCAATCACCTTTTGCTTGTCTATATGAAAACTACTGGGGACAAATCCTTGATGTAACAATCCAAGAACAATTCGTGATGTTAGAGCAATCAAAATCAAGAGCAGCAAACAATTAGAAAGTTTTCAAAAACCTCCAGAATCTTAAAAGGGGACACAAAGTCACAAACCTGCAACTCCATTTGCATTCCCAACTTGGTTTCTTGTCTTCCTTTTATATTGCTTACAAGAACTTGAAGATGGTGACAACATGGTGTTCTCCCCCTGCCTTTTCTTAGAAGCTGGACCAGCCATCAATGATTCAATCCAGAAATCGTCCCCAGTTTCTTCTTTGACTTGGGATATGTTATTGAGAGTGGATTTGGCCTCTCCAACTCCATTTCTATAAGAAATTTTCTGCACTTCATCATTTTTCCTCTGCTGAGTTCTATTTTTCTTTCTCCGATCCATAGCAAAATCCTTTTCACAAGCAGTTTTTCCGAACACCTTAACATGAAACTCTGTATTCCTATGATATTCAAATGTAAGAAAGTCTCCCAATTCCAAAGAATGATCCTCGACAAATACTTTCCAACCAACATTGAAAAATAATCTCTCACTAGATCCAGTGATTTTGACATGCCAAGTCCCAATGCGGCTCCTAATTACGCACTCTCTGGGCAATCCATTGAAGAAGTTCTTGACAAACTCCGGTGGAAGTTGCTGTAGTGGAATACATTTCAAGAAGAACTTACTCCAACAAATCATGTCATTTTTGCAGGATATTAATTTACCATATTTCATCAAGATTCAACAAATAGAAGCCATTCAAGCAAACCCATGAAGGAAAATTAAAAAATTGAACTCTCTTAACAATCGGGTAAGGCATTAAAGCAATCAACTTGACATATATACAGTAACATAGCAAACTAGCATGTGTATTCTTAGATTCAAAAGAAAGAAAGAAATTCTGTACTCTAAACCCTAAAAAAGAAAATTAAGAGTATTCAAAAATACCCACAAAGGAAAAACAGAATTTCCGTACTCCAACATCAGTGAGGCATTAAAGCTCTCAACTTTACCTGCATTACTACCATAAAAACTGAAATGTAGGCTTGGATTGGATCCAAGAGTGAAACATGCTAGCTTATTTTTGATGAATTAATAAGATAAAAACAGTACCAACTTATCTTCGAAGTCACCAATCAAGACTTTGAAAAACGAAGGCTTCTCCATCAATCCTTGTATGAAAATAATTTCAGAGGAAACCTGATAAAGAGGTGAAATTTTGAGGGGCAAATGGGTATGGAAAGACTCCTTTGCCTGCGAGTAACCAAAAAGGTTTCTGGTTCTTTTAAAGCCCTGTCCGTCGGATGCCCGGGCTCTGACTCACTTGGCTTTAAGAACTGAAAGAAAAAACAAACACACAATTTATTGCATGAACTGGAAACCAACACGCGAGGTCTGTCTCTCTTCCTTCATATTTGTATCTTGTATGTGTGAATGCATATATACTGTTTTTATATATCTTTTTTGATTGTGAGGTGGTTTTTTATTTTGATGTACTTTGTACTTCCCTTCTTTTTTCTTTTTTTTTTTTGAAACAAAGGTTTAGAGAAGTTTATATGCAAAGTGATTGTCATTCAACCAACGACTTACTTGCACTTCCCTTCCCATTTTAGTTAAGAGAAATGTATATTCCCACTGCCTTAAAAGTTTTTAAAAAATACTGAAAGATAAGAAGAAATATACAAGATTTCGAATTTGTTAGTGTATTTTTTGACTGGGCTGAGCAAAAATAAATTTATAAAAGAAATAACAAATTTTAAACCGTTGGATATAGATTGTGTAATATTTATACTATATGTTATTTAAGGATCAAATACACAATCTAACCATCAAAAATATTATATTTTTTGTAGGGATAAGTATCAAAATGGCTTTTGTATTTTCGAAATATGATTGGTCAAGCTCATCTACTTTGTTTCAAGCTAAACAAGCCCTCTTGCTAATTTCCTTCACAACACTGATGTGGCCGTTAAATCTATGACATTTATTTTATGATGATTGACGTGATAGATTCGTGGCAGAGGAGATTCCGACGAAATAGGCGGCTATTGATGGCAAACGAAGGTTGAGGATGAGTCAAGGTGCTCCGGCGCTGTAGTTCGGTGGCCGAACGGTTGATCTTTAGGTACGGTGGTGGTGATGGGAAGAGAGAGGAAAGAGAGAGAAAGTGATTGTGAAATGGAAATGAGTAAATGTAGGAGAAAGGGGCTTTTAGAATTTCCCTTTAAAAAATTGTCCAACCTAGATGATTACATGGACATGTTATATAGACTTAGGTTGCTTTGGGTCACCAAATCTTGGGTTGTATATCATTTTCAAAATTTTTATCCCTGACGGCTCTACCTACCTTTCAAACCTTTTGATCTCCTTCAAAACCCATATGCTAATTTCGTCTAGATTTATCCAAACCTCAGCTTTACGTAGCCCGGACTCACAAAACAATATTCTAATAACGTGGAGGTTTGGCAGTGTGTTTGCATTGCATTTAGGTGCACCTCACCTCATAGCACCACAGTTTTTTGTGACGCACCAAACGTTTTTTGTTAGCAAAGCTCACCTCACAGCACCACAGTTTTTTACCTCGCAGCACCTCACCTCATTGCACTATCAAAATTTTACAATATATGTTGAATTGTCCCACGTAATCAAATTAGGTCAATTATTTTATTTTAGATTAATGTACAATGTAAACATTAAGTGATTTTATATTAATATTATTAGTCATCTAATATAACCGTAATTTATATACGTCAAACGCATCTCACCACACCACACCACACCACAGTTTTAAAAGTGATGCGCCAAACATCTTCGCGTTTGAACTAACCTCACAACACTACAGTTTTAAACCTCACAGTATGCCCAAACGGACACAACGTCAATCGAAAAATCCACCTCCATATCCTATAATCAGCTCCTCTCAAGATGCGCTGCCTCAAAATCTTTGATTCATGCTCTTGTAATCAAATGTAGTTTTCTAAAGATCCAAACACAAGGAACTCGTTGATTAACTTATACTCAAAATGTCCTTTTTTTGGATACGCACGGAAGCTTGTTGTAGAAGGTCCTGAATCAGATTCGGTGTCTTGGTCTGCTTTGATTTCCGGGTATGCCCAGAATGGGCTTGCTGCAGAGGCAATTTCGGCTTTGTATGAGATGCATTTGTTGGCTGTGAAGTGTAATGAATTCACCTTTCTTAGCGTACTTAAGGCCTGTAAGGTTAAGAAGGATTTGAGTCTAGGGATGCAAATTCATGGAAGTACAGTGGTTACAGGGTTTGAGTTGGATGAGTATGTGTCTGAATGCTTTGCTTGTTATGTACGCTAACTGTGGTGAGTTTGGGGATGCAAGGACGCTGTTTGATGCAATCCCAGAACGAAGTGTTGTATCATGGAATGCCTTGTGTTCATGTTATGAGAAAAGTTACCTTCATGACAAGGCAGTATTTTTGTTTCAGGATATGGTTTCGTCCGGTATTAGACCCAATGAGTTTCGTCTCTCTGGTATTATCAAGTCCTGTACACGTTTAATGGATGGTGATCGAGGAACGCAAATTCATGGGTATATTATAAAACTCAGGTATGATACAGACCTGTTCTCAGCAAATGCACTCATTGACATTGTTTCTTGGAATGCTAATTGCTGGTTGTGGTCAAGAGTGATATGAGTCGGCTCTAAAATTTTTTCGGCGAATGAATAGGTCAGGATTATGTATCAAGTACTCTTAAAGCTTGTGCTGGAATGGGTCTCAAGAGAATTGGGTAGACAGTTGCACTCATGCTTAATCAAGATGGATGCCAAGTCAGATTCTTTTGTCTGCGTGGGACTTATAGATATGTATTCAAATCGTCATTTGAGGGATGATGTGAGAATGGTGTTTAAGTTAATGCCAGAGAATGACTTAATTACATGGAATGCTGTGATCTCTGGGCATTCATTTAATGGAGAAGACATGGATTCTCTGAGAAGAGCTGGTTACTATCAGGTTCTAATTGCCTGCCTGCCTGCATTACAAATTCTGTTCATCTGCTGCTAAGCCTGCCATCTGCTTTCTTAAAGGACAACTTGTGCTGCGGTCAGTGTAGCAGGGGTTAATTTCCTTTTCCTTGCATGTTTTCTGAATTGTTGACGTTTCCCTCCTGGATTTTTCAAATTTCAAGTTAGCTCTTGCTATGGCATAAGATAAATGATATTATGACACGCCCTCAAAATCAAAATGATATATATTGATATCATCTATTGAACGTATTAACGTAATTCTAATTATACAATTTACACGGTGAACGTATGCAACAGATATCCAAAACGAGAGACTCTGTTCTCCTACTCATTTTTTTTTTCTCATATGATCAAATCATAGAATCCTCTGACATCATTGCCAACAATGAATACTTCACTTTGATGGAAATTCTACCGCCCTCTACGCAGAGCTTGGCTCCAGTGACCACCCAATATCCAGGCGGGTCCTCTGGACCTCTCACCATCTCCTTTGTATCTACAAAGTTTGACATTTTGGGTGCACGTGGCGGTAAAGGCGGACCTCCAGGAAAAACTGCCGAGTTCAAATCCACTTTCACTGGTTTTTCAGGAGGATTCAATCCTGTGCTGAACCTTGTGCTAATCAACATTGAAAAGACTCCTGATTTCCGTGATGATGTTGAGGGTCCATCCCACTCTGATCTACGGATCCTGGCAGATGCCACCATTGAGTATCCAAGCCTCAGGAACAAAACCTTCTTCATCCCAATAACTTTGACCTCAAACCAGGCCTTTGTCACAATAGATGCAGACTCATCAATGTGATTATCATTGTATTCTACTGGGGCAGTGCAAACATGAGAGAGTATGCTCCATTTGACAGGCTCAAGGTAGCCTCGTTCAGGAGCATCGACAAACTCGTGATTATGCTCATCTGAGAGTTGCAGGATAGTCGGAAGAGTGGAGAGGTGCTGGAGATGGATTGCCAGATGGTCACTTTTTTTACCTTCCAAATATAAACGAATTCCAGTCACTGGCCGATTCCCGGAGTTCACCTGCAAATTGTAAATTTAGATTCCAATACGATCCTAGGCATTTGGTAAACTCAGAAAGAAATCCTGTAACACTTAAAATAATCTTCATTCTAAATAATCAAGATGACTCTTTTAAGTGATGGTAACAGTATTTTCAATTGAAGGAATTACCTGGGTTGTGTTAACACGGAGCTTTGGGCCCATTAGAGTGAACTGAAGTGATGGCGATGCTTGTTTCCTGTGCCTGAGGCCAAGAGGCAGATCACCATATACAGGAGCCCACTGCCTTGGCAATTGAAACTCAAAAAATTGATGTAGATCCTCTATTGGTGGTTTGTCTGCATAGTTTTTATCATTGGTCACGGGTACAGAAACAGGCACTAAAGCATTACAAGAATATACATGCCACACAGACTAGGCAATCCGCCAATCAATCAAAACAATTTCTTGACCTAAGTTTAAGGTCTAGAACTAGCCTACACATATTATAATGAGAATAATTGACCTAGCTATTCCAACATGGCTAATATACAATGTCTTTGTATTATACCTGTCTGACATCTAGAATATTACATGCATGTGAGCTTTTCCTTCGTCACACCATTATAATAGCATTAGCTCTCCCACTAAAAGAAGGGCAAGGCCAATTTTGATTCGGCTAACTTCCAGACAAGTCTGAAACTGGGAACCTAAAGAGCAGAGGGGTTGGTCCAGGATGATTGAATGATGTTCCTGAGTTCTTACCAAAATGACGTTCCTGAGTTATAATATTCTGAAGGGTCATTGAGGCCACCTAGTAACAAATTACTAATTGCCAAGCAAGTAAAAGGAGAAAATGAACAGTAGTTACTTGAATTTTCAGCCATAGAGGAACAAAATGACAATGGAGAGAAATTCACTCACATCTAAGATATAGATTCACTGCATGGCTTAAAAACCCATTGCCTCGAACACCATTTAACAGTGAAGTTATAGGCACAAATGACATGGATATGACATTGGGTGACTGTGATATAGTTGACAGCCACTGATTATGACTTTGACCAATATTAAATCCTCCTCTTCGGATACAGATGCTCAATATATCCTGCATGGTAAATAAATTTAATTATGGTCCCGGTTGCTTGCAGTTAGGGAATGTACTCTTACATTATACCAAAAACTTACATCATTTAAGTGAATAGTGACAGGTGGCCTAACTGAAGCAGCAAATGCTCCATGGAGATCCCAGGGCATAGGATGCGCGTCCTGAAAATGTCAGTAGGATTAGTATATTGAACAAGAGCTTGCCTCGTCATTTCTTGTCATCCCCCTTGCATAACTTCATGTATCAAATTTAGGCATTTCAAAGTCCAAGAGAATTAAAATTCTGTTCATGATCGACAAAATTGCTCATCGAAATTTCTAGTCACCAATCTTTCTTACATCCAGTCAATTGGAAACGTCCTCTTCTTTTTTCTTCATAAAAGATCTTTGAAATACATTTCATAATCAACACCTTGACAGTAAATAAAGATTAACCGCTTCACATCTAAATGATTTTATTCATGTACCTTTGGTTTTCCAGACAATTCAGAAGGGTTTGCATCTCCTGAAAACTTCTCATCAGCTAATTGCTTTAACATTTTCTGTACTTCAGTGGGCGGAAGATTTGAATTCCGTAGCTGCTTTACGTGCATCACCTCTTTACCTCCCATCTTTACCCCGACAAGGATATGAGTACCATATTTCTCAATGAACCTGGAAAGTTGTGGTGTAAACATCAATGGTTACTTAATTAAGAACTTGACTTTTACTGGAAATTTTTGTGGCGACAACTAAAGTTTTTATGCAAAAATAAGGAAACTATTGGTGTGGCAGACTTTTAACTTCCAATTCCAGTGGATGTGGAATTTTCACTAGTTATGGAACTATTAACATCATAAAACCAAAAAAAAATCAAAGAGGTTACAAGTAGAAGGCACACAATTCTCCGTAACCTTCGTGCATACTACTCCATCGTGTTGCAAAGCCAAATTCAGCAGAAGAATGCAAAACATCACAGACAGATCAAATTACATGAGATGTTCACTTCTCCTTTGTCAAACATTATCGCCTTAAACGAGTATCAGAAAAGAAGTAAGATATTTAACAAGGATTAATTGCGTAGTCTTCAAGTTTTCACTCAAACCATATATTTTCATCCTCTTTAGATAATTCCCACACCTGAGGTAAATCAATGTCTCAGTCTACTCACACCTGAAACAATCATACGCTCCTCTCTTACTCTACCCAATTCACTGTGTAAATGCACCCCATATCTGCAGTTCGTTCCGCTTTAAACTGGCATTTTTCACATCAAATGTAGAGATTTCCAAGCTTAAGAAACTTACTCGGCAAGGGCAGCAGGATCCCACGAAGTTGGTATTTCTTTCTTGACATGCTCCGACAACTTTATATTGGATCTTTCTAACTCAACATTATACAGAGTGATGAACCAACCATCAAAAGCAAGATTTTTTACAGCTCCTGCATCTTTCTGCCAGCAGCCCCTAAAGTCAAACATGGCATTAAACATTCCAGACGGAATTTTACCCGATAAAGAGAGTTCCAAATTGAATTTCTCCGACATCTAGGATAGAAAAAAACAAAAATGTTAGGAAGGCAACGAATTCCACAAGTATAATTTTCATAACTGAATTCGGTCGAAACGAAAATCAGATACCGTCGTCATAACTAGCAATAGAAACAAACACGTTATACTTGTTAATATATACCCTAAAGGAATGCTTGTCAATGAGTTGAATCACTAAATTGTCAAAAAAAAATTAGCAAATTCAATGAGGATAATACAACACTATGTCATTTTGGACTAACCATCCCCCTAGAGAGAGTGCCATATCTCATATTTCTGATTAACAGCTCCTTCCCTCCTCAGTCCTCTCAAAATAAGCAATTTTGTTGAAGCTTTTCAACAACCACAGCCAAAACAAAAGGAAAATCCCCTTTGAATGAAAAACCCATTTGCTGCTTCACCTAACTAAAATTCATTTCTAGTCCATAAACTAAACTTGCATATATGCAATGGTACGCTACATATATGCCAATTATAAGTACTTATCTTCGTGGGGTTATGTATTACCTGGGTAAAAGAGAGAATATCAGAGTTGTATCGAGTGCGCTCGCCCTTATCGCACTTGATTGAACTCGGAACTCCTTTCACAACTATCCCACCAGGAAACACGAGGTCTCGGGTCAGGTTAGAGTCCAAATCGATCAGTCTCGACCCGGAAGGACCAGGTTTGCAAGCGGACAATCGGAGATCCTTACAGAGATCGTAGCCAAACCCAATCACCGAAACCGCCTTCTCCGCAGCAGATTGCGGGTCCAGCCGATTGAGGGCCATCGATCTCGAAACTGAAGGGGGATTATGAGCAATCAGAACAGTAGAGAAGAAACTGTGAGAATTGGTAACTGGGTTTATTGAGATTTTGGCAATAGTTGAATGGTGCAATAAGAGGAGGACGAAGTCCACTGTGTGTATAGGATTTATTATCGTTCTCTTGGTCGTTAGTGAAGAAAATTAAAAAAATGCATTGATGGAGGGGAGAGTTTGAATGTTGACTTGGTCTGAAAATTCAAGTAGGGGGAGACAATCAGACAAATGACGAGCAACAATTGCAAGATTGCGCGTCTGATGGCTCTGGTTTTGAAAATTCCACGCCATAACGTGTAAGAAATACCATATTGCTTCTTCTGGAATAAAATAATAGATGATTTACCATGCCACAATGTTGTGGTTGTTTCTTCCATTGAAAAGCACCAGTACGTTTACTTCCTGTCACAATAGTACCTTAACAGGGACACGGAGGCTGGTTAGTGAGGAGGGCGTTTGAGTCCAAGAGTCGAGCCAGGGATTCATTCATGTTGGGGAAAAAGTTAGAAGTTGGCGGGGTCCGGGGGCTGCTCCGGATTTTTTTAATACTATTTACATTATATCTATTTAATTGACAGCATATGTTATTGAAATTAATTGATTAGACATTTAGATTTACTCTTAATTGAGAGTCTTGAGACGAATTTATGAAACAACGTGGTTGCACACTTGCACCAACGAAGGAGAATAGGTATGAAGTGTGTTTTTATTTAGGTGGTTAAGTGTATATTTTAGATATGAACCTGTATATAATTATGTTTAAATGTATTTTTATTTATTTATGTATAATTATATAAATATATATTTATATGTACATGTATGTATGCATATATATGTGTGTATATGTATATATATATGTATGTATATATACATAATTACCAAACGTTTGTGGGGACTACAACCTAGTGTAGTCCTCCCTAAATCCACCCTTGTTTGAGTCAAAACTCCGTACATAGTTACAAGAATATTATTCCAAGTGACAATCAAATTTAAAATCTCCCGAATCTATACAATTTAACCCCATATAAATTCACCAAACAGGATATCATGCAAGTGGTTTAACATAACATACACCTACGCAATTTTCCTAATTACTGGTTCCGTCGGTGAAATAGGGAATCCGATTATGCATTTCGCTGTATGGATGCTGTCTTGGGTTCTATGTTTTGCTCACTAGGGTTAAAAACACTGTTATAAACGTCATAGCTTTGGCGCCTAATATTTTTATAATGGTCATGATATATATATATATATATTGACATCCTTGTCATAGATATTTTCGTATACCATTGGCGTTATTTTACATTTCAGCATAATATTAATAAGAGGTAAGACCACAAATTAATAAAATATTTTTTAAAATTAATTTGGTTTTTTTTATTCAACAAAAATTACAGAATTAGATTCAAAATCATTTATATTATCATGTAAATTTTCTGGGAATTTTTTTTCAAACCCACTCAAAATAGGTCTCACTATAATATATTATAATAAACTATATATTTCTCAATTTATATTTAAAATAGTCACGTAATTTCTCACAACAATAATACAAATAAATTTTAAAATGTCATAGAAGGATTTCGTCTCTCTAGATGGCTAACAACGAAAGAAGAAAAAATCATATAATCGTTGGACGAGGGTGAAAGATTTTCCAGAGGCGTTGGAGGATATTAAATGTATGCTTAATCAACTCAAAGTCAACCAGAATCAACCAATCAACGGGGATGGCATTCCAGATGTTGCACGAAATCAACATGCTGATCCATATGTTTTGAAGAAAAAAAGGTTCAAGATTTATGCTCGTAATTACAACGATATTCCTCATTTGAAAAGACTCAAAATCTGAGATTATTTGAATTGATTGTTTGATTTTTAAAAAAAAATATTTTCATATTTTCATAGAAGAGAATAAGGTCAAACTTGTATCACATAAACTTAGTGAATATGTAGCGAGATGGTGGGACAAAATACAATTTAACCGAATTCGACAACGCAAGGATAAAATTCGTTCTTGACCTAGAATGAAAAGGATGCTTACTGTTGAATCTTTTACTTGTCAATATGAATAGATTTTATTTAAATTGGAATAGTTGATGAATCAATTTTTCCACAATTATTACTCAAAGTTTGATGAGGATGACGAATTATTAGAAAACAAATCAAGAAACTTTATAGGTTCAAGAAATTATCATTGATCTAATTTCAAAAGCATCTGAGGAGCATCTAATTCATGAAGATAATTTTAAAATTGAAGAGTATGATAATTCTATGGAGAACAAATCACAACAAGTTGAGAATTTGGAGGATAAGTAGTTATCGTTGAAATTTAAGAAGAAATTATTGAACTTGATAATAGGGTCATTGAGATCATTGATACTATTGCTCTTGATAGTCAGGTTTTGTCTAAGCAATATTCGTGTTCAACTGAATATTACATGGTTCAAGAATCTCACAATCAGATTATCATTCATACAAATTGTGAGGTTGAACTTGTTGATTTTATTGGGAGTGAAGATTCTAATTTCAGCATTAGTTTCTCAATATTAAAGATTGTCAAAGAGTTGATATTAAGAACTAAGGGTTTATACCGTCCTGATTTCATGAAATTTGTTGAGCTCACGAGTATGTTGAACAAACTACATTATTCGAAATATTTGTTTCTTTGGAATGGAAGAGTACAAATTCAACCAATGGGTACGAAGATTTTGAAGGATAAATTCTTTGTGGGTATGATGGTAAAGACAATTCTTTTCAGTTGAATCGTAACTCGAGGGTGAGTTATTTTTTTCAAGTGGAGGATACTGATTTAGGACAAGTTTCCTAGTTTACTTAAGTAATTACGAAGGATAGTTTAATTATTTCATTTTCTTGTTAGAAGATAGTATTAATATGTATTCTAGTTAAATTAGTATTTTAAATTTTATTAGGGTTTCCTTATTTTTAGTATATGTACACAGCTTTAGCCGTTTCGACAAAGAAGATGATTGATCAATTAATAATATTTTTTATATTTCTCTCAATTTTCTTAATTGATCGATTTCAAGCATTCTTGGTGGATTTCAAGTTATGTTGGCATAGTCATGAACTAGCAAATTGATCCGCACTCCCGCACTGCATCAGAAACGCCTATATTTCACATTCTAAGTTGAATGGACTATAAATAAAAAAAAATATTATATATTACAAAACGCGTCTACTACAAGTAATAAAAATCCAACTGTCATATTTATTTCAATGTTAGTATAATCAAATAAAAAAATATAAAGAGAAATTGAATACTTACCAACGGTTTTATATATATATATTGAAAAAAAAGGGTCTCATTAAAATATATACGACTCCAAAGGCTATTTGATTGCATATTTAAACTACTCATATTTGGCAGTTCATTCTCAATCATTTTATACCATTTAAAACAATCTCCACATCATTTTTTTATTGCAAAGATTGCATCATGATGGTTTAGCTATTCTTATATCTCCAAGTTCTTCAATTAACGAGTGCTCCTCGTTTGATAAGGAATAGCTATTTCACTTTGTGAAAAGAGGGAGATAAAAAAAAAAAAAAAAAGAGTCAAAAAAATACATTAGAGGAAAAGGCGCCGCAGATAAAAGAAAAAGAGGTCAACAAAATTAATGTCTTAAACTTTTTGTCTTTATTGGACTCTATGGTAAAAACAAGGTGTGAACCTATTGCAAATTTTTTTTAAAATTGATGGACCTACTGACAATTTTACCTATAATTACTTTAATTAGAGCTGTGTTGTGTTAAATAAATCGTGAAATATATTTAAATGGGTTGAAGAAAGTGGGTCTCTCTAAATGTGTTTGGATTAAGGGATTTAGGGGAAGGAAAAATGAGTTTTCTTTCAATTTTTTTATTTGAATAGTTTAGAAAAAAATTAAGGTGAGAGATTTGAAAAGAATTAATAAAAGATTTTATTAAATTTTTATCAAAATACTTTATGAAAATTAAAAAAAAAGAAAAAAGGAAGGAACCCTCTTGCTTCTTCGTTGCAGCACATGTGTCTCGCCAAAGTGGATAACCAGACAAAGAGGCTATTAAAGAGCCTACATTTAATTAGTGCATCATCCTCAAAAAAAGAAGACAACATTCATTGCTGTCATGGACCACGACATAGACATTGGTTTATTAACCGACACAAGTTTTTTTAAACAAGTTAGAAGCTTGTCTTTAACCTTATGTGATCTTTGGATATTTGAATGATTGTCAAGTGACGAGTGTGAGGGTGTAGCCTGTCGTGTAGATAATGTAGAGAAGAAATTTCATTTTTTTCCAAACATTATGCATGACAATATTTTGTATTCTGATTTCTTTTGGGTCAGTCCACTAGTTCCGACATCACGTAATTGGTATAGGACCACTATATATGTTTATAGAAATAGTTGGACCAAGATTTCAAACGTGGTTCCTACCAGTCTCTCTTCACCATATCACTACGACGGTCATAGAATTAGAAGCCGACAAGGAGAGGAATATCGATCCCTTACCCAATGCTGTCATGTGTATTGACAGAAGAACAACATATGGGGCGTGGAAGAAGGAAGTGGGGGTTGATTCGGTTGGGTAGGTATATTATTTTTTATATTAATTTTAATCTCAGTCGTTGATCAAATCCAACAATTGAGATTAGAAGCTAGTAGACTTCTAAATTTAAGGACATATTTACATTAGAATCTTTGTATATACCTCTAATAATACTAAAATAACCCCTCCTATACGATACGCCCACGCGACACCCTTTGTATCGAGGGAGACGAAGCCGAAGACTGAGAAGCTCCCTATTGAGGAGTCGTCATAGGCGAAACTAATCCGAAGAATCGTTCAGGATATCCAAGGAGGCCCCTCGGCACCATCCCGAGGAACAGTGCGGAGCTAGGATTTTAAATAAAGAGGGGCAAAAAATTCTTACAAGAGTTTTGGGGCAACACCCCGCAAGACTATTTATAGAAGAAAATGTTGTTGCAAAGTGTTGTTTTAACATAATTCATAATTGGAAATTTTGTTGCAAAGTGCTGGATTTTGAGAGGAAATCACAACGAATTTGGATTTGAGATCTACGAGTGACGGGAGTCGTCGAGTCAAGAGAGTTAGAGAGGTGAGAGAGAGTAAAGAGAAACTATTAATATACTTACATAAGTATTTCAATTAAAGGTTTTGTTTTATAGGAGCACTTCCTCAAATCTTATCTTGCTCTTGGCACGTTAGATTCTACACACCTTAAGATGATGGGATTTAAAGAGGGCATAATTGAAATATGGGAATATATAGGGTATTTTTAAAAAAATTAAGGGGGCAAAAATAAAAATAAGAGAGGGGTAATTGCCCCCTTCATCTAAACGTGCATCCACCCCTACTGAGGAGACACTTCAACATAGGACCGAAGAGGCACCTCGGCTAATCCAAGAATTTGCATCAACGGGACACAAACTCTATAAGAGTCCAACTCACAATAGGGAAGGAATCTGAAAGTGATCTACAGTCCAAAAAATCCTCTTCAAGATTAGGAAATGAGAGACCTACTCCTACTATAATTAGAACTCTTCAACTCATATAACATGGAAACCTCAAACGCCAGGTAAATGAATTTTGAACTTTTCACTTTCAATTGCTTATTTAGAAAAGGAAAGCTTCGAGTACCGAGCATTCCTCAGCAGCAGAACTCGTATTGACTTGAGCATCGAAGAGATGTTGATTGTGGAGGCTAATTTTGTTATATGATATGTTGCTGTTCTAGAACTGTTGTCCGGATAGCCTTGGTGCTTGGAAGTGCATAGCTTGGCAGAATACCCTTACTAGACTTACCGCTCAAGGAAGTTTGAAGTACTATCCAGACGAGGTGACCTGGGTGTTCGGACAAGTATGTTGGAAGTTAAATCAGAGTGCTTGTTGTCTGGACATGTTAAGTGGCCATTCGTACAACAATTGTGACACTATGGCTCTCTTGTTGAGACTATGGACCCCACATCTCTCCACATTATTATGATATTGTTTGCTTTCGGCCTAGGTCCACATAGATTTACTATTGAGTTTCTAACCAAAAGGCTTTCCAATGGAGATAGTCCATAGTATATAAACTTATCCATCTCCCCATGTCTAATCGATGCAGTATTTTGTTCGCACATTTTACAATCCTCCCCTCAAACAAAAGTACCATAGTGCCTCCCCTCAATTAGCTCTGACACCAGTTGTTGGGACTCTGGATCACACACATCTCTACATTAGAATGATATTGTCCACTTTGGGTGTAAGACTACGCAGATTTATTCTTGGAATCTACTCAAAAGACTTCATACCAATGGAGATATTGTTCACATTTATAAACCCACCATCTATCTCATATCTAGTAGATCATGTGGGACTTTGGTTTACACCTACAAAAGGTTCCCCAAGTACTCCCTCGGTGTCTCCGTATCTCACGTTTTTTAACTGAGCAGGTAGACGAACAATCCTCCGAAGAAGCTATTCTGACCAATTGATTCGTCAATTATGGTCAATCCTATTTTCGACATAATTAATATTCAAAAAAAAAATTTGCTTCAATTAAAACCCAAAATACTTTTACAAAATTGTAATATAGATACCTTTATAAATTTAATTTTGACCAAATCAGAGTATCAACAACTCGTGTTGCTTGGGGCAGCAAGAACTGAAAATTTTAGTGGGCGCACATGTGAGGACTGAAAAGTTGATGATGATGGTCAACACGCAAAAGCATTAATTAGCAAATTACATGGATGATGGGATCTGATAAAGTTGCCAGATCTCCATTCCGATTTTGACACGTCTCGTCCAACAATGTCGCTTTTAAAGAGGATCGAATAAGATGCTGCTGTTTATGGTGGCTTTGACATGCTGTCTCATCAAATATTTTTAGTGCAACATTTGGTCAAACACATATTAGTCAAAACGTGTTTCATGTTTTCAATTTTTTTTTATGAATAAGATATTTATAGGCGACGTGGAGAGTTAAACTTAAGTCTTAACCTGAAAGTATTCATTCCTACCAAAATTCAGTCACCCTAGATGGTTAATTGTTATAATTTGACCAGCACAATGTTGTGGAAATTGGCCGTCTTATAAATCACATAGTTGAATTTCACCAAACATGGTATTTAACATTAAGGGCAATGCTAAAAACCCTCAAAAGTTTATCAAATCTACGTAATATTAAAGTAGTCATTGATTAAAAATAAACATGTAAAAACTCATTCCACATCCAACACTCCATATTAAATGAGGGTATTTTGGGGTTACATTTTGAGGATCTAAAGCATTATCATAACATTAATGTGCGGTGCGTCCATATCTTACCCTCTTTAATAGTCTATCACCACATCCTTGACATGTAACGTGGTTTGCAGCCTCTGTGTGGTTATGTATGTCCGCATTATAATATCTATACATTATTGAAATCTTGAAAGTGAGAGAAGGTTTTCTCCTTATCAAAGCCTGCCATGTCATCTTTTTAAGGCAGCCAAGAACTTGCCATGTCATTAATTGAGATTATATTTACGAGAATAAGTGGTTTTATTGGGGTCAATCAAACGCGGGAGATATGGGTGGAGCCTACTTACACCCGAAACGTCCGGCACCGAAAATTGTTCATTTGATATCGGTGCATATAAGTTGGAATTTTGGATTGTGATAGAGAGCGAACAGTGGTAAAGAATTATGTGGTATGTGTGATATTCTTTCCATCAAATATGCATGGATTGAGATTCTGTAAAGACTCAAATTCCGATCTCCAAACTGAATATATTCATCCCGAATCAATTCATTCATTTTTAGAAGGTTGATTGGGATTTTGTACTTGTCAGCAATCCTACACGTCCACACCCAACAACCTGAACTTGCGCCTGTAAAACAAATTTGCTAATTTGAGCAGCATTTTATAAATGCTCTCGAGGCCATCCATTTTAATGCCCTGTTGTGTTATTCTTTTACTTGTTAATATATCTTACCAATATTCAGAATCGCCTCCATTCCCATAATTATATGGATCAAGATATATTAGGTAAAATATAAGGCCAAGGCCAATAATTGAGTTGTTGAGCCGCTAGCTTAGTTACAAAAGGACTCGATATATTGCTTTCCCTACAGGGCGGGCACCGTGCAAGTCCCTTCTAAGGTCTAACACATGGAACCAATTAATTAGTACATATACCCTCTTTGGATTTCACAGTTATGGTGTTTTACCTACTTATTCTAATTAGAATATCAAATTCACACCCAATATGTTTTATTCCGCTTATGTCCTAGCGAAAGAGGAAATGCTTCGACTGAAATACCTTTAGGTCCCTTTTCTGCCGTCGCGATATGCCTTAATTAGTACTCCCTCAATCCTAATTTATCTATCATCCTTTGAAAATATAATTTTTTAAATAGACATGATTTAATGCAATTCAACTACACAAAATAATCGTGTTATTCCAAATTTACCCTAATTTATGATTATATTTTTCTTCTTGAAATAAGGTAATTTTGAAATACAACAACAGAATTATTATTTAATGAAGAAAATTGACACTAGTTTTGTGACAGTACAAAATAGAAAGAATGACTAAGAAAATGGGACACATTACGTTTTATATGCACTAATTAGTAATTACTTATAATTGTGCATAATCTAGTAAGAAAGGAATGCCCAAATCAAAGGGTAGTAAAGTCAAATTGCTCTTAAGCCCATAGGAGCGTGTAGGGCACGCACTTTTAAAGGGGAGTGAGGGGATGGGCTTGTCCGATAAATTGATTACTGGTCAGAGAATACTCATGTGGGTAACAGTCGTTGCGGCTGTTTTTTTTTTTTTTTTTCTGAGAGAGAGAGGTGCTTTGGGTGTCGACGTTTTGCATTCAACACGCGTAAATGCAAAACATGTCGTGTCGATTATTTATTGGTTAATGGGCCAACACCTCGTGGTTCAAGCGAGCGGTTCAAAAGGTATTGTCAGTGGGGGCTGCAGTCTCTCTCCCTCCACAAATCAAATTGAAAATTTTATCCAAGTCACGAGGCGATTTACCAGGAAAAAAAGGTCTTTTTTGGTTATAAAATCACAATCACTTCCTCCCACGCGCTTTCGTTAAATAGAGACTTAAATTAAAATTATTTTCAAATTAATAAATTTTAACAAGAGAAAATTACTTTAACATCATATTAATTGAGTTTGTCTAAAGGACAAGCTATATATGTCTAATCTCGGACTTGTATGGATAAAAATTTATTACCTAACTACATAATAAGTTTAGTTAAAATTTAGTGTGTAATAACAAGAATATTGCATGAAATGAAAATCAAATTCAAAAATTTTCCAAATCATACTATTTGACCTTGTACAAATTAAAAAAACTAAGTTATCACGCAAGGTCATGGTGTTACCTCTCATGTAAGTTAAATACATAAATGTTAGATGGGCTGGTTACTATTAAGACCCAAGTCACCTACACAATCTAGTATGCTGTATGCATTTACAGCCATCCGATAATAATGATGATGATCCCGTTCTTTTGACAAATCTACAATGCCACGTAATCACAACTCACTAGGATTACATGACTATGTATGAGTTTGACAGTGTGTTGTAACTGTGTTCAGTTGCAACACACTTCACAGCACCACAGTTTTTTGTGACATGTGAAACAGTTTTTGTATTTCAACTCACCTTACAGCATCACAATTTTTTACCTCATAACACCTCACCACACTCCTAAACGCTTACATAATGCCCACCCTTCAGCCGCCCTCTCAGTCAAATCCATCGTTGACTGAACTCTTTCCCCTCTCCCTCTTCATTTCCTCGCCGATTCTTCGCTAGCCCCAATCCCTCTATAAAACAATCCATACCTCCCTTTCCCCTTCCTGGCCCTACAGTAACCCCTCATTTTCTCATTAAACACGCAAAGCTTTCTCGTAAAAACGGTGCTTCATCCTTTGGTAATGGCACCGAGGGAGAAATCGGCCGCCACCGCCGCCGTTAAAGTTCACGGAATTGGAAAGGAGGTACATTTCAGGGGAGTGAGGAAGAGGCCGTGGGGGAGATATGCGGCGGAGATTAGGGATCCGGGCAAGAAGAGCCGTGTTTGGCTCGGAACTTTTGATACAGCGGAGGAAGCCGCTCGGGCCTATGACGCCGCTGCCCGTGAGTTTCGCGGTGCCAAAGCAAAGACTAACTTCCCTTTTCCTAGTGAAATTGTACACAGCATCAATCACAGCAAGATAAACGATAAGATCGATACTAATAACCAGAGCCCGAGTCAGAGTAGTACTGTGGAGTCCTCAAGTCGCGAGGCGGCTCCCATGATCGAATCATCTCCATTGGATCTTAATCTCGGTGGCGTTGGGTTCAGCTCCACAGTTAGGTTCCCTTTTCAGCAGGTGCCGGCGATGGCCGGGGTTTTTGTCGGCAGCGTTCCCGCTCCGAATTTGTTGTACTTCGATTCCGTGATGAGAGCCGGACCTCTGCCGACTCAGCATTACGGACGGCTCAGATTTGATCACCATAACCATCGTGATTTCAAAGCCGAGTTTTCTGGTGGGGCAAAGAGCGATTCCGATTCATCTTCCGTTGTTGATTATTTCGGTCATCATGATGTTATCAACAAGCCAGCAAGAGTTCTTGGTCTCGATCTCAACCTCCCTCCCCCGCCCGAAATCGCCTGATTTTTCCCTGAGATTTTGCGTGTCGCAGAACGGCCACCGTAGATTCAACGGTTTTTTTTTTTTTTTTTAAACTTTGTCATCTGCTCTGTTTTAATTATTTACTCCGATGTCCTTCTGGTTTAAGATAGGCCTTACAAGGAAGAAAGAAGAAGAAAAAAAGAAAAGCAAAAGAATAGAATTATGAGAGGTTTTGGAGAGCGTGACTGTGATCCGATGAGATGTTTAACGATCACTGATCAGCTCTTTGTTGTGGATACGTCACTAGATGTCTAGATCCGCCTTTTTTTTGCAACAGGGAAACCAGCGTTTCTCATTGTTGTTCATAACTAGCTACTTACTGTGTCTATTTTGATTCACTGGATGAATTTAACGAAAGATCATTCCCATCTTCAATATAAGTACTTTGATTTAATTCAGTTGTATATATGCCATTTATTTCTGTTTGCTTGCCGGGAAACATAGTCGGATTCCCGCCGTAGATCGTCCGGGCAGCGCAAGTGAGTGCGGATCCAGAAGTACCTTCATCTTCATGATTAATGGATTATTTTTTCATTAATATTTTTATTAAAATTGAAAAAAAAAAGTGAATTGCCCTTACAACTACCAGTAAGTGCTGGAAATGTCTTTGCCGACTTGGCGTTTCAAGTTCACACACAGAAGGACTCGCTATTTAATAGGGCTGTTATTGGTACGGTTACCGTTACCAAACACGGAATACCGTTACCATACCAATTCTTTCGGTAACTCAAAAAATGTTACCGTTACCGTTACCGGAAGAGTCGGTATACCGATGGTCGGTATACCGATCGATCGGTAATGGTAAGTCGGTAATTGGTAAATTTACCAATTCTTAAAACCTATATAAAAAAGAGAAGAAAAAAAATGCATCAAGTAGCATTGTGCTTAATAGTCATTGTATGATACTACAACACTTTCATCTTGCCTACCATACCAATAATAAAAATGATAGATTAATGAGAAGGATCATTGTGCTACATGTGAAGAAGAGAAAATACCTATCAATCGGAGAAAAAAAGAAAGGAGAATTCACATAACATTATTCCAACAATCTATAACGGAAAATCTTTCATTTCATTAATTTCTAATATTTTTAGTATCCGAAGTGTTTTAAACTCCATTGCAGGAAAGCTAAAAGAAACAAGATAAATAAAGATAAAAGACCATAATGGAAAGGGAGAAGAAAAGCATGTAATCAATACCAACAAAACATTTTGTTATGTAACAAACACTGCTTTAAAGTTAATGAAATTGCTAAGAGTGATATATAAATGATAACCCTAAAAATAATCAATGGCCTAGATTAAATTAGATCAATCTAATGGTCATAATTAAATAAAACTAAAACTAAAAATAATATTAATATATATTTAATATATATGTCGGTAATCGGGAAATTTACCGGTTTTGAACTTTACTTACCGTTACCATTACCGAAATCATCGGTAAATTTACCGTACCGAACAATTGGTAACGGTATACCAATCTTTTGCTATTTTCGGTAACCAATTCGTCGGTAATGGTATACCAATGGATAATTTACCATACCAATAACAGCCCTACTATTTAATGCATTGTTTGCGTTATACTAACTAGGAAACCAAGATTTGTGCCATAAAATAAAATAAACTGGGAAACCAAACATTTGTGGTAGTTACAGTTTCAATTGGTTAGTTTACACGTATTTAAAAAAAAATTTAAGTTTGGAATGCCGTTCATGATGGTAAGGCTCACCCACAACTTCAGTACCAAACGACTCCTCAACAAAACTTTGGTATCGTTTGACTGGTCACCGTAGATGTCCAAATATAATGGTCAACAAAAATTATTCTGAGCCACTTAGAATCTTAATAAGAAATGAAAAAAGGGTTGAGGATAGAACAAACTTGGTCATCGATGGGTACCTGTCAAAAAAACTCTGACGATCAAATTAGTAGTTGGAAGTGGTCAAGTGGGTTTAAGTAGGACAAAATGCTGAATGAGATGCTGAGAACTTGGGTGAAGGCTGGGTAAAGTGAGGCTAAGAGTTTTTAGGCTGTTTGAGTGAGTAGGACTTGAATATGCCCTCATTTGAAGAAAGGATGGGGTATTTATAATGGAGCCCTGGGTGACCAAAAGGTGACGTAGGCCAGCCACATTGCTGCAGACTGTAAGTCAGTCATGGGAAGGTAGTTTTGAGCAACAGGCGTGTTAGAGAAGTAAAAGCATATGTTAGAGAAGTAAAAGATCTGTATTTCACTATATGTTGATTGTGTACAACATGCCTTTATATAGGCGTTAGAAAGGAAAAGTAAAAAAAATAATGTCAATAAAGTAAATCAAAGATGTTGATATCTTTGACAAATTCAAAGATTTTGTTGATTTGTCAAAGATATCATTGATATTTTGCTGATATCTTTGACATCCCCCCTCAAACTCAAGTTGGTGCAGTAGAAGTAAGCTTGAGTTTGGAAACTAAGTCTCTGAAACGACCTGGCAGGAGTGGCTTGGTGAAGAGATCAGCAGGTTGGACAAGGGTAGATATTGAGCAGAGTTGAATAGTTCCCTGT
Organism: Tripterygium wilfordii; assembly: GCF_013401445.1. Taxonomy (NCBI): domain Eukaryota; kingdom Viridiplantae; phylum Streptophyta; class Magnoliopsida; order Celastrales; family Celastraceae; genus Tripterygium; species Tripterygium wilfordii. Next base: position 7,123,584 of record NC_052252.1, on the reverse strand, counting down.
GTGACATGCTGACGAGTAAAATGGCAATCAATCTCTATGTGTTTGGTACGCTCATGGTAAACATCATTGTGAGCAATGTGGATTGCACTTCTATTATCACAAAATAGAGGTGTAGGACTGGGAGATTGAACTCCCATATCTCCAAGAAGCCAACGAAGCCAAACAATTTCTTGAGTGGTAGTAGCAAGTGCACGATATTCAGCCACCGTGCTCGAACGAGCAACTGAAGTCTGCTTCTTGCTTCGCCAAGAAATGAGAGAATCCCCTAACAAGATGCAAAAGCCAGTGGTTGATCGTCTATCAGTGGGATCACCAGCCCAATCGGAGTCAGAGTAGGCGCGCAACTCAAGTGAGGAAGCAGCAGAAAAATGAAGGCCATAATAAAGAGTTGCTTTGATATAACGCAATATATGAATGACTGCTTCATAGTGGGAAGAGCGAGGAGCTGACATGAATTGACTAACAACATGTACAGCATAGGCTATATCAGGGCGGGTGACAGTAAGATATACGAGACTACCAACCAATTGTCGATAGAGGGTGATATCACTGAGAGGAGTACCATCAGAAGGTTTAAGCTTGATATTAGGTTCCAGTGGAGTAGAAGTAATCTTACTATCTGTGAGACCTGCTCGAGCAAGTAAATCAGAAGCATACTTAGCCTGAGATAAATAGTACCCGGTAGTGTCTGAGAGTACTTCAAGGCCAAGAAAGTAACTTAGAGAACCAAGATCCTTCATCTCAAATTGTTGTTGAAGATATTCCTTAAGATCAGTGATACCAGAATAATCATCTCCTGTAATAATCATGTCATCGACATAAATTAGTAGAAAAACACAGCCTAAGGTTGTCCGACGAACAAAGAATGCTGAGTCATAAGAACTGGATTGAAAACCACGTTGTTGAATAGTAGAGCTAAACTTGGCAAACCATGCGCGTGGAGCTTGTTTGAGGCCATATAAGGCACGACGAAGGCGACAGACTGTATTAGGGGGATGTGAATAGCCAGGAGGAGGTTTCATATAGACTTCTTCAGCAAGATCACCATTGAGGAAGGCATTCTTCACATCCATCTGTGACAATGTCCAACCTCTAGCAGCAGCAATAGCTAACAGACTGCGTACTGAAGTAAGACGAGCAACTGGAGCAAATGTCTCTTCATAATCAATGCCATACTCCTGAGTAAAGCCTTTAGCAACAAGACGGGCTTTGTATCGCTCAATAGAACCATCAGACTTGGTTTTTATTTTGTAAACCCATTTGCAACCAATAGCAGACTTATCTGGTGGGAGAGAAACAAGATCCCAAGTATGAGATTGCTCAAGTGCCTGCAATTCTTCAGACATAGCTTGTTGCCAAACAGGATTAGATTTGGCCTCCGAATAGAACTGAGGCTCATATAAGGTAAGAGTAGTGGCAAAACACTGAAAATCACGAAGTTTAATAGGAAGTTCTCTTACCCGGGTAGAGCGTCGAAGAGTAGGGGAACTGGTAGTGTCTGTAGTAGATCCATCAGACAAGGAAGACAGTTCAGGAGCAGGCAAAGTAATTTGAGTGTCACCTGTATGAGACTCAGAGGGAGATGGTTCATCAGGAAATAGATCAACCATGTTAGTGGGAGAAGGAAGAGATAAGAAATGTGATACTGAGGAGAACAAAGTGTTTTCCAGAAATACGACATGACGAGAAATGCGAAGTCGTTTGGAGATAGGATCCCAACATCTATAACCTTTATGTTCTATCCCATACCCAAGAAAACAGCAAAAACGAGTACGAGGTTCTAATTTAGTGTGTTCATGTGGTTGAAGGAGAACAAAACAAACACATCCAAATACTTTGAGTAAATTGTAGTTAGGAACAGACCCATAAAGACGTTCATAAGGCGATTGATTACCAATGACTGATGAAGGAATCCGATTGATGGTAAACACAGCAGTGAGAGCTGCTTCACCCAAAAAACGTGCAGGACAAGAGGCAGAGATAAGAAGAGCCCGAACTGTATCTAATATGTGTCGATGTTTACGTTCGGCTCTTCCATTTTGTTGGGAAGTACCTGGACAAGAACGCTGACAAATAGTGCCATGGTCATGTAAAATGGTTAAGAATTTAGAATCCTTATATTCCATGGCATTATCAGTGCGAAAAGTTTTAATAGGACATGAAAACTGAGTTTTAATCATCTGAGAAAATTCATGATAGATTGTAGTAAATTCAGAACGAGTTTTCATGAGATAGATCCATGTAAAACGAGAGTAATCATCGACAAAAATTACAAAATATTTGGAACCCCCCATAGAAGCAGTAGGAGAAGGTCCCCAAATGTCAGAGTGCACAAGGTCAAAAGGTGCATGAGAAACAGAATCACTATTATTGAACGATAAAGCAGATTGTTTAGCTAGAGGACAAGTTAAACAATCAAAATGATTATTAGAAACAATTCCCAAATGACCATGAGAAACAAGAGACTGAATACGACTAACAGAAGCATGGCCCAATCGAGAATGCCAGAGACTCAAAGAGGAAGCTGGAATTGTGGATGCAGCAAACTGATGACACGGGAGAGTAGGATGCAAGGGGTGCAAAGAGATGAGCTCATACAGTCGCCCAACTTTACGGCCTGTCCCAAGCGTCTGTCCCGTCTTCGGATCCTGTACAGAACAGCCAGAAGGAGTAAATAGAATATTAAGACCAAGTTCACATAACTGACCAACGGATAACAGGTTCAAAGTGAGTTGTGGAATAAGAAATGTATTGGACACTGATAGGTTTGGAGTAGATATGTGACCAATATGACTAGCTTTTATCCTTGAACCATTGGCAATTTGTATAGATGGCAAATGCGAAGAAGAGTGTGTGGAAGTGAAAAGAGTAGAGTCAGTAGTCATATGATTGCAACATGCTGAGTCAAAGAACCATGATGATGATTTACCTGACACAGTGGTGGATGCTGAAATAGAATGGTTACCAGAGTTAGAAAGGAATTGACGAAGTAGTGACTCAAGATCACTGGTCAATTGAGTGGTTGTGGGTACATGTTCAGGACTCTCCTGTGCAGTATGATCAGTTGTGGCAGCGGAAAGATGTGTTCTGGAATGAGTGCCCTGAGTTGATCCACCTTTGCTGGGACAATCTTGTTCATAGTGTCTTGGTCCAATTTTGCGACATATGCGACATTTGCGAGTTGGACATGTAAATATCATATGACCAGATAGATGACAATATCGACACTTTGAAGAAGTGTCAGCTTTCTTTGTTTGGTGTACCTGAGGAGTGGCAAGTACTGTGTCGAGATGTCGTGGTTGACGGATTGAGAGCCGTGTTTCTTCAGAAACAAGATCATCAAGGGCTTGATCAAGAGTGAGTAATGGCTTCTGATGAAGTAAGGCTGCACGAGTAGGCTCAAAAATATCTTGTAAGGCCATAAGAAATTGAATCAGCCGGCGATGGTCTTTATATGTGGTAAAAGCTTTGGCATCTTCAGTATTCTTCCAGACTGGTTCAGTAGGAGTGAGTTGATCCCAGAGAAACTGTATTTGAGAGTGAAAGTCAGTGACAGTTTGTCCGGATTGTTGACGTAGCTGATTGAGATTCTGAATTATCTGATATTGATGAGAGAGATCGGTGGCAGTGTAACGATGAGCAAGATGATCCCAGAGAGTTTTGGCAGTATCAAATCGACCAAAGTGAAGATTGATGGAGGATACTGAAGTATTACGAAACCAAGTGATGATTTGATGATTTTTGCTATCCCAAGTTTCTAAACGTTCAGCAAACTTATCATCAGCTTCATCTTGGGATTGTGTAGGTAGAATGAAATCACCAGTGACATATCGCCAAAGTCTCCTACCCTTGAGAAAGCTGCACATGGCTTGTGCCCATAAAACGTAGTTACGCCCATCTAACACAATGTTGATGGGTTGAGAGATATCTGATTTGTCCATAAGTGCAATAAACAGGTGCAAATATAACAACCAGATCAAGGAATGACGAAAGAAAGGACTGCAGTAGGCAAGAAAGATGAAATAGAATTTGAAGCTGAGAAACTGATATGAAATGGGACAGTGATTACCAAGGCTCCGATACCATGTTAGAGAAGTAAAAGGATATGTTAGAGAAGTAAAAGATCTGTATTTCACTATATGTTGATTGTGTACAACATGCCTTTATATAGGCGTTAGAAAGGAAAAGTAAGAAAAATAATGTCAATAAAGTAAATCAAAGATGTTGATATCTTTGACAAATTCAAAGATTTTGTTGATTTGTCAAAGATATCATTGATATTTTGTTGATATCTTTGACAAGGCGTGTGTCAAGAGACATGAACTAATGTGATTGGCGGAAGGAAAGATCTACCAAAGCAGGTGGCATCGTGTCAGGCAATCGTTGCAAGTTCTGTCCATTTTGGTGAGCGGGGTACAAAAATCGTATTTGGTTGGTCGGGTCGGGGGGGGGTTAGGGTCAATAATGGCTTATGGTGCTTGTTATCATAGGTTGGTGAGCCAGAGCAGAACGGTCGCGGGATCAAATGATTAGGACAACAATAGGTTTAGATATATGGGATGCCGAGTGCAAGGATGTAGCCAGGATTTGAGATGAATGAGGCATTGCGGGAGTGAAAATTTTTCTAGCTATTTATATGTCTTGTGTTAATATTTAGTTTAATAAATGTAACTTGATCTGAAATACTAAATTCCTTTTAATGAATTATATATCTGATAAATTGGGTCAGTGGCACAACCACAAACCCAGGTCTCCCCACCATCTCGGCCCTTTGGGCCGTGGCAGTTCCCAGGCCCCTCCATAAGGAAAAGACCTAGGCAAGTGGTTGAAGACCTGCACCAGCTTATATGCTGGATACAAGACCCCTCAACAACCTATGTGGGATTTTATCCCTTAACACTCCCCCGCACTCATGGACTGGGCTTTGCCCAAGACCAACGAGTGGACTTCTTATCGGGGACGAGCACACCTGCTCCGATACCATCTGATAAATTGGGTCAGTGACACAACCACAAACTCAGGTCTCCCCACCATCTTGGCCCTTTGGGCCGTGGCAGTTCCCAGGCCCCTCCATAAGGAAAAGACCTAGGCAAGTGGTTGAAGGCCTGCACCAGCTTATATGCTGGATATAAGACCCCTCAACAACCGATGTGGGATTTTATCCCTTAACAATATACATTATTATATTTTACTAAGAGAACAAGCAAAATTTAAAAATTTAAAAAAACATATTTTACAATCACTAGTTTTAATGATTATGGGTTATCGTATCTCACCCAACATAGAACAATTAATTTAGTCATCTATAAAGAGAAGACATTACAAACAGATCACTGTCAAAAATGAAACTCCCGAACTTTAGAATATAATAGCAAAGCATCTCTCAAGTTGACCTATATTCTTTATTTTATCTTTTTTATTTTATTTTATTCTATTCAAATTCAATTTGATATGTATTTCTTTTAATAATTTGATATGTATTTTTATTATAGAATATTAGAATTCTGTTAAAAAATATATATGTTAAATAATTTTAAATATAAGATATAAAGTTGTGATAAGAATTGAAACCGGGTGCCTCGCATAACTAACAAGCTTTGGCTATTATGTAGACTAATACATATATATAGTAAAAAGTTTTCATAATTCATGGGCACATGTCTCCTGATCTCATAGAGTGTGTTTGGATTGAGAGATTTGGGGGAAGGGAAGAGAAGGGAAATGTGATTTCCTTCTAATTTTCTTGTTTTGATAGTTTATAAAAAGATTAAGGGAGCGATTTGAAGGGATTTGGGAGGAAGATTTCATTAAATTTTTGTCAACATTCTTCCTCCCCAAAATGAAGTCATTTGGAGGGAATGGATGACTATTTAAGTTATTTATAAGTTAAAAATCTATTTCATCCCTTGTACATAACACTTTAACATAAAAATAAGGATAAATTAATAAATTAAACTAATTTTCTTCCATTTCTTTTTATATCCTTCCAAACATGTGAGAGGGAAAGTATTTTTCATTCCCTTTCTTTTCCCTTCTCTTTAACCCTCTTTTCTTCCCTTCCCTTCCCTTCCCCCCAAATCCCTCAATCCAAACACACTCTTACACTATGTTTGATTCAACACGGGAACAAGAGCAGAAACGAGAATGAGAAGGGGAACATGAATGGGAACGGGAATGGGAACAAAAATTACTTGCATTCCTATGTTTGGTTAGTCAAGAAATTCCCCAAGGAATATGACTTTCCTACGTTTGGATGTAATGATTCAGCATGGAATGAGAATAGGAATAATGATTAAATGACTAAACAATCCTCATTTATATTTGAATGACTAAATACAAGGGTCTTTTTTGTCTTTTCACGACTAAAACACAATTCCTATTTGCCTGGAATTGGTGGTTCCTAAGTCTAAGGGAGGAAAGCTAAATTCCCAAGTTAGCCAGAATACATCATTCCATTCCCTTGTATATTGTACAACAAACACGGGAATTTCTCTCTCCACGGGAATACATCATTCCGTTCCGGCCAGAATTGGTGAACCAAACATAGTGTTAGTGGATCTTTCCCTGGCCGAGTGCATGCATGAGAATGAGTTGGAAGAGTAGAATTGGGTTGAGCGTTTATACCTGAGGCTAGCATAATTCGTATGCTCAATCGTCTATAAGTTTTGGCCGTCCATGGGCTCAATCGCCTAGGGGCTTGGATGTCCAAGGGCCATTTAGTCGCCTATGGGCCTGTCGATGCTGGGTTTTGGCAATCGGTGACCCATCCTTTTGTTTTCTGAGCTAGTTTTGACCAGGTGCACTATTTGGACTGCATGTTAGACTGTATATCCCAAATTAGATTAAAAAAAATAACGAAAATCACCACAGAAACCGTTGAAAATAATAATGTGATAACAGATCCACAAAAAACAACAAGATCTACAGGTCTTGATGTGAGCATGAGTAGATCTAGTTCGAATACAATAAAAATCGGGATGAAAAATGACTAAAAAATGCTATAGCACTCTCAAATAAGCCATGAGGGGTGGAGACGAAGCTTCCGACAGAGAACAGAGATGAATCATGTGCAGAAGGTATGTATCATGTTTGATGATGAAGACAACAAGATCTACAGGTCTTGCGGTGAGCATGAGTAGATCTAGTTCGAATACAACAAAAATCGGGATGAAAAATGACTAAAAAATGCTATAGCACTCTCAAATAAGCCATGAGGGGTGGAGACGAAGCTTCCGACAAAGAACAGAGATGAATCATGTGCAGAAGGTATGTGTCATGTTTGATGATGAAGATGAAGGTATTTTAGATAATAAAACCATATATTATGACTTTTGGGAACATTTGTTCAAACTATATGAAGTTTATGGAATAAAATTTTTAAGAATATTCTTATTGGAACAAAACTTTCCAATAAGGGACTTGTCCTTAATTTTTCCATAAAACAAATGTGAGTACACCTATTGGAAAATAACTTTATTTTGAGGGACTTATTGCTATTTATCCCAATTTTTTTTGGGACAGATAGATTATAAGGGGTAAAGTCCAAATAAACCACTAAAAGATGGGGCATTTGCAATTTAGGTTGATAATACCAAAATAACATCCATTAAGATCTTGACACATGACATGTAAAATCGGATTCCAGAAGTCTAGACAACATCCTCGGGTACCGACGAAGGCAGAACCGAGGACAACCACTGAAGAAAAGATTTGAAGAGTCGACATAAGACAGGATATCCAAGGAGAGAGCATCTCAAAAAGATGGAGAGGCCACCTAGGTGTAATAACGAATATTCCTCCTCTACAATATGTGATGAACAAACATCATAAGAAAACCAAGAGTTCAAAAGGAGATCAACTTCACTTAGTAATCATGATAAGATTCATTTTCCTGTAAATTTGCCTACGATCAGGGATATGAGATTTACTTCTACCAAAACTAGAACTCGTCTTAACTCACTTAAGGGACCCCTCACTATAGGTAAAGATAATAACAACTTTTGCACTCCTGTATTATATCAATTGTTGGAGAGAACTTCGAGCACAGAGCATTATCCTTTGATAGCTTACAGAGTTGAATGTCAGAGAGGTCCTCGAGCATACCCTCAGAGTCCTCAATGTTCTTATGTGCTTGTCATCCCCATCAGTACCGAGGATAACTTTTGACATCAGTTCTATCGATTGATACGTCATCAAGACTGAAATTAGTTTTAAATATCACCATAGGTGATTGACCGGAAAATATGTAAAATTGAGTAACTGCTCCTTTCTTGAAGCCACTCGGGGTCCCAACCCTTCTTATGTATGGTCAAGCATTCTCTCCTCTAGAGATACTCTGAGAAAAGGCCTGCGGTGCAGAATTGGTGACGGTGGATCTATACGTGTTGTTAAAGACCCATGGTTTCCTACTGAAACAGGTTATTTGGAGGGCCCTACTAATGAGAACGTCTCTAATATGTATGTGTATAATTTGATTTTCCAAGATAGTCGTGCATGGAACTTGCAACTGCTGAAGAATATTTTTTTCTGAAGATTTGGTGAACAATATTGCTGCCATTCCCCTTCACAATATCACGGCTAGAGACTCCTTCTTCTGGCTGTTTAACTCTTCGGGGCTCTTTTCTGTCCGATCCGCGTACCTAATTGCAAGTGGAGCCATCTATACTGACGGCACTATCTCCCCGAATCAGACCTCCAACTTATGGCTGAAGCTCTGGCAAATTAAAGCTCCGAATAGAGTTAAAACTTTTGGATGGAGAATGCTTCAGAATGGCCTCCCCACGCGAGAGCGACTAATTCAACGTGGGCTCCCCATTGAACCTCTTTGCCCCCTATGTGGGTCCGGTTCTGAATCCCTTACTCATCTTTTCATACAATGTCAGTGGACCAGACCCATTTGGGATAATAACAGACTGGGTAGGAAATTTCATGACCCGACAATTGATTCCATACACCAACTGTGCAATACACTATCTGTGGATGAGTTGGGATGCTTCCTCACAGTTGCATATCATATTTGGATGGCTCGAAATGGTCGGATACATGAGACTCGGATTTTGTCACAACAAGATGTTAACTTGGCCCACGAGCTAGGAAGAACATGCTCCCATTTCTGCTCCTATTACCAACATGTCAGCCCCAGTGGATGGAACTATTAAAGTAAATGTGGATGCATCTTGGATTGATGGTCTTACTCCTGTGGGTATAGGGGTTATTCTCAGAGACGCACGTGGAAAAGTTTCTTGCTCAGCTTTCAAACAAGTACTTGCTAGAAGCTGTGTGGAGGCAGAGGCCCAGGCCTTCTTATTTGGTACCCAACTTGCTAGACTCACTAATTACATGAGAGTGATCATTGAAGGCGACTCCTTGGCTGTGATTCAGGCCATTAGATCTTCCTCAACTGTTCTAGCTCCTTTTGGTTTAACTATTGATGAAATTAGAAGAATAGGGATGTTGTTAAACTTTTCTTTCTATCATGTTAGAAGAGAAGGAAATACTGTTGCTGATCTCCTTGCTTTGGTAGGGAGGACTTCCTCCTTCCCTACGATCTTGGAGAACTCAGTTCCTCCTTCTATCATGCATGCTTACCCCCGACTCAATTCCGGTCAATTTCATGCCGGATTATGAGTGTACGTGACGCTAATGAGTAGATATCTATTAGTGTGCTCTGTCAACCCAGGGAAGAAAGAGAGAGAAATAATTCGTTACTGTTACGACGTCACAACTTCGTAAGAAACCACGAAAAGCCAACCGATGGAGCCCACCGGGAATAGCCAGTATCCGGTAGTTGAAACGAAAACTCTGCGTTTTGCCCATCTTTTTCTTACTCTGTTCATCGAGCCCTTGTTGGAAGCGTGAGATAGCAAGCAAAGGTCGAGAGGACGCTCGAAAATCCAGATGGGGAGGCTGTTTCTGGTAGAAGTCGAAGGCAGGTGTTATAGATGTAGATTCTGCGATAGCGCTCTCGCCCACGCTGACGATATTCTTTCGCGAGTATGTTTCTTCTCCAAACACTCTCTTGTTCTATTCTTGTTATTAGCGGTTTGATTTCTGAATCAAATTTCGTGTTGATTGTTTTTTCATATGTGGAGTTTGTTTAATTTGCCTACAATTCCTCTTTTGTTTTGAGAGGAGAAAATAGAAAAGAGTTGGATTGGGATTGTTTTTTCATTTGGGGTTTAGGGTTTTGACGGGCACTAAATGTTTTGAAATTAGTGTTGAATAATGCAATGAAAGGTGAAAGGTAGCTATCAAAGAGGTGGTAACAGATAATCGCTAAGCTTTTTGGCGTCTCTACTTTTGCTTATATGCCACTTGGTTATTGATTCCAGGACAGAGGCTGATTGTTTTAATATATTCATGAATTCGCTAAAAAAATTCCCGACGTACAAAATTCAGTTGGTCGGTATTCGCGAAGATTATTTTGGTCCTTATGCATTCATATATGTGATCGCTGAAGGTGTCGGCAAACTAGCTCAAGTATTTTGTTTTTCTGGAGTTCAGGGATAAATAGGATGCTAGCAACAGTATTGTTAAATACCTGAACAACTTTCTTCAAAAACGGTTCATTTGTAATTAAGTACCTATATTTTCAGTTTGGTATAAGTGCTTTTGATATACATGCTTCTGCTGCCTAGGGATTGGGTGTTTGGGATGCCCTTAGCAGAATTAGAACCATGGTGAAACTCCAAATATGTTGACATCATTTTTGTTGCTGTATATGTTTTTACTTGTGAAGTATATGTTTTACTTTTGCTGTATATGAATCATGATTTAATCTTCCAAAAAGTTCAATGTTAGCATGAATTTTTAAGTTTTCTTCCAAAGCATTCTTCTGAAAAATTTTCTTATGGTAGTCTGTAGCATGAATCAATTCAATATATTGACTTTGATTGGTTGCTATTTGTTATCAGTCTTTCACTTGCCGTAAAGGGAGAGCATTTCTCTTCAACAAAGTGTAAGGTTTTTTTTTTCTTTTCCCCGCAATTGTTAGTTTTCATAGCTTCTTTTGTAACATGTGATCCATTTTGGTCTCTATTTTGAGATTCTGTATAGTTTTTCTCAACAAATTAGATATGAAGCCATTGAGCAAAATTGTTTGCCGACTTCCCTTTTTGTTTCCGCTGACTATTGCTTTGATTTTTCTCTTAATTCAAGTTGGGGTTGGGGGGTTGCATAAGCGTTAGATATGATTTAATTCTTATCTTCTTGTTGTTCGTGAGAATTTGCATTCAGAATTTCTCTATAATCTTCTTGGTATCGTCAAGTCTTGAAAACCATGCCCATAAAAAAGTGACAAAAGTTCAATCAAAAAAAATTGACAAAAGTTATTCCGTTACATGCATCATGATGAAATCTGAGTGCATATTGATGTATTTATATTGCCTTAACAATATTATTTTTTTTAGGGTGAATGTTATGTTTGGACAACAAGAGGAGAGGATAATGCTTTCTGGAATGCATACTGTGGAAGATATATTATGCTGCTGTTGTGGACAACTTCTTGGTTGGAAATATGTATGTTTCCTATCCTTTTGTTTTGATGAGATAAGCAAGTGGTACTGAACTTTCATGATGGATCGCTAGCAAAGGCAAAAGATCTATGGATAACTTGTTCTAAGTGGACCTTTTTTAGGTGTTTTTTTTTTCCTTTTTTTTTGCTGTTTTAGTGAGCTAAACTGAATAATTATAACAAAATAGAGGCCGTCTTGACGTTTTGTAGATGATGATCTTGTCTCGGGTTCCTTTCAGAGTTCAATGTTAACTTACCGGTTTATCTTACCTGCTGTTTGCTTCTTTGGTATAATGTGTACACCTTCTGGATATCAAGCTTATACTGACCGTTTTTGGGCATTTGTTTTCTTGATGAAGTTATTATCATTATCATAATGAAGAAGGGAACTCGTCATTTTTTGAAAATAGAGTGAAGGAGAAAATGTGATGGTCGTAGAATTCTTCGGGCATAATAAATCACATCGTTTTAGGGAGGTAACAGTTACTGTTGTCGCTTTTTTGGTCTAAATTCTCAGCTTAGTAATGTTATCTGCTGTTAGATGAGAACATTCTAGAAATGCCGAGGGAGCAGTGTGTGTGGGAAGATGTTTCCTAATAATTTCATATTCACCCCTCATTGACCGTCATATCCAGATAAATCCTGCTAATGCTGATTTCATGTAAAGTGGGGATCCTCGTTCCCATTCCCTCCCCCTCATCAACTTGATAAGCAGGATGGAATATCCCCGATGAGGATTCTTCGTCTTTTTAAGCAGCTAAATATCACCGTCCAAATAAGTCATTTGTGTATATGAGGTTCATCCTTTGGTTTAATTGATATTCACGTGTACTCCATCCTTTCCATGTTGTGCTGCTGCGTGAAAAGTAGATCCATGTTTAGGTAATCTGATGTGGATACTCTAAAGTACTTATTGCTAGATATTTAAGCCCAGAATCTGCCCGATGATGTTAGACAAGTCTTGGTCAACAGCAAAAGTTTTACATTTTGATAATGTCGTGTAGGTAGCAGCACAAGACAAGCACCAGAAATACAAGGAGGGAAAGTTTGTTCTTGAGAGGTATTAAATTTGTTTGAACGCTATTTGTCGATTTTGAAATCATATATTTGAGATTTCGAGCTAAACATGATATATGGGCAATTGATTAACAGATGGAGGATAGTTGAGGAAGTACCAGAGGAACTCAATTTGGAGGTACGTGCCAGTTCAAGTGATGCAGAAAATCCGTGAGGCATGCGCGTAAATTTTGTAAAATGAGGTAATAAAAAAAGGATGAGAAGTTGTTAATAATAGATCATATACAACAATTGCAAAACTTATTTGGATAAAGATGTGTATGTGTGATGTTCACTTCCTAGGAACTGGAACCTGGGACAAATACCTTCATGCTTGTTTAGAATTGATGGTTGGGTTTAGATACACTTAGACCAAAATCAAACAGAGTAATTGAGAGTGCGTTTGGTTTACATGTTTTCTAATTGTTTTCTGTTTTTAATTTCTGAAAAATAGAAAACGTTATTGAAAACGTGTTTGGTTGAACGTTTTAGAAAACACAGAAAAGGAAAATCATTAGAAAATAGAAAACAATAAAAATATGTTTTCTAAAATAGAAAACACGCTAATCTCCGTCGGTCGTAACTCGTATCCCGCATTCTGCTTCCTCCTCTCTCTCTCCCTTCTTCCTTTATCTATCCACCCGTGCCGCTGTCGTCGTTCGACTGAGTCGTCACTGCCGTCAGTTTTATCGTGCCTTTTTTCAGTCATCATTTATTGTAGTATTAAACTTTTCCCCTCCTCTTAGAAAACAAATCACTATCTGCTCTCACATAAATGGGAGAGGGAAAAAATATAGCATTTATGATGATGATTGTGTATGGAGAAATATCTGTGGGAGATAGGAAGTTTCATGACAAATAATCTTCGTGACACCAGATTTGAAAATGAGACTTTTGTATTATGTATTCTGAGTTGTTTTAGTAATAATACATGTTTTTTTTTTTCGTCAAACGGGCGGGGATCCAAATTCGTCATAGGGGGTACACACTATCTTTATAACTCCAAGTAATTGTTGTGTGTGGTAATAATACATGTTATCATCAAATCAATACCATAATTTCCTTTCCATCAAAAAAAAATTACTATAATTTCCTGTCAGCCCATGTTATTATCATTAATTAAATCAGGCCAAGAATGGCTTGTCAGTTGTCAGCCCATTGTTTCACAAGCTTTTATTTTCTGAGCGGTATTGCCATCTCCTTTTTTCTTTTCTGAAAAAGGACACTTTTTGATTTTTGTGCCTAAATTAAGAAAAAGTTAGGACCCAATCACTTTGGTAAGCTGAAAGACTCAGTCAATACAAATATGTCCTCCGTCTCAACCGTCCCTGACGGCTCATGATGATGATCACGAATATCGATATATACAACCTTGATTATCATGACGATGACATCCACTAGTACAACGGTCGTTCATGAAGCATGTTCCAAAATTAGTTGTAAATTGTGATGAGATGAGGTGAGATTTATTAACAAAAATGTTTAACGTGTTAAAAATACATTTATATATAGTTACATACAAAAAGTGTAGTCCCCAGAATTTTTAGTAAAAAAAATATAACTTATGCATAAGTAAATAAAAAATACATTTATATACAGTTACATACAAATTCATGCTTAAATATACACTTAGTCACCTAAATAAAAAAATATTTTATATACATAAGGCCCTACGGTTAAGGACTAATTGTACTGCCTAAGGCCCTAATTGGCTAAGTCGTCGTTTAAGTCTTCACTGTTTTCTTGTGCGAGTGCCATTTTTGCTTGCCTAATTGATGAACCGCTTCGTCTCATATTCTTCTTCACGGGTGCAACTGTGCAAGTGTGTAACCATGTCCATATTGCTTTGTAAGGTTGTCTCAAGACTCTCAACTCTTGATAAACCTATATACCTAATCAGCTAATTTCAATAAACAGTGTCATCAATTAAATAAGTGTAATGTTATAAATTTCCTTGGATCCCTGTCAACTTTTAATAATTTCCCCAACATCAATTTTTGATAGCGCTCCTCATGACTTGAACTCCTTCGGTAGCAGCTCCCTGATGCTTTTTCCCAGAGCGTTAATCGGTTTGATACAACCTCATCGAGAGTCCGAGACACACTTCCTAATAAATTTTTGAGGGTTCGGTGTGGTTAGGACTACTGGGCTTGCACCTGGAATGTCAAGTGGACCCATAATATGAAGTTTTTTTTCAATATAACACTGTTAGAAATAATATTTCCCAATATAACACTGGGATGAAATTACTTCCCAACATAACACTACACGTCATTCAGAATGGCGTGTTCTTTACAATTTTTATACGATCATGCCATTTGTGATGGCGTGATCCATTCATGCCACCGATAGTGGTGTGAATAGTGTCAAAATGTGTCGAATTTTAAATAGTCACACCAACTAAGCCTTATATATACACACACATATATATGTATATATATACATATATATACATAAATATATATGTATAACTTAAATAATATTTAGTTTATTCTAATGCTGCTTTACGTGATACATTTAATGACTCTACTACTGTCATTACAAATAATTGGGTGGGAAATTGTCGCGACATTCTAGACGAGGCTGGTGTGGGACATTGATTTGAAGAGGGTATAGGCCCTGATGTTGAAGCTACGCCCCAGCACGTTGGTAGATATCCTGTAGGTCCATTACATCGACGTGGTCACATTCCCCGTGCAACTGACTTTACTATGCATCCATCCCAATTGACGCGTGATGAGGTTAGTCCATCAACTACTCCCGCCGCATGGAGTAGGCACAGGACTATATGATATTTGTCTTTGCTTGAATCATAGGACAATTTATGTGTTTATTTTTACTGTGTCCCTGATGATGGTTTGTTTATGTTGGATTAAAGGATGATTATTTTATGTATTTTGTTGGATATGGATTGTTGAGTTAAATTTATGACAAGTTGTTTTTAAATTTTTTTTTTATTTTGTTCATTCACGCCACTCCAATTTATGTGAATGAACAAAATTTATGAATCACACCTACGACGTAGGCGTGAATAATATCGAAATGTTTCACACCATTTGTGATGGCGTGAACCAAATGCTAAATCAATCATGTCATCAATGATGGCCTGATCATAAAAAAATTATAAATAATACGCTATTCTGAATGATGTGTAGTGTTATATTGAGAAATATTAATTCTGAATGTTATATTAG
This sequence comes from Tripterygium wilfordii, assembly GCF_013401445.1. Classification (NCBI taxonomy): domain Eukaryota; kingdom Viridiplantae; phylum Streptophyta; class Magnoliopsida; order Celastrales; family Celastraceae; genus Tripterygium; species Tripterygium wilfordii. The sequence goes on along the minus strand of NC_052252.1, from coordinate 7,107,822 downwards.
GAAAAAAAAAAACTCCAAAATATGTCATCCAACAATCCAACGGCGCCGTTAATATTAAACAAAGAGCGTGGCATCAGTGTCTCGGTTGGATCGTCATTGAAGGCGGACTTGCAACGACGAAAAAGCATTAACTTTATGGATTTTTTTTGGTGATTTGTTTGCTTGGTGGGTAATGTTTAGACCGCCGTGACGCCTCTGCCGCCGACAGATTCGCTTCGTGAGGGCCATTCATGTCTCGAACGATGGTAACCGGTTGTGCTGCCACGTACGTAGGACATGCGGTTCCCATCAAAACCACAACACAGAGAAGAGAATATATATATATATATATATTTACGTGTGCTGCTATATCTCAAGATTATCTATTTCTTATTTTATTTTTTAAACATACATGTAATCAACCCATGCAGACAAGAAAAATCAGATCAGGGACCATGAGTGTGGACCCGGACCACTCTGGCTTGTCAAATCAGTCGTTGTAATAAAGCGTGGAAATGACGACCGGCTCACTGCAACTGCCAACTGCACCACTCATGCTTGCTGATGCTAATATTCGATTATATATATACATACATATATATAATATTCAATTATATACATATATATATAAAAAGAAATTCTATTTTCTTTTTCTGAAATTTTTTTGAATAATTAATATTACAAAAATATTCCCGGACTCGGGAAAAACAGACGCATGCTTAGTGTGCATTAATCGGAAAAGGGTAAGATTGAAAAGTTAGGCCTAAAATCGCAGACAAACAAAGAATATTAAGAATTAAATGTATGTACGGTAGAGTGTATATTCTTCTGTACAGTGTACACTAGTTTGTTTGAAAGTGACTAGTGAGTGCGTGAGGCATTGAAATTCCATTTCCATTAATATAATGTGTTGATTTCGAAAAAGTTGACAATGAAACCCTGACCAACACACCCAACCCATTTTCTTTTCCAATACAAAATATTTTACTATTAGTCTGTCACTCTTGAGTCTTGTCAACAACGTTAATCTCTCATCATCCGCTTAATAATTGAAGAATTAATTTAATAATTCTTCAGCAAAACAAATACCCTAGGAGTCAGTTATTAAAGTTATCATAACTGTTGAATTGTACGTATACACATGATTTCATATGTATTATGTGAGCCCACAAATTCACCTAATCCGGTATCTCAACCTCGATAGCTCATTTGTTGTATTAGTTATCGTGCCCACGATAAACGCTAGGTAGTTAAGTGTGGAACCGATAACTGTGAAAACTTAAAAACATCCGAGTAGCAACCCCACTTTAAGATGAGTGCTCTCCTATTTCAACTTCTCTAGAGTCTCCGATAGCACAGCCGAGATAGCAACTGGATATCTACCCCTCGAGGATGGAAATAACTGGATACCAAACAATAGGAGGTTATCATTTTTGTTTTGGAGATTCGATCCCGTGGAGTTATATTGAATGTGCCGACACGCGCATTGAGTAGAGAGTGGGTATATTTTCACCTAAATCGTACACTGCTAACTTTATCAGAACCAGATCTCTGCACAGCCCTTGCCACCCAAATTTGAAAAAGGAATGCAAAATGCACACGCTTGCTTCGCTTACTCCCGTAACATAGCTTACACTTTCATACCTTCCCTCGCCACAAACCATCACTCTCACCTTCCCGCGCGTGCATACCAAACGCCAATTTCAGGTTCGCCGGATTTACAACCGGAGAAATGTACAAAACCAATAACAGCGAAAACAATAGAAAGAAAGAACTGGAGAAAAACTAAATAACCATTAAGCATATATATACACGACAGTCACATTTTCTCAGCTTCAAATAAAGATCGGATCTTTTACATTTTTTTTGCCTTTTGTTTTCCTAAAGCTAGAACAAAACGTCGCCGGTTGATAACTTAAAGAAGCTAAGTTAGCGCAATCATTTACAGCCAGAGCGGTGGAGGCTCATTCAAATCAACGGGCAGGCCACGTCGGACAATACCAAACGTGACGTTCTCTGGGATAGTAGGCGCGACGGTAACAGCAACATCACGTGACGATGACGGAAGCTCGGTGCCGGTAAAGTTCATGCCCTTAAGAACACCAGTATGGAGAAAATCCCCGAGACCGAGACGTTGGGCCGACGGAGGCGCCCAACGATGATGGTGGTGGTCTGATGGGATATTGAGGTCCAGAGAAAGCCCAGTTGGAGGAGCCGGGAAGTTGGTCTTTGCTTTAGATCCACGGAGAGACAGAGCGGCTCCGTCGTATGCAAGTGCAGCTTCTTCCGGTGTGTCGAATGTACCCAACCACACCCTCGTCTTCTTCCACGGGTCACGTATTTCAGCTGCGTAACGACCCCACGGCCTCTTCCTCACTCCCCTGTAGTGCCCCTCACGTGACCCAGCGGACGCCATGAAAAAAAAAAACAGCAAGCGAAAGCTGAAGCTTTAATCGAAAGGAGAAGCGAAGAAGGAATAGAATGGCGGGACCCACGCAGTCTTCCGTAATCGTCGGCTGGACGGCAAGACTGCTATCTTTTATATTTATAATAAATATATACATATATATAAAGAAACGGGGAGTGCGGAGCCACTGTCTCCCCCATTCGGGTTCTGCACCGTTGAATGATATGATTGTAGTATTTTTAAGATTTTAAATTATCCAACGGTGATTATTGAGTGGAGGCTGACATGTGAGTGGATCGAGAAGCAATGGGAGTGCCAAAAAGTGGGGCCTACAAAGGAAACGCAGAGGCCGCCGTCTGATTAGACGTGAGAACGGCCGCTTGCCTGTGGTAGACTGGTAGGGTTATCATGTGATTACTCTTGGCGCTGGTGCTGACGTATGCCCTATAACTACTGTACGGCGCAGCATTATAGAGTTTTGTTTATTTGTTCTTATTGAAATATAATATAAAATATAGCGGTAATGATTGTAAATTGGTTCAGGTATGCAGGATTTGAGGGTGGCGTGTCGGATAGTGAGTGGAAAGTAGCCGTTGTTGTGGTTGCAGAGAGAGGGTGGTCAGCGTCCCCACGTGGAAGGCAGAGAGGAAGGTGTCTCAGTACGGGGGACAGGACCGAGTAGGGTTTTCAAGGGGACTGAGTCACGATGATGGCGTGTTTGACTCGTTCAGAAAATGGATGGTCCACTGGTGGTGATGGTGGGTGGGTGGATAGGTAAAAGTGGAAATTTGTACGGGTCGGTAATGTTTGAAAGGAGTGGTGAGTGGAGTGAAGACTCCCTGTTACTTGTTTTTTTTTTTTTTAAATAACACATAGGATTATGTTTGCAATTATAATCGAATTTTGAACAAATATATATCTAATCTAATCATTGTCAACCAAATCATGTTGGTTAACACTCGCTGTTACCGACTGACGCATGTTCACGTGATGTAATTTTTGCTTTGATATTTTGACCGTCCTTTAAAATTATTGCTACACGACAGTGTGGAAAAGCTATTGTTGCAAATCGGCACTCTTTTCAGTGCTTTCTAATCATACCTACTCACCTAGGACTAGAATGGGCTGGGTTTGTGGATTTTTTTTACCAAATTAACACTCCTCACACAAATATATATCAATATAACACTAACCTCAAATTAATTATCAAATTAACATTCCATACCGTTATAGTTACAATTGACGTCATTAGTGTATAATTTTTACAATCACGCCAACGTGATCGGCGTGATTGTTTTTGGTTCAATCACACTAACAAGAATGACGTCATTAGTGTGACCAACAAACATTGTATAGGGGTTTAATGCATATAGGTCACTGAAAGATACTTCCGTTTGCAATTAGGTCATTGAAAGAAAAAAAATTTCAAATTAAGTCACTGAATGTTCTGAATTGCAACAATTAGGTCACTCCAGTCAAATTCCGATCAATTTCATGTCGGAAATTGCTGACATGTCATAAATTCGTCGGAATATAAAATAAAATTGCCATGTGGAATATTAAAAAATAAAAAAATGATGTGGCTTTTTAAAAAATTAAAACGAAAATGAAATGTGGCATTTATCAACAAAAAAATAAAATAAAAATAATGAAAAGAAAATTAACCAATTCTTGCAAGCCCAAGTAATTGGGTTTGAATTTCGACTACATAGATTGAAAAAGAAGAAATGGTCACTGGAAATTGAGAAATCCACGAGCAAAACTCCATGAAAGTTCGTTGTCCGTTCACTACACCAAACCAAACCAATTGCTGCATCATGGGCCAGTCACTTCCTCTCCTCCACCGCCAGCAGTGGTGGCGCCATAACCTCCGACTCAGAACCTTTGTTTGGTCCGAGCTCTCTGGGGCTGTCGGCGACCTCGGCACCTTCATTCCCTCAGCACCTATCCACCACTTTAATCTTCACTTCCCTCTACAACATCGCCATCGGAATCCTCTTCGGTGTCCCCATGCCTATCCAACCCATGAAATCAATTGCCGCCGTTGCTATCTCCGAGTCTCCTCATCGCACTCCTTCCCAGACATTCAGATCTAACAAGTTTGATTTTTTCTTCTTCTTTTTTCTTTAAATTTTCTCCTCTTTTCATCTTTTAATTCATTTTGTTTATTCAAATATCCAGGTGTTATTTTTAATTTTAATTTTATATTCCATTGTGGCACTTAAAAACAGGTCAACAATTTTCGGTGAGCAACTGACCAAAATTGGATCAGAGTGGCCTAATTATTTAAATTTAGAACATTGAATGATCTAATTTGAAATTTTTTCTTTCAGTGATCTAATTACAAACGGGGTAGCTTTCAGTGACCTATATGCACTAAACGCCATTGTATAGTCACACCACCAAGATTGACGTAACTAAATAAAAGTTGTTAGTGACTCCAATCACAATGGCGTGACTTCAAATCAAAAAAATTTCATCAGGCTCTTATCTCTAATGGCCTCTGAAGCAACTTTTCTCCAATTTACATACAAGAAAGTAACAGTACAGAGAGCTAAATCTGTTATGCCAAAATTTCACAATCATACCATAGCATATGGCATGATTGTGTACCAAAACTAATCACGCCGTTGCAAACGGTGTAATTGAAAAAAATTCAATCACGCCCTTTGCAATGACGTGATTAAAAAAACGATGTCCCATGCCAGTATAACTGATGTGAATAAAATCCAATCACGCCCTTTGTAATGACGTGATTAAAAAAAAAAGTCCCATGCCAATATAATTGGCGTGAAGTACTATTTTGGTAATAACTTTTATATCAATGTTATACTGGTATATAATTACACCCAAAGTGCTATTTTGGTCAAAAACTCAGGGTTTGTGCATCCATCTGGACCATGAAGTTGGAACGAGCTCTGCTAGTCACTTATCCAGGCCTACAAGATAAGTACAATAGCCATTTTGTTTTATTTCTTTTACAGTTATGGCACAATGACATGTAATTACAGAGGAAAAATTATGTGGCGAATCAGCCTAGTATTTCAAGTAGACATATCATTTGTAGAGTCAAGGCACAAAGGACATATTACACTAGTTGAAGGAAGGGACAAGACAAGGATGAGAAGATGAAGAAGAGATGGAAGCAGGGATAATTTGCTCTCTGTTTTTTTTTTTTTCTTTTTCTTTCCATATGCTTAGTTTTTAAAATTTGTCACGACATTTCTTCTCCATAATTGAACAAATGCATTGAAGCAACGTATATGATTCCTGGATTGATGCCATCAAGGAGGAATTGATCAGGTTGAAACCACTCTGGAGGAATTTTGAGCTTTGCCCAGCATAATTATGATAATGAACAAGAGCACATTTGGCAATACCCCACTTCAATGAGATCAACAAAGCCTGGCCCAAGTGCTGGTATCGGGCAGACTTCACATTCCGGGACACATCAGAATCTGGGTACTGAAACATGTAAACTGCAACTTGGCAGGATTGTGAGCACTGGTCAAATAATCATGATAGTAAACTCGGCCCATTTTCAGAAGCAGTTTTAACATGGCCATGATTATAATGCCTTGTCAGTTGGATATCATGTGATAGTTGGGTTCTTGCTTTGGCATATGGAGCACCTCTGGCTGTAGGACACAAGGAGGCAGATAATAAATTATAGTGGAACAAGAAACTATTACTCGTTGAGCACACATTTCAAATTCGATGGAAGACCAGAGAAATGTCAAGATGTTAATACCTAAGGACCCTTGGAATGGTAAAGTTATCGAAGGCAAATCATGCTGTTTTCTAACTGGCTAAAATTATTATGGGTACCTGCAATCTGCTGTGTTCTGAGAATATTCTGCCGTCTTTTCCACCAACACATTGAGCAAATGACAATGAGTAGGAATGCCACAGAGGCACCAAATGCGATGCCAACTTTTGCACCAGGAGAAAGGTGCGGTCCACAAGTAGGGAGTCCCGGTATACCACAAAGACCTGCATTATCAGTAAAACTGCACAAATATTGCGGTAAGGATTGATTTCAAACGTGGCAAAAAATAATATGCAATAACACATTTAACTTATTTTCCTCAATGCCTGCAAGATTATCGAACAAACATTTATGAGAACATACTTGAAGCTAGCTCTATGTAAAAGCCTTGCCCCTAGTGTAGCTGAGACTCTTCCTGACAAAGAGTTTCCATTGAGATACCTGAACCATGCAATATATCTTCAAATCCTCATTTGTATATCCCTATTTCATGGTTTAATCAGCTGTTTAAAGGACTTACAGTCTTTGTAATGATGTCAACTGCCCAAGGCTTTCAGGAATTGATCCATTAAATAAATTGTAAGAGAGGTCCCTGTCATGCAGCATGCATTAGTGATACTATAGGTACTATCTTAGAATGTACTCTACAAAGCAATGGACATCATGGCTGTTCTTTTTTTAATTTTCTTTTAAATAATGACCATCAAAGACTTTGAATACAGGATAAGTAAAACTTCATCAACCAAGAAGCACATGAGCCAACTACATTTTTATTCCTAATAACTATAAGCAACTGAAACAGCAATTCAACTTTGAACATAAAGTTTTAAGTAATTAGGCGGTATGACCATTCTTCACTCCTTCTTAGTGCAAAACAATTTTTCTTTTGAAATCCTGAGGCCATGATGACATTACTACAGGAATAAGTAAAGAACATTTTTGGTCACGGAAAGATAGATCCTTTCACAACTCAGCCACCGTAAGGAAAAAGTTACAAATTGGTCAACCAAAGTGTGAAAATCACCATCTTTTGGTGACCAAAAGTGTTATTTATCCCTACATGAACCTTCTTATTCTTAATACTTTGTAGCAAGTTGACTGCTTATTAGTGTTCCTTCACCTATTTACAAGTCCTCTAATTAAATTTAAGGACAATTACTCTCAACGTACTTAAAACATATAGTTAATCATCATACATTAAATGCATAACAAATGCATAAAAATAGATTGTGTACATGTGGAGGAAGGAGCAAATTCAATTCAAGCATAGATGAGCCACAACTATAGGTTGGGTAGAGAACAGTTTTTATGTCAACAAACTAGTGGCATCCGGTTATTGCTGAAAAACATCCAACAGATGCTTCGGAATCACCATTTTGAGTAAAGATGCAAATTACTATGCATCGTGCTTTATTAGAGGTCAGAGATACTGAGTATGTCCAAGGAAAGAAATATAAAATTGTGGAAAGCTGTATCATGAAAAGATATCAATTACAGAAACTTTATTATGTTATAAAACCATAAAATTTAACAGTATCTGAAAGAAGAGTGACACTTACAGCACTTCTAAGCTAGCTATTGTCCCAAGAGAAGAAGGAATAGTCCCATGAATGTTGTTTCCACTCAAGTTTCTGTAGAAACCCAAATCAAACAAATGTAGAGATGAGAACATTGGATATTATAATTGATTTGAACTTACTAAATGTCTAACTACTTTGTTGGCCAAAAAGAAGAAGAGTTGGAGAGAAAGTAATACAGTATTTTATCATGGTTCTATCACTTGGAATTGAATATGTTAGTATGTGTGATGCTTCTAGATCAAATTTCATGTCAAAGCAAAATCAACCAGCACCCAAGCTTACAATTCATAGTGAAGATGATAAAGAAACTTACATGCTCTGTAGGTGACGTAGTCTGGATATGTCATTCGGCAATAAACCTCTTAGACCTTGGTTGTCAAGACCACTGACCATATGACAATAAATGCCAAAATTATTCCACACATATGTTGTGTGCAAGATATACCAGTTTAAACTTCTAACATTAACTTTAAAGGAGGCAAAAGATAAAGAAATTACAGTCCATCAATGAACCATTTGCTTCTGGTGCTGTCCAAATGGCAATCTACTCCACTCCATGGATGTTGTTGGGGAACACATGGATCACCATTCCATCCAAACCGAAGAGGAAGCCCCAGTGCCGTCTTTAATGTCTGTAAAGCACTAACTACAGAGGAAAAAGAAGAAGGATAAACAAACTAGTACATTCAACTGAGGAAAAAATGCTCATGCTATGAAGCCTCATTTTAGTATTTTGATAAATACAATATAGAAACATAAACATATAAACATGGAGTAGATGGTCTCACTTATACCTTCCTCTGGTAAAGTTTTGGACTCAGCTATGATAATTTCAAAGACCTCAATTGCATTGATAATGGCATGACTGCCCACTTTAGGGTGCAAATTTATAGTCAAAGTCCTTCCATCAACAGCAACAGTCGTGTTTAACACAAGAGCAGTATAACGATCACCACTCATTTTGACAATGTCTACATCTTTGAATGCAGTATCACCATTTATGATGATGTCAAAGACCCTTTGGCCTACATCAGTTACTGAAGCATCAATCTCAGCAAAGTGTAACCAAATCGAGTAATTTCTGTTGGGATCCACATCCATTGTATATGTTAAATCAGGTTCAGAATCAGTACTAACTAGGGCAGTCTGATAAAGAGCTTCTGGATAGAAGTTTGGTGCATTTGAAGCGTTTTTAATGCTACTCTCAGTAGACCTAGGATGATCGGAATTCTGACCAAAACTTGTAATAGGATTCCAAAACCTATCTCCACCCCAGGGATCTCCATTATAATCCACGTCAAACTTTGGCTTTCCATCACCACTGCTAAGTCTCATCGCTGTTCTAAGGATTGTGCCTCTACCCCATTCCGGGCCAAAATTATATGCATTATTGTCAATTTGAAGAATTTCAACGGAAAGAATCGCTGGATCTCCATGACCGGTACTATGGAAACAGATAGAGGCAGTGCCATCTGTAAGAAACACAAAAGCTTCAGTAAATACTTGGTCATCCTGGCTCGTCCAACCTGATTTTAATGAATAAATCTGGGTGCCTTCAACAGAGACATCAAACAGAGGTTCGTTGTCAAAATTAGGCTGTCCTACCAGTCCAAAAAAGACTCTCACTGAGTAGTGCCCTTTTGGCACTCTCTTAATATTGTAGCAATTTTCCGGCCCTCCAGACATAGGGAAATAACGAAGTGTTTTAAGTGGGGGGCTGATGTAACTTGGGCGTGTAGCATTAGTAAAAATCCCTCCTGTATAAGCAAAATCCTTGAACCAAAGAGTATTTGTTGGTGGAGTTTTTACATTTTCTCGAGCCCCACAACTTATTCGCATAACCCATGGCGCTGCAGTAAGAGAACAGAGCTTGTGAGGGCAGCCCAAATTAAGTTCCATTAAAAAGAAACAAGATCTAAAGCTGGACGATTCAATCATTTTAACTTCTATTGTATATGCAGCAACTGGGAACCAAAAATGTCTTAATTCACACAAAAAAAGACGTCAAGACCATCATGTATATACAAAACTATTCCAGCGTATTTTGTTCATTCACAAACGGATTAAGTGTTTGCATAATGAAGAGAGACTTTCTACTAGCTTGATTCAGTTTTTGAAATGGCAAAAGGTCAATATAACTATCATGCTCTACAAGCACTGGTTTAAAAAAAAGCAAAAATATATTATATGTCCTAACATAGCTATAGTCCACAAGATACATAACTTTTTTTTCAAGCTTCAGATAGTCAAAATTAGTTTTCAACATATATTAGCAGCCAATTTAATTCCTGAGCCAAGGGAGACTAAACATGCCAAATATTTCTTCACTATCTTTTAAATTCAAAACTCATTTCCTTTTAAGTTCCCTAGTTCGTCCAGTCTCCCAGCTACCAAGTAGATCTAAATCGTCATACCAGTCTCATCTCATCCAAATCTGATCAATTAAAAGTATTAATAAGGAAGCACACTCTTCACATCAATTATGTTCTCTTCCTACATTAACTCCATGACTGACTAACTTCAATGCAAAATGTAAGCTGAACAGAACATCTCAAATCTATGTAAATACAAGAATCGCTCCATCGACCAAAAATAGAAACAGTAGCCTACGAAGACAAGACAACACTCATTTAAAAAAATCGACACTCGTATTGGCAAGAATTAATCACTATCCAAGATAATTTCACTTCTGAGAACCTAATAAGTTCGTAAAACAAGTACATATCAAATTCCGCAACGAAATTAAAAAATACTCGGACAAAAGGAGTAAAGAGTTGAAGCGAGAGCTGCTAACCAGGTGGAGCCGAAGAAGAAGAGAAGGCCAAACAAAAGATGATTAGAAGCCATGAGAGAAGAAGTAATTGCATTTTAGCTCTGCTCGTCTCGGATTCTCTCTATATTCTCGCTGGTTTTCACATTCTATGTTCAAAGCTTTTTCTTCGCTTTTTTTTAGAGAGAGAATGAGCGAGTGAGTGCTGCCTGGAACGTGTATGCAGTTAAACAGTTGGACTTCAAATTTTCTTCATTTTGCTGACTCGTAAGAGAGCAATTGTTATTGTGTTGGTGGGTACATTGATTATGATGGACTCCTTTAATCTGACGGTGCATGTGGGTCATTACCCATGATCATGACAAAAGTAAGGAATCGGATGTCTGCATCAGAATAGTGAAGTGTAGCAACCGCGCTTTGGTTGAGTATTGGGATTTGGGACCCACCGAGGCCGGTTATGATGTGAGGTGAGAATAGTGGGCACAGTATGTTTGTCTAAACTCGGAGTATATAAATAGAATTTACGTATTGCCACGTATGAATTTTGCATATTTTTGTTATGTTCACATGAAATTCTTTTGTTTCGTAGAAGACAAAAAGCCAGGAGAGAGGGGGAGAAGTGAATATATATATATATATATATATATATATATATACACACGGAAGGACTACATTTGTATAATTTATGCATCCATAATGTGTTCATAGTGAAATGGGAAAAATACAGGGACCATAACTAGGTGGCATAAGAAAAAATGTGAGGACCATTTAGAGTTAGCATGCCACCTAGATTATAGACAATTATGAACACATATCATTTTAAATATATATATATATATATTCATGCAAACGCACCTAAGGAACTGGTGTCGGATTGTGCCGTTAGATTTAATCGGACGGTTGAGGTCACTCTTCAATTTGGTTTTGTTGAATTTGAGGCTTCTCGTTTGACTTTTGACATTGTAGAGAGGCACAACGGGCAGGCATGAATTGATGCGCAATTATGGGTACTATGAGAAGTCAATCATTTAAAAATCAGGGAAAGAAGAGAATGGTGAGGCTTATCTGTGGGAGTAAGGTATAGGTACATTTTGAATATTCCCCATCCTGTCCGTTGCAGGAGAAGTCTGTCCCCAGTTAAGTTTACCCAGATTGGTTACTTCTGAGATGGGAAGTAGAAATCTGTCCCCAGGCTTTGAGATTAAGCGTCTGGCGCTTATATGTGTGATTTCTTTGCCAAAGGATGGGGCATCAAAGGGAGTTCTTCCAAGTTCCTTCATGTAAAAGACTATTGAAAACAGTACCAAACAGCCTGAAAGAGATTCACCTGCTGCAAAAATTAAGTATAATACTTTAGCTTATCCATCAATTTCACATGCTGGAAAAGTTCAATTGAAATGTGGTGTCTAATATAAATTAATCCTTCTATCCTGATACAAATAACAATCAAGTGTTGCTTTGTTGCCAAGGAATGATAAACAACTCAAAGGAGTGCATGTTCCTTCCCGCACTATGGGTCTTTACCTAAAGCATACTCTCCAGCCAATTGTATGTGTAAGTCACACCACCAAGCTCTTACTGCGTTCAGTGTCCCTACATTATAAGTTTCTACTACTAAAGATGTAGTCCAATATTCCCTTATCTCCATGAAATGTTTTCTTACCTCCAATATTTGCAATCTTCTGAGGTTTTGCTTAGTATACCAATCCTCCTAGATCTCTAAAATCTAGCTACTCGAAACCAGAAGGCTAAACTTCTGGCCTGATTAACATGGTCATACACCATCTTGCGTAGGCTTCGAAAGAGACTGCTATGACATGAATTAATCAGATGGCTTTTGTCTATATATAACCATCTGACATACAGTTATTTGATTTTTCCTAATTGACATACAGATATTTGTTTAGGATAGCAGAATGTTCATTTTTCGGGCAATTTGTTTTAACTATTGGTGTCGAAACATTGTATTAATATTGTATATTATTTATTCTGATTATCATTACCTGCAGTTTTGGTTTTCAGATTCTTCTTTTTTTCCCTGAGAAAAGATTGATCTGCCTTAAAAATTTTGTCAACCCACAAAGTATAAAATGTCTGTGGATTTTGTGTTTCATATTATCCTTGGGATCGAGTCAATATCAATGTGAGAGACTGAGCCTTCATTCAATCCTGAACTTTTGATCAAAAACCAGATGAAATGTTATTGGCAAGTTGAATCCAAGGGCAACAAAAGAAGAGAAAGAAAAAAGAATCTGAATTCTGAAGCTAATATGGCTTGCTATTTTCTCTGAGCAGTTGGAGCTTTCACATCTGGGTTGACAGATCGGCATTCCCTGCATGGTGACATAAATGACTGGAATATTTTGCAGCTCAGCCCTGAGCTTGGGGCACTGCTCTTGACTGCTTGCTTTCTTATTTTGTTACCATCTGGCTTAGAAGAGCCTCTTTCATCGCTGCCTTTGGAGTTCTGATGAGTGCTATACTGGCACTGCTTCACTTGAGGTTGCGATTGCTGTTGTAGGAGCTGAAGGTCGGGGATTAGTAAATCGGATAGGCGATTGTTACTCGAGTTAAGAGGTAGAGACTCAATTGCACCGCGGCTGAACTCGAAACTTTGTTCTTCTCTGGCTAATTGTTTGGCATTCTTAGGATGGTTCTTGGGTTTCTGATCTTGAACACATACAAGGCCGGCGAAGGAAAGTTGATCGCAAGAACTGTTATCTGCAGCAACATTACTCTTCTGGGACGGTGCCATAGATTACCTTTGGTGGGAGTATAGTCGCTGAGAAGTAGGAACTAGTGGTTTTTATAACAAGAAATGAAGGACGGACATTTGGGAGGTACTCATTTGTCTTGTCTGAATCTGCAGTCTATTTGTTGCAATTCGTTTTGTGGTGTTAATGTTTGTAAATATAATGTTGATAAGAACAGAGGCTTTCAAACTGAACCATACAAAATGTTGGTGGTGATTTTTTTGTATGGGTGGACCTTCCAAAGAAGCCTTTAAATGAGAATGGTTAGGTCGGTGATTGGTTTCAACTCCATAAGAACCAATCATTGATTTGCCTGCATGAAAATGCAAATTTATTGCTCAAAATTAGGTTAATCTGTTTTCGGCAGATGAAGGTGCCGTCTCTGAAGAAATCCACAAGCTTTGTGATTATAAATTTGGAATGTTGTCATTGGCTATATCTTGGTAAACCGCCCTTCAAAAGTATGCTTCTCAAAGTCCATGACAAGTATATAGTGGCGGATCCAGGATCTTGATTTCATTGGGAGGCACAATTAAATAGCGGGGGATTAGGGCAACGAGCTTGGAAATTTTTTTTGCGTTATTTATATAGCACCAAGGTAATCATTAAGAATTGTTTCATGAAAACATTACATTTTCATTTATCACAATTGTATAAAAGTATTAATAGATAGATAATAAAATTTATTGATAGTGTTACTGTTACTTTTATGTGGTAGAAGCTCCTAAAGAGAGAGGAAAGAAGTAACAACGAAGAAGAGAGAGGAAGAAAAAAATAAATAAATAAATCTAATCTTTTGGATTTATATGAAAAACGGATTTAGAGGCTCAGCAATTCGTTTAAAATTATAGAGTCTGCAATTTGAATCCAATGGTTTGGGAGGTGTGTCACATTATATCACATTTTTGTTTTTCTATTTTAAAATATGTTTTTGACTTTTTCTTCACCATTCTATTATAATTGTAGAATATAGACTTTAGGGAATTGCGAAACCCCAAATCCTCTAAAAATAGCTGCATATGGGTTTCTTAATGATATGAGTTTGCTTTAATGATTAATTTTTGATAAAAAATATGGCCCCCAGTGAAATATGTCTGTTCGCCATTGCAAGTATATGGCATACAAGAAATCATATGAATCCCAACAAAGAAGGTTCCAGCTATCCTAGTTGCTGACGTGGATGTCAAGTAGACCGATAACATGGCTAATCATGTGAGGCCAAAGATTTGCCTTTGTTTAAGCCTTAGGGTTATCTCTTCGTTTTCAAAAGTGGAAAGCCGAAACAAGCTGTTAGAAGTACAGCCACGCCGATGATTCCTTCAATCTTCCACGATAGAGGACCTCTGAAAAGGGCTCGTCACCGAAGACGAGCTCCATGACAAGGTAGATCTTGGTTTTCGTCGCCGTGATCTCACGGATTTTAAGGATATGAAGGCGGTGCATGGTGGAGACTTCACAAGTAATGTGAGACTCCATGGATGGATCCAATGAGAGAATACTTTTTGTCGATTATTTGATGGCCGCTGGATGTTATTAGCGATGGAGCGCACCAGATAAAACTAGGCGAAGTTTTCGCAACCCAACATGTGACCATTTGGAAACTAGTACTGGTTGAGTAGTGTGGAGAGGGATGGTGGGGGAGGTGTAGATTGCGGCAGCGGGTGCCCAACCAACATGGTTGCGTGATTTGTGAGATATGGAGGGCACGCTTAGTGAACCCATTGACATCCGAGTTGGCATCATGTTCAACCTCTGAATGACATTGAAAACGAAGAGATAATCCTAACGCCTAAACAAAGGCAAAATCGTGGGTACTATATAATTAATCATGTCATCGGTCTACAAAGGTGCCCATGTCAACAATTGGATAATTAGACCTCCTTTACTATCATTATGTCAGATAAGTCACGAGTCTAATTCTAGTCAAGAATTGAACTTGGATTGTACATCCTACGCACAAAATCCCAACTCTCTCGAGCCACCAAGGCAACCCATGGGGTGACGCATGATGTTTATAGATATCTTTTGATTGTGCCGATGTATGGACTATGTAGTGAACAAAAATTGAATACCAAGCTAGTCGAACTCCTCCATGGATGGTGAAAGGGTGGTCAGCCTCAAGTTTCTCCGTGATCTGACTATCCTTACCCTGAAAACAAAGGTGGTCGGTGAACTTAACGATCATTGGACGACCGAGAGCACTCCAATGCTCAAGTCAGTATTTAAGATCATCATAAGCAAAAGTAATCACAAAAATAGAGCTTGAACTTTACTTTGATGTCTTGCCATTCTTTATGCAGTGGAGGAGTTTCAAACTGGTACAACTCATTATGAGTAATTGTAAGAATTCCATTAGATTAGTTACCTTATTTAATTGTGGATTAATCCCCAAAATTATGGGCTTATTGTTAATGACTAGGTCAACTATTGGAGTGACCAATAGGTTTACGCCATGTGGTTGTCTTGGAATATTCCCCCACAGACTAGTGTTATTTGTCGTTGATATTGGGCTTTCAGAAAGTATAGGTTTCATTTCACATATTAGACCAAAATTCTTGCTATTTCACAATTTAAAAAATGGCATATTGGTGCCCACTTTATCAAAGTTGAACATTAGGTCAAATAAAAACACTTGGCCATATAAATACTTCTTTTCCACGTAAGTACATATTTTAAAAATTAATAATTATATAATCTCACATTTGTTATTCTTCATCAATAGGCATGGATCTAAAAAATACTTAGATCTAAGACACATAATCTCCATCTCCATCATTGTCACGTTTGCCTTCATCTCCACCACTGCCACTGTCCGCCTCCATCTCCACCATCATGTCACATCCACGATCATCTATTTCATTTTCTCCTTCTCCTTCTCCTTCTTATTTTTATTAGTGTTTGTATTCATCTTGTTAGATTTGAGATCTAATATGAGATATGAGACCGTAATTTGAGATATGAGATCGTAATATGAGTTCAAATATGATATCATATAGATCTGAGATCGTATGTTATTGTTTCAATAGTACTATAGATCTGAGATCGTATGTTACTGACAATAACATTACGCAAGCAAAATGGACCAATTTCAGGTCTCCCTTTTCAGTGGCTGTTTTGGACGGAATATGGTTGGGCATTATGTGTCTCAGTGAGGGGAGTCTAATGGCGATGTTGATGTAGTGAACCGTCGTCGAAATCATTTAAATTTGAGACTTTTTTTTTCATGTTACTGTTTCTGTGTAACATCATCATGTTACTGTTACAAAAAATAATGTTAGACTAATATTTACCTACATTATTATGTTAATGTACTGGCGTTGTGATGCAGAACCATGTACTATAGATCCAGTATTTTTTAAGGTCATTTACTCTAGTAAAAAATCTGACAATGATTTTGTTTATTATGAAACAGTAACGTGAACATGTCTGAATGATTTTGCAGAACTTGAAAAATTAATTATTTCAAATCTAGCAATCTAGCACTCATAAACTCAAGAAAATCCTGAACGAAAATTATGTACCCAACATCTATACCTGAATGAAAGCAAGAATATAAACAATAGATCTAAAGCTTTTTAAGCTTTGAATTGTGAAAAAAATAGATTTAGAGAGAGACGAGAAGAAAGAGAAGAAGAAGACGAAGAAAGAGAGAGAAAAAGATTAGAAAGAGAAGAAGAAGAAAGAGACAGAGAAAGAGAAAAGGAGAAGAAAGAGACAAAGAAAAAAGATAAAAAGAAAAAAAAGAAGAAAGAGAGATATGAAGAAGAAAGAGATAGAGAAGAAAGAAAGGAAAGAGGTTAAGGGTGGAAAGGTAAATGATAATTTCATGTGTAGTTTTATGTCCATCTGTTTTTTGTTAGACCTAAATATCCAAAAGTACATTAATAGGTACCGGCTTGACATTTGCCCTTCACAATTTTTCATTGGGCTGAATTTGGGTCACGATATCAAACTGTCCAACGTTTCTAGCTTGAGCACATTTTGTTAGTTTAGGTCCAATGCCAGGCAGGCCTTTTATGTTATGGGCCAAACTATGGGCTTTTAACCAGCCAACTTTTACTCCTTAATGAAAAAGAAAAAAAGGAAAAAAAAAAGAAAAAAGAGAATGGGGCAACATTGTCTGAATGATGCAAAGCAGAAAACGACATCCCACTACGACAATTCCAGCTTCAACTTGCTTCATTACATTCAATATTATTTATGGTCCTTAATCTGTTGCTTAATTACAGCAGATTCATCACTCTCCAATTATCCCCCTACAACAGCTCACTTGCTCATATATTAGAATATTCAAACATTCGTCATATCAATGATTAACACACAAAACAAAAGGGTTAATTATACAATACTGCGCATCCTACTCCATCATCCAGCGAATCAAAGCCCATGAATTCATCATCAAAGAGGGTGGGCCATCTGTCCACTTCCAAAAGCCCATTAGTCTTCACCCCCCTGGACCCCACGTAGGTCCTGTGGAATAGGACAACAAAAGGTATTTACAAATGTACACATGTCTAGCAATCCTCCACCTACTCTACTCTGATCTAGAATCGATATTATTTTGCGGGGTCCACCTTGACTCTTTCATCTTATCCCCAATTTTGATCTAATTCCACTCCCACGTCTTGCTGATTCCACTTCACTAGAATTAAAATAATAATTTAACTTTAGTGCAAAGCATAATGAAAATAAGCCCAATTATTAGGAGTGGAAATTAGATATTTTTAGGAACACCCACCTCTATATAATAAGCCAGGTAGAAGCAGATGAAGGTATTAGAAAAAGGAGAGAAAAAAGTTGGAAGAAAGAAAATGGTTCTGCTAGACAAGATTTGGGATGATGTTGTTGCAGGTCCTCAACCTGAACGTGGCCTCGGCAGGCTTAGAAAGTTAGCCACCCCCTTGAACATCAAAGGTAACCTTAAATTCTATAGATGGGCAAATAAATTTTTTCATATATATTGGATTAGATCAAAAATTTTAATCAAAGGTTGGTTATGTGTGTGTAGATGGTGAACTTGGGGAGGGGAGCAAGTACCAGAGGTCGATGTCGATGCCGGCGAGTCCAGGGACGCCGTCAACACCGGTGACACCAACAACACCGGCATCGGCTCGTAAGGACAACGTGTGGAGGAGTGTTTTCCACCCTGGGAGCAACCTTGCCACCAAGGGCATCGGTTCTGATATCTTTGACAAGCCACAGCCCAACTCTCCTACTGTTTATGATTGGTACGTACGGACCATTATTCTTCATTCTCTGTTTTTTTTTTTTTTTGGCTATGGTAATTAAAAGGGGCTAAAATAGATACTCTGTTTGGTTGCCGAGAAGATGAGAGATACATATTATATATATTATTCTTTTTGTGAGAGAAAAATATGAGAAATGATGGGAGGACTCGAGCCTCAAAAGTTACTTGTTTTCTCGTGCTTTTTCCCTCATTTTTCTCAGCAACCAAAAGGAGGCTAACCGTAACAGGTGGAAGGAGGAAAACCTGGCTCTCTGTTTCATAGGCGCGTGGAAATGAACCATTTTAGTGACTTGGGTAAACAAAATCATGCTCATGCATGGGTATATATCTTCTTCTTCTACTGATCTTTTTCTTCAGTGGATTCGAGCCTTTAGATCTATTTTATCTTTTGATGATGATGATGCCGATCGTTAATTTTATTGGGTTGATCAATGATTAAGAGGAGAATATTGGTGCTGTGATTGGGTGACTGCAGGCTCTACAGTGGGGAGACGAGGAGCAAGCATCATCGCTGAAGTGGATAGACAGACTGACTGAGTGACTGATGATAGCATGTAAATAGCGTTCCTTTTGCAACGTGTCCTTGTCGTTTTGATGTTCTTGTGGCAACGTGTCTTTCTTTGATTTGCAAACCGAGGGTTGATGTATGCTTTGTTTTTGGTACTGGCACGGTTTATTCGATCTTTATGAAGGCGAAGATCTGCCGTGTGCGGTGGTGTGATTAGCCTCGATCCGGTGTTTGTTATTATTTAACTACTATGTTCAATAAATTGCATTATGTTGTCATCTTTTAATCTAATATTTGGTACCATAAAACAACCATTTGTTTAATCGTTTTGCTAATCTACTTGATTGGCGTAGCATTATTGAAGGGATTTGGGGGAGACAATAATAATGGAGAATCGAAAATAAATCAGATAGCATGGGATGGGCCCCAAAGAACAGGGGTATTGGATAAGGTTGGTGGCTATGGGACCCTATAATCAAAGTTTTTATATCAAAACAGAATCACACCGGTGAGGGGTTCAGTATATGATCAATGACAATAAAATAAAAGATCTCAAAAATCATACCAAAATCTGTAAAATAGTAGAAAATGCTAAAAAACCAGAAGAGAGATATCAAATCAAAAGCCCATCAAATTAAACATACAATTAATAATGTCAAATAACAAGACATGAACAATCCAAAATAATCTAAGTATTCTACCAAATTAAAGAAATTCATGAAAGTATAAATAAACAGTAACAATAACAAATTATACATAACCAAAGTACTGTAATGACAAAAAATTGCATGGGCCCATCAGTAACAAAAGCCCAGTGGAAGCCCAAGCCAGAGTCGATCCAAACAACGTTGTTGAAGGCTAGTGTCTTCAACCATCGAGGATCTGGTTCGAACTCGAAGTCGAAGATGACGTCGCCTCCTCCTCGTCCAAGGATTATTAACGTCTCACCTTATGATTCTCTATTTTATATATGTGTATATATATAATTATATATATGATCAGCTAAGACATTTTGCAAGAGGCAATCAGACCGATTCACCTCTGACATGGGAAGATATCCTCAACTTCCCCATTGACACAACTGAGATAATCACCGACACCTAGAGTCGCCTCACATCCCATCATGGGATAACGTCAGAAGGGTCAGAGCAGGTTCAAAAGAAAGAGGCAACCTATCTCTAACGATAACTCAGGAAAGGATCAGACGACTTTGGTCTAGGCACGTGTCCCTCGTATTGCAGTATAAATAACATAATCTCACCAAGGGTGAGGGGCCCCCTTTTTCTCTCTCGGAGGCTAACTCTTTGAAGTTCTCTTCGACAATCTCATTTACTTCTCTGACATTCGTTTATTTCTTTAAAAGAGCATTTGGTTTCCTTACTAATTTGAGCGTCGTAGTGTCTTTGACAAGTCCCACATCGGTGCTCGAATCTCACCCTAGTTCCTCTGTCCAGTTCACAAGTTGTTAGTGGCTCAAGCGTCGTAGTGTCTTTGACAGGTACCACATCGGTGCTTGAATCTCACCCTGGTTCCTCTGTCCAGTTCACAGGTTGTTAGTGGCTTAACGTTACAAATCTTTGATCCTAGATTCTACCATCTACAAGTACTAGACCAAAGTTCATAAAATTCATATCCTCCTAAGAATCGCTTTACAATTGATATTGAAAGTTAGGGACCAGTATTGACCGGCACGGCACAAATCCAATATTTAGGTGTAATCATACCAATGGACCAACCGATATCCGATTGAACCGGTTGAACCTGGTTTTAAAAACAGGCCCTTTCAGGCTTTCAAGCTAAGTCAAGTCAAGTGATGGGCCTGATGTTGCTTTCATCAGTTGGGCCCATGGTGACACTACCTCTTCTTAGGAAAACTTTAGTCACACCCCACTTTTTACTAAAGACACCCCGTCAACTCAGTTTTACAAGGGATGGTCAACTCAAATTGGGGTGTCCTTAGTAAAAGGTGGGGTGTGACTAAAGTTTTCCCTCTTCTTAAGCTATAGGTCACTGGCCAGTATCAACCATCAGGCCCAGCCATGGGATATCACTTCCTCAACAAATGCATCATAGGTCAAGAGAGAGAAAAAATTCATAAAAATCTTTAAAAGTATAAGAAATGTAGTTTAAAGTTTAATCATTATTAAATTAAACTCTTCTAGAGTTCACGAAATTATAAATTCAATAATCATGCAGCATTAAACAATCTGCAACCCTAAAAGTTCGCAAAAGTTTATAGCATAAAAAAACTAAAAATAAAGTTTCATGAATTCATCCAAGCATGCATATATTTGGAAAAGCAATGACTATATATTAACTCATCATGCTTGTTCTCATGCCAAGCCAGTTGAGTCTGACTCTGATTTCTCCCCCTCCAGCTCTCTCTTATCATATCCCAGAACCTGAAAGAATGCATGGAGGATAAAACATATCATTTTATGTACTTACATCTACATGGTCTTATGATGAGATATATATATATATGCATGTGTGTATAGACAGGAGCTCACCATCTTGCCATCACTGATATTATAGTTTCGTATAATATCTGCCAGTGTAGCTTGGCGATCAAGAGCTTGCATCTTGTCTTTGCTAAGGTCAATTAGAGAAGGGTTTGAAAATGCAAAATCAGCAGAGACTGCTTCGCCACCTTGGGAATGTAATTCTTTAACCAGGTATATTTCAATTTCATCGGCTTGCACTTCAGTTTCCTGCGACACATACTGAGCAAAAGTTGGGAAAGCAAACAATAAGTACTGGTACTGAAGATATATAGATGTTATAAATATAGGATACTCGTGAGAGCACCGCACAAATCCAACCCAAACAACCGAGAAGGTATTGTCCACTTTGGACCTAATGTCCACATGGTTTTGTCCTTACAAGGGTCTTCTTGATTGAAAGTGATTGAATCTTTTCTTATAAACTATATCGGTGCCTTACATCTAATCGATGTACGTGTGGGATATAAGTGTTAACAATAGAAACGTTACTAATGTAGACTAAAATTTCATAAGATGAGAAACAGTATTTTGAGTCCAAGAATCTCACTTGGGATAGTTGCCTAACCAACAGATTGAGCTTGCAGTAGATATCCGGCTGCTCGAGACCAGGGATCCTTTGTTTCTCAATCGAAACAAGCATTATGTGTATTTCCAACTAAAATGAGAAAAAAGCAAACCATTTTTTAGTGACTTTTCCCAGTTAAAGTGTAAGGAAGGACCTGAATGAGCAATATATAACAATCAAATTACGATAAATCTACTTTACCTGGTCATCTTCGTCCATTTCAACTCCCTCTGTGAGGCTATCTAGCTGGGCAACTGCACCCATAGATTCTCTTTCAGCTTCATCAATTTCAGTTTCCTCACCAACTTCACTAATATCCACAACAGAGATATCCAGAGACGAGCAAGCTTCATCCAATCTCTTGCTCCGCTGGTGAGGGGAAGGCGAATCTATTGCCGAGGGCCTTTTCTTACCTTGAGATTCTGCTTGCCTTTTGAAAGCCAGAGAAATTGACTCTTGGTTCTGTCCATATAAATTTGTAGTTCGAACTCTTCGAGTAAGAATAAGAAAATACAGATCTCCATACATACATACATACATACATTGATACATACATACATACATATATATATGGAAGAGTTTAAGGGTACAATGATCACTACTGGCTCACCTGCTTGTTGCGAGCTATCTCCTCTTCTTGAAAAGCCAATTCCTAGACCAAATATTCAACAAGCTTGATGATGATTCAGTTTCAAGGATGATACAGAAAAACAACATATATATACCTCTGCTTCAAATTTGTCAATATCTGGAAATAGAAGTGCAACTAATGCATCAAAGTTTGGATCTTCTCTAAAGGCACGACGACTAGGACAATGTCTACGACAGGAAGGGCACTCATTGTTTCTGTATAGAAAATTCCCATCAACATTTTTACCAAGAAATTTAAAAAAAGTCTTTCTAGCATTGTTAATGAGAATAGTGTTGTTAGAGAATTACCCAAGACGCATTGCTTTTTCTATGCATTCCCCGCAGAATCGATGCATACATTCCATCATCGTCTTTGTTTTGCGAATGATCCCTAGCCGCCATGCATACAAAATTTTGAATTTTGTTCATGAATGTTGAGAAGAAACAGTCTCAACAAATACATACATACATACATAGATATATGTACATATATATATATACATTATGTTTATCTGAATAATTTTAGGTGTCGTTGGTTCGTGAATTTGGAGATGGAAATCAAAATATCATTTTCATTCCTTATCATTGTTTGAATCACTTTGTCATACTACTTTTCTAACATTATTGAATTCTTGGTCATCCTTTTCTTTTCTTTGTTTTGAAACAGTTCCTTAATTGGTCATCTTTGGTTAGGGTAAAAAATTACAATGAAATAATGCTTTTAGATCACTCAAATACCCTTATTATCATATATAGTTTAAAACAATATATTAAAAAATTATTTCACTATAACACATTTAAATTAAAAACGACAAATAGAAAAATAAAATAGTGAAATAAAATAGAAAAATAAATAGGAAAAAATAAAAAGATATCATTGAAATTATCTATTTTTCAAAAGAGCATTATAAATATTTAATTAAAAATAAATGAGGATTCCTCTTTTTTTTGGGAGGAAATGAGAATTCCTCCTTTTGAGGAATCTAGCTTTCTTCCAAAGTTGAAATCAAAAGAAAATGTAAAATCTTACCTAGACAAATTGGACATAGTACATCCTCTCGAATATCTGCATACTTGATTTCAATATATCTGCATACAATAGTAATAGAATCCATGTTTTATTCTAACACTTATCAGAAGATACAAATATGCAGATCTTTTAATCAATTGGAAATTCAAGTGTTTGGCAATGAAAAATACATAAACTTCAAGCTCAATCGCCATGGATCTGGCCCTATCATTAGAAAAAAAAAACCAATCTTTTTTCAGACTACATATTTTAATACACTGCTCATAAACCAACATCACTCGACCAAAAACACAATCAAACACATAATAATAACATGAAACAAAAAACATACTCCTGCAATTCTTCATCGCTTGACTCATCAGATTCTGCAAAAGCAATCACACAACAAAAACAACCCAAATCAAAAACAAAAAAAAAATGTGAAAACTTGGTTCAGTTTTTTTGGATTAGTTATATCCAAAGTAATTGGCTTCACCCACCACAACCATCTTCAACATGTTCCTTGTCATGGGTAGACATTGTTTTCTCTTACGCGCAAAAATCTAGCAAAGCAAGAACAAAAATTCTTGTTTAAAAAATATAACAGTGAGTGATTAACACATAAAAAGGTGGGGGAAGAGGGAGAAAGACATACAAAGGTGGTGTACTGTGGCTTTACCTTTCTCTATATTGGAGGCTGGTAGAGATAGAGATGGATGGAGACTCAAGGATTTTGTGGTCTATGTTAGTGAATTATGATTTATATGAAGAGTAGATAAGGACAAACACGTCCATATATACAAATAGGGAAGGAAATGTTCTTAGCTGTTTTTTTTTTTTTTTTTTTTGTCTAGATGTCTGAGTGAGAGAAGCAAATTTTCATTTGTATCCTTTTCTATCTATAAGCTTTTACCTACTAATTTGTGTAAAGTTTTCCATATTTAGATAATGTAAGAGTCATTTATTTTTATTTAAAGTTTGTTAAGTTTATTTAGCGCGGTTATTTAAATATTCGGTATTTTCAACATTTGGTAATTTCATAACGTCATAAGTTAGTTGGGATTTTTTAGCGCGGGTTATTTAAATTTTCGTTATCAACCGATAGTTAAATGTTTGGTATTCTCAAAATTTGGTAATTTCGTAACATCCTAAATTTCGGTACTCATGGTTATTTCAATGTTCAAACATTTAATAATTTCATTACGTTGTAAGTTAGTTGAGTTCATATGGCACGATTATTTAAATATTCCGTATTCTTGACATTTGATAGTTTCACAACGTTGTAAGTCAATTGAGGTTTTTTAGCACAGGTTCGTTATTGATCGTTATTTAAATATTTGGTATTCTCAAAAATTTGATATGTAACAACCTTAAATTAGTTGCGTTTTCTTTAACACAAGTTACTTGAATATTCGGTACTCGTGCTTATTTAAATATTTGGTATGCTCGACATTCGGTAATTTCATAAGGTTGCAAGTTAGTTGACTTCATTTGGTGCGTTTATTTAAATATTCAATATTATCTAAATCTGGTAGGTAAATAATAAATGAGTTACTTAGTTTATCTAGAGCCAATTAAATTTGTTTTTTACAATTATTTAATATTTGATATTCTTGATAATTTGGTAATTTTATAACACATAAGTGTGTGTTTGGATTGAAGGATTTGAGAGGAAATGAAGAGAAAGAAAAAAGAATTTCCTTCCAATTCCCTTGTTTGGATAGTTTATAAAAAAATTTAGGGAGGGATTTGAGGGGATTTGGGAAGAATATTTCGTTAAATTTTTGTCAAATTATTCCTCTCCAAAATGGAGTCATTTGGAGGGAATGGATGACTAATTAAGTTATTTATAAGTTAAAAACCTATTTTACCCTTGTACATAATACTTAAACATAAAATATAAGGATAAATTAGTAAATTAAATCACTTTTCTCTCCTTTCTTTTTTATCTATCCAAACATGATAGAGGGAAATGTATATTCTCCAATCCATGCTCTGCCCTTCTCTTCCTTCCCTTTCACTTCTATTCCCTTCCTTCAAATCCTTCAATCCAAACATACTCTAAAGGTGCATCATGTCAATAGATATATAACTAAATAATGGTTACATCATTAGAAACATATATTGATATATATCTCAACTTTAGGGTTTTTGGAGATAGCTAGTTATTCACTATTTAACTATAAGTTGGTGTTAAACCAAAAGCTTTTGAGAACTCGGACATGGTTGTATTGGAAGGAGTTGTTTGTCTGATAATGCATTAAAGTAGCTCTATCATTTTTAATTATTTTTTTTTATTTTGAAAATGAACGATTGCCCCCAATTTCGCTAATGAGATTTCTTTGAATATCCAAAGAAGGCCAGCCGAGCCTAGCAACCCATTGAGCTGCAGACAAAGGCCCACAAACATAGATAATTGCAATTTGTGTAGCCCACACGATGCCGTTCAAAGAAACTCAATCAAGCCTAGCGGCCTTTTAGCTGAACACGAAGGGCCGACAAAAGCAAATGATTGCAATTTGTAGCCCACAAGACCCCTTTCCAACGAAGCCCAGCCCAGCAGCCCTTCAACCCATCAAGTGTAGAAAAGGGGCCCACAAACTCAGATGATTGCCATTTGCGGCCCACATGACACCGTCTCAATGAATCCCCAGCCAATCGAGCTGCAGAGGAGGGGCCCACAAATGCACATGATTGCAATTCGCAGCCCACCCGACGTCATTTTTTAGATATGTCTCTTCATTGTAAGGTCTGAAGCTCTGAGTTGCAGCAAGAATCAGTTGATCTTATCCCTCTCTGTAAGTCCTCCTTGACTCATTGTACAAAGTAACAAAACCTTGACCACAAAATCAATCTTGTACTCATGAGTGCTCTAGACATCGTCAATTTTGCTCAGAATTTCACTGTCCATCAGAATTTCACTGTCATGGTCAGAGTAACGTCATTTCAAAGGCGAGATCATACCTCACACAGACTTACCTAAGGAGAATCACTCAAAGCCGAGGCTCAATCTCACATGTATTTGTCAATGAGGTATCATCCCAAGACAAGACAAGGTTCAACCAAACATAGACTCGCCAATGAAACATCATCCTAAGACAAGAGACTTACATCACATAAGATTGCCAAAGAGATGCATAAGAAAAGCATACCAACCTCGCATAGATTTGTTACCAAAGAGACATCCTTCCCAAATGATGTCAAACCTTGCATGAATTTATTGGGGAGGTATAAGAAAAGTCAAGTCAGAACCTCGCATGAGACTATAGAGACACCAATCTGAATCACGGTCTAACCTCACGGAGATATGATGTGCAAAAGAGGCAATCAGTCTTACCTTGCATAAGAGGGCTATTTCAAGCTGATGTCATAACTCGCATGACATGGTTGAGCAGAGAGACACACCCTGAGAGGTGAAGCCAAAGAACAAAAAAAACACCATGTAAATAAAAAATCAAAGAGGGCGAGGAAAGCTCAACGAAGGACGAAGCATCCAAAAAAAGATCCGACCAAGGCATCCGCCCTTGGTTGAACGGAAGTGTTCGACCAAGGGTTGTCCAACCAACGTTGGTTAGACGGACCACATCCCCAAAAAAAAGAAAAAAAAAGTATAAAAATAGAAAAATGGGAGAAGAGGATACCTTTTTCTGTAACAGGTTTTATGACAATGGGGGAGCTTGTGAAAAGGAGATCAATTTAGACGGAGAACATAGATCCCATGTTAAACATAGTTTCAATTGTCAAGGGAAAGGGACAACTCAAGTCCAAATCCTTGTCCAACTAGAAGATCTAAGACCCTCCTCTTTTAAGAAAGGAAAAGGTAGGGGAAATATTAGGGACATTTGTGCATAAACAAAATGACACATGTCAGGAAAACAACATGACACTTGACATTGGGAAGAGAAATATACTGTAACTTCTATGAAGCGCATCATAAGAGTTAAGAGAAGATAACTCTCAGCTCTCAAGGTATATCCCACTACCCTTTCCTTTTGTTAATTCAAGATTCACGGAGACTTGTCACTCAGCCGTTTCAGTAGCTGACGTGTAGATCGTCCAAAAAATTGCATCCACAACTATAATACATATAATTAATACCATTACGTGCAGTGCGAAATGCCTGCTCACAACTAATTTAAAATATAATTTAATTGCCCAAAAAAATAATTGAATTAAATACCAAATTTAGCATCGAGACTTCCCACTTTGACACCCCACTCGCACCACAAACATTTGCAATAAGCAGTGGGTGTGGGCGGTCGTCTATCGTCTCCTCTTCGAACACTCTCGCCGTCCGCGGATCCAACCAAAATTGGATTACTCGAGAGAGAGTGTTTGGTTACAAGGACACAATAGTAATGCTTATTTTGTTGGTTAGAGACAGATTGAAATAGAGAGACACAGGAGTTAAACAGAGGAAGAGGAAAATGGGGGAGATTTCCGGTTACCGGGAGTATTTGGCAGGTTTGATCGCTGGCGTTGCCACCGTCGCTATTGGTCATCCCTTTGACACCGTCAAGGTATCATTTACATTTGTAATCAGGAACTCTATTTTTCAATAAAGTTTCGGATTTTGCAAATTTAACAGTTGAATTATTCTTTAATTTTACTGCATTTGCGAAGAATTAATGGAAGGAACTTGATTGATTTGTTGACCGGAGCTCGATTTATTTATTTTACATCTTTAGTTTTATCAACTGAATAATGAAGCAAAACTTGGAAAAGTTGAAGCTTTATCCTCCGTTGGTTGAAGCTTTAAGCTCTAGCTTGATATTTCCTACGTGACAATGCTTCATAATATTGAAATGGGCCTTCTCTTGGTGCTATGATCCTCAACGTATCTACTTCTGTTGATATCTGATTCGATAAAGCTTATAGTGTGAGGGTATAGTTTACTGTCTCAATAAAGTGGCATCAATAATCAACTCTTCTGTTTGTCTTATATCTGTTCGTGTATGATGCAATGTTTCTGATTAAATCGTGCTTGCCATTATTGTGCTATTTGGGGCTTGACTTCTGCTGCTTTCAGCTTTACTTCTGCTAGTATTCTTGTGCATACCAGGTGTTCGACGAAAGGTGTTAACCATTTGCTCAATGTATCAGGTGAAGCTGCAAAAACATAATACTGAAGCTCATGGGATTAAGTATAGGAACGGATTGCATTGCACGGCTAGGATACTAAAGACAGAAGGGGTATGGTTCTCATAATGTTTCCTTTGGGCAATCGGGCTTCATAATGGTTGAAATTTTCATTCTGATTAAAAAAACTGGTTTAGGTGGATTCAAGCATTAAGGCTTTTATCATTTTCTTTCACCTTCTCTTTGGGGCCTGTATTCAGAATCATACACTTTTTTTTTTTTTTTTGTATTTTTACTTTCTGAGGAGAACTGAGAGATTGCTGTCTTTCAACAGATTAAAGGACTTTATACAGGGGCAACATCATCTTTTATTGGGGTGGCTTTTGAGAGTTCACTTCTTTTTGGCATTTATTCACAGACAAAACAATCTCTACAGGTTTGTATATAAGTATATTGGAGTAGCTGTTTGTTTGTGTTATTTACAATGCCAGGAGAAGCATAAGCAGACCAGTTTCTTTCAATGATTTTGTGGCTATTCAATGAAAAATATCTCAAGTCTATTGGATACTAGTTGTAATTTGTAAGCAGTTTTCTTCTCTTGTTTGAAAAGGGAGAGTTACAAAGTGATAAGCCACTGCCCAAAGTCATAATTCCATCGGCAGCTTTTAGTGGAGCTATAATTAGTTTCGTCTTATGTCCATCTGAGCTGGTTAAGGTGAGTGGTTTGGGAAGCTGATGTGTTGTAGTGTTGTTCTCCTTTTGGTACTTGTTATTTGTCATAGGATGACCTTGATGTTCTCCAGTGTAGGATGCAAGTTCAGGGAACTGACTCTGTGGTTCCAAAGTCCAGCAGATACAGTAGTCCTCTGGATTGTGCTCTTCAGACTGTGAAAAGTGAAGGGGTAAGAAAAAGTATGCTTACCTTAATGTTTCTTGTGGGTTTGGGACTGATGTGAAATCTTGCAGGTTACCGGAATTTTTCGTGGAGGACTTGCAACGTTTTTAAGAGAATCTGTTGGAAATGCAGTCTTCTTTAGTGTTTATGAGTATGTTCGTTATTACATGCATTCACAACTGAAAGCTGCTTCCTTTAACCACAGCAATTTGTTTGACATGGGTGTTGGTATTGTTAGTGGTGGCCTTGGTGGTGTAGCTGTAAGCATTTTCACTACCTTGTGTATAAGTGAACAAAAGTATTACTACATATACCACTCGTGTCCTTTTCTTAAGTTCGTTTTTGCACACTCATTTTCCAGTTCTGGTCTGCTGTTCTGCCTTTGGATGTGGCAAAAACCATTATTCAGACTTCACCAGATAGAAGCTCTTCTAGAAATCCGTTTCAAGTTCTGAACATGGTAAGATCTTCTGATGCCTTACATATCTCACACTTATCTCCACCCAGCACCGAGGATGGCCATATAAACCTCAATAATTACAAATAGAGAGGCTAATTATGCATCTTTTGGTAGATTTACAGGAGGACTGGACTTAAAGGATGCTATGCTGGTTTAGGTCCCACAATAGCGAGAGCATTTCCTGCTAATGCTGCTGCAATTGTCACCTGGGAGCTAGCAATGAAAATGTTGGGAATCAAGCACGATTAAAGATAATTCACTTATAATGTTTTTTCTTGACCTTTCAAGCAATCCGATGGCTAGGCCATGTATGTTTCCTGAATCACTGGATTCACACTAAGCAGTTTACTCTAATTTAAATTTCGGAGAGAAGAATTCTCTACACTTCTGCTAGACACACAAAAAAGGAGATAAGTGACAAGTTGGTGCGTATTTTCTGGTTGGCATACTAATTTACATGTCAACTTACAACGGAACACATAATTGGTTCCATGGTCTGGTTGAAGAGGTTGCTTAAGCAAGCACCATTTGAAGTATAGGAGTATGTGTCTCTGTTCTTGCAATAACCATCCAGGTCATGTGTATTGAACTTGTTTCATAGAAACAATTGAGCAGAAATTTGATTGATACTGCTTCTGATTTGTGAACGGACACAAAACTGTCATGCTGATGAGTCTTTGTAATTCTTCTGTGTCAAACTTGGCATATCCATATCTTAATGTTGATTGAATTTTACATTACAACCCTTCATGGTTTGCAATGGGAAGTTGTAGTTTCACTATTCACTAAAATGCTAACTCTTTGGTGATTTCTTGGTTCTGAACTTCTGTTCTTCATTTGCAGTTATGCAACATAACTGACTTAGAATGTTCCTTTTCCAGTCAAGTCTGCCACTGCCAGTGTATCCTGCAAGTTCGTTTATTCATCCTTTTTCTATTATCTGATTGCTTGCTTGCTTACTGGGAGAAAACTAGGCAAAAGCTCACACATTGCTTCCGATTGTCTGACACAATGTGTACACTACGGAGCTTATGACTTCCTAAAGCATACATGGGCTCCGTCAGTTTGGTAGAACGGTTGTATTGATACAGTTAATCTAATTCTTTTCCTAGGTAGAATAAGGTAGTTGTGATTCTAATACACGTGTTCATTGAAAAAGAAAACAAATCAATGGCAACTAGTTTCAAGTTGCTATTATAATTATCTTGCCATAGTCTTCCTCATCATTAAAACATGATTTGACATTATTTTATAGGAAAATTGTTGCCCCTATCCCTGTAAGGGATTATGTTGAGAGGGCTGAGAATGTTTTGCAGCATAAGTTGCCGTTGTACCTGTAAAATAACAACTCTATTACAATGTAACTAAGCATTAAAATCTCCAAAAATGAGACGTCTTTGGTGTTAATACAAACATACAGATGTACATTATTCTAAAATGGCCTATTAATGAATTAACAAAAGTAAAAAGCTTAAAAGCTCATTTTTTTTTTCTTCACATCTTTTCCGTTAGTATTGAAAATCAATCTAACTATTTTACCAAACGCACTCTAATAATCTTCTACTCAAACTGAGCCTTCTCCATGATTTTCAAATGAGCTTTTCCAACGTTGCTCGTTATGACCTGCAAAACGCCTTCGACAACTCCTCTAGTGTCATAAAATTTCAGCAATTCTTGAAACTTGTATATTAATTAATGTATTAGTATTCGCATCAAAGTCTCTTAACATATATTTTATTTTACCTTCTCAAACATCACTTTTTAACAACAACTGTATTATTATCTCTATAACATTGAAATATTATTTGTTTACATTGAAAAAATTTAAAATGGCGTGCTCACACTTTTTGGGGAGTGATGAGAGGAGAGTAGAGATAATAATTTCTAATATTATATTATATTTTATGTTTAGAGATTTTGAAATAGAATCTTCAGAAGTAGAGAATCACTCTTGCAAATATTTATTTTAACTACTTTTTACATATGCTAATGCAGTAGCATTTTTACAACAATCTGTCAATTTTTGTTATCTATTTTAGCTACATGCATCAGTTCACAAATACTTATGCAAGTGCTCTTATTTTAGACAAGATCAATAGCACTGAAAAACATGGGTATTCATTAATTAGAAAACTTTCTCAAACCGCAACTGATGTATAGAATCAACAGCACAGGACATGTTAACTTTTTTCCTATATATGCAAGCGGATAATAGGGGACGAGGAAACACACGAGATGCACATCGCTTCAAAGTAACTTGAGGAAGGTTCATGGACAGGATTTGGAGTTTGTCGCAATTGTGCCCAAGGTTTGATTTCAACCAATAGCATATTTGTTGGTGGCCACCTGCATGTGGGCTTCGGCATGCGTGTGTGGGTTTGCTAGTGGTCTTGGGTTTGCTAGTGGGTCTTTATGCACTGGGCCTCAGCCAATGACTTACCCTATTGGTTTGTGGGAAACTTCCGTGTGCACACTCATTTAACTGTTCGAATGATATGTTGGGTTAGATGGTTCTTTGGTTAAAAAGAAAGAAAGAAAGAAAGAAAGAGTGCACGGAGTGAGTTAAATATACAGAAGAGACTGGTGAATTAGGATTTGCTGATAAGTTATTGGTGAAATAGTATTTGTCCACTAATTAAGATAATTGGGATCTCATGAAATTAAGCCTACTATAGTCAAGCCCAATATTTTCACACAAAAACCAATGGGCCAGGACAAGTTGAGCCCAAATCCTGCCAGTGCTAGAAAGAAATCTGGTTAAACGACGTGGAGCAGCTTGGCCCACTGGTTTGAAGGGTACCCAAGACTTTCAGTCAACATGCTCTCTTTCTTGTGAACAATATTACAATATTGGACAACAGAAATGAAGGGGATTTGGGTAACGTAAGCAGATAAATTAAGACTAAAATAATTATGAAACCATTAATATTCTATAACTAATAAAAAAAATTCATAATTATAACACTTTATTAAAATAAGACGCATGCAATTCATTCATATGATCTCTCTCCACTCTTCTCTCTAACTTCCTATTATTAAATTCCTTATTAGTGGGAGAATCTCAATATCACTCCCCAACCCCATCATAAATTTGTCACGTAAGACTTCATTCCACCAATCTCTCTCTCTCTCTCTCTCTCTCTCTCTCTCTCTCTCTAGAAATTCCACAACATTCTGTGTAGGGTTGCCTAACAAATATTGAGAATTTAATTAGTACTGGCATATAAGATTATATGCAAGTACGTACAAGAGGTACATTACATATATGATGGAGAGAAAAAATAATGTAGAGTGAGATATTTGTTTGGAGATTAACGTAAGGGCCGGGCAGTAATGTGGTCGGCTCGGCCATTGATGGATACAGTTGGCTTTGGATTTGATGCTTTGGTCCCCCTCGATCGACACTAACTAGTCTCTCTATCTCTATCTCTCCATTCAGATTTCAGTGGATACAGATCTCAATCACTTTAACGTGCGTGTTGGGTTTCTTTCAAGTTTTGCCAAATTGGAATCTCTTTGTCCGCTGGTGACTGACTCGAGTGTGAGTGGGTTGGACCATCGCAACCCCATCATCAAAATTGTCTAGCTAGTACTACCACCCTCAGCTACATCTACCTACCCTCTCTCTCTCTCTCTCTCTCTCTCTCTCTCGCTCTATATATATATATATATATTTTTTTTTTCTCTTTCAAATCATTTAAAAGTCTAAAACTTGATATAAGCAAAAATATTGTATGATGTCATGTTTTGGATAAAAATTAGGTTAAAATAAAGCCGTAGCTAGTCCTATATATATATATGTAGCAAGTATGATAAATGTAGATGTCCATGCATGCATGCATGATTGTTGCACATATGTGTGTGTGTGAGTGAGAGAGAGAAGGAAATTTCATTAAGCAGCCATGTCTATATACGTTATGCACAAATCAAGGTATAAAAGAAGGAATTAATCAATAGAAGTAGAATTTACTGCAGCGTGTTTAAAACTTGTAATTTTGTGCCGTGATACAAGTCATTATGAGTTTGAACTTTTATTGTAAAATTTCATCATATATCAAACATTTTTTGGAGCATACTTTTGTTGTTTAGCTCGTATGAAAAAGATTTGTCAGCACGATTTTGGAACGATTTAATGAAGCAAAAAAATAACATAAAATATTGACAAAATGGATGTATAATAAATTAATTAGGTCACCATATATTGTGATTGTATGTGTGAGTGTAGCAGTGGGGTTGGGGTCTAAACCATGTCGCATAATTGAGTCTCTGTATAGAGATAAAATACTTAATTAATTCTTCATTGATAATTCGAGACTAAATTATAGTAAAAATTTCAAGTTTGACTTTCATACACTATTGTTAACATATAATAAAATTCCATATAAAATCATCATCATTGCTAATTAAGTAGAGATATTAGTGGTTATGAATTATGATAAAGAATAACGACAATATATAGATAACTGGATTATATAAAGATTTTTTGGTAGATCCTAATAAACCCTAATTAGCTAGGTTGATCTCTCACACTTGTGATCATATAAAATAGCACAACGTGGTCTAGTGAATATCAAAGTCATTAACATTACTGTCAAGAGAATGATGAAGGTGGTGTTCGGAAGGAGAAGATCCCTTGAAAGACTACAAAATCCATTTGTTCCCCCAAACTATGCCTTTTTTTTTTGCTTTTTTACTCTTATATTTTTTTGCTCAGCTGCTCCCATCACATGCTGTTCCATTCCATCTTCTGACAACATTAACGGTTTCTTTTATTGTTTTTATGTCTTTTTTAACTGCAAATCCAACAAGATCAACAACAAGAGGCTTCTTGCTATGTGCCTTTTTGAGTCCTAGATTTTAACTAAGACGCTATTCCCACATGGAGTCCTGTCCTCTCGTCCTCTTCCACTTTGAATTCAAATTCAATGATAATAATTTAGTTAATTAGCACTCATCACTACCTAAACATTCTCTATTAGAGGGATTATTCATATTCTAGTCAACTCGATCACCCTGAATGTTGGCTCGATCACCCTTAATGAAGAGTGAATAAAGACTTAAAAGATAACAATCTCTCAATTGAAGTGGTTATGACATATGCTCAAAAAAAATTTTGAGTCTCCATTCGCTTCCCTATCAAAAAAAAATTAAACAACTTAAAAGTTGAAGTAGTGGGATTGTGGATGTGACTGCATCGAGATTCTCTCTTAACTCTCTAATATATGATACTAAGGAGAATGTTTACATGCTGATGCCTAATGTATATGTATGTGGAAAAGTAACTTGTTACTTTCTCGAACCTCCCGAAGATTCATCTGTTAATGCTTTTACTTTATCTTCCTGTCCTCTTCTTGGATTTTGAATATTTGTCTCCCCTTTTTTTTTTTTCTCTCTCATTTTTTAAATCCAACCCCGTTAAAGTTACCTCACACATGACACACCCCGTCATGTGAAAATTTTGTCCATAAAAATTAAAAAATAAAAACTATAGTCGTAATTGATATTGACTCTCATGTAAACACCTGTTCTTTGTCTATACCTCTGTGTTCAAACGATTCTGTAGTGTGAGGAGCGCGCAAATGTTGAGCGACTGTGAGAAGATGGTGGTCATCTCTTCATCAACTACCAACGAATGGTCACAGGTCTCTCAATCTCTCTCTCTCTCTCTTAATTATTGGACTCAAAAACGTGTCCCCATTTTAATTTGTTGCTTTGCTTTTGGAATGAGAATATCTATATTGTGTTGTTATTTTTACCCTAAAACATTTGAACCTTGAACTTTTATCTTCTTTTTTTCTCTCTCTCTCTTTCTTTGATGAAAAGAATTTGATGGCATCATCAACAACAACAACAACAAGGCTTAATATGGAGAAACCAGGACAATATCAATCACAACAACAACATCAGCCGCAGCAGCCTCTGAGGTGTCCTCGCTGTGATTCATCAAACACAAAGTTTTGTTACTACAACAACTACAATTTGTCTCAGCCAAGACATTTTTGCAAGGCTTGTAAGAGGTACTGGACTAGAGGAGGAACACTAAGGAATGTTCCAGTGGGTGGTGGGTGCAGGAAGAACAAACGTGTCAAGAGACCAAATGGTGGAGTTGATTCTTCATCGGTTCTTCAAAACCCTAACCCTAGTCGGCCTAATCAGTCTCCATCGCCAATCGATGTTTCTTCGGGTATAAGTCATGTTAATTCTTTGTTTTATGGCTTACCCAGTAACCCATCGGAGATGAATTTTTCATTTCCAAGGTTTAGTAGTACTTCTGGGTATGATCTACTGCCTAATCAGTTGAATGGACATGGATTAGGGTTTTCCTCAAATGGGTTTAATCCTAGTAAGCAAATCCAAGATGGGTTAGCTTCAAATTCTCTTATTTCTAGTTATTCTTCCATGTTTGGGTCAGCCACCTCATTTTCCAACACTAGTAACACAACAGCAACTTCACCAAGTATTGCTTCTTTGTTTGCCTCAGCTGGTCTTTCCCAACAAAAGTTGATCAAAGAGAACCCTAATTTTCAAGGTTTGACACCCTTTGATCAATTTCAGATGGCAAGTACTACTAATGATCATATGAAAGGAGTGAAAATTGATGAGGGAGAAAACAGGATGGGTGATTGGGATACACAATGCCAGAATCAGATGGAGGAGATTGGTTTATCTGATCCTACAGTTTACTGGAATTCTACAAGTATTGATACTTGGCATGATCCAGCAAATATTGGTTCTTCTGCAACTTCTTTTATCTAGCCAAAAACCAAATCTCATATATGTCTCCCTCTTTCTTCTTTCTTCCTTGTTTTTCCTCTATTTCTTGAGTTGCTTAGGCTTTGTTTATGTAGCGGCGTTTATTAATGGGTTTATATAAGTTGAAGCAAATTAAGATGGCCGGGAGGGGAGATTTGGATCGGAGAGATCATGTCAGCTGCAAGAATGAAATAATCAGCCTTACAAGTTTTATGTCAAGAGGTTGATAATTACCCAAAATTGCGCTGAGAGGAACCTCGGATCCTCTTCATCTCATCATTACAATATTATCAAAGTTGAAGAGCTGCCACCAAGAGAAGGGATATTCGGTGCAACTTTCTTAGTTGTCTTTATTCGGTATGTATACATGCTTAACATTTCCTTATTGTCCTTCTTATGTATTTGTTATTAACGATAGATAGGACTAGAGTTTAATGGATTTCAATGGGATGAAACGATCGAGGAACTGATTTCTTTTTCTTTTTTTGTGGGGGTGGGTATATTGGTATAGGAGTTAAAGAGGGAGATTTGTTATTTCAATTGGGAATTGAAGGGTATATTAAGGTGTGATTTGTATTGGGTATATGTTGTTCACTTTGTTAAATTGCAATGAAATTAATTTATTACAAATTATGGGTTTTGTAGAGAATGCTACACAATTGATTTTTGGTGATACTAGAAATGCTCAATGTACTATGTGCATGCATATTGTTGGTATTATTATGATGTAATAAGACATTGATTGACTGGTAGTTGGAAGATTTTATCTAGCTAGACAAAAACTATGCCTCAAAATTGCTTTAGCACATATATTAGCTAGCTAGCCAGCTCTGAGCAGTCATTGTCTAGTCCAAACATATATAGACTATAGTCACTGAGAGAGGCAGAAATTTTAGTGGCAGCCAAATTAAATCTAGACATCCTGGCATTGGCCATGAAGTACTGAAGCAAGGAAAGATTCAGGTTATGATTTTGTTGTGTAGTGTGTTGGCTCTACTGTAGTGCAGAATCTCATTATCTATCTTGTCCCTTGCGCAATCCACTAAAAAAAATGATTCTGTGTGCCTATGAAAGAGAGTTTTTTTTTTTTTTTTTTCCTTATACTAGTACCTAGAATGGTTTCAACTGTGAAGAACTTACTGTTAACTTATGGCTCATATTAAGAGAATTATTTAATATCTAAACTCTCTAAGAAATGAGAAGTTGTACAAGAAGGGAGCATATCGTATCAGTTGATATTTTTGTATCGGGATTTATTGTGTTTTCGGATACTTAGGTAATTGGTATAAAAGGGTTAAAACTCTAACCAAATTTTCTATTGGAATTTCTATATTGAAAACAACCATAGACCCCATAGACGTAAGCAAATTGTCAAAACACATAAATCTTGTGTTCTTCTTTCTCTTTATTGTAAGGACTGGTTATCGTTTTCAATCTTATCTTCTTTGTCCTTATGGAACCCTAACCATAGATCGCAATGGATAGGAACCCAAATAATTAAATGTTAGAGGGCTGCGGTGATGATTGAATTAGTGAAAGTAAAGGTGGTGGCCTTGTTTTTCATGTCTACCTATAGCTCGCTATGCATCGCATGCACGTTCTGGTGTTAGTTGGAATGTGTAGCATTAATGTTGTTATTAATATGTCTATTGTCTAGCATGAATGAGTTGGTGGGATGTCAAGAATTATGTTCATAATTGACTCCTTATCATACACGCTGCACTTCACTTGATAACGCTAGCTACTTAAATTAATCCTTCCTTGGTCAAATTATTCAAATTTTATAATATGTATCGGAAAACATACTCGATCCTAAAAAAAACCCCTCCAACCGTTTTGTAGTTACTTGTTGGATCTTGCTGATATTCTTATGGATAGACCATCGAAAAGGTGAGGGATATTTTTGGTATTCTTAAAACATGTATAAGCATCTTCCAGGTTTCCAACAACTTATTTTGGTGATATTTTTGAGGGATGAAGGGACTCTAGAATTCTCCAAAGTCTACAATTCACACTCTAAGAATTACAGAGCCCCCAGATTCTCGTATCAGTCTTCGATAGACTTGGCCTTTCAAGTTACATGTATCGTCTTGTTTAATCCTTTTTTTTGAGTTTAGGGTTCAACGTGTGGTCAACGAAAAACCACGTCAAACCGTCAAAGGCATTCCAAAACACATATTGGGCCTAGCTAGTCTACTTATGGGCTTATAGTCTCTTCAAAATTGAAATGATATGATATGAGGAATCGGCTAGATTACTCTGTCTAGCCCACTTCACAACTAAAATGAAGGCCTAACTTCGAAAATGTTATTCTGGCCCATATGAGAAAGCCCATGCCCGCTCTTCTACAGCTTAAAACTCCCAACACTATGAGATCGTATAGTAGAGTTTAGTAAAAAATAGATGAACTGTGAATTAAACAAATAAATCCTTACTGGGTATATTATAAGGCTATTGACATTAATTGTGCTTATTGACCTTTTGAGATTTTGTCTTCTCTTTAACAGCACCTTTAATCTTTCTTTAATATTCCAGTGACTTTTGGATGCAAATTGCAACAATGCTCATAGATATGTCCATTTTATATTATAATTTGAAGAGTTTGAGAGATTAAAAGAATAAGGAGATGAGAGATCAGAGGTTCGACCCAATCTATTCAATGTATTATTTGTTATGTGGTCTCAAATGCCGCACGGTTGGAAGTGGGTTCATGCTTATAAACCAGACTAATTGGTATTCACCAAGTAGCTAGTGTGAGACTTTTTTTATGTCTTAACACTCTTTTTGTACTTGTGGATTTAGTTATGCAAAATTTGGACTATATGGGTTAGGGTCATTCTTGAGATATCCCTCACCTTTTAGATGATTTATTCATAAGAATATTCGAAAGGTCCAACAAGTAACTACAAAACGGGTGGAGGGGTTTTTTTTAAGATCGAGTATGTTTTCCGATACCATGTTATAAAATTTGAATAATTTGAAAAGAAGGAAGATGAGAGAGGTCTAGTCCAACTAAAGTATGATATGCTCTAGGTCTAAGACGTGCACGATTTTTTTTAGACGCATTTCCAGTGATTGAAAGTAAGCTTATGCTTATAAACCGCACCCTTGATACTTATCAAAGTTATGTGTGACGTTTTATGTCCTTTATTTTTGTCGCCTTTGTTTAACATAAGAAAAAAATAATAATACTGCGGACAAGAGTTGTGGACTCAACCACGCTAATTTTGGCGCTGACCACGCCGTAGAAAGTGAGAGTCCAGAATTATGTTGTTTAAAGTAAAGAATAATATGTTAATTCAACTAATCTACATCTGAAGGTTCTTAAATCCACCAACTACACTATAATTATTAATCTAGTAGTATATATTATATTACTAATTAAAGCTAGTCTAACCAAATCATTTTCTGATGTACCAAACAGAAGAGGACAAGTAGCCCAAGTACGATGACTATACCATGGCCATTCATGACAAATTATTTATTTGATCGGTGATATAACACAACGTACCCATGCACACACACATACATATATATATATATATCCTCCACTAGCTAAAGGTCTTTTAGGGGTCAGGGTCATATTATGCCATCCTTCGATAACAAGCAACCCCAAAGTATATTGTGAATGTCTTGTGAGGTTCAATTATGACGTTCGGTCAAATCTAGCGACCTTTTTTTCTGTATTTTCTATCTTTCTCCACGTATAAATGCCTTTGTGGATAATGTTTGTTTTCTTTTTATGAACCAAGAAGATTAATTCAACTAGATATCTCGCATTACCTTCTTTGCGATAATAATACTCTTTAATTTTAAAATGTAAATTTCATTATAGAAACATGCAAAGAAACCTTGTAACTATACATGCAACTAGCTAGCTTCATACATCATGTATAGTGCGTTTGAAGACAAAATTTCCAGCTTACTTGTGAGTTGAAAGACCAAATGATGGAACAAATTGGGGTCTTTTTGATTCCCTACCGACTACCGAATACCGATTAGATGTTTTTGACATAAAGTGGTACCACCACTTCCACTTGGAGTACCAGGCCGCATGATCGATGTTGCTGCATTTCAAAAGAACCACAGAAGCTAGGACCTACATAAACTCAACATCACACTGATCAATATAGCTACATAATCACACATAATATATATATACATATACATGTGGTAGTAAAGATGGACACTGGAATATTGTTGCTTCATGGACTTGGAAACTCATCAATCATGCATGGTCTACTACTCAAAACACTTTATTTTCTTTTTCTTTTCTTTTTTTGTAATGGAACCAGCAGTAGTCCAACCACCAATCCCCTTGAGAAAGTGTGGATGATTGACCCGTCTTCCTATATATGTAGTGGAAGGGTTTCAATTTGTAATAATGATCGAATATGTCATAATAATATATACACAATTGAGGAGTACTGAAGAAGAAGTGATGGGACTTGGGAGGCATCCCAAGAAGGTTTGTATATGCTTTTAATCGGGAATCACATCTCAAACATATATTTATGTCCAATAATTTACTGTAGGCGTGGGACATTTTTAGTTCCAATAGTGCTTTGGGAGCAAGTGGAACACATCAACCAAAAACCATTTATTATTGAAGCTCCTCCCATGCACGTGTTTTTCATGCCATGAATGCTAACGACCATGCAGGTCAAAACCCAGAAATTAAGCCACATTTTTTTTTTTTTTTTGTATTGGTAATAAACACATGACAAAATGCCTCTAATTAGTGTCATTTGGATCTTCAATACAAGTGTACAACCAAACCAATTCACAAAAGGTAAATTTGAAGAGAAAAAAAGAGTGATAAGAGTTGGGTGTACTGTATGTATCATAAAAAAGTGAAACCTTAAAAGCATTTAGAAGTTTTATTAAAGTGATTTATTAAAGCATATCTCAGTGTCTTTAGTCATCCACATGCAAAACAGACAGCACCAGAACAAACCATCTTCTCTTCTCCAACAACTTTGACAAAACACATCAGCTCCACCACATCATGCACTCTTTGCCTCTATCTCCATCCTCTTTTTTGGCTCTCAAAAACACTAATTAACAGAAAAGATAAATGCACTTCTACCCGATTAAAGTAGAGATAAGGCAATCAAACCAGAGCTCACTACATATATATCTTAGCTCAAAAGTTCAAACAACTTGAGCAAAACCCAGGAAGTCATGATCTCTACATGTAAGCACAATGACAGTATAGAAATCTGTCCATTTCTGCATGAACTGTACAGTCTGTACTGTGTCCCCCAACCCATGAAAACAAATAAAGAAAAACACTTTGAAACCATTAAAAGGGAAAAAAAAAAAGATTTGAAGTTATTCAATGTTTTGTTATGTACATAAAGCCAAAATATTTCATGGAGTCATGCTATGTTGGGAACTTAAAGAAGACAGATTATGGTGGAGCACCATAACCCGGAAGATGAGGCCACTGATTGGGATTCACAGAAGTACTGGAGCTTCCAGCAGTAGTGGTGGTATTCTTACTGTTGCTTCCAGTGCTGGTACTGACAGTACTCCACATAGTTGTATCAGAGACATTGGGGTTAGTATTGTTGATGAAATTCTGGTGCCAATTGTGCTGAGAAGAGCTTGAAGAACCAGGGCGGCTTGATTGTATCATCAAGCTTTCTTGTTGATCGGATGGAAACATGAGACCTGAAGTACTCTTATCTCTATCAGCACCCATTTGATAAAACTGTCTCTGCTGATTAAGTTGCTGGTTTGACCCAAAAGAAGGCACATTGATATTGACATTGAAACCCTGCAGCAGACCCAAATTTGAAGAACCACCCAAATCCCCACCGCCACCAAGACTCACAGGCTGATTAAAAGGTCGTGGTGGTTGGAGAGACTGAATTGCTGCTAAAGAAGACAAGAACCTACCTCCTTGATAATATGATTCCATTGAAGGCACACCAGATTCTTTAGTCCTCATAACAGCAGGACTAGAACTAATAGCTGAATTGGCAATGCCCATAGTTCGCGGGGCTGTGAAATTCTGAGGTGGATTTGGCTGATTAGGCTGAGAGCTAGAATTCTCACCAGATGATGTCGTTTTTCGCTTTCCCTTCCGGGGACCGCCTCCTACGGGCACATTTC
The DNA here is from genome assembly GCF_013401445.1 of Tripterygium wilfordii. Classification (NCBI taxonomy): domain Eukaryota; kingdom Viridiplantae; phylum Streptophyta; class Magnoliopsida; order Celastrales; family Celastraceae; genus Tripterygium; species Tripterygium wilfordii. Next base: position 7,064,793 of record NC_052252.1, on the reverse strand, counting down.
TCAGGGTTCCACCCTGAGTCCAGTACCTTCTACAAGTCTTGCAGAAGTAACGAGGCTGAGAGAGACTGTAATTGTTGTAGTAACAGAATTTTGTATTCAAGGATTCGCAACGAGGACATTGTTGAGGGTGTGGTGAAGGCGGCTGTTGTTGATCTCCTTGAAGTGGTTTCGACGTCTGATTCTGCCTCATCTCTTCACTCCCTCCACCATCCCCTCTCTCACTCTGCATCATCTCTTTCTCCTTTTCACCCCAAAAATTCAATCTTTATAATGGGTTTGATTTCTATTGAATTGGGTTTCCTTTATATTGGTTTAGGGGGTTGGTACACAGCATGCAAGCGTTTCAGATAGGGGGTTTGAATGAGCTCAACGTGTCCTTCAGTGGGTCTTGAGAATCTACACAAAATCGCAAAACCAGGGCCACTCTTAATCTGGTTCATGCCCAAACAATGGTCTCCTGAATCCCAGATGATCAGAAAATTAAAAACTCAAATCTCCTCTTTAAAAAACTCTCACAGGATTTTCAACAAACACTTTGTCATCTTGCAGCATTAAGTTTAGATTGGAACCAAAACTAGAGACAGATTGCCACCTGCCAGAGAGGGGTACGGGTTTTGTCAAATTGCAAAGTTCCCACAGACGGACAGGGTTTCAGGGTAATAGATTATGTTCTCTACAGAGACCGTAGAGAAAAATACGCATAATCCACAACAACTGGCACTCCATTTGTATGTTCACAAAACAACAATAAAGCACAGGACAAAAGGAGACCTAAAAGAAGACAGTTCGTTGGCTAAGGCGTCGGAGGAGGAGAGTGCCGTGATGGCTTCGACTGTGGTGGTTTAATTGGGGGATGTTGTGGTGGCTGTGTCAGAGTTAAGCAACCTCGCTCTCCCTCTCTCTCATTCCACTTTCATTTGACGTTTTTCTCTCTCTGGACGCTTAGAAGGGCAGTTTGGAGAAATGAAAAACACAGGTGGAGGAGTTGAGTGGCACGTGGCCCGAGCAACACGTAACGGCAGAAAAGGGGTGGGGGGGGGGGGGGGGGGGGGGTGACGTTGAGATCCGTTAGGAGTTGCAACTGCTCCCATTAGCACAAACGCTAAAACGTTATATTATTGTTGGTGGTGGATGGGTTGGGGTCCGGGGGAGAATAAGATATGATGCCTTCCATGAAAATGACGACCCATTGCGCCAACCAATTCTCCATCGTCCTTGTTTGAACATGCTCTTATTACCACCATGATTGCCAAACTTATTTTGCTTCCCAGTCGACTGTTCCTAGCTCCAAGACTAGTTGGTGTATTATAGATTTTTAGTCTTCCTCGTTTCTCTCCACCCTACGAGCTATGTGTATCATGGGATGGGGCTCAAATTCTTTACTTCAATACTCTCAAAAAATATATTAAATCATAAATTAAAATGTGTTATATTGAGTATTTTGGTATTGGTGACCGGGAAGGCCCCAGTCTAACGTTCGCTTTCTGACCCCTGAGTCAGGTTTAAACCTGGAATGGTCACCTCGTGAGCCAATTTAGTCTTGAGCCGAAGTTCAGTGCGCAAGTAAGATTGGGTCGATACGCATAATAGAGCTATTAATCCCTCCCAGGAAGCAGGCACATGACATCGGCCCTTGCGACAACCATTTTTGTGATGAAAAATCCCGTCGCAAAAGAACTATTTTCTTACAGTGCAAAGAATTACGTCCCACCTGTTCGAACACCCGGCCAGAGAGATCTTTCGCCATTAAGTCCGATGATATAACCACTAGGCTAATGCTAAGTTGTTTTCTAAACGCTATACGCACACTAAATTTTAATCCTAAACACTAACTCCTAACTTCTAAACTCTAATATTGCATTTTCAAAGGAAAAAAAAATCATTATTTAACATGATATTTAGGAGAAAATTGGAGCAAAGAATTGAAACCCCATCCACGTTCATGGATGGGCCTTCACCCAAACAATATGGCCCAACCTTCGGCCTGGAACAGGTTAGCCAATAGCAAGCCATCTTGGACTAAATTGACAGATACATTAAAACCCACGGGATTAATTCGCACGACAGATTGTCTGAACATTGAATCCCTTTGATAGAGATATAATGGGGAAAAATAAGTACCGAGTGTCAAATAAGATGTCTGGTTACCATGCTTATAAAACCGACGCGAGTTTATATTTGATAATTTTACAATATGAAAATGACATGTAAAACATTAAAAGCTTGGATGTTCTTGGGTTCAATGCTTTCGTACAAATATTAGGTTTATAAAGACAATATCTATATTGTATTTCTCCAATGTGGGATTCTCATACACACATTTATTGCACTTTGTTCTTCATGATTAACATGGTTATTTTGAAGTCAATTTTCATTCAACCAAAAAATGGTTTTGGACCATATTAAACTACAAACTCTTCTCTTCATATTGAAGATTAAGACCCATCATTTATCATTCAATGGCTCTCATTAATTAGTCATTAAATTTAGATCATATTATGGTTGACCATCATTTTTCCAACAATATTGACTATTTGACTATCGAAAATGACATGTAGCCCATCAGTTTAGTAGCTCATGGGAGTCCAACAGGTTTATTCCATTGATTTAATCAATGAAATAGTTTTATTTCACTCTTTATCCCAAAATTCATTGTGCAAAATTTATTATTTTAATATAAATTTCATTGTTTTTTAAAACATAATTCTAGAAATCATTGTTTTAGTAATTAATCTATTTTTTTAAATTCTATTAAAAAAACAATGAAATTAAAATCCACCCGATAAAACTTATCGACAATGGATATTTTTAGAAAGAGTTTTATGCGTTGATTCGGAATATGTAATTTTTTTTAAATCTAACATGTATTTTGAGAGTTAAAACGTTTTAAACCTTCGTTTAAGAGAATTGAGCTGTCATAAGCTATCATTATATGGGCTACTATTTGACTATTTCTTTTCTTCAAAGATATTTTACTATTAAAATAAAATGAACAAAATTAAAGATAAAATCATTAAATGATTAAATGAAGCAACTGGGAAGAACCAACATGGCGGGCTAGGCCCAACTCTATCAGCAATCAGTTGGAATTAAAGCCCATTTTTTTTTGTAAATAACCAACACAGGCGGGCTAGGCCCAGGTCCATCAGGACACAAATGGAATTAAAAGACCATAGGGCAATTACCGTTTTTTTCAAATCGACAACTAGGGTTTCGGGTTTCCACGATCAAATCTTCGTCGCTCTCTCGTCATATTGAGGTTGGGGTTAGGGTTTTCAGCCGAGAAACAAAAGAGAGAGAATGGGAGTTTACACTTTCGTGTGCAGAAGCTCAGGGGACGAGTGGACTGGGAAGCAGCTCTCCGGGGATCTCGAGGCCTCGGCTCCCTCCACCTACGATCTCCAAAGGAAGCTCGTCCAGACTGCCCTTTCCGTGGACTCCTCCAGCGGCGTCAGTACTTCTTTCTCAATCATCACTCCTTCCTCCGGCGTCTTCCAGGTCTATTATCTTTTCTCGATTCTTAATAATCTAATATACTCTTTTTACATGTAACGTTTGGAACTTGGATTGATTTCTTTACCTGATCATATCTGATTTGCGGATTTATTTGATGTATTCGCTGTTTCTGTGAATAGTGAGGAGTGTGAGATTTTGTTTTGCTTTCTTTCTGATTTACGTGGACCTATTGGGAGCTAAGGTGGAATCGTAGATCAGATTTTGTTTCATATATCTCTTTAACTAAAATTTTGCTATTGTATTTAATTACGTTGCTGAATTTGACAGCAATTGCCAATTAATGGTAAAAAAGTTGTCAAGCTTTTGCTTTTTGGAGCTTAAACATCAATCAATAATTGACCAGCAAAAGAAATTGGTGTTATCCATTGTGTTCGAGTATTTCTGTGGAATCTCTTTTATAATTAACAATGCTGCTGGAAAGCATCTGCTGTTCTTAATCATTGCTTACCGCTGAAGAAAATCATGGGTCTTCAGTTAATTTGGTATGCAATCTGAAGTTCACTATGTTTCTCACAGGTTGTTATCGGTGGTTCTGCTGTTGGTGGTGCAGTAGCTGCAACAGCAGCTCCAGGAGGTGGCTCAGCTCCTGCTGCTGAAGAGAAGAAGGAAGAGGAGAAGAAGCCAGAAAAGGAGGAGAGCGAGGACGAAGATATGGGATTCTCTCTGTTTGATTAGAGCCCCATCTTTGTTGCTTTGAGTTGGCTATTATATTTTCCTGCACAGTTACCTATTTTATTTTGAGAGGCTACTCCTACTATTAGTTGAAATTATTACCACAACCGTCCAATTTTATCTACTGTCATGACTTCTCTACATCACCACTCATCAGTAGAAAATGCCTCCAAATGTGCAGAATTTAGGAATTTTAACTGATGTGCATCTTCAAAGATGAGCAGAGTTTCATTTTCTTTCCATGAATAAGCATTACGATAACAAGTTAGCTTTGATTTTACAGGCACAAACACTTGTCATCACTCCCTCGAAACCGTATTGCCCTCCTCTTCCCCTTCTTCCTATCAGGAAGGGCAAGGAGACAATATAAGTAAATAACAAATTGCCAATGCAGAGCCTTCCAAGAACAATAATTATCTGACAAAAATTGGCAGAAAAGTCTAAAATGAACGTAAAACACAATAACATTCATTGGATCAAGAACAACAAATTGCCTCTTTATGACACCAAACCACCAAAGTCAATTGGAATAAAAGGTCCCAATGAATGTGTACATCCAGGACAAGGGGGGCTGGAAGGAATCCCTCGTTGAGGTCCAACTTTGCGGCTGAACTGATACTCGGAGGGTCAGGAGAGCTCAATTCAGTCAATAATTTGGTTTGTACTAATCACAGTAGACAAACCAACATTTAAATTTCAAACTTGCTGGGGTCCCCATATCTTCAAATCTCTTGATCCACTCTCAAGTTTCAACAAGACATCGCCATCCGTCCTCCAGTAGTAGGGCCTTTGCCCTTTCACTCCAATAACCCCCCATCTCTGGACCATATGTCTATAATCTTTTCAGCAAATACATGCCTTTCTTATTCAACTTCTGTTTGTGAGGATAAAAGTCCGCATTTTTTTTAATAAGATGAAAGGTTTGATTCAACTGCAGCCATTTGTACATGTAAAGTTTTCCATCAACCTTCACCAACAGAGTCTTAAAGCTTAAGAATCATAGTATAATAAATAGAGTCTTAAAGCTTATCCAACCATTTTTTAGGTTAGTCTCAATAGTTGGTGGTAGTACATTATTCCATTCAAAGCAAAAACCCCCCACAAAGTGGAATGGAGACTAACACAAACGAAACTGTGGCTTCCGGCATGAAATGTGTAAAAGATGCAGCAAATGAAACAATGAGATTCAGGAGACTATGGAGGAAGGAAGATAGGAAGATGACATGATCATGATTGGCAAGAAAAGACCAATGAGGTCTTCAAACAGTGAACATGAAGGTTTCAAATTTTGCAATTAATGGTCCATCAACAATGGGATGCTAAGGGTCTACAAAACAATTTGATATTCCAAGAAACAAACAAACAAAGAAAGGCAAAAGAAAACAAAATAAAGTGTGACCACCCCCCACCACCATTGTCTAAAGGCTTTTCCCCACTCCTCTGCTTTTCTTTTCTTTACTTTTCCTTCATCATCACAAGTCCCACAAACCCTACCACCTCCACCTTTCTCACGTTTCCATTCACTACAGTCTCTGATCAATCCTGAGTCAAAAAGTAGACTTAAAAACAAGGCTAGCTCAGAAGATAGAGAAACTACCTCTGCATGATTGCTTTTACAGCAATTCAAGTCTATGTTTCTATCAAGTACCCCCTGGCTCAGGGAAACTCAAATGGGTCACATTGCTCTCTCTTTCTTTTTCCACCATTTTCTTTCCAATTTCTGGGGCCACATAAAAGAAAATCTCCAGTGGCTACAATTGAACAATCTGGTCACCAAGGCTACCAAAATTTATTGCTTTCTTGTTGACTCTAACTAGATCTCTCAACATCATAAAAAACTTAAATAGTAACCATCAATGAAAATGGCAATAGCTCACATGCACAAGCTATCTTTCTATTCTAACCTATGAGGCGTAGATCCAACTTCCAAATCCAACTCAAAGTCTACCATTACAGTACTAGTTGTGAAAAAGTGCCTACACCAACACCAATGACATAGTAGTAGAAGTGTATTAACAAAACCCAAAGAGTGCTTAAAATCCAAGCAGGTAGAATGGTTGCCTCTCTTGGCATCTTCCTCCCACTTAGCACAACAATAACAAAAGGAGCAAGATTCCTTGCCCATTTATCAACTCTTTTTTTGATAGCTAGCCCCAAAGCTGCTTTTGACATTCTACTCAAAACTTTCCAAACTTTTCCCTTTCCTCTCTTCCCTGTTTATCTGCACTTCTTACTTCTTACAGTCTTTTATTAATTTCTAAAAGTAATGAAACTGAATAGAGCTCAATCATTCATTTCTGCATTTATTGATACACCAGGAAAAAGTAGCGAAAGATGAGTCATTTGACTCAACCTATGCAACCTATGGTGATCCATGAATAACAGAATTGCAAAGTAAGAAATCGAAAATTCACTCAATATAGACATCCAACCCATCAAGCCAAACAAAAGCTAGCATCACATTGATAAATACCACAATTGAATTAGAAGAGAAGATCAGAACCCAAACTATACAATTGAAGCAAGATTCTCTCATTCTGCTCAATTATCCAACATTACAGGCTTGTCCTCGCTTTTCCATCTCAAATTCTCTATAAATGGCAATAATATTTTTTTAAAATTAAAAAAGTTACAAGGAAAAGAAAATAAAACATTATTCTTGATTTTTTTAATTAGTAGAACCTGAAACTCTGGGAGACGTCTCCGGAAAAAGAGGCAAAAGCCTCGGCTCCGATCCTTGCGGCGTGGTTGCGGGCGACCGATGCAAGTAAAAGCCCTTCTCCTTAATGGTTTTCTCCTCTGCCTCAGCATCTAATTTCACATTATTCGCGTTAGTACAGTTATAATTCACAAATCCAGAGCGGTCGAACGGGTCGGGTATCAACGGCGTAACCGGGCTGAGTGCCAGAGCAGGGAAATTAAGAATACTAGGAGATAGGATCTCGGGTTTTCGGGGGGAGAACCCAGAGTTATTCGGGTTAAAGAACGGGTTAAGGGGGCTAATATTGAAGTTTTTCAGGGAATTTCTTCGCTCGTAAAGCTTGAACCCAGATTGCTGCTTCTTGGGTGTAGATTTGATGGGAGGGATATTGTGGGTGTGGTTTCTAGGAGACGGGTCGGATTTGTGTTGGGTATTAGACGCGGGTTTGGAGCTGGCAATCTTGGCGGTCTCAGAAGAACCAGTGAGCATTTGGACGACATGTTTGAAGTTAGTGGTATCGGCCTGGACGAAAGTAGTCGGGTAAGGATTGGCTGATTCGGATCTGGTTATGGGTCTCGGTGAAGGCGGCGGCGGGGTTAGATTGTTATTATGAATCTGCTGGATCCCGTGAGTGAGGCTGTTTGTGTTGCTGCTGCTGCTGCTGCTGGTTGTGCTGTGACTTGTTGGGGATGGAAGCAGAGAGGGGTATGGTTTCTCATGGTTTCTTGGTGAGGTTTTCATTGTTGGGTCTGCAGTATTGAATCTGTGCACTGCAGTCTCCACACACGCAGAGAGAGGGAGAGAGATGGATTGTGGAGAGTGGGAGAGCAATGACGACTTTGTAATAGTTTGGTTTGGGTTTGGTAAGAAATAAGAAATGTTTTGGGGAGACTTTTCGTGGGTTGGACGCTCGAGTCTATGTTGACCCAATGCAATGTAATTTACTTTCTAATTTATATTTACGGTTCTTTATGAAATTATTGGTGGATTATTATTTTGGATTTTGCAATATTTATTAAATTTCGATGATTACGATGCTCATAAAAGTTGCATAACAATGTAACTTATCTTTTTTAAGGTATAGAGGGTTTGTCATTGATAGAGACTTTCATTGTGAATGAAATAACTTTGACTCGATAATATTTGTTGAAAATGTCTTAAATCTCTTTTTTTTTTTTTTTGGTTCAATGAACTTTGGTTGGCTTAGTTACAACTTTAGCCGTCTCCTCTCTATAGAGTTTCTCTCAATCAAAGTTTCTCTCGTCCGTCGTAAACCTCTTATAGTGTATGTGTAATTTTAGTTTTGCTAGTTTGTAAATCTATTCTATAATCTATGTTATGTTCAGTAAGAAATACGTAAAGTTTCTTCATCACAGCTTTTTTTAAGAAGATAAAATATGGTTATTCACATCCATATGTCGTGGATTCTTCACAACACCATTTATACTAGTGTGTTTCAATGACAAATATTTAGTGCATAATGATGAGGCTCCTAGATCTAGTGGAGATATGTCTTTCTTGATAAAGAGGAAACCAAAAATCTTGATCAAATTTGTGTGTGTTGTCTTTAATTTTATTTGTGTTTAGTCTGTCTAAATTTATCACCGGACAGAGTTATTCGAGTATATCTCGGTGTTGTCTGCTATTAGTCCGGTGGTGTTTGTTATTCGACTTTTATAATTCCTCTATTAGGATTTGTAAATTTTTATGCTACTAATGTGGCGCTAAATATAATATTCGTTATTATAGAAAAAAGTTTTGGGTTTAAACATTTTTCAAAAAAACCTTTGGTGGTGCCCTTGTTCACGAAATCATTACTTTAATATTTATCCTGAATTTTAAATCCCTAATTTATTGAGCCGTATAAGAAAAATAATTGACAAATTCAATGGAAAGCAAATGACACGCACCTAATAAAGAGAGTAAGGATTAGAGCAAGACGAAAAGTTCAAGCGTCAAAGATAGTGTTGGCTTGATAGTGATAAGATACATGATATTTTTCCATGAGGTTCAATAATCCTCCGATATATGAATTCATACATGAATTTTTTACATGTTTAATTGATATGGTAGTTTATGGGCTAGTACGTAGACTCGATAAGTTTTCCCAATACATAAGGAGTCATTGCCGATCTGCCGTATGAAAAAAAAAAAATCAAAGTGGTAACATGGCATGAGAGAAATGTGGAATTTCAAACAAAATGGGGTGGGGTAGTGAGTGTGACATGAGAGGAACAGGGAAAGAGAAACATTATCAAAATTTGTTTCAATATTTGCCATTGACTTAAGGGGGGGCCTTGTGTCCCTCGCTATATGGTAAGGTCACCCTCTACGGTACAACTCATGACAAACTTATAATAACAGTTATAGGGGTAAGTATGGATTTAACACTTGTATTTTATAAAAAGGATCGATTAAATCCATATATTTTGTTTTGGGCTAAACAAACCCCAACACTTTCAATAATGGTCTCTATTACCCTTTCATAGCAACAGAAGTTAAATATTGATTATGTGGCACCAATTATCTTATGTGCCATTTTAAAAAACAAGGAAAAAAAACTCGTAAATGAGAGGTCGCCCACATCTAGGAAGTCCAAAATCAAGGTTTCGATTTTTAATATAATAGAGGTTTTGTTTATTAGTATTTGGGTTTCGATTTACGACTGTGTTTAGGTTTCAAATTTGAGTGCCGATTTTGGTTAGGTTTTTTTCATTATTGATTCAAATCAAAATCATTTGTACAGATTTTGTTCGAACTAAACACAAAATGGTGAGAAGGAAAAGCAGAGCTATTTGGGTCCCTCCTTGAGAGCATCAGGTGTATTGCCAAGTTCAAAAGTTGAGATTGATGTGTGATGATACCCAAAATAATCTCCAATGAGAACATGACACATTGACACATGTCTTGACATGTGACATTGAGAGAAGACCATCCATAAGAGCACACATGCTCTCATCCCGAAGAGCACATACGTTCATTTGCCTGAAGAGCACACATGCTCTAGGACCCATAGCCCCTAAGAGTATACAAAGGGAGAAAAGAAGAGCACCTCGGCAAGACCAAGATGCCTCCCTTGGAATCCCCATCGAGCACCTATACTCGGTATGAAGACCACGCCCACGTTCATGGGCTCATAAAGAGATTAATTACTAGTGGAGTAAATACTGGGTCCACTAATCCATGTTCTCACCTATGATCTCAACAGTTAATGTAGAGAGACCCATGATCTCCCATAACTGCTCTTTTCCAGCTACTAGAAAAGGGGACCCCTGCCTCAGGTAAACACTCTAAGTTCTAAGCATTGAGTTCATTTCTAAGCTCCATATGCACTCTAGCACACTTCATAGCAAATTGAGAGAAGAGAGCTCCGAACACTGAGAGCACTCTTCCTTTTTGACTGTTTACTGACTTAAGCGTCGGAAAAGACCCCCAAGCACATCCTCGAGGCCCCCATAGCTTACGTGTTTACTTGTGCAAATCATCCTTTGGAGCGACCAAGATGAGCTTCAGCATAACATAGCACGACATAGCATGCATAGCATAGCATAGGATGATCCTGACATCGACCCTACCATCGATGATGCTCTCAAAACCGAAGATAGTTTTGGATATCATCACTGTGAAAGGGGGTCTCCTATGATTCAAGACCATGCATAAAAGAATTTGTAGCAGAAATTGTTAGGAGAGATTGTAATTACATTGTATATCAATGTTCCAGATTTATAATTACATTGTTTTTCAGTATTCGATATTGTTACTAGATTGTTCTTTAGTGTTCCAGATTAACCATCATTCATAACAGATACATACATATATATAAAAGCAAGATATATCACCATACTAGTGCTGAAACTATACTTGTTTTTGTCCTTATTAATAGTGTGTTTGTCAAATCCAATTATGCTTAATGAGATGATTGAAGTTTGACAAATAAATTTTGTGCTGGTCCAAGAGAGAGAAGGGTTTGACTAGTAAATCAGAGCTTGTCTCTGGCTGTTCAGTAATGCCAAAATAGAAGACATGAGAATAGGAACGTCTTCTTGTGAACCAAAAAGGAAGATAAAAGGTTAAATATTAAATAATCAGAACCGATGGAATCCCTCAATCATAGCAATCAAGAGAAGACTAGTGACTAGTTGGCACAAGTAGCTGAAATAACTCCCCTAGACTGTATAAGAGGCAAACTTACGGCCCAAATATGTGATTGGGCCGACCTACAAAACCAAGGACCGTATGCATTCAACTTTTGTTAGTTCATTGTTAAAATGGGCTGCATGAGGCCCAAATATAAGATTATAACTTAGAAACAGAATTACAATTGGACTATGATTCTGGGCTAACAAAGATTTAGTCAAATTTGGAAAGTTTTATTTGCACCCCACTATTTTCAAACTATACCCCCATCTTCGTACAACTTAACTTTGACCCTCTATTTTTATAGGTATAGGATTATCACACCCCACCCCAAACCTTTAACGAGTGACTTCCGGGTAGGAAGAGAGACTTGCGAGTAGGAAGGGAGACTTGCGAGCATGCCCTCTCCACCCTATACCGCCTCTGAGCAAGCCATCCTCACCCTATCACAATAGTGAATTTTAGGATTTATTTGTTTTAGCATCTGTGAGTTTGCATCAGTTTAGAGACGATCATATTTACTAATGTCGAATTAATTTAGGGTTTAGGGGTTTCTCATATGAACAATCATATTTAGACCTTTTTGAATGGTGTGCTAGGGGATGGTGGAATTATCAGCTGGTGGCTTTCCTTCTTCTTCGTCAATTGCGACTACCGAAGCTGACACCCTGGAATTGTTTGTTCCTTTTCGACTTGGTCTCAGTTTGCCAAGAGTGAGAGAATGCGAATGTAAAGAAGATGGTTTTGGTCCAAGACAGATTGGGATCTTCAAGTGTGCATTACGAAGGACATTTTGAGTAGGTACCAATAAGGGATTAATTGTGGCGCTCATGCCTGCTTGAATAGTTGAATTGACATTAGAAGCATTTTGTATTTTTGTGTCTTGTGAGAGAGACGAGAGATAAAGAGAGCTTATGCGAAATGAAGTGCCATTTTCGATGGATTTTGTTCTCTGATAGAGCAAGGATAAGAAGATAATGGATAATAATTCCATGATGGGCGATCAGTTTCTGTGGAGTGTAGATATATTAGGGTATAGTTTGAAAATAATGGGATGCAAATAAAGTTCACCCGTCAAATTTTACCAATAAAAAGTTATGGGCCAGTTTAAAAAAGGACCAACTATGAATTGTTCATGTCATGAAACCGGGCTTTTAATCTGTCAATTTGTGGTTGCACAAACTAATCTACGGACGTCCAAATGCCAAGTTGAGCTTCAAAAACCGATACAGGCTCATTATTCACTAAAATTGGGTTCTTTGAAGCCATCTATTGTGTTTGCCTATTGAAAAATTATTCAATGGTTCTAATACTCAATGTCAAATGCTAATGTGGTAAACCTGCAGAACTAATGGGACGTTGTCAAACACGAGCAGTTATTTTCATTCTCAACTATTCATGTATTGCACCAATTGCTCGTAAATTGACATAATTCTATTAGTTATGGTACACCACATCAACAATGAATCAATCAATCGAATTGCAATTTTGGTAACATGACTACTGAAGGAAGTTTCGTCAAGCCTGCAATTCCTAAGTTCGATGGTCATTATGACCATTGGAGCATGCTTATGGAAAACTTCCTGAGATCGAGGAATACTGGACAATTGTTGAACATGGTGTTCCTGCTGTAGCAGAAGAGAGTCAACTCAATGATGAGCAAAGAAAGGTTCTGGAAGATCAAAAACTGAAGGATCTTAAGAGTAAAGAATTATTTGTTTCAAGCAATAGACAAGTCTATTCTGGACACCATCTTGAAGAAGGAGACAACCAAGGACATTTGGGATTCTCTGAAGAAGAAGTGTCAAGGTACAACAAGGTTGAAAGGGGCACAATTGCAGGCATTGCGCAAGGAATTTGAGATCCTTCACATGATGGGAGGAGAATCAGTGGACGAGTACTTTGCTAGGACCCTTACAGTTGCAAATAAGATGAGGGTTCAATGGACAGCAAATGGGAGACATTGTTGTCATTGAAAAGATTTTACGTTCGATGACCTCCAAATTCGACTATGTAGTCTGCTCAATTGAGGAATCTAATGACATAAATACCATGTCAATTGATCAAGTATAAAGTATTTTGTTGGTGCATGAAGAGAGAATGACAAGTCATGAAGTAAAGGAGCAAGCTCTGAAGGTAAGCTATGATGATTTTTCTAGAGGAAGAGAAAGAGCTCATGGTGGCTTCACAGGAAAACCAGAGAAAGCGATTGTCGATGAGCAGTTGAAAATGACATGTATACCAAGATTTAGCACCGAATGTGATAAGGTTGGGAGGGAGGTAAAAGAAATGACTCACATTAGTTTTTTTTAAAAAATATTATATATTGCCGTATCAACTTTTTAAAATATTACTATATATTATCACGTATACATTTGTTGACTTAATGCCAAATCAATAAGAAATTTGATCAAAATTGAATGAAATCTACAATAGAGTGAGTGTTTTGTCTCATTTGAATGAGTGTTTTGTCTCATTTGAAAGTATTGGGCGATTTCTCTAGAAGAAATAGACATGTGTTAGACCGTGTGGTAACATGCATTAGTGCTGAAAATATAATTAACTTTATTTCAACTTTAACATTGGTTAACAAGTATCATGATTCATGGCACATATTTTGTCCTAGACACAACGGTTATATTTTGTTTTGGCAGATTCGAGGGAGGTCCAATAAATTAGTAAAAAGAAGGAACGCTGTTCTGACATGGTGACTGATCTTTGTTCAAAAGCCATGCTTTGCTACCCCAAAAGCCATCATTGATCGGTTCCACAAGGAAGGTCCACCCTGGATATGTGTCCTCTGCTTTTGGTTCCTTCTTTTCAAATGCCAAATGTATCAAAAGGAATTTAATGGCATCCGAGGAAAACAGAGTTGTTGATTGTATTTTTATCCAATCACACTGTACCGCTCATCAGATTTGGGACCGCACAATTCTTTATAATCAATGATTCACATTTAATGATAGAGAAAAAAGTCATAAGTTAAAAAAATCAAAATATAATAAAAATGTGATACGATGTATCACATTTTCAAATGATAGATTTTACAATTCTTACAGAGTATTGGATTCAAATTATAACTCTACGATCCTAGACCAATTGTCAAATTCTGCTGGCCTACTCAGTAAAAGTCGGAGCATATTCGAGGCGCGGATTCTCTAATCTCATTTATTTTGCGTATCCAAAGTCATGATTAACTCTGATAATGACTGCCACTAATCAAAACTACAATCCCAAGACTACATCATTTGTTCATATCACCTCTGTTTTCAAGTAAAGCAATCCGATCTCTACGCAAGAGATTTATTCAGATTCGTAATGCCACAACCCACAAGACAGAACAGAGAGACTGTACTGTTCGACTACTCCTTTTCTTTTATAGTTTTATCCAAGTATATTACAGTACGCATCACGAACCAATCAGTTAGAGCTTTGACTGAACAGTGCACAGCTAGTTCATGAGTTAATGTTAAGAGAATATGATCAGAAATTTATTTAATAATTATATCCTTCATTTTATTGTCACCCAAATGTCAAAACAGAGCACGCACAGAGATCAACACAAACTGCAAATTACAACACATATAATTTTAGAAAGAAGCAAATTAAAAGTTCCTAAACATATATTTTAAGACTTGGAATCCACAAATCACTAGTGATGTGGCGCCGGAGCAGGAGCAACGTGTGAGCATTTGGGTTCAAAAGCGAGTGGTCCAACATTGTAGAGCACAAATGGAAGTTTGTTCACCACAATTGACTTCTCTGCTCTTAAATTGGCACCCTTCACTCCACCGTGTAGATCAGATGGTTCGGCGATGTTAGCCGCCGGTGGTGCCGAAACCAACGACACCTTGCACTTGTGGGCTCCGTAGTTGGTCACCGTATGCGGTGCTTCCACGTAGAAGTAACCGTTCTTGTCAGTTGCCTTCTTGACCTCCTGTGGGTACTTGCTACTGTTGCACTGCAGCTTCACAATGGCACCTGCATAATGTAGCAAACCCACAAGGGTGTGTGTTTGCAATTAAAACAAAAAACAAAACAAATGGGGTCTATTCACAAATTTTAGAAGTGGAAAGGGTGTTTTTGAAAATAAATTGTACCGTAAACAGGGGTGGCTTCGGAGAGTGTATCATGGCCGACAAACTTGCACGACTTGCGATACACAACGCCTTGTACGGCCACGAAGCTTCTCGGGAAATGAAACGGTGGCAACGGCGCGTGAGCAGGTGGATGGACGGGCGCATTTTTGGGAGGATGAGGGTGGTGGTGGTTGTGATGAGCTGGCGGGTGAACAGGTGGATGGCTCGGTGCGTGGTGCATAGGGGAGGGTGCAGGCGCGTGGTGGTGGTGGTGGTGGTGAGTGGGTGAAGGAGTCGGTGCCGTTGTTGGGTAATGGTGGTAGCCACCGTGGTGTGGAATAGGTGGGACAGTGTCAGTTACAAGATCAAGATCTTCACTGTAAACAGTGGAGCAGAGGAGGAGCGAGAGCTGAACCAACAAAAACACAAAACCCATCTCTTCTGAGCTTTGAGAGAGAGAGAGAGAGAGAGAGAGAGAGACTGAGGTTAAGTTTCAATGGGGGGGGGGCGCTTTATAGGGGTTTAGTGATACTAGACTCTTGTATAGTTGTATTGAAGAATAGTCTTTGATTATGATTATTTTAATTTTTGTTCAAAAGTAATTTATGGTAGGAATTTGAAAATGACCAATCTGGTTTTGGTTTGTAATAATTTAGTTGTTTTTAGTGTAATATTGTGGGTTTTGAAAAGAAAATAGTTGGCCTTACAAGTGGCAGAAAGGTCACATGCAGAGGGTATTATGGTGCACGTATAGCAAAGCAAGGTAGAAGTAACCGAGGCCTTCGATACTTGAACCAACCCTTCTTTTACTTTTTAAGAGAAATGGTTATTTAACTTTAGTAAATTTGGTTTGAGAAAAATAAAGGAAAGAAAGAGGAAGAGTGACGTGATATCTGCCTACTACTACGATCAGACTTTTTTTTTTTTTTAACTTTTTTGCCTTGGATGGATATGGATATGGATATGGACATGGAGTATATGGATTATGGAGTATGGAGTGTGTCTCGCACTCTCTGTCTCTGCATTATTTTGAAAGCCAGAAAAAGACAGGAGCATGCAACGCAGTCAATCAAGACAGAGACTTTATGCAGTTATGGTGCTCCCCAATATAGGGGCTTCGATATTGCCATCAAACGCAAAACTAGTATTGTTTGTTTGAAAATATAGCCGTTGGCTTCTTTTTCTAGAAAAACGTCATTTGAAAAAAAAATTATAGACTGTTTGGTTATCTGAAATCTGGTGATTATAAGGGTTTAATTTCCAGAGTGTGTAGAATGGGATCTCTCGGGCTTAACTCCACCAGATGGCACCAGTACGAGTGCTTTAATTGGTTGTTAAGTTATGTGTATGAATTACATTAATAATAGCATAAAATAAGGTAAATGACATTACAGTTACACCACCCCCCATATAAACAAAATTGAACAAAGTCAAGTTATCAGACCTTCCCCACCTGGCTAAGGCATTAAATTATACAAATTGTCTCGGAAGACTAACTCCCAGGCTGTCCAATTAAAGATTGTCTTCGAAGGCAGACAGATTAAACTTCAATAATATGGAGGCATTGGTGCACGAAAGTCCATCGATGGAAGAAGAAAGCAAATGCACTCTTAGCCTTTGACTATACGTTTCATTTTGAGCCTTTGACTATACGTTTTATGGAAGCATTCTTAGCCTCGATTAATGCAAACAGTATACCTAGATGCTAGATGGATTTGGAACTTTCACAATTTCTTAAGAGTTCAATTATAAACTAAAATTTTAAACAAATGGTGAAGCCCTCATTTCTTAGGATGTAGTAAAAAAAAACAATGGAGTGCAAATAGGAGTCCCTATACAAGAGTCTACCAAGCCCATTAGTTTCTTTTTCCTATGAACTCATTCGGCCCACAATACCAGACGAAAATTTAAAATCCAGTGAGCGGTTTTCCAAGCATGGTACAAAATCAGCGATGGATATCACCTAATCCAAAAGAGAAGACAAGATCAAGCAAATAATAAGTCCAAAATATTTTGTTTTCCTCAGCTTCCCATTTTCTGTAAAAGGATTCAGAGCTTCATTATGATAATAAGTTCAAAAGATCTCTCATTCAAAAAGAACAAAGAGAGATAAACCGCTAAGAACAAGAACAATAAGTGGTATGTGTTTCGAGACCAACACAAGCCATCCGCATTGCAAAATTATCTAATGTCAAAATATAGCTCCAGAAATACCAAGACAGAAAATCATTCTGCTCAAATTTTGCCAAAACTAAAGCGAAAATAAGAAAAGGAAAACCTCATATTAAGCAATCCGTACAAAGGCACAATCTTTCATCTCATAGTGTCAGTAGTAACCTGCGATCACCAAGCAAATGTGAATTAAAAAACAACACAAATGTATAAACAATATAATAAGCGGATACAAGCAAGATATACATGAGAGAGATGAAAGCTCAAAAAACAAGATCCAAAACAAAAGGATGAGAGAAAATTCGTTCACAACAAAACTAATAGACCCTAATAACTTGCTATCGGATCTGGTGGTCCAGAAACTTAGAGAACAGGCTTCCTTATGGTCCCCTTACTCCGTCAATTATAATTACAAAGTCTCCTTTTCCGTGCTCTTGTACTAACCCCACTTTTCTCCTGTATTCTACAAGTACAGAGGCTTCATGGCTCCACTTCACTATAGCTTTCAGGCACTTCGCATTTTTTCATCCAGTGGGGGCAAGAAAGCCATGTCCTACCTCATTATTCTATGAGGTGCCATGCAATGTCACATATTTTAGAAAATGCCTAACAGCCATAAGATTCAATAGGATTGTACAGAAGTCCTTAGTTGGTGACCTAATGCAATAACATTAGATCTAGCTTCAAGGCATTTGTTAAAATGCAGCTGATATTAATCAGACCCAGTTTGATTTACATATAAACTCTAGATGAATACACTGCCAAGAAAAATGCAAATTATAGTATCACCCAATACCAAAAAAGACCGGAAGACAATTTTTATATTGGGTGAAAAGAGGATGAAGCCATGCCACATAGCGGAAGGAATATAACAACCACAAACAAGTACGTAAAGAGACCAATTTCAAGGCAACATTCTGCATAACTTGATGCATAAAGGAAAGCATATCATACTATTTATGCATTTTAATGATACTGAAGTTATCCTGGAAAAATAGTGATAAAATTTTCATAAAGCCACCAAGTGAGTATAAGTGATATTATGCCACTACAAAATATTTTTAAAATCAATGCTCTTGGCTACGAAATATATGGAAGTTTTTAAACAGCTATAGAACTAAGAAAAAAGCATACACTGAGAAATGACCAAAGTCCAAAAGAAAATGGTTTGCAGAATATACACCCATTAGGTTGAAGAGCTTTTTCTTAAAAAATAAAAAAGGGTAGGCAGAGGCAACAAATATAGCAACCCTCCTTGGTCGTGAGCATGAGAATACTCATCCACGGCAGAATGTTCGTCTTGAACAATAGCCACTGCCCTTAGGGTGATCCCGTTCTGCAACCCCCAATAAACTGCACAGTTGGAGAAGACCCTTGGCACAACGGCATCTAGTTCATAAAGTTCAGCCCGACCAGTGACTTGTTAGAAATTATGCAGAGGTTGCAGCACACGGTAATCCTAAATGGAATGTAATGACGTAAGGATCCATATGTAAACAAGGTATCTATTTAGATACACTCGAATGACCCCTTCTCATAATGAGAATGTATCTAACCCTATTCCGGTCCGATCCAGCATGGAATGAACTTATAATCATGGAATCGACTCGATCATCAGATTATAAGTTCATAGCCTTAGTCCATTCCCCTTCTGGGTAGAACAGATCTACTAATTCTTTCATTGCCGTTAGTAGGAGGGATCTTGAACTAAGAAATAGATTCTAGAAGCTAAAAGAGGGTATCCTGAGCTTGTGACCACTACTGAGAAGGACCTTAACCAATTTGGGCTATCCCCTTGTTAGTCTGACACTTGAGAGTTAAGATACATACGCTGAATAGAGTTCACATTAATGAACTTGAATCATACAAAATCCAATTCAACAAATATGGAACCGGAAAAAATCTAAGGAATGATACTTAGAATGCGTACTACATTAAAATCCAAAATAATAATTGCTACCAATACCAGATTCCAGCTCAAGGCAAGAGCTCTTGCATGTTCAAGTATCTGGTGCTCATCGCCAAATAATTCAACTATCCAATTTATAATATATTACAAGAAACACAAAAACATATATAGGAGTTCATCAAGAACTTAATAGCCTGCAAGACCCAAGCACTATGCATTTTTCCCCTTAATTTGGTTTTACCAATTCCAAACTTAGACCTAAATGCTTGGAATATGATCAGACTAAATAGACTAATCACCATTCGAAGAGAAAAGAATAACCGACTTGGATTAAACATAACATGCCCCAAGGCTCCCAACTAATCAGTTGTGAACACATCATCCTCAATTTTCCATTAGCTGCAGAAATTTGTGTTTCATAGCGCCCATTGCATCCATAATATCATTCATAGTTCCATAACTGTAACAAGTATTTTCAAAAACCTAGAAATCATATTAACTAAAGGTTGGACAGATTTGAATGAGACTTTCTTCCATCATCCTTGTCAAACATTTCAACAATTAGAATCAAATCATAAGTTACAAATGTATAGAAAGCGCACTCCAGTCACTAATAGTAACTATAGAATTAACAGCAAAGAAACAAAAAGGCACTTAAAAGAAACATCATAGCCCGAGGCATCTATAAGTTGGGCAAATTGATATGACTCAATAGACATGATAATGACTAAATCAGATATTCGGAAACAACAATAAAAAGTTACCTTAAACTTGACCATCAACCTCTTTATCTTCCACATCATTAGCAGTGCCTACCGCCTCTGTGCCGTCAGCATCCTCAGCAGGAGGCTGAACCTGATCCTCCTCAGGTAGTGGCTCCTCCACATAATCATTCTCAAAAGCATCCGGAGGAACCTCATAAATCCTCACTTGTGGCTTGGATGGGTCCTTCACAAGCACGTACTTGCCCTCATTTAATTTCATGCACAAGTCCACAATGGACTTCACAATCCCCCACATGTTACCAGTATTCAAATTAATCTGAGCAGCAAATTCCCTCGGCTTATAGCCCACAACTGCAAGTATTACATGGTTGAAATGATCCCTCGGATGAACCCTCGAGACATAGCCCAATTTCATCAAATCAGCACTTGCCAATAAGGCCTGCGCAGTCCATTTTGCCAACTTATTTGCATTATTCTTCAATTCAGTGGCCAGAACTGCTCCCCTCTGTGTCTCTAGCTTCTGCCTCCAATCAACTCCAGTATACTTGGTATCAAACTCATTAAGGGCGTTCAAAGTCAAAAACTGCCGCTGATTGTTAACATCAGCAGCACTCTGTACTTCACAACGTGAAACAAGATACATATCATCATCAAGCTTCCACCTCCTATACCTATAAGCCACGGAGGCAACTTCCTCCCCTTCATTTGCAAACGGATTCGGCTCATCAAAGGCCACCTTTTTCCCATCTCTGATTAAAACCTGCTGCGAGAAATTCTGATTAATATAGGCAGCTTCAACGCTCAGAGAATAAGCAGAATTGATATCTTCTTTGGCCTCTGGAAGCGGTTCTTGGGAAGTCTCATGCACCGAAAGCAGATCTAATTGGGAGCCATCACGCTTGTCAAAGAACAACTTGTTGCCCACTCGCTGGATAACTATGTCCCAAGAATAAACCGAGCGAGGCGCACACATAAGGGTCGAAAGAATGGTGTCAGTGGCGAACACAGTGGCCTTATCTTCATTTGCAAGTCTGCGAATGACAGGATCGTCGGTGGTCGTGACCTTGAAGAAGTTGCGATTCTTGAAGCGCTCGAGACGGCGCTCGTTCTTGGGAGTGGTACGGTCATAGGTTCGGTCGTAATATTCAAGGGCTCCACAGAGAAGAAGGTCCTCTGGCTCAGGAACGGAGAAGGAGAGCTTGGAGAACGTAGAGAAGGGGATCTGGTCGAGCATATTCCATTCGGGTTGAATATCCACGGAAGACTTGAAGGCAGCGGCCTCGCGGCGAGTCTGGTTGGTCTGGTTTCTGTTAAGGTACAGTCGATCACGGCGGGCACGCTCCTTTTCCTGCTCTCGCTTGCGGGCCTCCACCTCCTCGTCGCGACGTTGAGGGAGCTGGTTATGGCGGTGGTGCTGGTTAAAACGCCACTTGGGACCAAACTTTGGCCGTGGAGGAGGCTTACCGTCAACGAGGCGGAATGAGGCATCATCGTCCCCAGCTTCAGCGACTGCGGCGGGGAATGAATCATCGGCGGTGAAATCGAAAACAGAGTCAGCGGAATTCTTGGATGAAGGGCGGGCACCGGGGTTGTTGAAGTTCCGCGTCCAATCAGCGATTCGGCCTAGTTTCTCAGAGCGGGAAAAGGGAGCAAAAGGGACGTGGAGAGGAAGGGTCGTGGTGGTGGAGCCGGTGGTTGTCTCCGGTGGGCCCCAGCCATCGGGATTGAAGGGGACGGCGCCGAATTCAAAGCTTCCTACCATGGTGGCGACGTATGTTGGATCTGGAGACTCCGAGTAAGTTGAGCATACACTCGACGCTTGAAGAGGCTTTTGAGTTCGCGGTGACAGAAAGAAAACCCTAGGTGGCAGAGTTACGTTTCTCAGTCGTTACATTACGCTTTTGCCCCCAGTAATTGATCATATTGTCGCTTCAGTTGAGTGCTTGAGGCTTTATGGGCCTGGTTGCTCTTTTAGAGGTCCATGTTGTAGGCTTGTAGTTGTAGGAAATAATGCAGCTGCGCTGTTTTGGGCTTTCTATTGTGCCATATGGGCTGGGCCTTGTAACCCTTGTTATTGGTTCGATGTTTATTCTGGGTTTTCATTTAGATACACGTTACCTTCAATACTGAATAGTAACGCTTCGAACATGATAAAAGTATAAAACCAATATGTCTTTACTGTTTATCAAAGCTATTGCAAGAGCATATGAAAAGAATTGTCGGCCTTTTAGTGTAGTTTTTTGAACTAGTGCTAATCCGGTGAAACATATATCTTTGTAGGAAAATAAGTGTGCTCCCTGAAGGATCATTGATATCTCAGGTTTATTGACGATGTCCCGAAATCTATGACAACGGTAAAGAACAAATTAGAAAATCAATAGCATAACAAATCATTAGTTTTCTAATAGAAAATCGTAGTAAGAATTATATATTTCTTAAGCAAACACTGGTTCGAAGGAAGCAGTGAGTAAAAATGGAGGTTAGTCTCATTGGTCAATTGTTCTTGGATCGTTCTATTTCCAAGGAAGCAGTGAGTAAAAATTTCAAGGAACATTGGTTGCCCTTCTCCGCTAGATCGTTGGATTCACTAGACTATCCAGGTTGCCAATTCCATAACAGTCAATCCTACGATTTAGGGCAATAACCAATCAACGGTGTTTTAGTCTTGATGCAGATGCTTATGAAGATCCCTGTAATATTGTTTGTTTGTTTATCTTTTCTCTGATGAGATATTTATCAGGAGGGGTTATGCTATGAATGTTAATACTGTCTAAAATGTTTTGATTCCTTTTTAATAAAGGTTCCAGAGTACTACTGATGCCCTTTTAAAAAAAATATCTTATGTTCAAAAGCCTTACAACACTTAGGGCCAGTTTGGTTGGGCATTTTCACCAGCATTTATACTAGTATCTAATATAAATGCTCCAAGCTTGCCAAACAACAATTTTACGACACATATTCCGAGACATTTTATTCTAACATTTCTACTACTTTTTGAAATGCTCCATTTGAGAACAATTTCATATTTTTTTCCTAGCTTTTTCCATTCTTGCCCCATGTATATTAATGATTTACCACATATACCCTTGTATGATCTAAATGTACAAAATCGAGTCTCACCTCCGCTAACCGTCTTGCTCGTACTGCAATATGTTCCACGTATGTGTGAATAGTGTTATTAATAAAATCATTCTCATTTAATTAATAAATAATGTATTAATTAAATTTAATTATCCTGATAATTTATTAATTATTTTATAATTTATTATTATCTTCAATTAATTTAAATATATTTATTTATTTTATAAAATTTGTATGTTTGGATACGGCTATACAACTAAAATGTATGTTACCCTCGCACGTAATTTAACCAATATGTTACACAACACAAATGTTAACAGTAAAAGTTCAACCAAACACCTATCCAGCATTCAAGCAGTATATCTGATACTAAAATTGTCCAGCATTTCTGCTACCACCATTTATGCTGGCATATCTGCTACTTTACAAATGCTCTACCAAACTAGCCCTTAATATTTAAACAAACCAAAAGTTAAATTTCACTTGTTGTAACATGGACTTCAAGAAAAAAAAAAAAAAAAAAGCCCAACCCAATATAGGGTGTGTTTGGCAAGCATTTTTTGGTAACATTTAGGCTATTTGATAATATAAATGCTACTTGCTTGCCAAACAACCATTTAGGTGGTAGCATTCCAGGGACAATTTTATGACAATTTTATAACCATTTTGAAATTGTGGTCAATTGGACAATTTTCACACAATTCGACTTTTCTTTCCCATAATATCCTTACATTTTTGTTGCCATGACCATATTATTCTCTCAAATTTAGGGCTCCACTATTTAATATATGAAATTGTTAATTCTAATTATTTATATTAGTTTAAATTATTTATTAATTTAGCAAATTATTTATTATTTACTTCAATATTTATTTACATATCTTACAACTTAAATACATAATACCCCTGTAAATAATTTGTCACTACAATTTCAACAACTTTATGCTACCACCATAATTGCAACCAAACACTATTAACTTTTCAGAAACCATATAATCTATCACCATATATACTATCACAATATATATTACCATATATGCTACTCCCAAAATTGTTTACCAAACGAACCCATAGCCTGAAAGATGGAAAATTTTAGTCACACCTCGAATTTTACTAATCACACCCCAATTTATGTTGATTTTGTATTTTTTTTAGACATGAGTTCTTCCCAGCCCACCCCCTTCAACCCTAAAACAGTCTGATGAGTTTATTTTCATTAAAGAATTTACAAGAGAGATACAAGGATACATATAGAACTATTGCTAACGGCTACAATTTAAAAGGCCTGACTAACATGACTGAAACAGGATTGACACCTCAGATCAATTCAGTAACCGTTGGAGATAATTTTAACATATACATGTGATGGGCTTTGTTTAACTAAAGAGTAATTGGATTTAATAATAGATGGGCTCCTGGGCTGCTGATGGACCTTAGTAACTGTCACCTTCTTTAAACCTCCCTCTCTCTCACATACATGGGGGCTTGAAAGCTCCAACGAACTTCTTGTTCACTAGGCAAAGAAACCAACAAAAGATTTACTTACTTGTTACCAAGCAGCCCCTGAACAATGGTAGCTTCTTCTTCATGAATAAAGTGTCTACGCTTTATGTTCAACGAAGCCTACAACTCTTCCACATCGCAGAAGACCTGTTCATCAAAAATCATGATTAATGTCAAAGAGTTGCGGCATTCGAAGCCACAGCTCGACTGGGAAATCGAAGCCCAATCGCAGCAATGAAGAAAGTAGAAAACAGTACCATGATCTTCTTGTTATACTCGAATACAGAACTCGTGCTCTCAAGCATGAAAAGTATTTGGAAATTAGAGAGTGAGTCGAACTTCTCAATTTCAACAGGTTTCCCTAACCTCCGTGAGAATGAAAAGTGAAGTCAAGTTCAGAATTTCTGAGAAAGATTGAAGACTCATAGCCATTTAGGTTTGAGGTGTATTTCAAAGCTGTTTGAGATTTTGGTTATTTTAATGTGATTAGTAATATCAAAAAAAATTACGGGTGTGGTTAATAAGGGGTGTAGTTTGAAATTGTCGAGATATGACTAAAGTTACCCGTAAAAGATTAGGATTCAAATGCGTGGACCAAAACGAAACCCAGCCCAAATAATTTTGGATTTTGGTGTTCAACAGTATTGTAATTATAACAAAGACGAAAAAGAAGAACAGAAGAAAGAAACGTCAAAAAACTATAGATGAGAGATGCCTACAAAGATAACCATCCAATAACATCAAGTACAGTACATTTTCTAAGGTCGCAGTCCTTACATTGAATCTTGCACAGCTTTTGGGGCTTCAACCTAATAATCACGGAACAGCAAAAACAGTTCAACCTTCCCTCAAGAGTGTCTTTCGTGTTGTTTTCTCTCTCAAAACAAATGCATAGGATAAGTACTAAATGCATAAGCGTATACAAATTCAATGAATGAAACAAACCCAACAAATATCCCCAACATTGAAAGATAATTGAACACAAGCTCCGAACAAAAACACACAGTGCATCTCAAGAATGAATGACTCATTGATTTTGAATTGTTCTCATGGATTTCACAAGGAGAAAGGCACTAACCATCTTCCCAAGCACACAGAATTTTTTTCCCCTTGAGAAAGTAAAAGATTCCGAAAGATACGGATGGTATAATGGATTATCTATCATGATCATCGCAAAATATTACAAGGAGAGTCATATCACATTCATAGCCTTTCAAAAAATTGCTATGTCTTTCCCCCAATATTTATAAAATACCCTAAAACGAAGACCAAATTCAGCATATGTATATTTGCAAACTAGAGACACTCGCGGCTCATCCCAGCCAGTCTATCAATTCTGTCTCACATGAATGTGACATAGCAGAACACAAATTAGATCGGCTCAGAGAGCAAACCTTTTTAATTACATTGGACCTGGTCTGCTACAAAAGAAAGGTCACCAGAAAGATTCATACAAATTTAGGTTTAGGCATGGGTGTAATACTAGGATGTGCGGGACCAAGCTTTTGAATCCAATGAAGCAGCCCCTTCTTGTGATCTTGGCAAGTTGGGTTTTGTACCAAATCCAGGGTTCCATCATGAGCAAGTGAAAACTCAAATTGCTCCAGTACCCTGACAATCTGCCAGAACTCGGGCCTTTTCTCTGGATTCAATGACCAGCATTGCTCAATTAGCGCTCGCAAGGCCAGCGGACAGTCGCCTGGAATGATAGGTCTCAAATTCTGGAAAACATGAGGCACAATTTTTGAAGTTAGAACTATGAATCCACCAGATGAATCTCACAAGAGAGGGAATAAGACAAGACAAGAATTTGTTTTTTTTTTCTAAAAGAAATGATTTCAGGATATAGAAAATCAGAATCCCACATACTTTACGAATCAGTCTTGTAAAATGCAATCAATTTAACTATCCAGCTCCCAGCTGATTATACCAATCAGTGGTGGTAATACAGAATGCCGACAGACTGGCCGAGATGACAAAAACTTGCAGCAAGAAAACACCATTTATGAAATGTCCTATTGTCAAGCAATTAAAACAGAACACACCAGAGCATGATGGTAAAGTATTCAAGCCTAATGTGTCGAAGGATGCTGGTTCCAAGCCATAAGCTTACTAGCATAAAACAGAAATTGGGCATTACTGATATCTGGTCTGTTTTCTTATTATTCAATTTGAGAAATTTAAACAACTCCTTACAAATCCCCACAAAAAGTGAGCGTCAGAGGGGAGGACGCGAGGGCTCATACATAATAAATCCAATCTGCAACTCAAACAGAAGCACGCACAAAATAAAAAAATCCAAAAACAAAAAATAGATATAACAAATAGAAGATGCAATGTTAAAAAACTGGATATATGATCACGATTGTAATCCAGGTAAAGGCAATGGGCATTAGCAAGAGACGAGAAATGAGGAAATACCTTATTCACAACTGCAAAAGCAGCTTGGATGGGATTCATGTCCTCATAAGGTATAGTTCCTGCCACCATTTCCCATAAGATAAGTCCAAAACTGTACACGTCAACCTTCCGACCATAGGGCTTCTTTTTTATCATCTCTGGTGCCATCCATCGATAGGTCCCTGGGTCTTCGGCCAATGAATAACAAGATGCCTCCTCACAAGCTATACCAAAATCAGCAATTTTTAGGTTGAAATCTTGATCAATGAGAACATTCTCAGGTTTCAGGTCCCGGTGGATGACACCTTGAGAGTGAATGTAATCCATTCCTCGAACAATGTCCAAAGCAATAGCTATCAACTTCTCCAAGGGAATCAACTTATGCTCAAGCTTGTGTAGGTATGATCTCAAGGAACCCTCTGATAAATACTCCGTAATAACACAATAAACTGGAGGCTTTCTGCATGCTGCTACAAACTGCATTACCAAATCAAAACACATGAGAAACAATTCATGGCAGCAGCCTCAAGAAATATATCATCTACAACAGTTTTGACCATAATCAGGATTCACATCTAAATGACAACACACAGCTATGAATATTGGCGAAGGGGAATACACCAACTAATATCTCCAATGGTTTCATTGAATGGACCACAAGTTGTTTGATAAAGGCTTGATAAGGATGATATAGAGATGGAAATCAAGTAATCAACTTTGAAATGGCAACAATAGGAAAGTTTGATAACCTTTATCACATTTTTATGATGAAGATGTGATAGAGAAGTGACTTCTCTATTGAATTGATTCTCCAATCGGGTTGCCAAGGTTCCATTTTCATCATCATCATCAGGTATCCGAATAATCTTAACTGCAACAGGCTCATCATTATATATCCCATGATAAAGCCTACTGTGTGCTCCATGAGCAAACCTAAGCCCAAGAAATAGCTTGGACAAATCAACAGTCCATTCATCTGCCGTCTCCACTGCAGTAACCCTGCCACCACCATTATCAAAATACTTCGTCCACGAAGACTCCTTCTTGCTCTTCCATTTGTCATGTCCTTTCAGGGAAGCCAAGTGCCTGAGTGGACTTGTATTTGAGGATTGCAAGGAATTGGTTGACTTTGATTCCTCGGCGTCTTTATGGAAAATCTTGCTCATAATTCCTCTATCGTTTGAATATTTTCTACTAAGATGAGGAGTCGAGAATCGTTTTCTATCAGACCTTGCTTCCTTGAACTCATCAGAGAGAGAAGCTCGCGGGTTAGGAGAAAAAGATCTCTGCTTATTGGTAAGAGGATGTCGCCGAGCTTGTAAATTACTGGGAACACGCAGATGTTCTTGTGGTTGTTGATTCTGACTGGACGAAGCTGCTCCGGCGCCTGGTCTTGATTTCAAGCCATATTCCCTCTCTGACCGGACATCGAAAGAAGGGAGAGCAAGCAGTCTTGAAGAATCCAGTCGATGGCAAACTGTGTGAGAGAACTTTGTCCTTCTTAACCAAGAATTAGCTTCTTCCTCCATAGCTGAAATCCCAGTAATCCAAACACTTGGAAAAACCTAAAAGACTTTAAACCCAAACAGATTCTGCTTAATCTTTATCTCCTTCTCGTTGTGGGAGATTGAGGTAGAAGGAGGTTTGAAATCAAAAACGAAATCCTGAAATAATCCTAAATAATTTACAGAGCTCAAGAAACCGAATTTCCCCAAACCCATTAACCATAAATCGTTAGAAACTCAAATCTCGACTTCCATACAATAAAAAACCACTCAAATTCGTGATGACCCATCATCAAAAAATCCATCAGAACAAACAGCTTAAGAAACCCATCAATACATAGCCTCCTCTTAATCCATTAAAAGCAACCTAACCCTTTGCCCCCCAGAAGAAAAGACCGACCCTTTTTGTGTCTTCAAAGTCAAATACCACCTTCCCCAGAATCCTGGAAAATCCCACATTAATGAATAACTATTAAACTCAAAATGAAAACTTATTAAGAAAAAGAATACCCCATTAATTAAAAATAAAAGAAATGCTATCATTACGAACCCGCCTGATGCACAAAAGAAACCTAATCATTTGTGTCAATACTATGTCAAACATACATTATTCATATAGCAAGATAATAAATA
Organism: Tripterygium wilfordii; assembly: GCF_013401445.1. Lineage (NCBI taxonomy): Eukaryota > Viridiplantae > Streptophyta > Magnoliopsida > Celastrales > Celastraceae > Tripterygium > Tripterygium wilfordii. Next base: position 7,035,760 of record NC_052252.1, on the reverse strand, counting down.
CCCAGATACAAACACAGGGCAAAATATATACCCGAAAAAACAAAATCAAATTCTTGGTTGAAATTCGTGGTTTAAGAAAGAAAGAAAGAACCTGTACGGCTTTACTCGAGATAGAAGCACAAAAAGAAATCACGAGATCGAATTTAGGAAATACGAACCGTATACGGAGAAGCGTAGATTCCCGGTGGACCCGAGATTTTTGGGGAAGGAGGGAGGGACCAGGTGGAGGTGTGCGGTGCGGTGGTGTAGTGGTGGTAGGTGGGGACCATTAAGGTGCAAAAGTCAAGAAAAGACAGAACAATTTTGTTATTGGTAGAATTTATATAATTAATAGGAATCCAAGTGTCGACATCGAAAAGAATACAGTGTAGCTAGTTTAGATGGTACGGTTAGCACGGACACCACTTTTGTGCTGTGTGCGCGGGCCTGCTCTGCTCATGTTCATGAACAATGGCTGTTCACATACCACGTCTGTAGCATTACTTTAACAAATCTTGAGCAAGTTAATTTATTAGTGAAGGAATATCCGAGGCTTGTCAGCAGTAGGCATAGCACGTCAAATCCACACCGATTGTGTAATAACAAGCCATGGTAACTAACGCTTAATATTCGGGCTGGGCCTAATTGGCTAAGTTCAAACCACGATTCATGGTTAGAGGAGCGCCCATGAGTTGAGCCCGTAGCCTCACTTGATTTTGGCTTTCGATGCCTTCTGTTTTTTAATTGAAGTAATCGATCAAATCAATCATTTTTTTTTCAAATCAATAATCCATGTGTGGTCTCGTACCCTATGGTGTGGAACTTGAACCCTAGTGACAAGAAGTGCAAGAATCTTTACCACTAGGACACACCATTATTGGTGGTCAATCAAATCAATCCTACAATCAAACAATTATAAAAACATACTTATTGATGACATCAAAAATAATATTGATAGTACTCGACGAATCAATTAGTCAGACTAATTCCTTCCTTCTTTATCGGTTGCATTTCTTCTTGCTCCCTTATCGGCTGCATTTCTTCTTGCACAGGGAACGAACAAACGTAAGCTACAGTAGGGCCCTTAGGATGTGCTTAAAGGACCTCTCCGATGCTCAAGTTAGTACGATACTAAACTTGAGAGTATGACTCGCTATTTGGAACGATGAGTCGCTATTTGGAACTCTACCTCTTACTCAAGTAAATAGTTCAGGGGTTAGAATCTTTCCTGAGGGTGGAGTTTACCCTTTTATATGAGTTGAAGTGTTTGAGTTGTAGTAGGAGTCGAAATCTCTCTCATTGCTTTTCCAAAGAATTTCTCGAAGGGTAAATCTCATCTGTATTTCTCTCTAAAGGGGAGTTGAACTCTGTTGAGAGTTAGTGTCCTATTGGGACATTAATGTACTGAAGTTGTACTTCACCTCGGTCGGATAGACGTAATGTACGAACTCATCTCAGTCAAGTGTGGGAGCCTACGTACCCGGTACCTCGGTCAGGCTAGATATAATGTACCTAGGTCGGTATTTGAGAAGCTACCTCGGTCAGTGCTAAGGTACCTTCTTACTTATGTCCAATTGGATAAGTTTTGCCTAGCTGGCTTAGAGGTGTCACGTGTCCATGTATGATTGGTGGGATTATTTTGGTATTATCACTTATATTATTGAAAATTGTTCACTTTGCCTTATTTGATTTCCGAGTATACATCGGGTTCGTACGATTTTGTATTTCTTAGGTCTTCCCACTTAATGATACTTTATAGTTGAACTCAATAAATGTCTCTTAGAATCTTAGTACGTGTGATGAGGATACGCATATATACCACACGATTTGGTATTACCAATACCAAGCCGATGTGGCATTCTAGACAATGAACGCCATTTATAGTCATCAGCCGTGAAGAAATTAAGGAGGAGCTAGATGAAAAGCAAGACAGTGTTATTATTTACAGGGTTATAACCAGGGAAAGAAAAGCAACGAGATTCAAGCTATTCAATGTCACAAAACAGCAACGGCTGGACAACCCATATTAGCCAACGTATCCAGCAAATCTACCGTCAGCATTGATGCCTTCGGCTTCTGTAATCGGCCAGTTCCATATCCCATCGACGACTGCTGCATAGACTGACTGATCCGCTCACATGTTTTGAGCCACTTAGCTTGCATGTACTTGTGTTTTCTCCATGGCCCCATATGCATTTTCTTGTCCTTCATGCATTTCTTTGCACCCAAACACAATATCTTGATTACATTCTTCAATCTCTCAATTTTCCCTACAAATACTTCCGGTAATCGCCGGACTAATCGATTGTAATCTTCGCTTGCTCGCGCCATCTCAAATTCTGCCCGGAAATTTAATTCAATGATCACCCTCACTTCCCCTCTATTAGTGCTTGAATTGTCCATCACGTCTATAAATGTATGCTCCCCTGAAGGGATATCCGGAGAGCTTCTCCACTTGGACCTACAAATGGCACTATTGAACCCGGAATTTTGGAGGCGGGCGGAGACTTCTCTCATGAGACAATTCCGGCAGCCGCCCACCATAGGCCTTCCACAGGCACAGATCTTCCCTGACATTTGTATTTCCTTCAATGCTTCCTTGGTTACATTTCTAATTTTTGATTCAAGAGAGCTCGTTCTGCATAAGGTGGCCTGGAGAGACCAAAACATAACATGAACATCTGAACTTCAATGCCTATCCAATCATATGAATTGTATGTATGCATATGTATATGTATATGTATACCTGAAGAAGCTGCTCCTGATTGGACCAGAAACTCTTGTCCTCTTCAACACTGGAATTGTTTTCATTCTCTGCATCTTCATCAGGAAATGGATCACTTTCTTGGCTATCAAATCTACTCTCTTGCAATCTCTCATCATCCTCATCAAGAAACCCAAACACCATATCCGAAAAACTCGAATCAAACTCAAATTCACGACTATCTTTAGTCAAATTTTGGGGAATGATTGGGATTTTTGTTTCTGGTCTACCCATCTCTCTGTTTTAGAGCTTTTACGTAATTAATAATTAAACAAAACAAAAGTGTTTTTGTTCTGTTTTGGATAAATCAACTAATTAAGACTCGCCCTTTATAAAACAAAAGTTTAGGCTGACGTGGGACCCAGCTGGGCCAGGGCGGAAGTGCGGAACATGGAGGAACGAGTCGCCGCACACATGTGAGCTGTCTTGTTGTCTACTTGGCATGATCTAATTGGGCAACCTTCATCGGAGCAAGTGTGATCCGAATGCTTGGCTAACCAGACAGCAAGGATCCACGTCATCTAGAGATGATAAAATATAATAACTTGAAACATTTTGGTGGATAGGCATCAAACATATCACGATCTCTTGAATCGTAATAAGGGACCGAAATAGATGGGGGCTTTGATGCGATGTGACGTGTCGATATGCTGGACGTCGATCGAAGGAGTTTTATCTAGTACCACGCAGGATCTACGTGTTGGTCTACTTAGGGCAAATGCAATGGGAATGAATTTGCTGGGCCAACATTTTTGTTGGCCCGGTCCCACCTCTATTACACAAAAAGTCAAGTCAAACACGTATTCTAATACAGCCACATCAGCAAAACACAAATTTCTATACACTTTTTCTTCCCACACACTTTCTCTTTCCATCCAACCCAACAACATTTCATTCCTTCATATTATCCACAACAAAACTACACCAAAACATCAAATATCAATACATCCACATCAGCAAAACACTTATCCCAATACAGCCACATAAGCAAAACCCATTTTACAATACAGTCACATCAACAAAAGACAACATCTTTGTTGGCCCAATACCACTTCACCATTGCATTTGCCCTTAGTTTGGAAGAGTTTAAAGGATTTGATGGTTTATAGAAAAGAATGTGGATAAAACGCGGCATCCAGGGGAGTGAGAGCGCTATTTTTTGGCATCTGTGACAAGATTCCGCTGCATAATTCTGGAGAGAGAATACATAATTGAGGGTAATTTAGTCATTTACTCTGACGATGATTTTTTTTTTTGAATACGAATACAAATACAAATACAATATACGACACACCACCAGATCAAGCCTATGAAAGTACAGGTGTCAACAAGCCCCACGCAGAAAACACAAATCAAACCTACGCTGGGACAAACTATCAAGCCCACACAGAGGTAGACTAAGCCCACACATATCTACAGCTTGTAAGGTCTATCCATCTCGTTTCAAACCTTATCTCATTTCGATTCAAGAGATAGATGACTAGTCACATCTCATTACATTGATAAGGGACGGATCCTTTCAAACGTTATCTTATTTTGATTCAAGAGATAAACAATTAAACACATCTCATTGCACGAATCAGGGGCATTCGTAACGATTTAGGGACGGTAAAGACCAAGAAGTGAATTATTTATCACCAACATTTTTAATACGGCTAGATTCAATTTTCTGGTCTCTATGAAAGGTAAAAAGAAGAAAGAAGATTAATTAAGATGAATGCATGTTAGGTTAGGTAAAAACGACCATCAACTCGAAAAAGCAGTCGTCTATATATGTAAACCTATCTCATTCATCTTGTCTTCTTGTCTTGGAGGATCTTATTCATAAAGGTCAAAAAAAAAAAAAAAGGAAAAGAAAAAGACCTAACTTGAAGTTTACAGAAGACTAACTAGCAAGCTACAATCCAAGATTTGCAGACCATAATGATTCACTCTTATCTCTGGTCACTTATAATGCCATAGATATCATCATTTAGTTATTTACAGGTGACTCCTAATTAAAAGGCAATTCTCTTGGCGTGATATTGTAGGGTGTTAGTTGTGTCTGTGTGTGTGAAAAAATAACGTGATCTTATTGAAATCTTGCCTTCTTTTATCTCTACATGTGTTGACAGAGAGTTCTAAAAAATATCACACGTACTCCCATGTCCAACCCACTCTCTCAATTACTAAATGTAATAATTCCTTCTCTTATAATTTACTCAATCTTTAATTATTACAATTTTATAATATGGAATGATAAAGATCTGAGCCATTAGTATTCCAACTATCCCAACTACTGAGTTGAACCCACAAGATTCAATTGAATTTGTGGGCTCCATGTAACGACCAGTCTTGGAGGGGGTCGCAAGTTTATGAAATTATCCTCCAAAGCTCATTTATTTATTGTAAATCCATCCAACTTCACAATAAAACATTTAATACATAATAAATAATTCTATGAATTAAAACAAGAGGAAATCTTTATTAATCAAATCCTACAATATCCATAAACCACAACTGTATCTATGGGAAAACCGCTCACGTCTAGGGATGCTGACCGTCATCTACATACTCACCTTAAAGGTTATAAGCAAATAATAGAGATTAAGCTAAATAGATCAGTAGGGATATAATACCTGATAAGAACCCGATTATCCATGAAACGGATACCCAAGTGAGTCAACCATAACAATAATCATAAATGATAGAAGAGAATGGTAGAACAAGTTTATAGATATGACAATCAACTCAAGATGTAAGAATGTGCGAGAACAATATGAAATTGATCATGCCACAATCACAACTCATATGGATTTTTTCAAGTCCGATTGGTCAAGTTGATTCTACCACAGCTGAAATCAAGGCGATTAAGATGCTCTTCAAATCTCTGTGGATAATGATTTTGCTGGTAGGGATAATCTCTTAGTGAATCAGACTCCCTAAATGCTATTACATGGTCATCTAAAGATTCCTCTATTCTGAGAGTTCGTGTGTTTTTTTTCCAAGAATGATTAGTAAAGTTATATGGAAATATGTGGAATAAGAAAGGGATGTAAGAATGTGCGGGAACAATATGAAAATGATCATGTCGCAATCACAACTCATATGGATTTTTTCAAGTCCGATTAGTCAAGTTGATTCTACCACTGCTGAAATCAAAGCGATTAAGATGCTCTTCAATCTCTGTGGATAATGACTTTGCTGGTAGGGATAATCTCTTAGTTAATCAGACTCCCTAAATGCTAGTACATGGTCATCTAAAGATTCCTCTATTCTGAGAGTTCGTGTGTTTTTTTCCAAGAATGATTAGTTAAGTTATATGGAATATGTGGAATAAGAAACAATAAGCAACACACAATATTAACGAGGAAACCCTACTGGAAAAAAAAACTCGAGTCTATCAAACGACCAACTTTCCAAACAATACATTATGTGAACAAAGACCACAAAAGTTTTATCCTCACTTGAAAAACACCTTCGTACATCTATGATTCAGTGTAGGTTTCACCAAATACAACAAGTCGATTAGCTGCATGTGCTTTGGCACCTACCAAAGACTTTCGTTGAGATGATGTTGTTTGGTCGTCCACCAACAAGTGTTCCACTCCATCAAAAACTGTCTCACGCCAATATTTCTCATTCAATCAATCTTCACAATAACTTCATAGTGATATATATAAGTCTTCACTTGTTTCAAAAGATATATCCACACAACAATTGTGATATAAACAAAACTTTAATATGATCAACCTTTAAGAGATGTATTTCAATCTGAGTCTTACTCTTTAGGTTTTATCTCCTAATGTTTTATCTTGACCCAAATCCTAAATAAAGTATATCTAACTAAAGACAAATTCTATCTACAGTCCTAATATTATATCTCAATTATACACGAGATAAACACTCTTATCCATATCACAATTAAGCAATAACATGAAGGATGTGTTTGGATCTGAATCAAAATCAAAATCAAAATCAAAATCACGATTGGAGTAGTTTGCCTCAGGTTACATAATAGTGGTGTAAGCTACTGCAGGTTACATCACTGCACAGAGACTAGATTAATCAAGAAATATGATTGTCCACACAACCTGTCATAAACATGTACAATAGAATTAAAAATCTCAACATATTCGTGGAAGGCTTGATCAGGATATGAATGTTATCGTTAATCTTAAGAAAATTTTGCGCCTTTAACAAAGAAGAAATGCAGTTAGTTAGCAATTTAGCATTCAACCATAGCAAAAGCATTTATTAGATTCAAAGTTCTAAAATAGTGATATATAAAATAGTGAAAAATTAATACGTACTCAAAATAATCATGCATAATAAATGTCTAAAAATAATCATGCAAAATTATTAACACGTACTCAAAATAATCATGCATAACACGACACCATATAAGTTTGTCATTTGAACATTTGATATAAATGCAGACTCGGACCATCAAATCAACGCACATAAAATAAAAATTTTCCATGTGATGACAGTGTAAGAGTGAAATGGACATCTCTCATGCATGTCATAGACTCGTTGTGTTGACAATTCATGTTTTCTTTCTTGAGCCCTTCTGTCAAAAAGAGCTAGATTGTGTGGAACCAAGTCAGAGAATGAGAATGTGAAAATTGAGTGCTGACCATCTAAACGAGCTAGATTGTTAGATTTGTGCATCAAGTGAAGCACAAAGTTGCATAAGGACGAGTCATGACGTGGTAGTCTGAGAGACTGAGACCATTGAATATATAAATTTGCTTCCACGCAAGAAAAATTAAGCAGAGAAAAATAAAGTTAATATTGGCCTGCGCTGATCATGGGTCATTGGGTGTGCCGTCTGCATATTGGACTGTGCTGCTAAATATGGGCCTAGGTTGAGACACACGCGTGAGGCGTAGTTGTGTAAATGGACCGAGCTATTCGTGAGCTACTCACAGGCAACCCGTTTAATAAATGAGTCGAGCTGGAGCTTTTATTCGTGAGCTCACGCGCGAGCTGAGCTTAAATCTCTTTTCAAAGTCGTTTATTAAAAGGGCCACCGAAAGCTCGAGGCCTACTTATTTAAAATAAAATATTACTATAAATATATATTAATATAAATAATTTATATATTTTTTCAATATTTGATAGTTGAAATTGACTTACCGTTGTTATTTATGACAATAATGATTATTTTCAAATATTTAAATTTTGAAATAAACAGGCTTTTGTGAGTGAAGCTCGAGTTTTGATATTTCTTAACGAGTCGAGTCCGAACTCAATTTTTCAAGTCCTATAAAACTCGATCTCAGGAAAAATATGGCGAGTCAACCATGAACATATCAAAACTCGGCTCAGCCCATTTACAGCATGCCCAACGATGTTTCGAATCCAAAAATAAAAAATAAAAAAAATTAAAGTATAAACTATAAACTGTCATATTTGTGGAGTGTGGAATGTGAATAGCATCCACAGTTGTGAAGGTCGCAATTCTCGCTTTGTCGAGCCATCAAATTTGGCTGGACAACAAATGAGTCAATTCTGGCGATTTGTAAGGCCAGAATCCGACGGTCATCTGCCTATCTTTGACCAGTAGGTTAGTTTTAATAATGACTTCATTAATTAGATCGATGTATTAGCATCCCGAGAACCGGTACGTTTAGCTGCAGGACAATATTTCAGTTTTTAATGAAGATTATTAACAAAATTTAATAATTTTAAGCACATAAAAATGAACTAAAGACAATAAAGCCCAGGAGGGATTTAAAAATGTATTATTAATTATTGGCTTATGAACTAATTAATTCATAGTCTCTCTCGCTAGAAATCTCTTACCGACTCTCCCTTTCTCAGTTTGTAGTTAAGCTTGTTTACTTTATGTGGATTGGATATCTTCTTTTGTAATTGAGGGGAGGTTGGCCCGGACTATCAATGGGTTGGCCATATAATTATTTTTTTTTTTTTGTATAAAATTAATAGATAACATGTATTATCATGGTGAATGTAATAATATAATTTGTTTTTTGAAAAATTATTTAATTATTAAATAAACATGATAACAAATATGATCCAAATCTTTTATTAGGTAATAAATTTTTTTACTTTTTAAAAATTTTAAAAATAAATTTAAGATCGAACGGTCAAAATTAATTATATTTTTATAAAAAATTGTTAAATACATAGTGCACCGAACCTCCCCTAAACCCCCTTCTTTTGATATTAATAGATTTTTTGCCTTTAAAAAAAGTTTAGTTGGTTGAGGAACAACTAAATGAGGGATTAATAGGTTTCTCTAGAAGTGATGGGAAATGAAAATAACTTCACAACCATAGCTACAGCAATTCAGCAAACTAATGAATGAGAAACCGAAAGAATTAAATTTGATAGACAGGGCACCATCTATATTAATTAATTTAGCTATATATATATATCTAGCTTTATTCCCATTCACCAAAAGTGATTATTTCTATAATTATACTTTCATTTTTTTCCTTTTGATTTCTTGTCATATTGCCATATCAACATTAATGCGAATGCATTTGGCATTAATTCCTATACAAATTAATGTTTGATTTTGCAATTTTTTAAAAAAATAACAATAAGAAAATGTAGTTGGTTGTTTCAAGTTTCTTTTTTTAAGTGAGCCGACATGCATGCATGATCGAATCCATTTGATCTCATCTAATCACCTTTTTTCGAAAAAAAGGAAGATAAGTATCGAAATAACTCATGTACCTTTTAAAAAGGGTTGATCAAGTCTTTCTACTTTGTTTTGAGCTAAACAAGTCTCTGTTCTTTGAAGTTCAATCTCCGTTAGCCCTCATCTACATTGATGTCAAATTTACCTGATGTGGACTCTAATATATTATATGGCTTTGATTTGGCAAAACAAGTATATCTGGTGTAAAATGTGACATGATCAAAAAAAATCAAACATAACTTAAGTTAGAAACCAAACACGCCCTTGTAAAAATCAAAAATTAAAAAACCTTTAATTAAAATTTGAAAAAATCTTAAGTTGTGGAATCTCTTCCTCCTCCTCCCTCCTCTATCATTCCCAAGCCCAAGCTCGTCGAATCAATTGGTAATGAGTTTGTGGTCATGATGTTTTACTTGTCTCTTTGAGTTATTGAGTCATTCACACATAATGGTTCCAACAATCTCCCACATGAATGGATCACACATAAACATTTTCTTTGACTTGGAAAGTTCGAGTGTGTTTGGAAAGAAACACCGCATTAAGATAGATATTTTATTATTTAAGGTCACTTTTCAATAAATAGCCCTCAAATTTTTTTCCCCGAGGGCATTGCCCTTGAACCCCCATCAACCTTTGGCCCCCTCATATAAATTCATGGCTCTATCACTCGCCAAGCCCTCTAATTCATTTTCTAGATTTGTCACTGAGTGCGAGTGGCTTATTTTATTTTGGTGACTAGGAAGGCACCAGCCCCCACCACCACTTGTGAAATACTGACCTAGTTTTAAACATGGGATGACCGCCCAGTGTGCATAGCGGGCCACCAATTTAGTTATGAGTCGAAACCCAATGTGTGGTGAGTAAGACTGGGCCAAGACCCATAATAAGATTCTTCACAAGAAACAGGCCTGTACTATCAACCATCAATCCACGGAACCTAAGAAACCCCAAGAAATTACTTCCCACCAACTCGAACGCTAGACCTGAGAGATCTTTTACTCTAAACCTGATGATATAACCACTAGACTAATGTCAAGTTGTGACGAGGGGCTTATTTAGCCAACCTTCAAAGTACCGGGGCTTCTTTAGCCCGAAACAAAGTAGAGGACTTGATCCCTTTTGAAAAATACAGAGAACATTTTGATCCTTATCCATTAAGACAAAATATGAATGTGATGTTAAATGTTTGAAAATAACAACTCAAAAATCGTGTTTATGTCCAGGCAGAAGTAGCTGTGAACGAAAACAGGCTAATAGCATTAAAACTTTGTTGCCTGATAGTAATATAAAATCAAAACCAAAATCAAGCCACAAGGATCAGAATACAGACAGCAAGTTTTGATCATGACATTATTTCTGCATTATTTGTTTCATTGTAAGTTGTAACATCGTCTGGGTAAGCCATCGGCGTCGATGTTAACATCACGCAAATGGCGCAAGTTAACCCTGTTACAAGGTGTTTTTTTTTTTATTTTTGTTCAGTGTAAAGCTGACTATATAAACACGCGATTAATTTCGGTTTGATGTCAACAAATTTAGCAAAAATAATTATTAACATGGGCTTGTGATCCTCAATTTTGATGTAAGCAAACCCTTGATTTTGTTCAAAAAATTAAAACCCGTCATCCATTCACAAACCCTAGATCATTATTCTCTTCTACAAATTTTGAAAACGCTTTTTTTTTTTCACACCCATTTGTAACTGATATATCTATATATATTAGCGTCCATTTCAAATTTTCAACAGTGAATCGCTACTTGATTTGTGGAAACATATTGCATTGATTTTTCTTCTCGTTTCCGTATTTGCCCAATCTATCTTTCCGTGTTTGCCCAATCTATTTGAAATTCTGATTCAAGGGAGCTTTGATTCAGTGAAATTCAGAGGTGCCCAAGAAGTTGGGGCCAAATCGGTGAATTGGGTGTTCATCCGTTTCTAGTTTTAGCGATTATTTACTGTTGAATTGTTGAATCACTGACTTGCACAAATCAAAGAAACAGGGGGTGTGAATAAGAGGAAGATGAGAGGGGTGCTTTTGATTTTAGGGAGACAATGACTGGAGGGTGGTCGGGGATCCGGTCTGGTAGTTATGGGTCATTGGATAAACAGTTGCAAATCTACGGCAACGGTGTACTACCAGTCCAGACGACAACACGCAGTAAACCTCCAAAAATGCTCAAGGAGAAGGAAAGATTGTTCCATTGGATCTGCAAGTTTGCCGGTCGCAGGAAGGTTGGGATGCTGCTTCTTTGTATAGTCTCGGCCGCAGTTTTTGTCTGGGTTTTGTATGTAGGGAAAGGTTAGTCCGAGTCTTTTCCTCTCTGATTTGATCACTTAATCATCGCTCTAGAATTGAAGTTTTTGTATTTGTTCCTTATGGTGAAATTATAATCCAATTTTGGATGTTGGTTGTTATTTAGATTGATGCTTTTCCTTCTGTCTGGACTGGCGAATGCAAATGTAGTGGTTCCTTTTCGGTTATGTTGTGCTTTTGTGAGATGTGCTGAGAGGCTAGCGCCTTTACTTTGGGGATACTCAGTAGAGTTGATATTATTGAATGATTTGAATTCCTATTTTAACTGGCTTTTCTGCGATATCTTTCAGTTTTATTCAGTTGATAACTTTTTATAGTAGTCATCTCCCTATCAAGTTCAATTCGGAAATGATCTTATTTTGTTGGTGGGCGACCCTTCTGTATTTCTCTTTCTCTTTTATGTGTAATTTTGAGATAATTTATGCATGCCATTCTTCGAATCATATGTTTTCAAAGGCTTCCATGTTACAAGATTTTTTTAAAAAAAAATCTTTTTCAATTGGTGTAATTATAACTATGAAAGAACTAAAATGTTCTTCTTGGTATTAGGTGAAGATTCACAGGATGGTGATCGCATTAATATTGTGCTCAATAATGGCAGTTCGTTTATAACTTATCTCAGTGTTTCACAAACAAACAGAGAGCAAACTAATAGCGTGGACAGCAAAACTTCTATTATCAGAAAAGCCTTTGAAAATTTTGCTTTATCCCCTCCTCCTCCTCAATATTTTATCGGGTACACTCTTCCACAGGGGCATCTATGTAATAATTTTACTGTACCGCCACCTCCAGCAGATAAAAAGAGAACTGGACCACGCCGTAAGTTTTTCTTTACTTTATTTAATTTCTTCTTTTTAAACTGATGATCTCTTACCTTCATAATGTTTTGGTGAGTTTCATGTCCTGTATCTCCTATTTTATTTTTGCTATATACTTGCAACTATTTGTACTGCATTACCAAATGTTAATTTCTACTCCCTACGAACCAATCATAATGCTGTGTCACTGATGTTTGTTTTCCAGAGTACAAAGAAAAAAAGTTGCAATGTCGCTGATATTGCTGTGATTATTGGTTGTTTATTTTCAGCATGTCCTGTATGCTACCTACCTGTGGACGAAGCCATTGCCTTAATGCCAGAGGCTTCATCATTTTCTCCTGTGCTTAAAAATCTTACTTATATCTATGAGGAGAAGTTAAATAGAGAGACAGAATTTGGGGGCTCAGAGTTTGGTGGATATCCTTCTTTGAGCCAAAGAAGTGATTCTTATGATATAAGAGAGTCAATGAGCGTGCACTGTGGGTATGCCCTTTCTTTACCCTAACCCCACCCCACTTTCTCCATCTCTTGTCATCTTTGAATGGAGTTTTTTATTTCTTTTTTCCAATTTTCCGAGTTCACTTTGTTACATATAAAGTATTTACGCTATGGAGCTACACACATGGTACTTTCTTTTTGGCCTTAATTTTATTCCTCATTTTTCTTACTGATATAATGCATGCCTGCATTGATCAGATTTGTCAAAGGAATTAAACCTGGTCACCAGACTGGATTTGACATGGATGATTCTGACCTTCTTGAGATGGAGCAGTGCCGTGGTGTGGTTGTTGCATCGGCAATATTTGGTAGTGCTTCTTGTAATACTCTTATTTTAGATGAACATTCAAATTCTTGAGCTGGCCAGTTACTTCCTCGATAATGGCTTATTGCTTGATTCCTTTCTCTCTCAGGAGCTTTTGATTTGATACAGCAGCCTAGTAATATCAGTGAATATTCCAAGAAGACCGTCTGTTTCTTCATGTTTGTGGATGAAGAAACAGAAGCATATTTGAAGAACAATAGTGGGTTGGACAACAAGAAGAGAGTTGACCTGTGGAGACTTGTTGTTGTTCATAATCTTCCTTACACAGATGGAAGACGCAATGGCAAGGTAGATATTCTACATTAGCTTTCTTTTTATTTTCAGTTTTATCATAGTTTGTTGCACATGTCATTTAACAACTTGCTTGGATATGATTCTAATAGGTTTAGTTATTTGCTTCCCTTTCCAGCTTGAACAATCTTTGAATAGAGATATGACTTTTGACTTTGACTTTGACTATGCCTGCTGCAGATTCCGAAGCTTCTTGTGCATAGGATGTTTCCTAATGCCCGCTATTCCCTATGGATTGATGGAAAACTGGAGCTTGTTGTTGATCCATATCAAATTCTTGAAAGGTACTTCTTATTTCTGGTTATTTTCTTTCCAGTCTGTATATCATTATCATTTGTTCCATTAAATTCATTGACACCTTGATACAAGATGTGATCACCTTTCATTTCTATCACGGGAGTATCTTTTCTGCATCACTAGGTCTTCTTCTAATGGAAGATTTATTAGTTTGTATGTTGTTAATAGTGGAAACTTTAAGACACTGGGTAAGTACGGTTTAAGAAGATAAGACTTGGGGTTTCAGGAAGCGTAATGCCGTAATTAAGTGTTTCTCCTGAAGTCATTTTATAGAATTTTGGTCCTTGATTTGGAGATATGTTAGATACTAGATTTAGGGGTCCATCAAGTGTATGGATGCTCACTATTTCCCATGATCTTTTTTTTAAGTATTACTCTCTTCGCAGCCGGTCCCAAGCCCGAATGAAGGAGGAGGGTTGTAGTAGGTTGGCAGCCAGCGTAAAATTTTGTCAAACACATGAACATGAGTCTGAATGAGAATATCGTTGGGGCATGTGGATTTCCAATGATGTTCTCATAGACTCGTGTAGCCAACCCCAAACTTTTGGGATAAAGGCTCGGATGATGATGATTCATATTCAGTACACCTTGTGGATGTGACTGTAAAATTCTATACATGACTGAATCAGTAAAGTGATGCTAATACTAAAGATTAAAGATTTTGCAGTATGCAAAAAATACTAAAGAAAAACCTATGAACTCTTTAAAAGTTACAAGAACAGCCAAATTTCTTGTTGTACTATCGGCCACTTTCCAGTAAATGTTTTCCTTTGCAACCAGGCCTGGCTTTTACAGGATGTGTTATGGGGGGGGGGGGGACTTGGGATAGATCTGCGTTTAAATCTGCCTTCGGGATTTGATATAAAAATTAGCCCGATTTCCCTAGAACAAAGGTAAATTTATCATTTCACTATGGATTTACACAATAGGCGAACATGTGGCCCAGTGGTAGAGTTGTCAGGGTGCAACCTAGAGGTCACATATTCAACTCTTGGAAATAGTGTCGCCACATATTATGTGAATGTAACGTACATCCTACATGTCCCCGACCCCGTCCATTGCGTGAGCCTTAGATGTAGTTTCTTTTCACATTGATTTTCTTCTCATACAGCATCTTCAAGCAAAGTACGTCGTGATTGGGAATGAACTTCCTGAAGTATGGTTGCCTTGTGCACGATAGTTGTTTAGCTACTCTGGATTTAACTAAAGAGGAGTTAATGGGTCAATGTTTCCATTGAACTTAAAATGTGGGGTACCATTAGATCATCAGAGAATTATGAATGATTCTAAGAATGTCAATTCATTTTCACATATTTCCACCTCTGAATACACATACAACAATTTTGTTGGTCATACAGAACACCAAGTTACATAGATGGAATTTCAGGTTAAAGCACAAGCCATTCCTTGTTTCATTAATTTCAAGCCTAATTTAACCTCCAATGGCCCCTTGTAAGTAAGCATATTGGGCCCTTAATCACATCCTAAACTCCTTTGCATGTGACTACTGATGGCTTTATGAGAACAAATCATGAAAATGAACCAGAAAGACAAGTGGTTAAATTTTGATCTGGAAAAAGCCTCTTGTTTTTTTATGGAGCTGATACAATGAATACTATATTTAAGTTTCTTTATTCAATTGAAGCACATTTAAGGGGAATCTTTTTTAACACGGTCATGTCCTCTTGGTTAATTGACTTCTACACGATGCCTGGATTGGCAAATTCGATTCTAAATGTCGTTCCTCTGTTTATGATAGCACATTTTATAAATTGATGCATGTGTTGTCCATTTTACCATTTACCTTGTACATCGCACGTAAAATCTTAATTGCAGCTTCCATTATATTCATTTTGCTCTTATTTCATGTCATATACACTCAAATTAGGCACTTCCTCTTTTGACCATGTTATTTTTGGATTTTTTCTAATACTGTTAAATGATTTTTATGTTATTTATCTGAACTTGTCAGTTTGGACCTTCTGATTATAGGGCTTGGACCTCATTTACGTTTCATATTCTTTATGAATACAACTTGTGCTTGATGGAGGTGGCCTTTATATGGATGTTTTATTTAGCTCTCTTCGCTGAAAGTGCTGACGGGGGCACCTTATTTGGTTTTTAACCTCACTCTGCAGGTTCCTCTGGAGAAAAAATGCAACTTTTGCGATTTCTAAACATTATAAACGCTTTGATGTGTTTATTGAAGCTGAGGCAAATAAAGCAGCTGCAAAATATGATAATGCTTCTATTGACTTCCAAATTGAGTTTTACAAAAAAGAGGGCTTGACACCTTACTCTGAGTCTAAGTTGCCCATTACTAGTGGTGGGTGTAACATTTTATTGTTGGTTGCAGTGGCTTTTTTCCCCTTTTCTCCTGCGAGAGGAATTGTGTTTTTCCTGATGATAGTAATCTTCTTATGGTGGCTATTCAGATGTTCCTGAGGGATGTATTATAATAAGGGAGCATGTCCCCATCAGCAACCTTTTTACATGTCTTTGGTTCAACGAAGTCGATCGCTTCACTTCCCGAGACCAAATTAGTTTTTCCACTGTGAGGGACAAGATTAGGGCTAAGACTAATTGGACTGTCAATATGTTCTTGGACTGCGAAAGGCGCAACGTTGTCGTTCAGGTAATTATTTACACTTTTCCGGCTATTTTCTTTCTCGTCAAAATTTGTTGTGCAGTTTTGAAATGATAGGGCATGTTAACCTGCATGCTTTCTAACTCTCATCTATTTTTGTTGCCTCCTGCAGAAATACCATAGAGACGTATTAGAACGCCTGAGAGCACCCGCCATTCATCCCTCTCCATTACCACCAGTTTTGGTTAATGCATTGCCAGTGAAATTGTCAGCTGATACTTCCCCCGAAAGGGCTGGACCGCCTCCTCCTCCTGCCCGGAAGCTCCCCAGGCGTGTTAGGGATAGGAAGTCTGGCTCAAGGCGCCACCGAAAAATTGTTGCTGGTGCCACTGATTCCGGTTAAAAAATTTATGAGACCCGGGTATCATTCTTTTTCCTTCCCCTTCTTTTCCAAATTATTCATTGCGGGGACGAAACATACGTGCAAGAAGAGGAGCGTCGGAGTTCTGTTTCTATAGGAACACAATCTCAATTTTTATAAGTTGGGGCATCTGTCAATTATGGTTCAATTTTTTGTTGTATATATTTTCATTCCAATAAACAACACATGGTTTGCCAGAATCCTTATTATGGGGAAAACAAGCCATTGTTGTAGCAACTGTTGTATCCGAACCTCACTTGTCTAATACCTATATTTCAAGTTTAAACATCACTTCTCTCACATCAAATAAATCTGGGTCTTAACCACTATGTATATACTAAAAGTTGGTTGTTTGTAGTTCAAATCTTTCAACCTTGAATCAAGTAGTACTAAATAAATTAATCATGAATCAAGTAGTACTACCTATTCGAAACAAAAAAAACACCAGATTCTATTTTCCTTCCCCTCCACGCTAAAGGGTTGGAGGTCATAAGAAAAAACTAGTACCAACAAGATTCAAAATCATCACTAGGCTAAGAAAAACTAGTAGTATCAACAAGATTCAAAACATAGAACTGTCTTATTGGCAACCAAAGCAACCGATTCTCACCATCTTACTAACCAATGATAATGATTTGAGAGATATGAGTAAACAATGTTTTATTTGAAATTTTTTTTCAATTTTATTAAGTTAAAACATAATAAGCTATTTCTGTTATCAAATAACGGTTAATGGTTAATGGACGGAAAGATCTACAGGATCCTTGAATAGAGTTAAAAGGAGGGTGTTGTTAGGATGATTTGAATCGAATAGGGTGCATTTAGAAATGAGGGGTGTAAATGACTTTTAGCCAACATATAACATTGATAAACAGCCATGGCCGTTAAAAATGACAAGACAGTCAAAACCCGCTGATGATACTTAAACCCTAGCGTTCAATCAAATCGCAACCGCAACCTCAAAACGTCAGAGATTTCGGAACCACACCATTAATGGCGTACCGGCGCTGCCTACAGACTCTGACCCGCCGCGCCACGGCACTCTTTTCTACAAACATCGACTACTCGAGCAATCCCCTGCTTCTCAAAACCCTACCCTCAAAATCATCTCCCCTTTCCTCCAGTATCAAACCCGTCGTCGCCACCTGGTGCACCCAGTTATCTAATATACGCCATTTTTCATCGAGTTCTCGTGATGATGACAGTGGTGATAGCGAAACTGATGAGGAAATCGATGAAGAGGATAGCGATGGAGAGGGCAGTCCGGTCGCAGATTTGGGCAGGGAGTATTCGCCTGAAGAAAAAGTAGCGGAAGCAGCTGCAATCGGGTACAAGGTGATAGGACCACTTGAACGGTCAGATCGAGTTTTTAAGGATTATGAGCCGGTTTTTGCCGTTGTGCAGGTTTGTTTGGTATGTTTACGTTCTTGCTTGTTTTGTTTATGTTTCTATGGTGTTGATGTAGGTATTTTTGTTGTTTCGTGTAGATTGGGTCGCATCAGTTTAAGGTGAGCAATGGGGATTGCATTTACACTGAGAGATTGAAGTTCTGCGAAGTGAATGATAAGGTATGCCACATTCTTATTTGGGTATATGAGTTCACATAACTCAATGGTATTATCCCTTACTTGGCGAATCAATATTGAGTGATACTAGCCATTGACATTAACATTTGCACTTAATAATTACAATGCACTTTGAGAGATCCTGCTTCTCCATGTGGTAAACTTACTTTACAATGCTGTCAAGGTGCAACAAGTTTTGAATGGGTTTTTGCTTTTTATGGGTGTTGGGTATTGATTTTGGCTCTATAGGGCAAGTCAAAGTTCAAGTGATTCGCGGATCATTGTGTATTGAATAACACTGTTGCAATCTGCTGATTATTGAGCATCCATTGTGCTTGTTTTTATTGTTTTTTGTTCTTGCGCGTTTGCTGAGTGTGAAATCCAATGTGAGGAACTGTGTGAAGTGAAGAATATTCCTTTGAATAATCAATGAAGTATAGGTGTTCTCCACTAAGAGAGATTTTTTAGGGTTGGTTCTTCCCACATATGAATAGAATGGCCTTCTCATGACCTTCATATTCCTTCCCCTTATTGTCAAAGAATGGTTCTTCTATAACACTGCAGTAAGTGAGTTGCTGCCATTGCCAGTTAATATAAATGTATGTTTAGGTATAGACCAAATGACAGCATGTTTATCCTTGTGTTTGTGAATTTTTTACATGATTCTTTTCAAAAAAAAGAAGAAGAAGAAAGTTTTACATGATACGGAGGGGTTGCTTGACAAGAAACAATGAGTTAGAAACTGTCAAGCTATTCAGAATTTGGGCGAAACATGAGGTGAGAAATGAATAATTAATTAGGAAGTCATATACGGTAAGGAAAACAAGTAGCTGTATGATGATTACTATCATGCTTTAGATTTAGGTGTGAACCGTTACTGGCAAAAGAGTTGAACTGTTGAAGAGTGCTAGTGCTTGAAGGATGATGGGATGATAAAAGGTGATCTACCGAGTTAAAGCTGAGCAAGGCCATTATATAACTATAAAATACTCAGTAAAACCGTGGCCTTATTGTGGATTAGAAAGTTGTTCCCCTGGATTTCAACTTGCAATAGTAGCAGAGCCTTGTCAAGTTTGTTGAGCTGTGGCGAGAAAGATATATCTGGAAAGGAAGCTGTACTGAGTTAAGCTGATGCGTGGACTGCCATATGGCTCTCTTTAGTGACTTGTTCTTTGTTCCACGGTTGACAGTGACTAGCTTATCTCTCATCTGGAACCTGTATATCAGATGCTAGACCATCAGTCCCTGTTATGAATGATACAGAAAATCTGTTCCCAAAAAGAAATTTGAATATTACAGTAAATCAAACATGCAATGCCTATCTTGTTTATTACTAAGGGGTTGCATTAGGAAAAAGTTGATTACTTGATTATTATTGGTTGTCTATAGTTAGAGAATGAGAACTTCTAGTTAAACGGCGCCAGTGGATTTACCAATTTCATGAGCCATTGTGATAATTTCCATTTGGTCAGTAGGAATTGAGCCAAACCGTTTAATTTTATGGTTTTAAGTTTTAACTTGTCTGCTGTGTTACTATTTTGTTACTAACTTCCTATGGTAGCTCTTTGATGCATCCAGATATCCTACCTTACCTCCTTAGGTAACAAAAAGGGTGATCTCATTTGGTCTAAGATGTAGTTGGCTTTATATTTCATTTCTCTTTTGCTATTATTCTGTGATACGTTGATGCCAACATTAGAAAATGTATACCTCTATTACACCTTTTACTGAGCTGAAATGAATTTATGGTTCCTTGACTTTGCCTATGGCAGTTGACCTTGAACAAAGTTCTCTTGTTGGGCTCAAGTACTCAAACAATCGTTGGCAGGCCCATAGTGCCAGATGCAGCTGTTCATGCAGTTGTTGAGGAGCATGTGAGTGACATCTAAATTGTTTTTGAGCTTGTGTCTTAACAAATTTATCTTTTAGTAACATGTTGCGCCGAACATATTTCTCAAGCTATAAGTGATTACTGCATTTTTCCTTCTTTTTCCAAGGTAAACATCAGCTATGTGATGACTGAATAAATCTTTTTAAATGTTGGAATTTAAGTGTTGCTAGATGAAAGAAATATTTGTTTTGTAGATTAATCCAATCCCCATTTTGTACCGAACAAGTTTTTGATAAAATTGAGTTATATGTGAAACTCAATAATTATATTTGATTCCTCTACTCTCAGGCATTAGATGCAAAGGTAATTATTTTCAAGAAAAAGAGGAGAAAGAACTACCGACGAACTAAAGGGCATCGCCAGGTATATCCTATATCTGTTTTACTTAAACATATTAGTCTTTGTGCTTTTGTTTCCGGACTTTAGGACGGTTTGTTTGCCTTTTTCAGGAACTGACTAAGTTGAGAATAACTGATATTCAAGGAATCGAGAAACCAGAAGCAAAGGTTGACCCAAAGCCTTCAAAAGCAGCAAAGGTGGCTGTTAAGAAGCCAGAAAAAGTTGCAGTCGCAGCTTAAGATTATTTTACTGATACATTGATATTCAGAATAATCGTCTCCTTGCTTGTTACCTCCGAGTTAGGATTTTCTGTGCGTGTGCAATGAGCACGATCTTAATCCCAATTTGCAGAATCTACATTTCAGATGGATCAGGCGGAATATCGATCCTCCAATCAGTCTTGGTTGAAGATTTTGTTACGGAAGTAGTTTCTCTCACCATTAAGATATTTTATTCTGTCGTTCGTGTTCTTACTTTTGTATTTAGTTGTTCAGTACGGACACATGGTAGAGCACACCCACCATTTTTAATCTCTCCTTACCATATTATGCAGTGTGAATATGGTGTCAACTCTGCATGGTTGAAGTCTTTGAAGAAGTATTTTTATGAATGAATTGCAACGAATCGGATGAGAAATAACTGTTAGAATTTGCACTTTTCACTTTGAATTGGCTTGGTTTCTGATGTAGGGGATTTGATATCGTTGATTGAGATGGTGAACTTGACCGTGGTGGTGTTTTTAATTATCGCAATTTGCGCCTTGCTCAGTCCAGTATGGATGAATGTCACCTTGTTTTATCTTTTCGTATTAGCCCTCGGACCAATTCTCTGGCACTAATTAGATCTAAGACAGAGCCAAGCTGTTCATGAACTTATCATGTTTGGTCAAGTTTGATGAACTGATACAAACTTGGGCGGTTTCTATGGTCTTGCAAATATGGGCTGATCCCACATACCTACTTAATATGCAGGAACAGATGTTCTCTCTTTCAAGGTATGGATATTGACAAAGACAGAAACATCCTCTCTCCGTCATGTCCTACTACCAACAGTAACCCCCATTGATTGTGAAAGACTGGTGCAAATGGTGTTCTTTTAGCACTCAAATGCATGTCTGTATCTCTCTCTCTGATCATTACTAGTGCCTTAAATAGTTGAAAATGCCTATTAAATGTGTGCAAATTTGAGAAGTGGAGATAGTGCCCAATACACATAAAAAAGAAATAGCTGGCACCTGCTCACCGTGGCATATGAATTGTTTTGATAATCGAAAACGACATCCAATATAAATTTAAACTCAAATTGTCAAACCCACACATATAAAAATGTCTAATACAACGACTGAATAAGTTGAGCTAAAACTTTGTGAGTGATCATAAGGGCATATGAATATGCTATCAAGGTCACCTTTAATCAATTATTTTTTTTTTTCACTTTAATTAGTCCATCAATTCAATTGGAGATGTATATTAAATTTTGGTGAAGCTAGCTAGGTTTCATGGGCGGTTCCAAGGGATTTAAGTATTTAGAGAGTATGACATTCCACGAAAGAAAGTGCCGGTAAGTGGACTCACTTTCTCTTTGCCATCTACCAATACCAGTTATTCTCCAAAGTATACTTGGCGTTTTCTAATTAAAGCACTTTTGCATGCTCCCACTTTGGGTCTAAATATGATTAATACTAATGGAATTCATAGTCACAATATATGGCTCATCCACTTCATCAAACCCCAATCTATATAATAATACCCATATAGAGGAGCACAATTAAGGTCGTCTCTTGTTATAAATCGGATAATTGTGAGAATATCGTATAAATTCAATCCAAATAATTCAAATAGGTATTGTCCATTTTATACCTAAGATCCGCGAGATCTTATCCTTTAGTTGAGAGAAATTTAATTTTTAATTGTAAATCACTTTGATGACTTATACTTAACCGATATGAAATACAAATATTAACATTTCTACCTGTCGAAACTCTAATATGTAGAAGTAGGGAAGAGTATGCACTTTTACCTTTTAAGCATGAGTGGATCACAACGTGTTGGAAATTCAATCACTCTTTTATTAAATTAGTTCATTTAATGGCTAATTTAAAGTAATATATGATCTGTAAAGCATCAATTTTTTTTTTTTTTAAACTTACGAGAAAAGTATACTGTGTTTGTTATATAACTTATATTCAATAATTTTTTTTCAAGCACCACAAACAAACTAATTAGTATTTCTAGTGGTTTACAATGCAATTGGCATAAGAGGATGAGGATCAGTTAATAATAATATGAAAACAAACATGATCCAATAATGTTTCCATCACTGCTATAACAGAAGTGTGTTAAACTTGAAACAAAGATAAGTGCTCAGTAGGTTATCTCCATGTTACGTGTTCTCCGGGCGTCCGGTGTTTGAAACCTTATGGTCTTTCTTTTTTTTTAGGTATTCGCATCATTAGCTTGTCCTGCCTATGAAGCTTATGTATATAGGTTTTGGCCTAATCTTAAGTTCTATTGTCAAGATGGTGCGCGTTAAATTGAATTGTTTAATTATTCGAAGGGCACGACTCGGTTTAAAAAAAAACAGGAAATATAGTATATTTTATGCACATTCTCACTTTTGATTTCAGCCTATAATGGATCCATGGCCCTGTGGATCTAATTAAAGGGTCCACTCCAATTCAAAAGTTAGGTCAACACAACACAGAAGAAGTATATGCCAAGATATTCTTATATATATATATAGTGTAAATGAATAGAGAAAACCCATGCATGTTTGTGATGTGACAAATGGTTTGACTTTGAACTAGGCTACAGTGTACTATATTATATAATCTCTAGGAGTGTGGGAGAGCTATAAAGAGAGACTCAAGTCATTATGCCATGGCCCATGATTTCGAAAGCAACGTGACATGTTCTTCATGCTTCGTTACAATAGCAACTTCTCTTGTAGAAAACGGAGCATCCACCACTACCATTAATTGTTCTTCTGTTTAAAAATGCACAATTCTTTTCTTATGCGTGTTTTATTGCTTCTTCTGAAACAAAAAGATCAAGGTCCCTTATTATCACGAAGGGGTCAATGTATGAAACTTGGACTGTACTAATTCCACACAAGAACTGGCACTTATATCATAATCCCACCCAAAAAGAGAAAGAACCCACAAAGAAAATCAAATAAAAAATGACTCTAGTGGTAAAGATGGTTAGGAATCAGTCGTTTTCATTACCAAATTGTTTTCTGGGCATAAAATCTGCCTTTCCAACTAGATCATGCATGTCTTGGTGCTCTTGGACTCAACTAGCAACTCCTTTTAACTATTTTACTAGAAAAAAAAGAAGAACCAATTTACTGACAACGGATAACGACATCGTAGAAGTTTGTCATTTCACACATTGGATATGTATCTAAACTCACGTGCATAAATTTCTCACATGTAAGTTGGACCAAAAACAACACGTAAAACCAACACGTGGGCACAATAATATTGTTCTCACTTGGAAAGAAAGAAACAACCAATTTCCTATATATACTGTACTTTCTTTTAGCATACATATCTACTCTTCTTTTTTTTTTTTTTTTTTTGTTACGAAGCATATTCGAATTATGTGTCGTCAGCCTCTTAAGTTTCTTGTGACCATAAATTGTTTTCTAACATAGTAATAAAACATGTGAAAGTCATTAATAAGAGCTTTTGTTGGGAAAAAAAAGAGTTGTCATGAGAGCTGCATACGATGAATGAGTTTGTTTCGATGATATGAACCAATACATGCATGTATAAGTACACGACCAAACGAAATCATGCTATTGACTCTGTTTCTCTCTGTCTCTGTCGACTACAAGTCAAAAGACTTTCAGTCCTCATTATCAGATTCAGTTTTTTTTTTTAATTTTAATTTCCGTGACTTTTTGATGCAATAAAGTAATTTTGGCCACTAAAAATTAGCTAAGTTCAAATTCAATCCCTAAATATTCAAATGTTACAATTTAAAATTTAAAAATTGTTTCACTATGTATATTTGAGGAGATTTTTGATATTTCGGGCATACATACTCGGATAAATCATTGTCCGAAATATTGAAAATATGCTCAAATGTGCGTATTGGAACATTTTCAACTTTGACTTCTCAAAGTGTAACTTTTGAATATTCAGTGACTGAATTATGTCTAACGAATCTTTTAATGACAAAAAATTATATTAACCATTTTCCTTTTGATGCCATGTAAGGTGGTCGTTGAAGGTATGAGATGAGCCAAAAATCGACTAAGTTGTAACAAGGGTCATTTTTCAACAATCAAATGTAAGATTTAGTATTTACCCGAATAACATGAGTTTTATCTTCTAAAAACTGTGTTTGGTTGTGACTGAAATTCCATGTTTTCTTATAATACTTGTGAATCAAATCCAATTGTTACTGATACTGTTGGTGTATTCTTCTCCGTATATACACATACATACATAATTTAATACTCGCAACCTCTATAATCCAATAATGGATAGCGAAGGCCCTCTTTATGCTGTAAACGTCTCCAATAGTCTTACACTGCAACTTGAAAGCAACCACCATTGAAATTCCAGAGAGACAAATAACAGTGTCACGGTGCTACGTTTTCGTGCTCTGTTTTTCGGATGATTGGTGGGTTTGGCGGAGGGACTTAGACTTCCTGAATCTCCATCTGTTCCCTTCTATAATCTGCGAGTATTTTATCGAGAAAAGTGCGAGAAAGTTGGGGAATAATCAGAGGCACGAGTATTCGTGAAGGATTCATGAATTCGGCCGAGGTCTTCATGTAGTCTCCGAGGGTTTCTCTGCACTTTCTGGGTTTTTTGGTTTAAGTTTTTATGGCTCCAGTTATGTATAGAAGCGGCAAATGGTACGGGTCCTCTCCAATTCGATCTTTTATAAAGTTTCAAACTTTTCTTGTATTCGTTTTGTTGTAGAATGTATTTTTACATTGATAGTTATTTGAAACTATGCTGTTAGTTTAAATGATTTTGAGCATAATAAGCGTGGTGTTAGTTTGTTCAATCTTATTTATATTGATTTTTACTTTAACTTTTGAAATCCTTTTGAATTCCAGTTATTGTATTGAGTATTTGATGTAATTTGAATGACTTACTGGGATTTGGGTGTGTAGTTTTATGCCTTGAGGTTGTTCCAACGAAATGACTCAGGAATTTTATGGGAAGGAATCTTGAATTTAGTTGTGTAAAATTTGAAGGTAATGCTTTGTGTTAGGGTTTGAATTAATTCTGGTTTTAGCTTGGGCAATGATTTCGAGCTCCCCCTTTTGTACTTTTGTGTCATATTACCTTAGCTGAGAGATATTCAAAGAGAGATACAGCAGCAACTGAATCATCATTACTGCGAACCTCATTAGCTTTGTAATTTTTAATCTAAATGTCACTGAGAGATGTTGCCACTGCCATTGCAGGTTCCATGGAAATGTTAGAGAAGCACTCTTTTGTGATGGCAAATAATAGTGGCTTTTGAGAAAGATCTATTTAAGGCTTTGGTTGGTATAAGGGAGAGTTTTTATGGAAGAATCTGTTATACATGTGCTTGATTAGCCTTTTCCATTGAGATCCAACTGTATATTTGTACAAAATTCTGCTTGTTGATTGAAGACATCTTCATGAGGCAAATCTCCTTTGGCACGAGATACACCTGGAACTTAGTTTCAACAGGACAAATCTCCTTTGGCATTACAAGTTCTTTCCCATAAAAAGACTACTTTTTTTGGGAAGAGCTGGTTATACACGCGTTATATTTTACCATTTCGCTTTCTGGGACAAATCTCCTTTGGCAAACTACTGAAGTCTACTCTTGTTGGGAAGTTCTCCACTTCTCCTGACAGCATAACGGGAGTAACTTCATATTATTTATTATATTGTTATTGAGTATCCCAACCGTGCAGCTGGCATATCTTCTTTCGCACTTCCTATTCCATTTCCTGGATAGCTTGTCCTCAACCTGCAGGAAATATCTCATCTGGCAGTTCTGGAGCATTGATATAACAACAGCTGTGGTGGGAATAATTATCTTCTCTGGAAGTTTCTTCCGACAGAAGCTTCAGTCCATTCCTTGGGCAAATCTCCTTTGGCATTTTGGAGTTCTTACTTAACTCCTGTCCCTATCATCCTGTTAGGGCAAATCTCCTTTGGCATATAATCTCCAGCATTTGTATCCAAGATACCTTGTTGGAGATATTGAAGAAATATATCTAAATTGATCATTGGCACCAAGCTGGAGACCATATACTTGTAAAGATAATCTTTCTTTGATTATCAATAGGGTTTGAATCCTTGGTATAACGACAGTTACCGATTGTCCCGCTGCATCTAAACAAGTAGGAGTGAGCACAAGAGTTGGACATTTCGACTTGTTCAAGAAAGTGCAAATTTGAAGGTATCTCCCTGTGCCCTCCATATGATTTTTGTCTCTTTTGAACTATATATCAGACTAGTTGTATATGATGATAGCTATGAAGACAATATGTCACCCAAATAAAGTAAAAGCAGTTTGACTTAGTATTGTATTTTTTTCCTGCGAATAAGAATCTTGCAATTAAGGTTTAGTTACAGTTTCTGTGTCTTAAATTACCTGTTTTTTATTCAGCTGTTTTTCTTATCAAACTCAGTATTCTTCCTGAATCTATATGTTTAACAAGGAAGATTCGCTTGAATCAGTTTTCCTAAATTTGTCTCTTTTTTTGCTACTAAGTTGAGAACTTTTTTCTAATTTTGTTGGTTCAATATGGTTCTCTGGAAAATATGTGCAGTTGATGGATATGCTTCATAGTGACTCCTCTGATTGGGAGAGTTTCAGTGAGAGTGGCTGCAGTGCTGATCAAGAGGAACTTGACTTCCTATTCGGTGGGCAGGCACGGAGCATTTTGTCAAGTTTGGAGGAGAGCATTGGCAAAATCGACGATTTCCTTTCATTCGAAAGAGGGTTTCTATATGGAGACATCGTATGTTCTGCGACTGACCCATCTGGACAGATGGGCAAGGTTGTAAATGTTAATATGCTTGTGGACGTTGAAAGCGTCCATGGAAAAATCATAAAAGGTGTGAACTCCAAGAACCTTCTAAAGATTCGTTCCATTTCAGTGGGAGACTATGTAGTTTATGGTCCATGGCTCGGAAGGGTTGACAAAGTCATTGACACTGTAACCATACTATTTGATGATGGGACAAGAGCTGAGGTATCTGCATTTGACCAAGGAAAGGTCGTGCCTATAGGTCCCAACTTAATTGAAGATTCAATGTATCCATTTTACCCTGGACAGAGAGTATGTGTTAGACTTTCAGCAGCCTCTAAATCAGCTAGATGGTTATGTGGTACTTGGAAACAGAATCAGGATCAAGGAACTATCTGCTCTGTAAAACCAGGGTTGGCTTATGTCAATTGGTTTGCCTCTCTGCCAGTAGATCCTGATATGAAGTCACCTGCTCCCCCACTGTTGCAGGATGCTGAAAAACTAACTTTGTTGTCATGTTTCTCCCATGCAAATTGGCAACTTGGTGAGTGGTGCATGCTTACAATTCCAGACCATAAGGGTGTGATGGACCAGCTGTTTCCTGGTATCTCTAGCCATGAACTCTTTAAAGAACAGAAGAAGAAAGAAAGAGGATTTATGAGAAAAGATCTTCAGGAAATCTTTGTCATTGTGAGGACAAAAACCCTGGTTGATGTTATGTGGCAGGATGGTAGCCATTCCTTGGAGTTAGAATCACAGTCTTTACTCCCTGTAAATATTGTTAATGGGCATGAATTTTGGCCTGGACAGTTTGTGGTGGAGAAGGGCACTTGCATTGATCCACCTGTCTCTGGCAACCAAAGATGGGGAATTGTGAAGAGTGCAGATGCAAAGGAACAAACTGTTAATGTAAGATGGAAGCCTTTTGATGCGAATAAAATGAATGGTGTGGGGCAAGAACTGATGGAGGAAACTGTGAGTTCTTATGAACTTATTGAGCACCCTGACTACTCTTACTGTTTTGGAGACATTGTCACTGCATTGATTCCGAGCTACATTGACCAAGCTAATGGAGGTATTGTGACCAGAGAAACAGGAATTGGTGAGGATTTGGCTCTTAAAGGCAAAGATGGCGGTTTAGATCAGATCAGTTATGATGCTAAAAGTTACTTATCCTTCATCGGGAACGTAACAGGCTTCAAAGATGATGGCGTTGAGGTGCAATGGGCTACTGGCCTCAAATCAATGGTATGAACTTGGCCTTTTTTGTTTAAAATACTTTTTCCTCTGTGAAATAACATGTTCTTTGGATATCTAGTTGGTGATGATGCTAGGCTTATCCAGAAATTGAGACTTTGCAGTGACCATGTACTGATTGTTGACAAGTGAACTTTATACAAATTCGTGTTCTTTAGATGAGTGGAATCACTTTCTCTAGTAAAAAGGCTCTCACAAGCGGCAATACCTTAAGTAGATAGGACTTGTATGCAGAATTATAATGGTCATGGTTTGACTAATGTTATTACAGCACAAGATATGTTCCTTTTATGGTTTGTGTTCTTTTTCAAACACTTTCATAATACGGAAAAGTTGTTTAACTCGATCAGAGTTAGGCGTTAAGTATTGCAAGGTAATCTAGGAACTTTTGGATTGTGACTGAATTTCCTTGATGGCTCGACATTTGTCGATTACTGATGACCGTCAGGCAGAATATAAGAGTAGGGATGGAAATTGGGCTAATTGACTGCGTAGGGTAATACCCAGCATACTTGATGATTTGGAGTTATGGGGAATTTCTAAATGCAAACTACAGTACAGATTTTGAGATTTTTTTTACTCCCTATTTCTATGAATTTGTTTACACATAGAATTATCTACAGATAAGGAAATTGATTAGGTTTGTTGGGTAAAGGGCCCATTCCCTTTCTTATGTGGAGTGGCTCTCGGATGTGCGCGCACGCGCGCGCGTCTGTGGAATGTTCTTCTCCAGTTCTCCTTCTTCAGGATGCTTTAAACCTTTCTCACTTCTGTTGGAGGTGGACTTGACACCCATCTGATATGACATCGGGAGTTTTCAAATAATAATCTAGCTGCCATGTTCCAGTGGCTCTATCCTTGATAAAGCTCCCGACTGTTCATTGGGTCTCTAAATATTGACCTGACTAACATTTTGGAGGGACTAGAGTGGGAAGAGTTTTTCTGCATTGTTTTCATGCACTGCTGTTTTTTCAAGTTTTTTTGGACATTATTACAGGTTCCCCCTAATGACCTTTTTCGGATTGATTTGAATGAAACTGCTACTGCAACTCACATGCTTCATGAACCAAACGTTGAAGAGATGATTGATCAAACTGGAAAGGTACAATCCTCTACTCTACTCTCCTCTGTCTCTCACTTTCTTTCTTGATAAAAGTAACTAGACAAAAACAAATAGTATGACATGCTTTACGTTGATGCTATTCTTATTTGGAAATAACATTTTGGCATAAATATTCTGACTGTAGGAATTGTTTGGACATAATTGTGAAAGAAATAGTCAAATAGACAAGCAAGTCATTAATCCAAATAGAGCTAATAATTTTTGGAATATTTTATGAATTTTCCTGACCGAAATGATATATAATTTGTCGGGAGTTAATGGGCCTTCATACTATGCATTTCAACTGGGATTTACTTGTGATTTCTGAAAAGTTGAATATAACATTCTCATACACTTCACTAATGAAATATTTCATATAGCTAGACTTGGTACAGAAATTCTGAAATTGTGTCTTTATCAATGCTCTTTTTGATCCATGCGAATTTCCATGTATGAGAAACTAGAATGTAAGCCTTAGAATGTTTTCTAGGCAACTCCAACCCAACCTGTGATAGAACCACAGCTTTAATTATTTTTGAGCTATCCAATGTGAAAAGGAAATAGAGATTATAGTAGATATGCCTCTGAAGTTGGATACCAGTTAGCATTCTGGATGGTGGTAGAAACAATTAAGTATTAACTAGATTGCGTTGCATTTCTTAGGGTCTCTTAAAATCCGATGGCATTTATGAAGAGCAGTATCCTCGGGAATCTGGATCTTCCTTCCTTCCTCGTTCCGCAATTGGACTTTTCACCAGTGTTACAGCAAGTATATTTGGATCCCTTGGTTCCACAACCCTATCTGGTCTGCTTTCACTTGGCCACTTTGCCAAAAATGGAGATCAATCTAAACTTCCTCAAGAGAGAGAGCTTGTAGACACGTGTGGTCTCTCTGCAGATAAACAAGCATTGACATTACAAGAAGTGCAGCTTAGCAAAACAAGTTCAAGTCAGGAAACTATTGATCTTCAGGAGAACAAAGAACTTCAATCTTCATCTGTCAGAAAAAATTCAGAAAAGTTTAGGCGATTTGATATGGTTGATGGCTGCTCAGATCACCACTATCTTGATGGTCCCTGCGAGGGATTGGTATTACCTCAGGTCTGAAATATAACAATCTTTGTACACTAACTAATATGAATTCATGGGTTCAAACAGACATGATAATGCATTGCCATACTTTTCTTCCTAACAGATGAAAAGAGTTTGGTTGAAGAAGGTTCAACACGAATGGAATATTCTTCAGAAAGATCTTCCTGGTCAGTACTTTATTTATCTCCTGTTGTAATACATCTTGAGAAAATGAAATGAGTTTATTCTGTTTGTGGTCCCTTTTTCGTCTTATTCAAGGTTCTGCTTAGGTAATGGATATAAAATATGATCTTGGGTTAGATTTTAGCCTCTAAAGTGCTGATAGTAAATTTTGTAAATTCCACCCCCACCCTCCTCTCTCTCTCTCTTATTTTCGGTTGTTGAACTCAATTTGAAAAGTGATTGATAAGATGATCTGAAGTCACTTGATAGTCAGGAACTAGCTGATTCCAAGTAGAAAATTTTCTTTTTAAGTAAATAAATGTATGAAATCCCTATTTTCTAACTATATATATATATATATATATATATATATATTATTTTGTTACTCACAGTTTCCTTTGTAACCTCAACAGAAACAATCTATGTCCGCGTGTATGAGGAACGGATGGATCTCCTTCGAGCATCCATTATAGGTGCACCTGGAACTCCATATCATGACGGGCTGTTCTTCTTTGACATCCATCTTCCCCCGGACTATCCTCAAGAACCACCTGTATGTCATCCTTCTAGATTTCCATTGCTTCTCCTTAATACAAACTTTTACTTTGATAGATGGCTTTTTGTGGGGAAACTTGAGATTTGGTGGCTTAAAAACGAGATAGCCCCATGACATCTGCTCCACTAAGAAGGGTGTGATAGATTTTAGTGTCTTCTTTCGAGAAGTATTCCAATCGTGACAGGGTAATAAAGTCTAAACGGCATTCAAAAAAAGTTTAAGTGCACTATTATTCTTACTTTCTACTATCTGCTTGTTATGTCACTGCATTTAAAATGTGAAGGGAGAAAGAAAAACTCATGAATTTCTTATAAATATGGAATCTTATGCAGTTGGTGCATTATCATTCCGGTGGTCTTCGTGTTAACCCTAATTTGTACGAGTCCGGAAAGGTCTGTTTGAGTCTCCTCAATACATGGACAGGCACAGGAACTGAAGTATGGAATCCAGAAAGCTCCAGTATTTTGCAAGTACTTCTCTCTCTCCAGGCCCTTGTCCTTAATGAAAAGCCTTATTTTAATGAGGCTGGGTATGATAAGCATATGGGAAGGGCAGAGGGAGAGAAAAATTCAGTAAGCTACAATGAGAATGCCTTTCTCATGACTTGCAAGTCCATGATATACATACTTCACAGGCCACCTAAGGTAAATTTGCATAATGTTTAAGATGAATTTACAATTATAGTTTCAGTTTTGTTTTTGGTACTCACCAGTTGTGATGTATTCAGCAATACACTAAACTTTAGACACCTCTAGCAAGATTAAACTTTTAAATTACATGGCATATAGATTATGTGTTAGCAGTTGAAACTTACTAAACAATGGGTCGTTGGTTGAGATGGTGAACTTGACCGTAGTAACTCTTAGCGCAAGCGGGAGGTTGTGAGTTCAAGTCTCATGGGCGTTTCTATTATCGCAATTTGCGTAATGGTCCCTTGCTCAGTCCAATACATTCGAATCTCACCTTGCGTTATCTTCCAACACTTAGTCTCGACCTAGGTCTCGATTGGTCCATAGGGATTGCAGGGTCTTCCATGTGACTCCATGGACTTGAGGATGGAGATTTCTTTGACAGAAAGTATCGCTACTCAGAGTCCGCGTCTTATCATTTTGATGCATCCATGCTGGGTAATAATGTTTGTTTTTACTGGTGCAGCATTTTGAGGCACTTGTAGAGGAGCACTTTAGGCAACGGTCCCAAGACATTCTGTTGGCTTGTAAGGCATATATGGAAGGAGCTCCAGTAGCATGTCCATTGGGGAGTCCACAAAAAGAGCATGCAAACGCAAACCCATCAGGAAACTCCACAGGGTTCAAACTTATGCTCGGTAAGCTCTTCCCAAAGCTTGTGGAGGCATTTTCTGATAATAAGGGAATTGACTGCGGTGAATTCATGTGAGCCAGAAAAATGAATATGCTGGCTGCTGCAGAGGTATTCTTGAAGTCATTCCTACCATGTCTATAATCTGTATAATATTATCGTATTGATGCAAATTTAGATTCTGGATTGTTTCTTTCTCAATAAAAAAAAAATCAAAAATTACTCGGTAAGAGCTGTGATGCTGTAAATATACTGTATTCTGGTGCTGTGTGTGATGTGTTGAGAGAACCTGGGTCAGTGGGGAAGCATTGTATCATATTCTGATTTGCAGAAATAAAAAAACAAGATCTAGATTGGGTTTGCTGTATACTTGATGGTTTTCGCTCTCTTCGATGATATTCGGAACTTAATCATCGTATACAGTTCTGTTGCTCCTGCTGCTGAAACTCGAAAAGTACACGACGAGGAAATCTTTGCGACTTACTACTGATTATCATTTTAGATATTTCGTAGCTAAGAAGATCAAGAAGCACCACACAGAATTTCACTGTCATGTTCCTAGCTCACCGACGTCAACTACATCTTCTATCTGCGCCACATCTGTGTTCACATCTATCTCACCCACAACCACTGCGCAGAGTTGCCCTTGTCTCCTCTCAACCCAAAGAAGCTCTCCTTACTGTGAAAGTTATTATTTCTGTTCACATGCAGCATCTGTGCGTGAACTACCGTGTCCGGCTCTTCTTATAGTAGTGATATGCACTCTTTTCCGTGTTTGGACTCGGATCAAAGTTGAAACAAGCAAAACAGAAGTCTTTTGAAAAAAAAAAAAGGTTCCTTATTTCAATCTTAACTCCTAACCGAACAACTCAAAGAGATTTTGTCCTTAAAAGACCGTATTGATTGAGGTAACCCAGCTACTACAAATCGAAGCCTAACTCATTGAGTCAAGGCCTAACTCACTGAGTCAATGCCCAACTCACTAGAATAGGAAAATATCTTATTGCATGTTAAGGGTGGGTTTGCTTATATAAAATATAAACCACCACTTGGTTGGTGGAGTCTCAACTGATGTGGGACTCCCATCGTTAGAGTTTGCCAATTCCCTTTCTTTTTCGTTGCAATCAAATTTTCACTCATAGCCGTATTGAAACATCTATTTTGTTTATAACAAATACCATGTTATAAGAGGGAGGTTTTGCCCAGTCACTTGTAAATATACTTTCTGTTTTGGGAAAGGCCCGTATAATTTTATCCTTAAAAAAGTTGTTTACGTTGAGATCAAACTCGTAAACCCATGGTTGGCTCTCTCATTTAACCAATGTGAGATATAAGAAATTGTAGTCTTATGATGACAACTTTATACTGTGAGAATCTGAGTAGAGATATAGTTGATCAAAATGCCAGGAAATTGCAGTAATCTAGGAAAGTACACATTTTTCGAATTGGAGTCCTTTGGTCTCCTCCACAGCACGAGGACTTACTGGTTAATGTGGATGCGGGTTTTGATAAAGGTTCTGCCAAGTTTGCCGTCGACTGTGTGGCTTGGGATGATTCTATTATGTTGGTAGCAGCAGCGGCATTTCCTATAGGAATCCTACCATCCGTGGAGAGTGCTGAACTGCATGCAATTAGGGAGGGCATTAAGATGGCTGCAGTGTATCGCGGAGTTTCTGCCTCTATACATAGTGACTCAAAGCAAGCTATGGCGAAGGTTTATTTGAAGGAGAGTGTGCTGAATGAAGATGGCAATGTGATTCGGGATATAAGGAAACTCGCGAAATCGATGAGGAATCTTGAGATCTCGTTTCATCCAAGGTCTACTAATAAGGTGACCCATGAGATTGCTACGTTTTCTGTTTCCAATTCAAATGTATGTAGGTGGAAATCGCCTTTGGAGCCTATTTGGCTTAAGGAAGCTGTAATGGCGGATCTTACGTTGTCGATTTGATAATAAAATAGAGACTTTTCCCTAAAAAAAAAACAACTTTTCAAGTGGATAAGTGAAAATTCATCCAAAATTATGTCAATGTAAGATAATAAGACTGTAAGTAGTATTAATAACCTCCTTGCGTCCACCTCTAAAGATGATCTCAAGCGATCTTTGTTGGAAGTATTGAATGAGGATGCTAATCATGCTCCAATTTTTGTCTCCCTTATCCATTTCAAGATTCCCAAGATCCTTATACATAAGCAAATGGCGACTCTTACTTATTGTTTGTTTTTATTAAATTTCTGTCTACTATTTGTCGTTTGTATTTTGAAATCTACTTTTAGAAAAATGGCGATGCAATCCTATGTGAAATGCGCATGTTCTCAAATAACTTTTCAAAAGATAAAAGATTATATTATTATGAGCTGTCAATGTTGTAAGTGAGTCCTCCATGTAAGCAGTCCTTCTTTTTTGTCGAAGGCATCCAAAAATTGAGCGAAAATTTTCAAGTTTGTAACAAAGTTTAGTCTTCCACTATCATTTGGAAATTTCCGTGTAAGTTTCCTACATCTTTCCTTCCTCGTATCCATATAACTAAATGAGCCGGCTGGGCCGACAAGGGTGTGGTTCTGTTTGAAAATCTGCAAAATGCTTGGGCCGCAAGAAGGCCTAATGAGCCTTTACGTAGGCCCAAACCCCAGCACTTATTCCAATTCGTCGACTGAAAAGTAAAAAGCCTGTGTTCTCTCATTCCTTCTGTAGCTCATTCGTTTGATTTGGGTTTTGGATGCCAAATTGCAGTCATAGATTTTTTTTTTATAAAATTTTTAAGGCGTCGTTGATAATCAAGTTGTCTAACAGCATTAAGAGGACAAAGAGATGATCGAGGGGGAGGAAGACGACGGGCCTCCCCCTGGCTGGCAGCAGCCCATCCCTCCTCGAGCTCGATCGCGATCGCCTCCTCCAGCACCTTCGCCTTCTGGTCAGTCGTCTCTATCTACATGTCTATTGTCCGTGTACAGTCTGATTACTATGTCACTTGTTAATGGTTTTTTTTTCCCCCTTATGCTGTGTTGTTTTGTCTGCGTGATTATCATCAACAACCTTAACTGCCCATTTGAGCATGCAACATCTAGAGTTAGAACGATTGGGTGCTTTGAATGTGATTCTAAGGTAGGTAGATATTGTGTTCTGTGAAACAATGGACGAAACTAATAGGTATCCGAAATTATTGAAGTTAGGGTTGGTTGAACTTGAGAGTTCGATTTTGACATAAAGGTATTTATGTTGATTGCGCAGCTTTTGTATTATAAATTGAAATCTGAAGTCTGAACAGGGTGGTATAAGAAATGTTTTGTATTCCTTATTGAATTTTTTTTCTCAATAATGTAACTTTCAGTTCCTATGGAGAGTTGCTCAACCTCCATTATGCTGCTTTTTAATTATAGTGGTTATTAATAAGAGGGTGTAGGTGTACTGTAAATGGAAAAACACGTTGATTTGTTCTGCCACATGGAAGCAATTCTCGGTGATTTTAGGTGCTATGGTATGGCTGCTATGAACCTTTTTGGTTGGTGACCTTGTCTTGACATGTAAGGTCGCTTTACCGTAACCTAGAGTCATAGGTCTCAATCTTGCCCTTCCCCAATCTTGCCTCTATTGCGGAAGCCTTGTGCACAAAAGTTATTTTTCATTACCTTTTATTATCACTCGTTTGCTTCTTCTTTTAATATTATCCTATTTGGATTTGCTCAAGAATGGTTTTGGTGATTCCATTTGCATTCATAACCAGAGTATATCAATCAGTTTTTTAAGGTCCTCATTGATTGTGGTATCTTATTCAGTGGCAGAAATGGCTCAAATGGTTTGTGGTTCTTGCTCCCACCTACTTTCTTATCCACAAGGAGCCAGGCATGTTAAGTGCTCATGTTGCCAGATGGTGAACTATGTATTGGAAGGTTCTTCTCTTCACATTGGATTAATTACTTAGCTTTCATGCAGTAATATATTTCTTATAACTTCATTTTGTACTTTTTCTGCATGGTAGGGGCATTGCCATGTTAGACTTCCACTTGATGCTGCTTGTTTCTGCATCTTTCAATATCAATGCCCTTTCATACTAGTCCCATAATGTTTATAGGGAGTGACATCGCACAAAATCCTCTGCCCCAAAAGGGCGACTCATTATATTAGTTATGCATCCCCCCTGTGTGTCATCTCTTTCTCTCATCAGGATGATAAAAGCTTGTTGTTGGAAGAGATTACCTGAGGTGAAAGAGTTGTAGACATAGTGCAAAAGAATGCTGTCAATGATTTCCATACCCAGAACATGGCATCCACAACAAAGTTCTATGTTCCATCAACTATCGTCCATTCCA
This sequence comes from Tripterygium wilfordii, assembly GCF_013401445.1. NCBI lineage: Eukaryota > Viridiplantae > Streptophyta > Magnoliopsida > Celastrales > Celastraceae > Tripterygium > Tripterygium wilfordii. The sequence continues at coordinate 6,998,234 of NC_052252.1, read as the reverse complement.
TATACGAACATATACTGCTTTCTTTCTTCATTTGAACTTATATTATCTATTATAGCATATCCTTCACATAGCATTTGATTGTATCGAGTATTGACATTACATGAAGATAATTAAGCTTTTCAACTTAATTTTTCATTTCAGCACATGAAGTTGGTGTAGTTAACTGCCGTAGTTGTGCAGTTTTGCTGATGTATCCATATGGAGCTTCATCAGTTCAGTGTTCATCATGCCTTCTTGTAACAGAAATTGGAGTACGTTCACTTTTTCTTGAATGATAAGCATTTCTGTGCCTGAAGAGTGTATTTTAACGCAAGCTTCTTGGGAGTATTGTAGAACAGCTGTTATTTTGAAGCGTTTTTGTCAATAAGTTTTACAAAATTAACATGGCTAAGTTTTTCAATCGATTTCTTCTGAGAATTATGTGATAGGCATTATCCTGATTCCAAGCTAATTTTCTGTGAAATTATGTACCGTCTTTCAAATATGTTTTGGAATACAGACTCTAAAATTGACAATCATAGAGGGAAAGAAAAAGTATTTCCTCAATTCGGAACTTGAATAGCTGTTAATAATATAGGCATACAACAGACAATTCAAAAATGCTAAGAAGCTTTGTCAATTGTGTTTTTGGTACTTTCTGACTTTTTTGCTTGTGGAGACTTTAATGGCATACAGACATAAGATGTCAATTGAAATGTAGTTGGACAATTAAATGCTTTCAGCTTTAATTTATATTTTTTTGTGTGGGAAGGTTTTTTTTTACTAAAGTTGTTAATTGTTTGATCTATAGGATCACAACAGGCGCCCTCCATGGTCTGTACAGCAGGGGCAACCTCCTCGTACTCCCAACCCTGTTCACTGACAGCTTGTATTTGTTGGCGTGTAAGGTACCATATTAATCCTATAGTTTTGACCCTTAATGAAGGTTTTTTTTTTCTCGTTCTTAACTTCAGTGATGTTGAGATCAGAAAATTTGTTTACGCTTTCATCAGACATTCTGTGTTATTCTTGATGTCACATTGTCACATTATAGTTTTGTCATATCTATAAAAATCTTTTTGGCTACGGAATCATATGGTAAGGTGTGCAGATAGATATAAACTTTTTGCTTTCGTAACGTTGTGATTCTTTGGAGTATGTCTTATGGTCATAGGTCCCATGAATTTGTATTTGTTGTGTTCTTGATTCTTCTGGGATATAAGGCATTTTCTTCTTGGCTCATGTGAGGTTATTTCCTCACACAAAACTATTGAACAAACCCAAGCCATTCTCGTTTTTGGCACTTGCTCACTTCACAATTCATTTTTTAGGAGCTTAAAATTCTGAGCAATAAGTTTAGTCCCTTCTCTACACTTTTGCCCAAATGATTTACAGGGGCGTCACACACTTTCTTATTATTACTGATGCTTGTGCTGTTGTCGCCCATTAATGCCAGTGTTAGTTTGTAACTATTTCACGGAGAGGACTGTCTGCTTCTCTTTCTTTATCTGGGTTTTGTAGAGTAGTTGCTGTATCTTGCTGACACCAACTTTGAATGCTTTTAGGTTATATCTGTCTGGCAAGCTACACTGTGAGAAGTCATCCATTTCCAACTTCCTACTTGCCAGGTTTGAAATGAATTTTCTATGGATGTATTGATGGAAGGATTTTGGCCTGTTCTTGTTGGAGTTTCTTGTGTTTTTGAACAAAGGATCTTGGAGGGTTCTTCTTGTTTCTTTTTTAACATTAACAGTTCTACAGGTTGAAGGAAAAATATTTTGCTGTCGGACACTCTACTAATCCTGAATATTCACCAAATTGCAAAATATTTGCTGCAATGCAGCATTACAAGTATCTTGATCAACTACCCTTCATGGGTGCTCAAGAACATGGAATGATAAACTTTTGAGATAATATTGATTCTAATATTAGTTATTTTTTAACGTGTGATTTGAATTCAATGTTCGACCTGTTCAAAATTCAAAAGGATGAGATTGCTTGGACCAAGTTGGTACAGACAGAAGGTTCCAGTAAGGTCTTTCTGCGCAATCTTCAATCATCAGGTGGGAAGTCTTCATCTGATGCATTTTCCAGGAAAGAGCCAAGAGTTTTCCTCAAAATGCTAAATGTTTTGTCGTCCTGCCACTCAAACGTGAAATTAGTTATTCAACTACTGATATAAAAACAACAGATTCCAATAATTCAGAATTTTCCATGGATCTTATTACCTGCTTTTTCTTCTTCAAGGACTCCTCCAATTTCGCAATTTTGTCAGCAGAAGCTTTCTCCTGTTCAGAAATGATACTCTTCTCCCTCTTTCCTGAAATTAACCCATAAGAAAATTAAGATCATGTTTTGAATGCTGGGAAAGAAGAGTGGTCTTGGACTGACTGAGTTGTTCATATCGGGTGAAGAGGTTTTCCTTGTCCTCCTCAAATTTGGTGATCGTATCTGCCAAAACATCACCAACACTCAGCAGTGACTACTACCAGTAATTTAAATCTAAACTTATTTATCAAAATCTCTTGACACTGAACATTCCATTCAACATGTAAAAATGGCAAAGCATAGCTATTCAATCATGCTTGACTGATGCCTGTGCTACAAGATTGCTTCGGTGTCAACCCTACGCAAGCTACAATTTAGGAAGAAAAAATTACAACAGTGCCACCAGGAGATTATAGATGATGGAATTTCAATATACAGACAATAAGGATGAGCCAGAGTGGGGCTATTATCAGAATGGTCCTGGAAACAAACAAGATCACACCAAGTAATTCTCACAGATGATCATTGAATTCTGCTGCCAACTAAATACCTTTTAGGACCTGCAGATGGGCATCTTTGTCCTTGCAGAACTTCTCATAGATCTCTTTGAATTTGGAGGTCTCATCTTTCAAGCAATTTTCACACTGCAAGTACAGAAACATGATTTATGGCATTCACATTACAATCATTCTTTAAGTTCTTTGAAACAAAAAATAGATGGTGCAGTTCAATATTTATCTCCAGGAATCCCTATCAAATCCCCTTTCATCACCACAGACCTCTTTTGAGCTCTTCGAGAGCGCCTTAGCAAAACTTTGCCTACATAGGAAAAAGCACAGGAATGCAAGATTAGGAAACTTTAACCGGAAACAGAAGCAAGGATTCAATTTCAAAGCTAGAATGATCGATTTAGATGTACCTGTCCTTCTCAAGCTTCGACTTCAACTCATCAACCATAGACTTGATCTCAGATGCCACACTGTCTCAAGACACCAACAGTTGCAACAGTTACCAATTGTGAAATTGGACTAGTGATGATGGATGGAAAAATGTGGTAAGACTAACGAGGAAGGTAATTTTTTTCATGTAGACCACCACAGGGCAATCACTTTCTAGACCATACAGAGCACAATTTACCAATTCTTTTGAGAAAAACATACTTGTACAATTCACATTTCAAACAAACCGATGAGTACCTTAAAATCTCTGAATACAATTTTATAATGATTTGTGTTTTATGAGTCAATAGTATATTAGATAATCACGTAAGTGTAAACATCATTGAATACGAATACCAATCCACAGCCGTGAAGGATTGACACACATCTAGTAGAAATTCCAACATTATACTGATGAGAAGCCAGAAATGCCTCAGGACAATTAGGATCGTCTCAATCATCTAAAAACCTTTTATGCTCATCTCAGAATCAAACACTAAATTCGTTCTACTACACCTTTGATCGTGCGAAACCTACTATAGTCGATATCATCTATGAAGGAAATCAAAGAATGTATTCACAAATATCTTACACATCAAAGCTCGATAGATCAACAAGAACCAGAAACCTACATAATCTCTCTAAACCTTTTTACAAAAACATTAGGTGTAATAAAAACGATTTTTCTAACCTCGAAATTGTCTCTTCATTCTTCTTTTGACCGTCCTTCTGTGCCTTCTCTCTGATCTGGTGCAGCGCCGACATTATCCCTTTGATATCGCTGCAATTTTCATCATTATTTAACAAAATATGACAGTACAAAAGACTTAATAGAAGAAATTTTGAATAGAAAACATATCGATCAAGGCACTAGACAAACCTTGAAAGATCGAGATCCAACTCATCGTCGACTCGGAATTTCGAATTCGATTTGGTGACTACAGAGTCACGAACTCGTTTCTTAGCGCTCACCTTAGCTGTGGACATTTTGGTGATTTGCTAGGTTTAGCGTGACGTTCTGGAGAGCAGCGATTGTGTTCTGCGGAGAAATTTGTTTCTGAGGCTCTTCGCGGTTTGGTCTAAGCTTTTGAATTCAAAATTTTAATCCTATTTTTGAGCATAAACAAAAGGGAAAATTCCAGGCCGGTACCAATTGTGAAACTTTTGGACACTTAAGTCCAATTTAAAAAACTTTATCCCTCTAAGGTACCAGTAGTATGCTAATTACTTTCTTACCCTTGTTTTATCCACCAATTTGTCTTTGACGGAAGTTGGCTTGGAAAGCATCAGAGGACGTAATCCTTGGTATCATCATCGTCGTCAAGGTCGGTAGTGGAGAGGATGATGCAAGAGCAACGCTGGAGAGATGCGATGAAGGCGGAAGCTACGTTCGTGCCCACCCAACTCGCAACCCGATCCAGCTTCTCGTAAGACATGAAGCTGCAATTGTTCTCCATCTCTATCTCAATTCACGAAAAGAGACCTACATATACTTTTTTTGTTTTTTGTTTGTTGGTGGGGAGAGGAGACGACAACAACAGAGTTGGTGAGGAAAGGAGACGACAACAACAAAATCTTTTTTTGTGGCTGTTGCTTTTGTTCATTAAAAAGGCAGGAAAGAGATTGGTTTTGGATAGACATTGTAGGTAATGATGATGGTGGGGTGGTTGTCAGGGTGGTGGTCGTGATGGTTGTGGGGGAAAGGTTGTCGACGAAGCAAGACTGATTTTCCTCTCTCACTAGCCTAGGGTCTCTTCCTCTCACTAGTCTACGGTCTCTCATCTCTCTTCCTCAAATCCATCTCGCTAATGTTACTGTTTCAAAACAGTAACATTGGTCGGCCAGTGTTATTATTTAGAAAAAACTTCAGATCTGATCGATTTTGGTGGCGGTTCGTTATACCACCATCATAGTTGGACTCCCCTCATTGAAGCACACAATGCCCATCCAGGTGCGGCCCAAAATGGCCACCGGATATAGCCGTTTTAAAACAGTAACATTGGTCAATGTTACTATTTCAAATAGTAACATTGATCGCCCAATGTTACCAATGTTACTATTTCAAAACAGTAACATTGGTCGGCCAGTGTTACTATTTGGAAAAAACTTCAGATCCGGTCGATTTTAGCTGCGGTTCGCCATACCATCACTACCATTAGAATCCCCTCACCGAGACGCACAATGCCCAGTCAGATACGGCCCAAAATGGCCACCGGATATGCTCGTTTTAAAATAGTAACATTGGTCGGTCAATGTTACTATTGCAAAACAGTAACATTGGTTGGTAAGTGTTATAATTTGGAAAAAAACTTGAGATCCGTCCGATTTCGATGACAATTTACAATACCACCATCATCATTAGACTCCCCTCATAGAGACGCATAATACCCAGTCATATTTGGACCAAAACGACATCCATAAAAAGAGATGAGAGAGAGAGAGAGAGACGTAGTAAAGAGAGATGTAGTAGAGAGAGAGACAGAGATTCAGCAGGAGAGAGAAAGTTGTTGTGATGAGAGAGAGATGCAGTAGGAGAGAGAAAATTATTGTGATAAGAGAGAGATGCAGTAGAGAGAGAAGATGTAAAGAGGTAAGAGAGATGTAGCATATAACAAGAGAGAAAATCGTATTAGATCTAATCCTCTTTGAAAAAGGGCAAAAAAGGAATAAGATACCATCACCATCACCATTAGACTCCCCTCATAGAGACGCATAATACCCAGTCATATTTGGACCAAAACGACATCCATAAAAAGAGATGAGAGAGAGAGACGTAGTAAAGAGAGATGTAGTAGAGAGAGAGAGAGAGAGATTCAGTAGGAGAAAGAAAGTTGTTGTGATGAGAGAGATGCAGTAGGAGAGAGAAAATTATTGTGATAAGAGAGAGATGCAGTAGAGAGAGAAGATATAATGAGGTAAGATAGATGTAGCATATAACAAGAGAGAAAATCATATTAGATCTAATCCTCTTTGAAAAAGGGCAAAAAAAGAATAAGATAAAATTTAAATGATTTAAATATTATAAAAATAAAAATGGACTTATGAGGGATAAAGTTTTTTGGAGTGGACCTAGCTGTCCAACAGTTTTGAAAGTGGTATTAATATGTCATTTTCCATAAACAAAAACACAGTATACTGTATATCAAGGGGGGCACGGCCCATATACAACCAGAAGTCTAGAGAATCCATTTTGGTCTAAGGGTTTGGGAATACGGTCGGTCTAAGGGTTTTATCCGATTATTCTTGGTCGGCCCTATTAGAATTTCCATCCTCATACACATCAACAATACTATCCATTTTGGGTTATTCAATTCCCGTGAATACATTGAGTCCGCATGACTTTGCCTTACCAAAAGCTCACTCATCTCAATAGTGATCTCGCAGAAGTACGTTTAACTGCGAAAGTGGATTGTACGAGTTAGGATGTGGGTGGTCTGTCCATTGGACATTCGAGAGGCTCTACAAGTACCCCTCACCCCGTGGGTGGTCCATCCATAAGGACATCCGAAAGGCCCAATAGGTGACCCAAACAGGAGGAGCTAGCTTCAATACCATATTAGAATTTTCAGTCCAATGCACATTAACAATATTGTCCGCTTTAGGTTGTTCGATTCCCGTGGATACATTGAGTCTGCACAGCTTGACCTTCCCGGGAGGTCACCCATCCTAATAGTGCTCTCGTAGAAACACGCTTAACTGCATAGTTATGGCAGGATGTTTTCCTCCAAGAAAACGCGTTATTGATAGTATGGAACTGAATTTATCTATATATGTTAACATGATTTACTATATTATAATTTGACATCCTAAGGCTCCGTTTGGAACTCCGTATAGGATATTATAATATTGCTATCCAATGTATAATTTAATCCTTGTATAAGTTGATGTATAATTTAATCCTATCCAGTGTTTGGAAAGAATATGATATTAGGTTTGTATAGTATAAGATTTGTGGTAATATGTCTGGATTATCCCCAATTAAAGTGAGAGTGGAGGTCTTTTTTGTCATTTGACATGTTATTTATTATTCTTAGCGCTTCGTATAAAATAAAAACAAGTCAGAGGTATTTTAATATTATACGGTCGGTCTCATATAAGAAGCACTTTTGTATAAAGTTATACTATCCCAGGTATTTTAAAAATGGTCCAAACACCCGATAACTTCATTAAAGGATAATTTTATATTATACGGAGTTTTATTCTCTCCTCCAAACGGAGCCTAATGTAATTATTATAATTCACTTTATTTTATTAAACGATTCAGGAACCTTAAATCCAATATCAAATTTAAACCCGACCCAAAATCGTGATGAGTTTGAAAATGAAAACCAAACCATTTTCAAACCCTATAAAATATATTTTTGGGTTTTAAATGGATCGGATATCTTGTGTGTAGTGCCCGAGTCCCTTTTTTAAATTGCTAATAGTGAGTTAGAGGCAACTAATTTATATTTTCATATGAAACTCATCATAAATATTATTAGGGTTAATACAACATTTGGTCCCTGAAAGATGGCCATTGTTCCAATTTAGTCCTTGAAAGTCAAATTGTGCCAATTTAATCCTTCAATGTTTAATTTGTTCCAAATAGGTCACCCGATCAGATTTAGGCAATTTTGGGCAATCAAAATGATGACTTGGCAAATTGATTGTTAAGTTATGATGATGTGTCAAACGGAGTTATAAATGTGGCAAACGACGTTAATGTGAGACCTAAAATTTGTGAGTTATCTTTCATGTGAAATCGCAAACTTCTATTCCTCTCACATCAAAACCCTAGATCGTGCTGCGATTTGAGCCACCATACAAGCCATCGAAGCTTCCTACAGGTCGATTCTTGATTCTGCATCATCTTCGCGATTCTAGCCATCGAAGCTTCATCCTGGGTATGTCTCGATTTGTGAGCCATTTTTCACTTGAAATTGTAAACTTCAATATATGGGTAATTGTTTGATTCTTTTGAACATGCTCTCGTTTGATGCTTACTGTTCTTAAATAAGTCATTTTTTTTTCATCTTTTGGCCGCAATTCGCGTAACCCTAACGCGATTTGTGTAAACCCTAATGGTTTCTAACCCACCCTAACGCTTTCTGTTATCGATTTTTTTTTAATGTGCCATTTCTTCTCGATTTTGGTGAATGTGCTTATTATTTTGTTGAAGTTTTTGATTCAATATGTCAATTAGGTACTATGGACAAAGGGAAATTTGTTCCAAGGAGACCGGTGAGCAGAGCAGATAACAAACTAAAAAGTGTGGGAAAAATTATTGGTTTCAGTGGTGTAGTGACTTTGGATGATGATGATGAGATGTTGGACTCATTTATGGCTAGTTTGGAGACAAATGATAGGACTGTGGAGGGTGTTGATCAAGCGTTGAGTGATGTAGGTGGAGAAGATGATACTGATGTGGATTATGACTTTGTGGAGGTTCCTATTGGGGAGAATGTAGGTGGAGAAGATGATACTGATGATGAAGAGTTGAAATTAGTTTATGAATCTGACGATGAAGACATCTTGTTATATAAGGATGATAGTGATGGTGAAATTAGAAGACGCACTAGCGGTAATCCAAAGTGCCAATTGGAGGTGATAGTGGAGGAGCTATAGGAAGAGCATCAATTGGTAGGGGTGGAGTTGTATGGAGAGGTTTAGCCGGCAGAAGAGGAGCTACAAGGAGAGGTTTAGCTGGCAGAGGGGGTGCTGCAGGGAGAGGATCAATTGCTGGGAGTGATGTAACAAGTGCTAGCCCTGATAGAGTGACAAAAGAAAGAGCCGGTAGGCCTAGCCTTGCTTCAACTATTCAATGATCCACTTCTACTTCCATGTACAATACAATGTTGTAAGCTTCTCAAGAATCTGTTACCAATCAAAGGAAGGAAGTATAGATTTGATTTGTTGATAAGGTTTCCAAGTATCCCTCTGTTTTTTGTTCTTTGGATGCATATGATATGTAATTGTTCATCTTTTGTGCTATGTAGATAATGTCTCTGTTTTTTGGTTATTTTGGACTTGATTATGATAATGGTAGAACAAAAACAATCTTCAGGTGACTATTTTGGAACATTACTTCGTTTGTTTTTTTGATTTAACGAGAACTACATGTGTCATGCAGTTGGTGGATCACCATTGCAAATTTAGGGGAAAAAAAAGAAATCCACGTTGGCATATTATTATCCACATGGAAAACCTTTGTTTAACGGTCAACATGTCAAGTCCGCATTTTGACTGCCCAAAATTGCTTAAATTTGATCGGGTGACCTATTTGGAACAAATTAAACATTGGAGGATTAAATTGGTACAATTTGACTTTCAGGGATTAAATTGGAACAATGACGTTCTTTCAGGGACCAAATGTTGTATTTACCCAATATTATTATTTTTTGGAAAAAAAATTGTTATGAAGCTTCAAATCAACATAGATGTAAGATGATGCTCTTAATTCACATCCAATTAATATGGTCCATGGTTGGTCTAGTAGAGACAGGGAAAAGAGCCACCTACATTAATAACTTATGACTTCTTCTTCAAAGGGCATCTAGGCCGGTGGGAGAATTTTATTCAACAAAAAGGGATCGACGAGTGGAAATTTTAAGACAAATACCACTTAAAGCAACCACAATGGTGATTTTTGTTGGGACATGAATAATGTATGAGAATTTGTGTTTTGTTGATGTGACTGTATTGAGATATATGTTTTGCTGATGTGACTGAGAATGGAAATAAGATGACTTTTGTATTAGTACAATGATTTAAATTTATTGGCTTGATTTTTGTATAATAGATGTGGTTACCAGTATTGAATTAAAGGTAAAAATGTGTACGTGTGTTGAAGTGGGTCCCATTTTGGATAAAATGAGCCAACATAAAAGGGCAAGGCAAATAACATACCCCTCTTGGCCCCAACAAAAATGGGCCGATAAAATCCAACTGTTGTATCGTGAATAATGTTTGTTGACCCAGCAAAAGTAACTTTTTTGTCATCCATGGGTAAGCAAATACACCCCAGTGTGGGTGCTAGATTGCCAATCAAACAATTAAACCTGTTTCTGTGAGCATCCCCTATTGACTATTGTCTATGTATGGCTATATGTATGCCTTCTTTGTTGGCAGCAATTGCAACAATGGTATTTTGTTTGTCCATGGGTGTAGTTTTGATGGGCCTTAGGTGAAAAATGGGCACAACAAGGTCAATTATTGACCTTATTATGTTGGCTCAAATATAGTAGCATGGAGACTAGTTGACCCTCATGTTGGCTCACTTTGTCAATATGGGACCCACTTCAACGTATACACACACATTTTTACACAAAAATCAATATCGGACTCCACCTCTATTACACAAAAATCAAGCCAGTAAATTTACACCATTGTATCAATACATTTTGTTGACCCAGTCACATTAACAAAATACATTCCCTAATACAACCATATCGGTAAAACACAAATCCTCATACGTGATATTGTATGCAAGTGGCTCGGAACATTCTCGCGAATAATCGAATTGATTTTGAGAACCAAAGGGGTGTCCAAGATTTTGCTTCAATATTCGCATTAATAATTACCATGTTCAAAGGTATTGACCAAAAAATTAGTGCATGAGGCCACTAGCGCCACTCACGTACTCCAAATTTGCTACAACGTATAGAGTGGTTATCTTATACATACGTTTCTAAATATAAAATTTACAAGATTAAGTTTTCTGTCATTGGATCTGACCAACAATTGATATTAAAAATGATTAAAAAATTCAAAAACACCATCATCGATATTCACGACATCAAAAAAAATCACCGTCGGACCACCGTCTCAACATGCTGATAACCCAAAAAACTTTCTCCTAACCTCCTCATCAATGCAAAACCCAACCACCAATGACCACGGGTTAGCCGCAACATTGCTTGGAAGTGTTGACTACCCAAACGAAAATCGCTTAGATTCAGCCAATTGAGCTGCCATTTTCGACAACCGACACCAACTGTAAGTCGGTCACCTAGAGAGCCCAAAAAACTCAGTTGCGGCGTGCCCAAAAAATCAGCCAATTTCTTAAATTTTTTACGACATCCAATATCAACTGTTGGTCAGATCCAACAGCGAAGTTGCTATAAACTCTCGATATAGGATAATTAATCACATATATACAGTAGGCAACAAGAATAAACATCAGTGCAGACCGGGGCATGTGATGTGATAACATTACAAAACTCATCGTTTATCGTGGAGATCCAGACAAGTTTCGTCGTGGTGTGTCATTGTGTGGACTGGAGTGGCGCAAAGTCTTCAATCAAAATCGATCTTCTTCTAGAAACAACTCTGTTTTCCTTCTACATAGTCCTTATGGATCAGATTTTATATATAGAAGTGCACCCTTTTTTCGTCACAGTATGACAACCTTCTGGAAGACCCAAGAGTTCCTCTGTCACTCTGATAGAGTAAAGAGGATGAACTAATGTGAAATGACTGGATACGCATCTCTAACATATGTAAAAACCCTATCTTCTAGAAGCAAGTCAACATGGCATCATCTAGAAGGTCTATGTTTAGTTCATTTTTCTTTTTTCGATCGATTTCATTATTGAAAAGAGCAAACAACTAAACAAGTAGCTAGGTCAATCAACCATTTGAATTACAAGGTGCGAAATATTGTTACTTAAATATCACCATACGTATGTTGTTAGAACTTTCTAAGAATATATCCAAGTATAATCCAACATAATGGTATATGATTAAGTAAAGACCTAGTACATCTCACACAAATGACCCCTTTTTTGACCTAAGAATCAATGGCGAATGCTCATAAATAACAAATTCATGGGGACCCATGACCAAGGGAGAAGCGAGGATTTCATAAGAGGGTGGCCTAATAGTTGACGGAGGTTCGAGGGCAGTGCCCCTGAAAATTTTTTCAGGGTTATTTAATGAAAAATTATCCAATTTCTCATTGATTATAGTATAATCAATGTGAAAAACAAAAGTATCACTGAATGCATAAATACCGTGTACTTACAAGAAAAACATAACCACCACACGATTAACACTATACACATGATATTTTGTGATCCATTTTAGAATTCGGCCTTTTAATAAAATATTTGTCCATATCTGTTAAAAAATATTGAAAATTTGCAACAAACACTCAAATTGGGTGTGGACTTAATATATGGTATACTTTGTATTAATAAAATATATATTAAATAGTATTTTTAATAAATATATTAAATGGTCTTTTAAGTATAAAATATAAGAAATGAAATAAAAATGTTCGTTTTTAAAATGAAAACCGAAAAATCTAATTCGAATGGCTCATTAAGATATTCTTAATTGATAGGAGAGAATTTAAGAAGAAGACACAATAATATTTAAAAAAAAAAAGAAAAAACAAAACAAAAAACGCAAGGACATTCTGAGAATCGATCGAATTGACGCGCAGAGTGTGTAGTAGCTGAAACAGCTACCAGCATTATGCCACCAACCATATGACATAACAATGGTAGAGTAGTCTATATATATATTAAAAAACTTTCAAAATCCATGGGGGCCTGGCCTCCCCGGTCCCTCTATAGCTCCGCCCCTGGCCATGATTCAGAACGGATAATATCTTTGATGTATCTGTGCTTTAATTTTCAACATGATATTGGAGTAAAGTCTTAGTCCATTTAGACGTGACATCTACCTGTCCACACGTTACGTATGGGATAACCTAGCCCACAATTGTTGAAAGTGTCAAAATTGTATTCCACATCAGATTGGCATGACTTAAGCGAGTGGTATATAAGTAAAGTCCTAAGACCATCCGTAGCAGATACTCTTAACAGATTCTCTAAATTTACAGTAAAAGTACACTTTTCACAAATTTACAGTTTCTCCAAACTGTACTACTACGCAGCAGATACTCTAAACCATACTCTAAATCATTTAAATATTCATTTATACAATCAAAATTTTTATTATTTAAAATCAATTTATTTTATAATATCATAGTAAATTCCTACAATATTTAGATGATAAATTAATTAAAATTAATATTTAGTACCACCAACTTAAACTTGACCAGAAACCTTTTCATTAAAATTAAATAAAAAAAAAAGGCCAAATAAAAAGAGAAGCCATTAATTCCACAGTTTCTGCTTTCTATCCTCTCCCATTTTTATCCAAAAATTTTTATTTCTCCAACGCATCTTCATCTTTATCAGGTAAATCATGCATAAATTATATACACAGAATCTAAGTGGAAGAGAGAGAAAATTAATATAAAATTGTTCCAGTATTGAACAGTGAAACGTTTGTTCTACCGTTTTACTGTAGCATCTGCAGATTTGCAGTATTGACTCCAGTATCTGCTGGATGGTCATTTTGTATCAAAAACTGTACTGCAAACTCTATATATGCAGTTTCATATGGTTTTAGAGTATCTGTTGGAGGTGCCCTAACACATCTCACACAAATAACGTATTTTCTGCATCGAAAAACCGATGACAATGGCCCATGAAGAACAAATCGTGCAGACACGTAGTCCAGAGCAAACAATATTTTTAATATGTTTAGGCATAGATTTTCAACAAAAACTATGCTTTGTGGTATATAATATATATATAGGTTATCTTATGGATTCACTTATTTAATTTAAGTCAAGCAGCCCCTAACAGTCAATTATTTGTATTCAAAATCTTTAATTAGTAAGGACTAATTAAGGACCATGTAATTGGGCATACAAATCAACACGTATCCCCAAACTTTTTCAAACTAATTAATAATGCTTTAATTTTAATTGGGACGAGTCTTTCAATTGGATAATCAATTGGGACGAGTCTTTCAATTGGATAATCAATGTTCGGTTCATAATCTTTTGATTAGGAGATATAATAAAAAAATATACCGTCAGTAGCTTATGCGTTCGATTTCTATTGGTAGCAATATATTTGTGTCCATGTACCGAGTTTTTGTCAAATTTATCTTTTCGTCAAGTATGAAATTTCTATGCGCACGGGTGACAGATCGAGTTTAGGCACATCAAATATTCAGAGGGTAATATTATATGGTGTCATTATCGATTAAAAAAATATAATAAAAATATTCATTATTTTGATATTCCAAAATTTTTATGTCTAATATTAAATATACCACATCAGTTTGGTAATCTCAAATCATGTGGTATATATGAAAACCCATGTCTCTATACAGTAAGAGGCCTTTCTTGGTCTCAAGTATCATTAAGTGAAATGGTCCAAGAAGAATAAAGTCTTGCTGGCTCCATGTATTTTTGATGTGAGTGGGGTTGAGATTTTTAACAGTCTCAGAGAGATTAAAAATAAAAATACACATGATGACTCTTGTCCTCTTTTTGTCAATGTTTTAAATCTCGTTATCAGTATCATACCAGTCACACCCAACTGATATGTGATATAATCGATTCAACCAATCAAGCGATACAAAGATTATATATATATATATTACAGAGAATAAGAGTAACAAAAATCATTTTGTTTTAGTTTTTAACATTTATAAGAAATATTATTTTAGGGTCCAGGTTTAATTCTCATTAATAGTATTTTTAACATATTTTCTAAGCACATACAACAAACATTCCAAAACCAAAAATTGGAAGAATCTTGAAGACATTTTTTCAACACATATGAAAAACATTCTAATAAAAAATTGGATGAATTTTGAAGACTTCCTCGGCTATCACTTAAATTTTTATATTTATTTATCTATAAACTACAAAATTTATTTTAATTTAAAAAATGTAAAAAAAAATATGCGAAACCGGTTTAACAAACACCGATTGAATACCGGTACGTACTGACACTGTGACAGAGGACAAAATAAAGATAATTGGGGAGGCAAAATTCCGCGTCAGACAGAAGGCTACAGGCTACAGCCAACCCAACGTGCTCTGACCTTTACAAGCTGAACAGTACGTACGCATTACGAGAGATTTATCTATAAATTCATAACAAGCGGATGATGCACCGAACCATTCCCCTTCCGCTTCCCCTGCCCCTGCCCCTGGCCCCCTGCCTCCTCGAAACGCCTTTTTTTTTTATTTATTTATTCTCTCTAAAATCCTCATCGATTTGAAGGTTCGTGGAAGCAACAGCTCTTCCGCTTTCAATTACAGCGTCGAATTAACGCCATGTATCTTATCTTCCATTTTTGGTACGTGCATCTGTCTGACTTCTCGTGCTTTGTTATCCTTTATTTGTTTTTTTAATCGTGGATAAGGTTGTTTTCATGTCGGGGCTTTACCGGAGATCTGGTTGTGTGCTATTTGATTTGAATATGTTGTGGATCTTATGCGATCCCGTGGTTTTTGGTTTTATGTAGTTTTGATTTTGTTTTGAAATTGGAATGCCGATTTGTTTGGGTTGCCTGGAAAGGAAGGAAAATGGTAAAGCTTTACATCCTTTCAAGAGATTTTCTGTTTGCCTAGAAATTTTCTCGAGAAACTTTCAAGGCCAAAGACTCATGGTAGATGCGTGGTATGAGAGGGTCATCTCGCAGAGGTTGCTTGAACACAAACAATTCGGTGAATATCTTTTTGTGGAGTTTGTTATGACGATACTGTGCTTGAAAAGTTAGAATTTGATATAAAACTAAGTTTTTCATTGGTTTGTTTCATTATAGGCTGCTAGTGAAACCTATAGTTTGCGTAGAAATCAAATCTTGAATTTCAATCATGCATGTTTTACAGCCGTTTGTGTATCGAGGTTCGTGAGATTCATCCTTATACCTTAAACCACGCAGAGGTTTAATGGTTTCAGTATTCTTAAATGGATTGGAGATAGGGTGTCCTTACTCCTTAGATTGAACCGGTATTAGGTGACATGCTTCTGATCTGTTTGAAGTTCTTTGGACCTATCCTACTCCACTCTAGGACAGGTTAGAGTAGGAGTCATTCTTCTTGTGTCTTGTGATTTTTGCACAGGAAAAACCAATAAGAGCTCCCTCCTGTCTTTTCTACTTAAAATCTCACTTTCATATTAGCCAATGTTTATTTTAACCTTCCAAATAGCTCTTTATTAAAGCTCCATTACATTTTCGTATATCATGCCTTCGGGTTACAATTTACAAATTATCATCTGGTGGGTTGATTGTAGCTTAGATTGGGGTGCTGATGTTCCTAAACTAGCAAGGAGACTATGGCACCAATATTGATAGTTGTCTTTGGCAGGTGGTTTTGATAAACTAACTTGGATAGCGTGTAGGAGATTTTCCTTTCTTAAGTTTGTTAGGTGAGGATTCTAGCGTTTTAGTGACACCAAGGAAAAATTGAAAAAGAAAATATTATAGACAACTACGTGATGAAAACTTGTCACCCTTCCCCTCTCAACCTCCCATCGACCATGTGTAAGGACTAAGTAGTCTCTACTTAAAGGAATCTCTTCGTAAAAACTATTTTTTTTTTTAAAATTTATGAGGCAAACAAGTCTTTAAATAGAGGTTTTACAACTGCTGGTTCAAGGAAACATTATGATTCCTAACCCTGACTAACCTAGAACAACATAATGACTTAAAACAGACCTAACTACAAGGGAATCCATAAGTCAGAATCAGGTGAGGCGTAAAGAAATCTGGTTTGAAAGTCATGACGAGTACTACCCTTCAAACATAATTTCTTTTCTGAAACGTCAGTAGAAGTTCCTTTCTAATTAAAACTCTAAATCCTCTATCAGATTCCACTAACAGTTCAAGGACTCATAAGGCTTTTTAAAGTTACTCCACATAGAGATCTAATATGATGCTAGCACACAACCAAAGAACACAACAGAATAATAAGGATAATAATACCAAAAGTATTGAGATTCAACTTCTTTGCAATACCAAGATCTGGTGTATTGACAAGAGAAGCATGATGAAGGAATCCTTATTAGAAGAGAAATTCGTTTAAATTACAGAGTCAAGGAATCCTTTGTGAAGATGGAGAACAAACATTGATTTTCGTAGGTTCTTTGAGTTGATGTGTCTAACATCAATTGAATTGGTGTTATAATTATTTTCCTGGTGTCTGTCATTTGTTTTACCATCAGTGGGCTTTAGTGGCGGTTGATAAGAATTTGTATTTTAATTGAAGAGGACTAGTGAGGAACATCATTATATTTGACAAACTGAAAATACTTTTACTTTTCCCTAATTTACTCCATTTTTATTATGACACTTCTGATTTCTTTCTGCCAATATTTTATTTATAAATGCATGCCTTGCGATTGTATAAGATGGTAAAGTATTTTTTACTCCATATGATTTACATGTGGCCATCAATTACATGGTCTCCTTATGTTATTAGAATATATCAAGCTAAAGTTGTAGGCCCTGTAAGTATCTTTTTTCAACTACAAACTACTCTTGTAGTTGAGTTGTGGTTATCCTTTTGGCATTTTGGTTTGAATTAAAGATGGCCATGCCTTTTTGTTTGGCGTATTTGTGTTCTGAATAGGATAGTTTGGAGGTGGTTGTGAATATATTAGGTGCTTGAGAAGATGTTCTATCTACAGATGACTTCTTATTATCTTCTCCATTGAAGGAGTTAATTCTAGTTTGGTTGAAGTGGGGTTGGTCGTTCCTTTTCCTAGTTAATAGACGTGAACTTGTTGGAGTATCCACTATCCACTTTTAATTGTCTTTTTATATCTCAGATCTGAAGCAATACTGGTGAGGAAGTTGCAAGGACGTATCAATGGCCTTTGAGCAATACTATTCAAGGGAATGGAAATCAGTTGCTGGAACTGGGACAGAAAACTTCAGTGGTTGTTTTGACTGCAACATCTGCTTAGATTTTGCTCGTGAACCAGTGGTCACTTTGTGTGGCCACCTCTACTGCTGGCCCTGCATCTACAAGTGGCTTCATGTCCAGAGTGCCTCTCTTACCTCTGATGAGCATCCTCAATGCCCAGTTTGCAAGGCTGATATATCTCACACCACCATGGTTCCCCTATATGGCAGGGGCCAAGCAGGGGAAGCTGAAGGCAGGACACCATTCCGGGATATGATCATACCCCCCAGGCCAGCAGCATGTGGCACTCAATCCATGCTATCTAACACACTTCCTAGTGGCCAACAGCTTGTATATCGTAACCCTTATCGAAATCAACACAGCCCTCCACCATACAGCAGTCATGAGGAGGATTCTTCTCCATCACCGGTGTTCAACGTTGCTGGCTCTGCAATGGCTGGTTTGCAGAATCCAATGATTGGGATGTTCAGGGGTATGGTTTATGCCAGGGTTTTTGGGGACTCAGAGGGCTTATATTCATATCCCAACTCATATCACCACCTAACTGCAAGTAGTAGCCCCAGGTTAAGACGGCATGAGATGCAGGCAGACAGGTCTTTGAACCGGATTTTGATTTTTCTTTTTTGTTCCTTTATTCTCTACCTTATCGTATTGTAAACTGGCTTGCTGCGTTTTGTATACCTTGTAAAGATTGACGGTGTAAGCTTTTTTATGAATATGTAGATGAGATATCATGTTATCCTTCTGTGTTACTCGATGTGGTCCTTATCCTTCCATGCTCATAGTTTATGGTAAGTGAGCTTTACTTTCTCAATTATGACGTACTAGGTTAGGTTGCCATCTAGGTCTCGGTCGGGGGTGACTTCCACATTATGGTCTTTTCTGTGGGGTATGAAGGTTTGTGAAAGAAATGTCTTTCTCCTGGCTGTTCTTTTCGGGTTAAGATGAGGGAGGAAAGAAGCAAGTGGTGCACAGCCAGCCGGGCTCATCATTTTCCGAAGCCAACTGATCATTTTCCGAAGCCAACTGGTCTGGATGACACTAAGATAAGGGTCCAAAATAGTTGTTATTATGGTCCCATATAATAAACTCTAGTATTAAATTTGATATGGATTTTCTTGTGGTCCAAAATGGATGTTTTAAATAAAAACAATAAATTTGAGGCCCCTCAGGTCGTCACTGGCCCACTGATAATAATTTAGTGCCAGTGGGGTTTCCACTTTCGATTACTAACTCAAACTGGTGCAAAAAAGCCACTTGGTGAAAGCGCATTGGGGAAAGAATCCAATTTATATGACCCTCATCTTAATCCCAATTCATACAAGTGTTAGATATTAACGGGTTCTACATGTGAGTTTATAATAAATGACTTATGTCATATGCTAAATGAGATTGGTAGTAAAATGGAAGTCATAAATTAGGGGTCTTTAGCGTTACTCTAATTTTTATCAAAAATGCACATCCCCATACATATCAATCATATTACCCGTTTTAGGTTTATCGGTTCCCGTGAATACATCGAACCCACACTAATTTGTCTCCTGAGCCCAACTGAGTCAAAACCCAATTGAACCAAGTTCAAGAAAAAGCATGATTGATAGTTGAGGGAGCCACGCGATACACGTTGGTCTAATTGATATGGGATTTGATTTGGTTGTTTAACAATTTTAAATATGAGATTTACACTTCGAAGTAATCTGATTAGTTTAATGAATGCTTTGTGGGTATATTCACATGTGTTGTCTTGATTATAATACTCCAAAAAGGCTTTCTAATTAGAGCATAATAGCACTATAGTTAGTGGGTGGTTCTCATCATGTTATGGTGCCGATTGTTGCTTTCACTTTCATCAAAGTCAGTTTATGTTTGGCAAAATTAAATATATATATATTTTTATTCCATTGGTTCCATTTGATCAGCTCATCTAAGTCAAAATCCAATTGGTTGCAGTTAGGATTCCACAGTCACACTTCGGATCTTAGAAAAAAGGACAAAAGCCCAAGAAAATCTAAACTGAATGAAGCGTAGGCCCAAAGGTGCGAAGTTGAAGGGACAAAAGCCCAATTAATTGAAGCGTAGGCCCAAGGAAGAGAAGTCAGAAGGGTCCATATCCAATCGATTGCTTGAGCCCGGGAACAAAAGAAAGCACCAGAGAAGCAAAAACATGCGGCTGCCCAGGATCGAATTTCGTGACCTTTCACCATGATTGTCTTTAGAACGGTTGGATTGATTTTCAATATTAACGAAAAAACTATGAAAAAAGAAGAAGTTAAGCTTGAACTTGTGAGATATATTGTAAGGTGTTTGGTGAATTATAAGTGATTCTAACGGAAAAGTTGTTCAATTAAAATATTAGATTGAGTGATTTTTTTTGCACAACTAGTGTCGATGTAGCATAGCTTGAAGGTGGTGGGTTTCAGATGAAGGATAATAAACATAATAAAACGACACCAATGGATCTAAACTGCAGCAGATGAAGGATGGAGTGTTAATCTTCATCAAATGGATGACATATGAAGAACAAGTTGTTGTTGGTGTAGCATAGCCAGAAGGGTGTGGGAAGTGATATTATGTGAGAAATGATAGTCAGCTGATCATTTAGGGATTTTAATGGTATTTTAGGTTTAACATTTTAATTTGGTGTAAAGTTAGATAAAAATGGTATATACTTATATAGAGAAAATTGTTAGTGTAAAGATAACAAATCTTGGTGTGCAAATAAAATAACTCTATTAGATTTTACGATTTTTATATTAAATTTAATCTAATAAATTTAATTTTTATGAAAATTAATTTTAAGTATAAATTATTAAATTAATTTATTTTTTATTTTACTTATTTTACTATAAATATTTTTGTTATATTATTCTGGAGGTACTTATGGTAGAAGGGACCAATCTGGTCTATCAACACATAGACTTCGCCATTTCGAGACAAAACCTTAATTATTTTTCTATTGGAACTTACTCAAGAGTCAAGATACTTTAAGCTGTATCGATTAGATTAAAGCATAATTGTTGGTTTGGTTTAGGTCAAATTCTTTAGGTAGATATTTTTTTAAAATTGTACGAATTAGAAGCACACATGGTTGGTTGATAACAAGTAGAAAAATAGTGTAAAGCAAAAAAAAGAAGAATGGAGAAAAAGTTAACACCTAACCTTCTTAGAGTCCAATCAAGTTTGCTACCGACTCTGGTAGATTCCATAGTTAAACGTTTCTTATTTCTCACTACCCTAAATTAGTTATGTTGTCTTCTGGCTTGTCACTCATTGACAAGGATGTATCAGAAAGAAATAAAAGAAAATATCAACATTAATTTATGTGCATATATATATATACGTATGTGTATTATATAGAACATATCTTTTGTAATGACTACTCTCATTATTTAAGCCAATGCAGCAACTCAAATCAAAAATTCTCTTAGAAATGTGAATGGAAACAATCAAATTTGTCATTCAGTGCTCAAAATATATAATATTGGACTTCCTTCTACGGCTGTGTCATCGTTTGATAAAAATCAAACATGACCCTTTTTTCCAAGGCAACTTTTCTTAAGAATTGCAACTGGGTTTTGAAAAAAGAAAAAGAAAAGACATATAAAGTAATTAACTTCATTGCTGCATATAGTTTTAACAAGGAGAAGCTATGAAATAAAGAGAGCCTGCCTTAGAGGCAGTACTACTATCAACAGGAGATCAAGGTGGATATATATATAGGGTGATGGCAAGGAAGTTGTTAGAGCTTAATGAGTCTCCAAGGACAAAGAATCCTGCTCCATTTTTACTCAAAACCTATGAATTTTTAGAGGAATTAAGTGCAGGCTGCCGCGGTGGCTGCCTTGAGAAGAAAATTGTCTCGTGGAACGCAGAGGGCACCGGATTTGTGGTATGGTCTCCGGCCGAGTTCTCGGAGCTCACCTTACCCAGATACTTCAAGCACAACAATTTCTCCAGCTTCATTCGCCAGCTCAATACCTATGTGAGTACTAATTGCACATTCAAGCCATATATATATAATTCGTCTCACATGCGGTATTATTTTACGGTATCATCTTACGGTTTGTGTACTAGTTATGATTCTTGATCAATCTTGATTAATTTATATTGATTTCATTAAAATGAAAGTTGAAATGTCATATGTAAGAAGAGCCACCATATTAGAATATTGGTGATCAACAATCAAGTGAGAGTTGCAATGCTAGCTTTTTAGTTTGTCTAAGAAGCTAGCGAAGCAAATGATGTCACAAAGCTGCTATTTTTTTTTTTATTTTTTTTTTAAGACTTCATGCAATTTGATAATGACTGAATATTCAAAGATTAGATATTTCAAAGATATCAAACATTGGAGTAAAGAGAAATGATGTTGTCATATTGATTCCCTCACACTAGAATAGTCAAAATTAAAAACTGTTAAGATAACTTCTCAAGTCAAATACAGCCAACTTTTGCTCTCTGTGATGATGCATGGAGTTGGGCAGGGGTTCACTCTTCCAAATCTTGTGAGACTAATGGCAAGTAATTACAAATAAAACTGAATAGTAGGATTACAATGTCATGTTGTCAGAATTGCGGAAAATTTAGCTTGGGAGAAGTGACTGACAATACTACTAGTCCCACCTTTTTTTTTGGCAAATTATATTGTTTAGAGTCTCAAATAGGCATTTTCATATTTTAGGGGCATTTTCGTAATTTTATTTTTAGTGTTTTTCACTATATTAAGATTATAGCCAACCCTAATGGTCATTAACTTTTGCTTTAAAGAAACATATTGTAAATTTCAGAGTTTCTCTCAAATTTGGTGAATTCCCTGAGAGTTCCGCACAAAGTTGATTGATTCCAATGTATATTTTCCTTGATTAAACGTTTCGCCTGCTTCGCTTAAATGTTTGGTATGATTGTTAGATACTTGTTTTGTTTGTTCATGAGAGAAAAATTTGTAATCAAAGAAATCTTAATATCCAAAACCAAGAGCAGGGATTCAAGAAGACGTCGTCGAAGCGATGGGAGTTCAAGCATGAGAAGTTCCAGAAGGGATGCAAGCAGTTACTAGGTGAAATCACCAGGAAGAAACCGGAGCCGAGCGCGTTTCCAGCATACCTAAAGGCTTCGGAGGAAAAGGATAATGCAGTGGAGGAAAACAAAATTGATCATGTTGTACTAATGGAAGAGAACAAGAAGCTAAGAAGAGAACAGCTAGAGCTGCACATGCAGATAGCTGAATACAAAGCACTAGAAGTTAAGTTGTTGGAGTGCCTTGCCCAATACATGGGAAACCATAACAATAAAGTTAGGAGGCTATTTTAGGTCCCCCGAAGCAATTGAGATGCAATTGTTTGCCATTTTAGTGGATGTAAACCAGCCAAACCGGCTTTTTAAGTCCTAAATTCTAAATTCGAGCCCTAACCTTGCTCATTTTTTGCCTTTTAGGATTGCTCGAATATTTTTCATAATAAACAAATTCGACTCGGTTTTAATCAACCAAGCTTAAGCCTTGGCACTTGTAGACTTGTGGTAATTCAAAAACTTAATTCACAATCCTCATTCAAAAAGATAAATTGCAAGCTTGTGGGCTTGCAACCCATTCATCTAAGATAATAGCTATTTGCGCACGAATTTGGACTTATTACACATGTACACTTAATACACCGTGCATTTTTTTAATTACACACGTCAAACTTCCCAAATTACCCTTTGATTGTTTCCCACTACCAATTCCAGAATAATTCAATGGCTTCCTATCAATGGTGCTAGCTGCAACGGTGAGTATCCAAAGCCAAAACGTTATCCATTTGTTTGCATTTTTCTGATTAATGATTTCTTCTAAGATCAGAAAAGTTGAATCATTTCATTGTCAAAATTTTTGTGAAGATAAAAATAGGCAACGAGTGAATGCAACTATTGCATGGAACTGGGCTTTTGATGTTTGTCGTCTTGACAGATGATCCCCTTCCATCTTGGTGGCACCGGTCCATAACCTTCATCGCTAAAACTCCCGACTTTGGCCAAATACCCAACAGGCCAACAAAAAAGACTTAAATTCCACAAATGGACAATGATTGAACAGTTTGCAATTAAAAATATTAGGGTTATAAAATATGTGTGTTTTGAATCCAAATTCGTATTACAAACATCGGTTCCATTCATCTTATCCAAGTATCCAGACTCATTAGATTGGGCCAAATCCAGGCCCAACTACTAAACCCTTTTCAAGCTTGCAGCCTGGCAGGCTTGCAGAGCAAAAGCCCTTCAATCAGGCCCCCCGGTTTTCACTTTTATTTTCCTCTCTGGTCTTGTTCCTTAATAGGCCCACCACATGTTATAACCAGTTCAACTACCCAGGCTCGGCCCACATAGGCATCTAACAAGGCCCATCAATCTACTTACTTTTCTAAGACGTATAATTGGGCTTTATTTATAGTTGAAAACAATTCAGACTTGGCTCAAGTACAAAACAATTCAGACTAGAATTGGAGGGGTGCGCCAGGCCCGTGCAGTAGTGCAACACATGGGCGACGCTCAAAGGCTCCAGTAGCAAGCTACTTCGTTGAGCCCTCCCCCTTAAAAAATTAATTTAATATCATGTGAGCCGATGACTCACGTATCAGATATTAAACTGATAAGAACAGATACTACACTTGATCTTAGCCAAAAGGCCGAGAAAGGTATGAGTTTTCCTTCGTTTTCTCGTCCACTTTATACTACGCTTCCCTTATGCTGTTTTCAATATTACTCGATGTGGGACTTTTGCACAGCAAAGAAAAACTAGTAAGGCTGGTTCACATATCTCCATTGTAAGAGTATAGTCTCCAATTAATCCGACATTTCTTTCATTCACTTGTCTTCTTCCAACATATAGATCTTACGCAAACCTCTTAAAATTAATCATGATAAATACATCGATCAATAAACAAGTCCTCATCAACCCGAGAGAGCCTTGAATTGAATGTGGTTAGTGCTCCCACGGCTTATCCCACACAACAGCCAAGTAGTTCCCGGTAGCATTTCCATCGGTTGCGGCCAGAACCAGCTTGTATTGCAACACTGACTCCTTGAGACCACCTGTTGTTCACCCTTCAATTTCAAAGTTGTCTCGGCAGCCCGAACTCTGCAATCTCCTTCACATACGGATTGTTGTCCGTTGAGGTTCTTTATTGTAGTCTAACCACCAAAAATGTTTGGCATTCCATGACTGCAGCAGCAATGACAGTGGCAAGAGTGTAGACGAGAAGGAGGATATGCACTGGAACTACAAGCATGTCAGACTAAGCATACATTTCTGCATACTCTAGAACTACAGGCATTGGGGAAAATAGATGATGGATCAATATGATTCTTTGCACTTTTGCAGAGAATAATATAAGGGTTAGTAGATATCAAGACCAAGTAAAATGACTGAATCTGATACAAATACATACCCAACAAGCATATCAGACTAAGCATGGTTTGAAAATGATTATTACACCTAAAACGTAAAAAACCATCGAGGCATATCAGACTTGAACATCAAGAATGTCACTTGCAAGCTCCTGGTGATTGAGACTGGAGCCAAGGTTTGTCCAGCATTATCTGATGTCTCGCATAGTACTTACTCGGATAGGGTATATTTCAGTTCTCCAGTGTTTCGCAGCTCCATAACAATATCACAGCCCCCGATCAGCTCGCCCTTGTAATAAAGCTGCGGGAAGGTTGGCCAGCTTGAGAAGTCCTTCAACCCCTGCCTCACCTCATCATCAGTCAAAATATCGAAGGATCCAAAACTCACACCTTCTTCTCTCAGGGCATTTACAACTTTAGAACTGAAACCACATCTGGGAACATCTGGGGTACCTTTCATAAAGAGCATCACTGGTGAAGAGGTAATCAAGTGCCTTAGTCGATCTTCTAGGGTTTCTTTCTGAATAATTTCCTTTTCGGTCAAAATCCTCTTAAGCTCACCACTCTTTTGCATCTCCAGCACAATATCTGAGCCACCAATTAGCTCACCCCGGATATAAAGTTGTGGGTAACTAGACCAATTAGAATACACTTTAAGACCTTGGCGAACTTCATCGTCGGAAAGGATGTCAAAACTCGCAAAATCTACCTTCTCTTGTCGGAGTATTTCAACTACCTTCCCACTGAAACCACACCTAGGTTCATCTGGTTTTCCCTTCATAAATAGCATAACTGGGCTTGAATTAATTAGGCCTTTGAGCCGAGAGATAAGGGCCTCACTCAAGCCATTAGTTTCTGAGATACCACCTTCGCTACTTCCAGTCTCAGTAATTTTTTCCTTGTCAGCATCAATTCCATGATCTCTGAAAACCTCCTTCAATTCGCCACTGTCATGCATAGCAATTGCTATGTCACAACCACCAAGGAGTTCACCTTTGCAATAAAGCTGAGGAAATGTTGGCCAATTAGAGAATATCTTCAACCCCTCACGAACCTCACTATCAGATAGGATGTCGAAGGTCCCAAACTTGACCTTTTCCGCCTTCAAAATATCAACAACTTTCCTGCTAAAACCACACTTCGGTTCCTCAGGACTTCCTTTCATGAATAGCATGATAGGATGGGAGTTAACCAGCTGCTGCAGTCGCTTTTTCAAGCCCTCACTCTGGCCAGGTTGCACCTGACTTATCAATTGAGAAGCAGTGTCTTCTTTTGCAAGCTCTTTAACAGCTTCTAGGATAGTTGGTCCAGCAGCCATACCAAGGCTGGCAGGAGCAGCAGGTTCTCCAGGATTAATTGACCCAGCAACTTTAGCAACTTTATTGGCCAAGCTGGATGGATCTGCACCCTCCAATTTATCAACTGTCTTACCATCCTGACAAGCGAAAAAGGAAAGACCTTTTAATATAGCATTTAAAAGAAAGTCATTCTTAAGTAGTAAGAAAATGGAGTAAATTGTACAGCAGCCCCTATTGTTGACAGGATGAGAATAAGCAGCATTAATTAATATGCAGCATTAACTAATACGCGGCATCAGCAACAGCAACTGACCTCACCTCACACAAGGAGAAATAACAAGATACAAATAGAAACCTATATTTGGATATGATGTGGCCTATATATCACAAAGCTTAAGTGCTCAGTATGAATCGAAGGCTACGTCTGTGCCACTTACTTTTGCTAAACCCAAAAGGAAGAGGGTACCACCATCCAAATTATTGATAGCATTCCCCTAATACCTTTGGTGCGATTATTATACTTAGAATTTAGTAAAAACAATTTAGGAAAATTATAATATAAACCATGCTTTGCCTCTAATTATCTTATTCCAAGAATGTGCACAAGATAACGAGTACCAAGTTGAGTAGTTCTAGACATAATTATTCAATTAGCAACCAAGAATCAGACTCAACAAACACTTACAAAACCATAATGGTCACAGTATTTCCCAAGCACTCTAATTTTCCCACAAACTGCATAGCGCATCCTTGGCAGATTCGTTTATTAAATCCTTAGGTGTCCATTTGTTACAATGAATAGAATAGGAAACAGAAAGCAAGTGCATAGGAAAAGATCACAACATATGAATAAGGATACTGTTGGACTATTTTGTGTTAAGTATTATACTATTCACTAATCCTACACACTCTAATCTTGGCAAACATTCCTAAGCACTCTATGAAATATTTAAGTTATCTATTGCATAATAGTTATGCTATTCAGCGGTCATCATGGCCTCCGAAGGACCCAAAGAGGGTAGGATTCACACTCTTCCTGCTTTCCCCATATTCCCCCAAATTGCAGATAAACTCGAAATGGAAACTAGGATTTAGATCCAATCATAAGGATCTTTAGTCATATAAGCAGTTGAAACATGATGGACTAAAGTCAGAAGTCCAAGAGTCTATCAAATTATAACACGTTCTTGATAGAAAAATGTTGATGAAAGATCCACCAAATTGAATTTGGTCCATTAATATCTCTGTAAAAGATCTACTGGAAACACCATATTACCCTTAGTGAAACAGCCAAAAAAAAGAGTAAAAAACACTATGTTGATCATATCCTACTTGACAGTGTATTAATTAACATAAAGATATTTTCATTTCTTAGAGTTTACCTTTACTAAAACATATGACAGCCCAATGAATATATAACTGTTTCTTCTGAGAATGTCAAGTAGTATGTTCTTAAAAGTTACAAGAAAACCAAATGGCTTTGCTTGGATTGAAAAATGAAGAGTAGAGTTGAGTTAATGGATGAGAGTTGAGTGAGAGGGAGTTATGGGAGAGGAACTACCTTGACTCACCCTCACTTGGATAGAAGGTAGAGTGTTAAGAAATGTGAGTTACAAAAACACCCTTAGTAAAATTGAAATGAGTGAACAACTTTTACGGATGATTTTGGTAATAATAAACAAATTTTTCTCTCACTTCACAAACCCCCAAATTGAGGGGTGACAAAATATAGAGTTGGACTGTTGGAGAGTTAAGTGAGGGGTACTTCCCCTCCTTCACCCCACTTAACTCTTCCTCCTACAATCCAAGTAAGGTGGAGTTACTCCTCCTTTCTAAACCCTCTTCACTTAACTCTAAAACATCAATCGAAGCAAGTCCTCAAGTAAATCAATTGCCAACTTAGGTTCATCGATTATCCATAGAAGCAACAGATTATTGTACTCATAGTTGAGAGGAAATAACTGAAAACTCGGAAAAGATATTAACCATACGAATGGCAGAAGACAATTTCAGAATAAACAAAATGATGGCATTCCAATAAAAATATACCTTCAAGAATACAAAATAGGGCACAGCAGAGACGGAATAAGCTTCGGATATCTCAGGCTGCTCCTCAGCCTCAACCTACAACATTCACCACCAAATAAATAAAACCCAGAAATCAAAACAACAAAAGAACAAAAGCCAACCAAACACAGAGGGACAGATATATGATTGTGTATATGTGGTGATCGAAGAAGACTAGCTGACCCGAAGGAAGTGGGCGAGAGGGAAATCAATGGAGAGATGGGCAAAGACTTGGTCCATGTGCTTGGAGGCGTCGCACCATGACGCCCAGAAGTGTAAGATAACAGGTGCACCACTCTGGCGCAGGTTATCAAGCTCCGCCTTCGATTGCACGTCCTTCACCGAGCCTCCCATTGTAACTCTACTTTCGATCGCTCTGCTTTTCTCCTTTCACACACTCGAAACACAGACAAAGAGTGAACGGTCCGAGAAACCTAGAAAGTATACGCCGTTTTATTCTTTTGCTTCTGTGTTTTTTAACTTCTTTTCTTTCCGCACGATGCTTTTAGCTGAGGAATCATATAGACACTGCGACGCCATCATCACCGTCCATCTCGTGATTTTCCTTTCTGGATCTTGGTTCGAATAAAATATACGGTGCGTTTATTTTAAGCAGCTCGGCTCAAAGCCCAAATTTGAATTGGGCCTCATATTTGGGTCAGCAAGAGGCCCATTTGCATTTTAAACCAGCGACTACGTATATCATTAAGATCCAAGCCTTGAATTAGTAAATGGACCTCACACACGGCACATATGTATTTTAACTATTTTCAAATAATTTTTTTAAAATGTGAGCCTTTATAAATTTATAATCACTTTTCAAACTAAAAAAATGCTACATCGTACTCTCCACTCAAAAAATTGAGTCTCACTATAATATAATATAATAAAAGTATACAACACATTTTTTTTAATTTCTATTTAAAATTAATCACGTAATTTATCACAACAATGATATAAATAAAATGATTATTGTTTATTGGGATTCATAAAAATTCAGTCATAATCTCCAAACACCGTATTACCAATAGTGAGATGTTTATTGAGTGTACGCTTACCAAAAAGTTGGGCCCATTATTTAGAGATGAGCATTTCATCATTGTATGCTACTCCCTCCTCAATATGACAAAGAGGCTAACAAAGAGCAATAAATATGCATCCCACTGTGGATAACCTTAATATCTCACATAATTATACGGATGGTATGTGTTGATTTAACGTCACGCGTGCACTAAAGGACCGTTTGGTTGGTCCAATATTGCAATGATAAATTGGAATTCCATTGCTTACAAAGATTGCTATGAACTAAACGAAAATTTACAATGGGAATGCAAATATCGATATTGAGAACTTTACCCAAAAAAAAAAACAATAAATCTGAATACCAATTAAAGGCAGTTGTTTGGATTACAAATGCATTGACACTTTTTGGACAATAATATCCTCAAAAGTTTTTGTGGGAACAAATGAACAATGACACACTACAATTTATATGTGTATGGGGAAATTCTCCTATCGCATTTAAAGTGGAACTTAAAATGCGAACCACTTCTTAAGGTCGTGGATGAGTTAAATGACAAGTGAAAGTCATTACTTTGGGTTCCACATATTTTAAATCAATGGTGAAAACATAGGTTCACAAGTTCACACCATAAGATAATTATTGCCATGTGTATGTATATAACTGTGCATATACAGTATATGTACCCCTGTTTTTGTTTCTTTGATAAATACAATAAGGTTTGTGTATGCATCTATGAGAACGCACCATCTGTACATATTCCCACTGGTAAATATACAAGCAAATATATGTTGTGGATTAAACACAATCTCATCAGAAATATAAAATCGTAAATTATGAATTTTATTATTTATATTATTCCATATACCTTCAATCATATTTTGTGTAAAAATAATATGAAAATCATAATTGAATTGCAATTCCTTCGTAAGTGCCATTAGAGAGACATAATCTCCTTAATTAGCATAGTAATCAAGTTTTTCTGTCACTGTAATAGGATATATATTTGGCTATAAATTAAACGTAGAATTTGATTTGTCATACTCTTTGTTTCCTGAGAGAGAAATTTTTAAAAAGAACTAAATTGGATTGTCATTCAACACCCACTACATTCCAAATACTTGAAATTCAATTACTGTCGCAATACCATAAACCAAACGGCCTAAATGCAACTGAAAACCTCGAATCAGCCATTAACAGGCGCTATTTCTGACTACCATTTTGCAAGATACATCACAAAACAAGTGAGGTTAAATAGTTGAGAAACATGTTTCATTCTAGACCAACGATAAAAATATACAAAAAAAATTTAGTAGACAATCAATCAGAAACAACTAAAAAATTCAGCACCTAAGACGACGTTTATGTAGAAATGGATAAAGTTTGAATCTCCAAGCAATTCACAAAATTTGCTCTCACCTATTAGAGATTAGGTCATAAACAAAATTTCTCAGACAATCATAGAATTGCAAGCAATTCTGCAATGGATAATGAAGTACATTACACTATACCTTTATGGTACAGTTTATTTCATAGAAAAGTTTCAATGAGCCATTCGGCTTATAGAAATACCGAACCTATTTCTTTTAACCAATACCTCCAATCGAGGTATGGAAAAAAAAAAAAGGAACCAAAGCTAAAAGAGCTTCAGTCGACAAAAATTGCAAACCATTTCAAAATTTATTACTTGCAGTGTCTTCTTCAAAATGCTTGATTCCGTTTTGCATACTACTTTTTGGCAAAGCTCAAACCTTTAGGGTTGATGTTATCGATACGAATTCGAATACTTCCAGTGTCAACTTCAGTCCATTCAATGGATTCCAGTTCCAATAGCTTTTGTATACCCTAACAGCAAAAGAAAAAACATATCTTTTTCAACACAAATAAAACTATACCCAAAGGGGAAACAAGCCACTCATGGGAGCAAAAAATAAGAGGATAAGGCAAATAAATAACCAGTACAAGATTAAGTTGAAACTTGAGTTAATTTTTTCACTGGTAAACAACATTTTGCACGAGACTCCTGCATTGGATGGGGTTGGAAATAGGCAAGATAAACAAGTTATAAGCAAACCTTACTCCCACTAATATATGAAGAGGCTGTTTTCAAGAATTGAATATATGATCTCTACTCTCTAGGTTGCACCCCTATAACCTTATTACTGGGCCACATGTTCACCTATGTAGAACACAATTAGTGCACAATTTTCCACTAGTACAGAACACAATTAATGCAATAGCCAATAGCAGAACTAAAAGATCAAAGGTAAAAAAAGAAGAAAAAAGTAAACTACTCTTGTGCACAAGCCCCAACAGTGGGGTCAGAGACAAACATGATATACGCCCTCCACATAATATGTAGAGAGACTGTTCCAGGAATTGAACAAGTTGCACCCTAAAATTCTATCACTGGGCCACATGTTCGGCTGTTCTCACATATTCTTTTGAATAAAGGCATTAAACAACTTGCACTACCCTCTCAATTTGTTAATTCTTAAATTGCCCATTTTACTGTAATGTTTAAGAGTGACTTTATTTTCCGTTGGAATATTTGAACAGGATCTGTGTAAGGATACACAGAATTGAAGATAAAATTGAATCTCGACAATAGAGCCCTAGGGAGTTTAGCTCCCAATCCATATTCTCAATAAAACAGCATATTCTAAACTTGAGTTACTTTTAGCTTTGAAGGATACATAGTAACAGTACGCAACCTAAGGAGATGAGCTTAAAATTATGTAAGAACTTTGGAGTAAATAGTTCAAAAACATATAAATCAGAAAGCAAATTCTCCATCTGAATGATGGTTCAAAACTAGTCTTGTCAATTTTCAATTTCAATGTAGGGTTTGAACAAAGACCTCAAACTGTATTCTACACCTGAACATGTAGAATACATCGATATGTTTGGAAAAATAATATTATGAATTTTATATAGGATCACAGTTTTACTGGAGAACAAATGAAATATTACCATTCGGATGCGAGACCCCTTCGACATAGCTTGTTCATTCGTCTCAGTGATAACCTTGAGGTACTTGATTGCTGATGCAAACGATGTCTCAAACATTTCACACAGCAAGACACAATTCAATAACAAATCATTACATAAAACAATAACTCACATGAGATGCCCGCAACTGATGAGAGATGAAGCTTCAAAAGGCGCCTGGCTTCCCTCACACCACACTCGTGCAAGTCAAGCAACATCTCATCTTGCGTATCAGCATTACTCCCACTTGATGGAGTGACAAAAAAAAATAACATGTAAGTAACACAAGGTGAAAAAAGAAATGCACATCCAAAAAATTTCATAGAAGAAAGTAAGAAACTAACTTTATTTCGAAAATCTTTTGACTGGATTCTTCATCTGCTTGCTTAGCCTTTTCATTGAAAAAATTCCCCTGTTACAACCACAGTGGTCAGGCTAAATTAACAGTCATCTAGCAACAGAAACTTAACACCTAAAAGATATTCCATTACAATTGAGACTTTCAAGACGCATAGAGCAAACCTCTTATTTTAACAAATATGTTTAATCCCGAGTGGAAATCCAGCCAAAAAAAATCATTACATTGATGCCATTGAGAGTAGCTTTACACAATAAATTGGTTATCCACTTGGTCTAACACCCTTTACCCTTAACCATCCACCAGGTTTTAAAACAGCACAACGACTGAGTATGATCGTTCTGTTTCTTCAAAATGCTTTAATGTAGCCTGAAATGCTTAATTATCATAGAAGGAATTACTAATACAGGCAGCAGTTTAAGTTTTTTAGCTTCCATGTTATTGCACGTTTCATCCAATATTCGGTCCCCCAGCATACCTTAAAGAAGAAAATGGAAACCTTACCTGATCTAAAAATTTGTTTGCAAGGGCATGATCCCCATGAGCAAATGCTTCAACAGCCTGAAAGTAATTGATATTATCACCTTTTACTTTGCATTTCAAAAGGCATTCCACAAAAAAGATTCAGTTTTTGATTAAAAAAAAGAGATTGAAACAAAACCTACAGCTTTGTAGTATTCTTTCATTGTGACCCGATATTCTCTCACAGCTCTACGTAGAGCATGGTAGCCACCCTCTGCATCTTCATCTGTCATTCATAACAGAGATCATGAGATGGGAAAGGAAATAGAAATGAAAAGAAAAGAAAGTTGAAGTTGTTAGGCAGCTGATACATCCTGTATCAAAATAAAAATGAGCTAGCTGCTTCACATATTTTACCACAAAAAACCAATTTATGGGTCATCCCATCAAACCAATCTAAAGAGCTCACTATCATTTTCTGGCCTTCGCAGATGAATGCTATCATCTAAGCCCACAGCACTGTAAAAAAAAAAATGAAGTATCTAGCAGCTATGCCTTCTGGAATATTTCAGAATTTTCAATATCCGAGAACTTTGCACTTCTTAATTAATAACACTTCGGATCTAACACCCAACTGAAGCTGCGAAGAACTAGATAATGCATTTAGTTTCACAAACTGCCTGCAAACCAATAATTCTAATGTTCGGAAAGAAAAGAGATCCCCCAGCATGACATACAGAAGAAGTATGTGGATCAAGAGCCAAACTTCCCTTTGCACCACTCAAAAATAATCCATAATCTGCTGGCAGGTTCTAATAATCAAAGCAGAAAAAAGAGAGGACAATCACAAAACAGTTTGATAAGCGATGAAAGACATTACTGCACCTAAGACTTGATTTTACCTTATGGGGAGAAAAGAAAATAACAAATGTCAACTAAAGATTCAGTAAAGAAAGGTTGTGGAAGTGGAGTAAAGATTGTAATTCTTCTCTTTATGCAAAGACACATGAAATTTTTTTTTAAGCCTCACGTTGATCAGATATATTGTGTAGTCTTTAGTACGTGACCTGTACCATCAAAATTTGACTGAACTCTTGCCCTAAGTTTCAGGAATCTTATTATATCAGGATTCTTTATTCTTTTGCTACTTTTCATCATGTGCCAGACGGTATTTTTCAGGTGACCAGTTAAAATTTCAATATCAGTTTGCACAAATATGAATGCCACCTAAACAGTAGCTACTGAAACAATATGCTTTCGGAGTAAAGAGTCCATACACTAAAAAATTAAGTCTACTACTTATAATATCAAATTTTGATTTAAGGCTCCAATGCCTCAAGGAAAAGAAACAAGCAGCACCAACCATAATTGCTGAAAAAAACGTCTCTAGAGCTTCTATGTCCTCTACCATCACAAACAATACTCAGTTTAAAAAAGTTCACAGGTCATGAAAAAGAGAACACACCATCAATGATATTCTGCTGTGCATACAACCAACCCACATCAGCCACATCTATCTCACGTTCTGCAGTGAATTCAGTAGGAGGTTCAACCACTGTTGCTCCAAAGGCCTTAGACCTCTGCACAGCTCTTTCAGTTCTTTTAGGCAACTCCTGAGATATCCCACTAGCATTGAATAAAGCTGCCCAAACCTCCTTCTGGAGATCATCTCTCTGCTTCTGTTGTCTATCAAATGCTCCTTCATTTGAATTTGAAATTTCATGTCCATTCCTACATAAACACACACCCAAAAGAATCATGAACTTTAGGATACTATGGGACAGGGTCACCAGATTCCATCCAGGAAAAAAAAGTCTACATAGAACCTTAAATCATTTTTAGGAATACATATAATATAGCGACCAACTAGGTATTAGGAAAGGAACAAAGGAAATATACCCTGCAGGGGATTTCATTTTCTCCAAATTTTGCTGAGAAAAAGGATACAGATATGTTAGTCAAGAACTGTAGTAATAGCCTAACTAAGTGTAAACTACTAAGAAAAGATATGACCATCTTATCACTTATCAGTAACTCTTCAATCATCTAACAAGGTGAGCTGCACATGCATATGAGCTCATTGATACACACTGAAGCACTTTTGCCATACATATAAGCAGAAAACCGATCATTGCCATGAAGCCATGAATAATAGTTATATGCAATTGCAAACACAAAAGAAAGACAAATAAGAGAACTTGTAGAACAAGAAAGAAAAACATTAGTAGCTTCCAGATAGTGGTTCAGCACAAAAAATAAAATGATACTTTCACCCAACAGTAACCTTCAAAATGAAAAACACATAAAACGAAAGGCAACATCACTTGTCCTCATTTATAGAAGACAAAGTTACAAGCATTGTACTATGTGCTGTCCTCATGGTTTTGTATGTACACGAAAATGAAGTTGGAATCGCCTGTCTTTGGCTCTTAAACAAAGAAGAAATCAAGAGTCCCCTCACTTAAGGCCCATGATCCATATTTATCCAAAATAACAACTTCTATTGGTGCAGTTTTGCATGAGCTGATTCATATTCCTAGAGAATTCAATCACATTATATAGATAAAAATGCATTCCCCTTTAGATCTGGAAATAAATGAAGCAAACACATAATAACGTACTTCCCACATCGGCTATCTTATTGTTATAAAGAATTACAATGATGGTACGTATCAAACCGACATAATAGTCTGCAGGCAAATTATAGACACTGCATAATTAACATCTATACATACCATCTCACCAGCATTAGTTTTCAGACCACCCCAAACGTACCTTATTAAGTGTAGCTCTAAATCTTATGACTGGGAGCATAGCCACAACAAAGAAACCAGAATAGCCAACCTCATAAGAGATCAGAATACTGACCAAAACTTCATCCAAGAGTTTATCATACATTGCATTGGGTTTTTTAATATTTAGCAGTCATACAAACCTTTTCAATTGATCCAGCAGCAAGTTTGTTCCTTCCATTCAAAGCTGCTGTTGACTGATCAAGTAGCTTCTCCATGCTCTGGATGGTCAGAGAATTAGTATAGTTTAATTGTGTTATACATGTAAACTAAATGCATTGGCAGCATAAAAAAGGAATGCACAAAGTCACTGTAATTAATATTTGGCTGAGTAAATCATGAATGCTTAAAAAGGAGAGCTGTTAAATGGTAACAGTGGAAAATCTATCTGCAAGGAGGATATCATGCGTACCTTTGGCATGTCATAGCCACAACTATCTGCATTTACAATGCAAGGCTGGTTAGTGTGATCAATCATATGCATGCAAGATTGCTCAGTAGAAAATTTCAATTAATGCTGAATTGGCATCATAAACAATGTACTGTCAATGAAGGGGCAAAAAAAGTGGAAACAGTGACATATGTCAACTTTTTTCTGCTCTGCATAAAAAATCATGAATCAGTTGTGGTTTACTCTATCATCGGGAAAAAATATATCTATGTATTTAAAAGTCATCAAGGGGTTCCCGGCTTGCCGCCCAAGTGAAATCAGTCAACGGCTTATTTTTAAATATATTTCCCTTATTAGAATGTGTTCAGTCTCAGAAGTTACCGTAGCTTTCGTTCCTATAATCTTCACACACAACAACAAGACATTACTTCGCAGAAATTTGTCTTCTCTAAAATTCTTTCCTTATAAGATTAAGGCTACAAGAGTTCCCAGGTTTGTATGAGGGGAGCCTTTTTAAGGAATAATTTTATGAGGATGAGTTATCTTTAACCACCAGACTGCAGAAGGAGATATGAGAAGCAATAATGACCCTACATCTTATGGGAGGGAACTCATGAGTTTATTGAAGATGTTCAACTCTTATCAGCCCTCAGACAGACTAGGCAAGATTTGGAAGCCCTCCCCAATTTGTAACTATAGATGAGGTCATCTTATTAGAAAAATCAGCAGTGAAAAGCACTATCACCCACTAAACAAGACTGAAAACATGATGCTCGACCAGATTGTTGGTGTTGATCTTTCCCAAAATCCAGGCTAGAAGAAACTATTACAATAACAATTCAAACCTTGCCACCACTATCAACTGCTCGTACGCTTGTTTCTAGGTAATTTTTCCCCGAACGGTAATTTATTAAATAAAGGGAAGAATTCAAGGAGCTGTATCCCTACAAACACCCACAATTCAAAGATCTATAGAGGGATTAAAGACCATGAGTCGCTGGATGGAAAAAAAAACAGAGAAGAGAACAACGCACCTGGAAGGGCATACCTCAGTATTCAAAATTAGAAGAAAAAAATATATTTTCAACGTTAAACTCACCATACCAGCTAGATACAGAATGCAAGCAGGCATCCAAAACACTTCCAAGTTTGTCTTTTTTTTCCTTTGAAAATTCTTCTACTCCTTTCAAAAAAATTCATAAAACCATATGGACCTAATCCAATTGCTTATTTCCATTTTCTATCTATGCTACATGACTCAAAGCTTTTAATTCTTAATACGCGGCTTCTTATGCAAGAGAAGATGCCTACTTACAGTGTAAATTGACATATCTAGGGAACTCTTCCTTCTCTTTTCACAGGAAGCATTTATTCCAAGTGAGATTCTGTGTCTTTCTAGGTTCTCTCAAGTTGCTTGTCAAGTAAAGAACACAACTTTTGTTGGAACCTCTGTCCTCCATGAGGCTTTAGTTTTGGGTATAAAACAGAACGGACAGCGTCGTGTAACAAATATGAACAGCAGAACAACAAAATTACATCTCTCCATTCCATATGGTATTGTCGATTGATATTTGAGGTTGTGTCAAGGAAAGCATTGAAGGTCTCCAATGCCCCATCCATTTCACCTCTTTTAAACCAGAAAATTCCCCAATTCATTGTTTCTAGGTCAGATATGCCTTAATCAAATATTAAATAATTATCCCAACTCTCCCTCCCCCAACAACACGAGCCCATTAAAATCAGAATAAATTGACCATATTATGGTTAGAATAATGAACTCCATCTTAATCCAAAAAACAGAGTATGAGTGATTGCAATAACTTGATGGCCAAATATGTAGGACTGGCTTACCAAGAACTTGTCGAATCTCATTCATGTCCAGCCGGAATGTGCCCCCTAGCATTTTGAATAGAAAATTTTCCATATCCTTGTGGGTACGATCATCCTTCGCTGAACTTGGTTCTCCTTTTTCCACCCACATCTCAGACATTTGGAACTCCTTTGAGTTTAATTTTGTTGGTTTGGTCGCCATACAAGAAATGTTGGATGAAGGTGCCGTTTTGAGATAATCTTTTCCAATGATGCTCGAAACAGTACCTCCCAAGGCTGGACGCCATTTCAGCTTTGACGCTTTGGATTTCTGAGTTGCTTGGCATGGATTCTGACAATCATTACCATCGGATGATTCTGAAGATTCTGAAGTCTTGCTCTCTGCATAAAATGCCTCTGAAGTAGAGGTAGATGTGCATCCTTGCATTTCATACAAAATATCACCAGCCATATCTGCATTCCGATCTGCCTTACAATAAGCAGTCGCTATTTCCTCAAGAGAAAATATCGAACCAAATGCATCGAGCAAAATGCTCAGCGCCTTCTCCTCGTCATGGTATTTTGATGTGGTAATCCCTGGCGCTTCCATTTCAAACTTCACAGCAGAAAGGGGGAAACCAATTAGAAAGACAATATTCGATAGACCTAGAAGGATAGGTATGTAAAGCAGTTTTTCTTTAATGCATACTCTGAGCTAATGAGATAAAGCTCCTCCAAAGTTTCTTTTTAGCAAATATTACTTTCCACTTTCCAGATCAATGATTTACCGCTCCGGCAAGTAAGACTCATTCATTAATTAATATAACACTCACATTAAACATAATTGTGGGTGACAGAACCAAAAAAAATGAAAGATCAAAAAGTATGCAGGGATAGAAGTCATGAAGAGAAGCTAACCCCTAGTGGGAGAAAAAGTTACTCTCGACAAACAATATTCAATCACATTGATAAAAGTTCATAGTACATGAAATATTTGAGGGCATGAATCATACTGTTTCTGCTCCTCAATTTGATATTTATTTTCACTTAGCAATTTTACTCGTTATAAAAATAAAAAAAGAATAATCAAGGGACCTTAGTACAAGTCCACATACAAATAAACGAAAACTTACGACAAAAGGAAATCTAAATTAGCAGATGAAACAAAATAAATCATGAAACTAAGGATAAACGCAGCAACGAATAATTTGAAAGCAACCATTTTCTCTGAACAGTGAGAAAACATACAATAGCATACTCCACTATTTCTGACAAACAAATCCAATATATATCAGCCCAATAAATATATAAAACTAAAGCTATACAAAAGAAAAATCAAAAGAGCAGTCAAGCTCGGAATCAAAACAAAATACAATGCAGACTCGGCAAATCGAAAAGAACCGAATCAAGAATCCAATAGCCGAATCCTCCTAATCAACAGAACCAAAATGAAAGTCCGCATTCAAGCCTAAACAGTCGCTTTCAGATTCGGGAGACCGATTCAAAAGCACATCCAGTCCCCAATCGAATTCCGAATTCTCGCTCCTTCAACAAGTTCCCAAGCAAATCTCTATCTAGTTAAATCAATAGGAAGGAAGGAACTTCAGGCACTTACCAGAACGAATCCGCTCACGACCTCTCCAGTGGTGACGACTCAAGCGACTGTAATTGCGTGATGTGCATATATTTATATTGATACGCAGAAGGCGAGAGGAGGAATGAAAAGGACATGAACAGTGAGAAGTTTGCCCAATAAAGAAAATAAATAAAAAAGCGTAAGGACAGCTTTTCGGGGGGGTTTTGGCGCTCAACACCATAATTGCGCAGTCTGATTTGATTTTGT
Organism: Tripterygium wilfordii; assembly: GCF_013401445.1. NCBI lineage: Eukaryota > Viridiplantae > Streptophyta > Magnoliopsida > Celastrales > Celastraceae > Tripterygium > Tripterygium wilfordii. The sequence continues at coordinate 6,957,909 of NC_052252.1, read as the reverse complement.
TCTTCCCTGGCAAGTCATTTTTAGATCCCCATCGTAAGCAACTTCCCAAGGAAGTCTCCTTGCCGCGTAGGTTGAAGGTTTTCTTGTAATTAAATGCAACGCTATGGACTAAAATACAATATCCTTCTCTTGTAAGGTTTGTTTGGGGTCAAAAGAATGATATTTTTTTCCACACGCATTTTTCCTCGTCACATGCGTTTAGAGCAACTCCAATGGATATTATAGTTTCAAGTTCCCTATTTTATTTTGGTGTTTGTGCATCATTGTATTGTTAGAGCAACTCCAATGGGTATTTGATTTCAAGTGCTATATTTTGTCTTGATTTTTGTGCATCTCTATATTTTCAAGAGAACTCCTACAATGGGTATCAATTTTTATACACTTGAAACTAACAACCATTATAAGAGCAACTCCAATGGGTATTTGATTTCAAGTGCTATATTTTGTCTTGATTTTTGTGCATCTCTATATTTTCAAGAGAACTCCTACAATGGGTATCAATTTTTATACACTTGAAACTAACAACCATTATAACTACCATTTTATGCTAGGGCAAATTTAAAGAATATCAACAGCATGCATTTGGGTTGATTTTGCAAGAGAGTAGAAAGTAATGACAAAAAAACTAAAAAACTATTCTCTAACCCTATTTCCACACAATCCTCCTCTCCTCGCAACTCCATTCTTTTAAGGCTCTGCACCATCTAATCTGTGACCAAAATTCATCTCTCGGTACGTATAATCCTTTTGTTATCAATGCCATTGAACATTCTTTATACGATATTTATATGTATAATCCTTTTGCATGTATGAATAGTTGTGTTTGGGTATTTTAAAAAAACTAAAGAGATAGATAGAGAGATGAGTCTTTTAATCAAAACATTATCACATACAAAACAGTATCACATACAAAATAGTATCTCATACAAAACAGTATCACATACAAAACAGTATCTCATACAAAACAGTATCTCAGACAAAACAGTATCACATACAAAACAGTATCTCATACACAACAGTATCACATACAAAACAGTATCTCATAAAAACAGTATCACATACAAAACAGTATCTCACACAAAACAGTATCTCATACAAAACAGTATCTCATAAAAACAGTATCACATACAAAACAGTATCTCACACAAAACAGTATCTCATACAAAACAGTATCACATACAAAACAGTATCTCAGACAAAACAGTATCACATATAAAACAGTATCTCAGGCAAAACAGTATCACATACAAAACAGTATCTCAATTGTCATAGAATCACAATAGCCATTTATATCAACATCTACCAAGTATATTAAATTGTCAATGATTAAAATTACCAGCGTTGACTCCAATCTGAGTTTAAGGGTTGCGTTCCGTGTTCAACGGTGTGAATTGGAGGACGTACTACTTCCACGTTCTTATCCTTTTTCATATCTGTAGAATTAGAATAAGCTTTAGTATATACATTAATAAGGCTTACAATTAAGCAAAGCTGATAGAAACATATATTATTTAATATGATTGTACCTTCCATCTCCGCTTCTAGCTCAACCTCTAGGGCAGCAACCAAAGCATTTAGCTGCCTATACTCAGTCTCTGATTGTACATGCCTAAGTTCCCTTCTTGCGGATATCAAATCCTTTGTGATCCCGGCCATGTTCCTCATGATCTTTGATTTTTTGGCCTTCATGGTGAGTTGTCTCTCCTCTTCATACGCCTTTTTATCATCCTCATGGCGCTGCCGGTCAAATTCTATTTTTTCCCTTCGTGTATCTTCGCGGTTCTTCACCAATAACTCCCAATTTGAACGGCTTGTTTCAATCATCTCGTGGAATCCAGCGTTTATACTCTCGCTAACTTGACTTGAGGCCTCTCCTTTCCTAGACTTCTTACGTTGTTTCGCTTCTTTGGCAGCCTTAGTACCAATTGGTCTTTGATCCTCATCGTTTCTCTCGTTACCATTCGATGCTTGAAATGGTGATTCATCCGTGATAGGTGTCTCGGGGAATGTTGGCTGAAAGTTATGATCGGGCAGCCCTGTCTCAGTCACTTCCCTTTCCATATCATCCCCATGTGACCCACCAACATTCCAATCTGACATTGTGTCAACAAACGGTCCTCGCTTGTCAAGACCAACTTCAATACCAACTTTGCTCTCAGCACTATATTGTTGCCATTTGGAGCAGCTCCTCAGCACCAACCAACAATGCTCGTACTTGAATTGATGATTGTACGTCTTGTGGAATAGTGATCTTGCAGCTCGTTCCTGTATACGATTGGGGAAACATAAAAACAACTATCAACTAACATTGAGTAAAAACTAAAAAGCTTCATAAAAATGGCAAGGACATTTTTCCAAAAGACAAGTAAATCCAAACCAAATATCAGTTCAATGAAGAATAAAAGGCCCTCTAATATGCAGAAAAAAAAGAAGACAAGATTAAGTTAAACATATCTTAACCCATCCATTCTTGCCCTAAAGCCCACCACTGCATTTGCCCTAAAGGTGCAGCACTAATGCCTTGGCATGCATTTTCTTATTCTAAAGACATGTAATGACAAGAATCCATAAAAAGACAAACTAGTATTTGGGTTGATTTTGCAAGACTTTGTCATTCGTACCTTTTCCCCATTAAATTTGATTGAGATATTGAACAACCACATTTATTTCATTTGCAACTTTTGACTACAACCAGCAAAGACTAAACTCGTTTGACACTGATATTATTGATTTTCGACTTCATCGGGAGCAGAACATTTTTTCTTATTATCATCACCACAATACTTGGCATTATCTTGAGTATAGAGGTACCTCCGATTCATTTAAACTTGCGAAGGTTGCAACGAAACTTCCCATCCAATGTCAGATCCTTATGCTTGGCCTAATGTATGGCAATTTATGGAGCAATATGTCAACATACAGCAACAAGAACTAGAAGAGATAGCCATGGTGCAGCAGGTTGTTGAAGAATTGGAAGAGCCCGAGCCTCCAAGAGTATGTACACGTACATTCATTAGGCGGGATCGTGTAAAAGCACACAATGATCTTGTTAAGAAGTATTTCGCACCAGATTGTATCTTCCCACCACGCATGTTTCGTCGAAGGTTTCGAATGAGGAGAGAGTTGTTTCATAAGATCAGAAATGACTTAGAAGAGAGTCAACCTTATTTCAGACTAAAATATGATTGTGTGGGGAGGCCGGGTTTCTCATCAATACAGAAGATGACAGCTGCATTACGAGTTCTTGCTTATGGCAGTCCTATCGATCGGGAGGATGATGCTCTTATGATTGCACAAACTACTGCGATAGATACAGTCCGTTTATTTTGTGAGTCCATCGTTAGCATTTACTCTGAGCAATACTTACGAGCACCTAACGAAGCGGACCTCGCTCGGATATTAGCTGAAAATGAGGCTCGTGGTTTTCCCGGTATGATCGGTTCTCTAGATTGCATGCATTGGGAGTGGCGTAATTGTCCAACTGCTTGGCATGGTCAGTTCGTCGGCCACACGGGCAGGCCGACATTGATTCTTGAGGCTGTTGCGTCTATGGACCTGTGGATTTGGCATGCATTCTTTGGTATGGCGGGGACATACAATGACATCTCTGTGCTCGACCACTCACCACTATTTGATAGGTTCATTCAATGTCAAACCCCACAAACTCCTTACGAGGTAAATGGTAGGGTGTATCACATTCCATACTATCTGACTGATTGTATTTACCCTCACTATGCCACATTGATCCAGTCAATCAAGCATCCTCGAACAGAAAAAGAGAAACATTTTGCAAGGAAACAGGAGGCCGCACGAAAGGATGTCGAGAGAGCTTTTGGGGTTTTGCAAGCCAAATGGGCGATAACGCAAGGTCCAGTGAGATTTTGGGATACAGAAACCATAAAAAACATTATGCAATGCTGCATCATATTGCATAATATGATAATAGAGGATGAGCGACACCTTGGAATAGAACCGTGGCAACCACTTGGTGGGGAAAGTATTCCAGATAATTTGCTTCACCATAATGAAGAATGGTTGGGAACTTACATCCATTCACGTATGCAACAGGTTAGGGATAAGTCAATTAACGGTATGCTAAGGCGTGACTTAATGGACCATTTGTGGACGAATTTCGGGGGAGAGAGTAGCCATTCGTAGTATTGATTCAGACTTTGGATGGAATGTTGTAATGCGTAGAGAACTATATTATGTAAAGTCATCAATGTTTGCTAGTTATGATATCTGGGAAATTTCTAACCTACTATGCATCTGTGTTTTGTTTTCCTTGAAATAATTGTCTAGTTTATATCTAATTTTTGACCATAATGGAGGAGTATATTGACCTGCTTTCGAAAAGATATGATAATAGAGGATGCAAGATGAGATTGGAAAATTTTTGGTACATAGAAATAGTAACTGGAATTTTGAAGATGCGAAATCATCATCCATATGTACTACAATTCTCAAAGTCACAAAAACGTAACAGCTATATCAAATCAGATAAAACCAGACAGTTCATATATAACTGTGTAATACCATAATGTTAAACGACACAATTCAATGAACGGATTTGTTGATCCGTTCTTCCATCATCAAAGTAGAGAGAGACCACCTAAATAGCAACACATTTCATCCAGTACTCAAATAAGTCTAAAGCGATAACATCCGTTTCTCAATACATATAATAATAAGTCAATACCTAATACGATGTTTGACAATTCATAGTTATTATCCATAGTAAAATTAAGCAATACCAAAGTCATTAACTCACATAATGAGACAGATGCAGTACCAAAGGCATTAAGCAATACTAAAGTCATTAAGTCACACAATGAAACAGATGCAGTAACTCGTTCAACTTGGATGTGCTGATGGTCCTCATGCCTACATTCCTTCTTCCCTATCTCCCTCAACATTGAACCTGTTTTCAAGATTGCATGGGCTCATATTGTAACCGTCCTTGTTCAGGCGCCTAGCACCACTTCCACCAGGTGAAAATTCGAGTGCTCGAATTTCTGAATCCATAAGCAAAACACAATAAACTCAGCCTTGATACAGTTTAATTGAAAATAATAAGTTGTATGCATTAAAAAAAACAAATTGTGCAAATGTTAACTCACCCTTATGCTCCTTATCAAGCGCCTTCAACTCCCTCATTCTCTCAAGACGCATAGCGACGAGCTCCTCCTGACTCAGATTAGGATCCAGCTGGGACAACTCTCTTTCAGCATCTGCAAGATCTTTCGTTATCTTGATGCTCCTTTGGATAACATCAAGCCTTGCAATTTTAATGGCATGAAATGCCTGTTCTTCAGCTGTTTGCTTTAAGGACTCAAAACGCATCTCCGAGCTTTGTCTCCATGCCGAAACAGTAGCATGCAATTTCTCACTTGCCGCTGAAGAAGTTTGGGAATTACCTGCAATTGTTCGTTGACGTTTTTCCTTGGCTGATTTCCTGCCTAAAGGTCGTTGTACAGGTGGGTTGGGAAGTACAGTAAGTGGAGGATTGTTTTGTGCTACATTGTCGTTGAGTCCAGAGGTTGGAGTTCTTGTTAAAGGTATGTCAATCTCATGATCATTACAAGAGTCGTCGAAGCTATGAAGTCCTGGACTAGATGATTCAGAATTTGTGAATGATGGCACATGCCATGGTGGAATTGTGTTCTTTGATCGGCTGGTACCAACTCCACCAGATTTGCCTACTTTACTTGCATCTCTAGCATCTTTTTCATCTGTGGAAAGCTGCCATTTTCTGCAAAATCGAAGTACCTCCCAACAATGTATGAATTTGAACTCCTTCCCATGGTCTTTCTTGAAAACTATAAAGCATGCACCCCACTGCAAAAAAATGATACATGCATATGGATAAAACAGTCAAATAATAGATAAAACAGTCACCCAGTGTTGTCCCCCTAAACATGAACATAAATGGCATGACAGAGAAACAAAATGCAACAACTCCATGAATTGTAATTTATAAAACATATATAACATGCCACAAATCCAAAGGAAAAGAACCCTTAATTTTTTTCTAACCACAAGTCCAAAGGCATAATCAGATATGGAAACTCTATCCTCATAGAGAAAGCTTTTTCAGTTTGAGTATGCATATAAATGAAGGAGATAATAAGGTCTTTCTGTTATAAAACAAATTTTCACGTGTAAAACCATATGGATAGAAACATAACAATTGAATGAAGAGGTTTCAAATTCAGACTTTGAAATAATATAATTATAACACCAAAATTACCTCGTCATTTGGGTTAGTTCCACTGAACCTGTTTCTTTGAACCCTCCGCACAATAGCCCTCCACTTTGACACATCTGCTTGTATCAAAGACCACCTATTTTCACATGCACGTTGTGCACGCTCTGTCCCTGGAACTCGCTCTTTAAATTCATTCCAGATACTCAACCAGAATGCATCATGAGCCTGTCCATTACCCACAATTGGATCCTCTGAAACTCTTATCCAGGATTCGCATAGTGCAACGTCCTCGTTTACCTTCCAATTAGGTGATTTTCTATTGTTCCATTGTGTTGACCGCGTTGAATTCTGAGTCGAAGGGGCTTGATACTCAGAACTTGGGGGGATTTGGGACGAATGTGATTGAGGGTTAGTTAATCCCCCAATTACAGAAGTGAGATTGGATACACCTGCATTAGGAGGAATAGGGCTGGGAGTATGCAGGGGTCGTAAATATTGTTGAAAATATGTTGCAAAAGCTGCTGCTTGTGCAGCTTGCATTGAAGATGGTGGAAATTGCATATCGGCTGGCCATTGGAAAAAGTATGGGGTAGGAGGCTGTTCATTGACAGGAGGGGGAGGGTCCATTGGAGCTGTTTGGATTCAGGACAAACAGGGGAAATTGATAATGGTTGCAGATTTAAGAAATAAATGAAAATGAACAATGGGCCAATATCGACAAATATATAAACATAAATTGAAGCATTCTACCATCTAAACAACACAAAGCATACGTAAATTTTTTTTGCAAAACAAACACTTTAAAAGATCCAAAATTAACGCTTGCCCATGATGATAATATGAAATCAATCCCACTGTATAATATTTGAAGAATACAAGTTCACCCTAAATAACCTTTAACCTTCTCGTTTGTACTGTAATTGATGAAATAGAAACTACACATGGCTAAACCCTAAATGAACCATGTGATTTTCACCCTAAAGCAAACCAATCGATCTAAAGCACATACAGATTGAAACTCTATTCTGGACTTAAAATACACTTCATCATCAATCTCATAACTACATATCTTGAAATTGAATAAATCACTACGAACAACCAAAATGGGGACAAATCAGAAGTAGTTTCAGATCTAAATATATGAGAAATATATGAAGAGGAAATTAGAGAAACTAGTATTGTGTCCATACCTTGACGAAGCGTGATGATGCGATTTTAGTAGCCTCTGGTTTGGATGATGGAGGGGAGCAGCTATTGATCTCTGGAATGATTGCTTGGAAGACGATAATGGCGACGGAAGCAGACAAACAACGTGAAAGAGAGAGATACGCTCACGCGAGTAGAAAATAGGGTAAATTTTTTAAAAAATTTATCAAATACGTGTCCCTTTTGGATTGGACTTGTGGGGCCCATTTGTATCCACAATAGAGCCTGGAAATCTCAAGTTCGTGGACAATTTCAAGTTAAACCCAATACCAATTTTTAACCCATTGTGGGCTCATAGCACTGGAAACCAACACCTCAAGTCCTTCATTTTCTTGTTTTCAAGGGCCCATTGTACATGCCCTTAAGAGCCCACTCTATAATGGTAATAAAATACAAATACTTGAACGACATCTACCATTTATACTATTTCCCTCTATTTGACAAGAGTTCAAAAATGGTTAGACACATGTCATTTTTCTATTGATTTTGTGGGTATAAATTGGGAATTTAATAGGCACTTGATATATGGAATATGTATAAAATTTCAAAATAGACATAAGTATTGTTTTGCACCCATTGTGGTGCTCTAGCACTACACTTTGACAATATAGTATAATTTCAAGTGTTGAATGTAACATTCATTGTGGATGCTCTTATGTGGTGTGTGAATCCATCTTCTATATGTATATCCAGACAACGAGCTTCCGATTGAATCCATCTTCTACTTATAAGACCCTAAAAAATATTTTGTATATTGTTATCACTACATTTTCAATAAATCAAAGTTTGTGCTTTGCTTGACATTAAAGGATTCGTTCTCTATCAATGAAAATAATCTATTAAAAAACAAGGAAATCTCAATCCATATCAATATTAAAACGAAAACTTTTAAAAAAATTTGAGTCGCTCATCATCATCAATCATAACCAACCCATTTTGCGTTAATGTGGAAATAATATAGATGTCATGAACATTGAATACGGTGCATCTCAAGAAACAAATTTGGGTTTGGATACATATACTATTATTGGCGTCTATTGGTGAACTTAAGAAAGGTATAACAAACCTCTTAAATAAGTTGCACATTGATTACTAGGGAAAGTCTATATCCTCTACCCTTTTATAGATGAGAGTAGATGGTCAAAATAATAGGGGAGAATTGAGGATAAGTCATTCATTGGAAGGTTTGTTCCAATAATGACAATCTTAAAAATCTTATTCCATAAATTTCATATAGTTTGAACTAATATTTTAAAAATGACAAAAAAATCAAAATATATGGTTTTATTGTCTAAAATACCTTCATATTCATCATCAAACAAGGCAAATGCCTCCTGCACAGGATTCATCTCTAACCTCTATCGGAAGTTTCGTCTCCGCCCCTCATGGTTTATTCAAGAGTTGTATGACATTTTTTTAGTGACTTTTCATCTCGATTTTTGTTATATTTGAACTAGATCTACTCATACTCACCACGAGACTTGTAGATCTTATTGTTTTTCTTCGATATATCATCACATCATTATTTTCGACGATAGCTGTGGTGATTTTCATTGTTTTTTGGTTCTGATTTGGAATCTGCAGATTGTAGGCGATTTGTTATCTGTTTCGATTAAATTGATATATGTCTTGCTCAATTTTATATGTATTGTTAAAATGTTATCTGTCTTTAATGAAATGTTATTTTTTTTAAGTCCCGAAATATATATAATATTTGTAGATTCAGATTCGATTTCAGATGAAAAAAAAAGAGTTTGAAAAAAAAATAAAACCTCAAAGGTGATGCGTCTTGGTCCGTGGAGTTGATGGTCACCGGTGTTGGTCGTATTGGTTGGATTTAGCTTTTTTTCAAACAGTAGCCGTGATTTTACGAAGCTTTTCCAGCGACTGAAGTGATTTTCTACTATAGGTGATAACTGGGTTTTGATCGGGGTGACTTAGAGCTTCATTTTGATAGTTCGTTCGTCGAAAACGATGGTCAGGCGACCAACTTTCGATATGGTAGCGAAAGGAAGAAGGAGTAAGAAGAAGGAGGGAGGGTATTTTGATAAGTTGGTAGGTTTTACCTTTTTTTTTTTAAAGTTTGTTTTAGGTTTATCCTTATTGGAATATGACTTTTAATTTCTGTCCTTATGTGTAAAAACCCCAAATAATAGTGGTAGAGCACATATTCTATTAGAGAAATGACTTCCTTATCATAATACAATCCTCTCAAATGTAATCCTATTAACTTAAATTCTTAGGCTCCGTTTAATAGCGCGGTTGTTGTGATTTTCAACGTTAACTCAAAAGTTGTGCAAAAAAGGTTGTAAGAAAAGCTATGAAGTGTTTAACAAAACTTTTAGATCATGGTAACTCATAAGGTGTGAAAATCATTTTATATTTATTATTAAAATTACTTGTTTGTATAAATAAATTTAAAATTGGTTATAATTTAATAAAATAAAATAAAAAAACAAAAAAATAAAAAAATAAAAAACAAAAGCCTCATCTTGAAGCTTTTGTTTTGCCAGAGGCAGCGATAACGCAAGCTTATTTCATCCGTTTGGTGGAGCAGCGCTAGCAAACGGACACTACATAACAAGGCAATTAAGAACGATATCTACAATAGTTGGCCATCTTTAATTAAATAAATTAACAACAATGAGATTTATTTTTCTACAACATGGTAAATCGGGTGAAAACTCGGCGCGTGATCATAAGAATATTGCTCCCAATAAAAATAATACTTAGAACCTTCCGAACCCCTTTTTTTTTTTGGTAATGTGGAATCCACTCGGCTATCCATCGGGCAACTGGCTGGTAAACCCCGGGTTACATGAAAGACCCTGTAGTCCCATGTCAGTTAAGACCTGGGTCAATACCCATTGCGAGAAGATAACGCAAGGTGACATTAGCACACATTGGGCTGAGTAAAGGCCCATATCACAAATTGTAATAATAGAAATACCCATGAGACTTAAACTCATAATCTTTCGTTTGCGCTAAAAGTTATCACGGTCAAATTCACCATATCAACCAACGACTCGTTTGAAAACACGGAACCCATTGAAATGTTTTGTGCATAATTATCATAAAACAGGCGGTTCGAGCAACAACCTTTTAGGGTCACAAAAACACCATGAACATATTTCAAGGACTCCAATTCCTTGCTTTCAGGCTAGTTGTTAGTCTCTTACACATCAAGAAAAATCTCTATATATAAGGCATCGAAGGAGTCTAATAATTTCCACAGCAAGCATTTGTGGAATGATAAAGATGGCGTCAGTACCAGCATGGATTCACTTGGCTTTCTTAATCTTACTATGCTTGGCAGTTTCTTCTATCCCTTCTAACAAAGCAAATGACGAACCTCCTCCGCAAAGGCCCAAAATGACAAGGCCTTTGGGCAGTATGGAAGGCCATCGTGGGCTGGGCCAGACCAGTGGACACAAATATCTTGGGCTGGACGAGCCTATAGTCACGGGCCAGCCGTGTGGTTGTAATTATTGTGGCAACTATGGCTGCGGTATTAGGCCTCCAGGTTATGGAAATAGCTGCTGCAATGAAGGCAGCACTGATGTACTCTACAGTGCGATCAGAGAACTCACCACTGCAATCAAGGCCAACCCTCACTTCACCCCAATCACTAAAGGCGGTGGCGCCGGCCATGACGATGCTACGATGTTTGCCAAACAACCATAGTAGATGATCATAGATATTAGGATATTTGTGCTACCTTGCTAGTATTGTACCCAGAAATACACAGAGCATGCTACTATAAAATGTTCTTGACTTCTTGGTAGGAAAACAATATTTTCTGGCCTCTTCAGCATAGTATTAATCATGCAGTTGATAACCAGTATCAGATACTTAATGAAGATAAAATAATTTTGGGGGAAGCTTAGACAGGATAGGTAAGTTCACATTATCTATTTACAGTTAATCCTAAGACTGTTTTTTTAACCAAGAACGACATAGTATAAGTATGCCTTTGAACATCCAATCAATATGGACCTAAACCCGGGTGCATGAAAGTTTCCACTTGACGACATATTAAGTTTGGCCAAAGCTCAGTACATGGCCGCAAGATCAGTATACTCCCAATGGGAATCAAATTCAGAACCTTTGGAGTTCACTATTTTATCGTGTTATAAGCACACAATTTGATCATCATTTGTGTAATCTCATAAGCAAAACGATCTCTGTGCTTTTCAGCTGATGAGCATTAACAAGCAATCGATAATATTTTGCGAATTGAGAAGAATTAATCGAACCATGCCTGATTTATTATTATTATAGGGAAGGATTATTACATTATCATAATATATAAATAATCTGACAGCAAAATCATTCCCCTTATTGACTTAATAATATTGAACCCAAACACTCAGCCACAACAACCGGTCCCAGCCTTAACCTTAACAGGTTCTTCCTTTTTCACAGCATCCTCCGCCTTGGGAGTAGTACTCACCACATTAACAGCTGGAGTTGATTGCACAGCAGCATATGCAGCAGCAGCCACTGGAGTACTGGATTCTTTCTTGATCACTTCCGTCTTCACCACAGCCTCCTTCTTTGGAGTAGAAGTGCATGAGCTCGCATAGCTCCTCGAGCCGCAGCAAGAACTTTTCCTCTCCATATGTTCAGCTTCACATAGTAGATAATAATTTCTTAAAGGGCTTTATTCAGCTATATAGTTCAGAGGATAATATAATTTTCTGTGGATAGCAATGGTGGTACTGGTGGTAGTGATAAACTATTTATAGGAGCATTGTGGCTGTTCGGAAACTTGAATCGTAGTTTTCCAATGTTTGTTTGCTGTTAATGATTTATGAAATCTAGTCGCTTTATCCACATCCCATTTCTATGAATTTACTATCCCTTACCTTGGTATCATCGATATAAGCGATATCGTTTCTAGTCGCTCTTTTCCCTTGGTGTCGATCATCAATATAAGAGATGTCGTTCGCAGTCTCTCTTTCCATATAGAAATGGAAAGTTCAAAAATCATTATATGGACAATACCCTTACACGTTGTTTGGGTTAAATTTTCCTAGTACTGGAGCCACACAAGCACAGTGTCACCCAATTTCAAGCACAGAATGTACAAACCACTCTGTTTTAGTCGTTTTACCTTCATTTTTTCACTCAACCAATTCCACATCTCCTGCTTATCTCAAGCGAAAACGAAAACTCCGTGCACATCCATTCGACTTCACCCTATAAATTCACTTCCAATTCATGCTTCCAATCCCGTCAGTGCATTGAATCGTACTAGCCAGAAATGAGAGCTCACAAAACTTTATGTGTTCTTCGTTATTTTGGGATTATTCAGCTCTGCTAATGGAGCAAACCCTAACAACGATGATAGTGTCCTATGATGAGGAGGAAGATCTTGGGTTCCATATAGGACTCGGAGGAAAATGGCCATGGGATTGGTGTTCGCATATTGGAGCCCAATTCGGTACTGGACAAGGCCCAAATGACGACGACATTGGTCTGGGCTTTGATTTAGGGAATGATGGGCCTATTGGTTCCAATGGAAAGCCCAGTACTAGAGGTGGAGCTGGAATTGGTATTGGTCCTGGGATTGCATATAGAGGCGATGACGGCAGCCTGTCCGATTGCCCTCATTGTCGTTCTGAATCCTTTAATCAGCCTATCTATCATTGTATTGTACACCTGTAAACTGCCTAGATGGCGGTGATTGTGGTGGGTTTGGTCTCCACCTTGATTTTGGTTGGCCAAGTCTGTATGAGAGGGATAGACCACACCAAGCAAGCACCCAGTGAAACAATCAATGCCCATGACACCAACAAAAATTAGAGACTTTCCATCTAAGCCAAAGTCAGAGGCGCCCTATATGGTATATTACCATTTACTGAAGGTACTAGCAGACCACCAAGAATTCAACAATACCCGACGGCTTATATATGTAGGGAAGGCATCCTTAACAATAATGTTATACCATTTTCATGTCTGTCCAATAAACTAATGATTCAATGTTTGAACAAACTAGTACTATTTGATATATGCAACTGTACAACCATAATTCATTGGGCTTTCAGGTTCATACTTAGCAACACGCGGATGGCTCTTTAAAATCTCCAGTGCATGACCTTTTACAGCACCAGTGCCCACCCCATGTATAATGAAGAGAACTGAATGCGATTCTCTGGAAGTGAGAGCTATGTTCAGCTGGAGAGCAGCTTCTTCAACTCTCATACCCCTTAGATCTACAGTATTCTTTGATGTTTGCACCCGAGGGCCATAAACATCACCACCACCTTTGGCCTCTGAAGTACTTTGGAATTTTTGTCTCAGTTGTACCTATAATACAGATAAATAACGGGGTTCAATATGGTCTTAACAGAAGTAATGTAAGTAAACAGTGGCCATATGATACGGACACAACAAAGTTTCACAATACTGGGGCTTGAAAGCCTCTGTGACAAGAATGGTTCTGTAGCTTAAATAAAGCAGCATCACCGAGGTCACCAAATCCTCCTAAATTAAACACATATGCACATGTTACCAATCTCTTGAGAATTTTACCTAGTAAACGAATTCTCACAGTAGACTCGTAGAGTATGCGACCATAAAACGTTGCACCCATAAAATTAAAAGAGAGGCAGCAGTAATGGCGAAAAACAACCATGTGAATAGAATAGGTCAATTGGAATAGAATCCGCTTACACTTTCTAAGAAGCTAAAAAATTAGCCATGATAGATACAAAGCATATAATATATCTGAAAACCAGTTTGAATTGGCATTACAATATCAAGGAGGACGCGAGGGAAGGAGAGCAGCAAAAACAATGTTATGTTGTAAATGGGATTCAGTGTAATGCATGGTAGCCTTCCATCTCAAATGGAATGCAACACTGAATTGAATTACATATGTGGTACAACTTGATGTACAATATATGGTTAAGCTTGTCTAAGATGGCAAGTATATTGGATTAATCTGAAAAATAGTGATGTCCTTAAGTCTGGGTGTATACCCACACCAAACAAATCATTGAATGAATGCCATACCCCAAATTTATAGGCAGAATGACGTGAATGCACAAGCGGAGGTGTGCTTTGCTATTTAGAGAATATTAGTCAATCTGCTGACTACGATAGGAAAGGAAAAAAATCCCTGAATCTTAAATAGAAAGCTAGACCTGATCATATATCTTGGCAACATGGCTAGAAAGTTATATAACAAAGTAACCAATCAAAGAATCAAAGAGAATATCTAAACATACCCGTCTCTTCAAATGTAGGGCCGAGCGGGTCGCATTACTGCTTTCGCTACGTGGAATAGCTCTAATATGACTTTTCTTTACTCGGACCTTTATCTTACCATATTGAACTAAGACAGTCTCTTCATCCTCAGGTGCTTTGACCACAGTAGCTAACTTATCTCCCAGTCCCTTCACATAGACTTGCTCTCCAACTTGTGGAGCATATGTTACATTAGTTTCAGTGGCAGGGAAATTGTCACGAGGACAATGAGCTTCAACTATGGATGCGATGGCAGACTCTGATTTCCCAATCAGTGAATTAAGTTGACCAGCATTGGCGGTTCTAAGCTGATCTTCAAACTCATGTACTACAATTTCTAACTGTGATTTTGCAGTATTCAATTCTTGTTGGACCAGTTGAGTTTCCTTTGCCGTCAAAGCGATCTCACGGCTATCAAGATCATCGGCCTCCTTTTGAATCTTCATGAATAATTAGAAAGAAAACAAGGTGATGCTGATGGAAAAAGGTCAATAATAATCAAGGCATTCCCATAATTCAATTCAAGCATGTCCAAAAATTCTGCGCTCATAATTTTATAATCAACATGTATTTGCTGAAAACTGATGAAGATCTCTGTCTTGACTTCCATGTCTGGAACAATTTCCAAAAAGACCCTTTAGTTATGAAAAGCCAACTTCAAAAGTTCATGCCATTTTCCTTATAGGCATCGATATAGATATCATACAAACCAATGAAATGGACAAATATTCAAAATTTGAATGGATACTATTTAGATAAGGTTCGTTCAAATTTGACAATTAGAGAAGCTGCAGCATATGTGATGACCATATGTAATCTGAACTAAATTGTGACAGAAATATAATTATCACAGCCACCAATAGAAATCAGGTCATGCACAGCAGCTATTATTGCAGAAAATGATGTCTTCAAGAATCATACCTCATAATAAAGATCCATTATTTCTTCATGAAGAGATGCAGCTTTCTGAACTTGAACTTCCAATTTCTTTCTTTCCTCCAAAAGCGACTGATACAACTGACCTTTCCGCTCCTGCTGATTTTCTGGACTCAACCTCTCCACCCAATTTTTGGCACGATCAATTATTTTGGTATCAAAACCAAATGATTTAGCAATACTTAATGCGTTTGAATCACCAATACTTCCCCAAAGGATCCGATAGGTAGGTAGTAGGGTTTCGTGGCAAAATTCCATAGCTGCATTCTCAAATCGTTTGTCCTTATCTTTCAGGCAGCTTAAATCGGAAAAATGAGTAGTTACAATGGCTAAGTTAACATGGTCTTTGAGGTACTGCAATATGCTTGTAGAAAGAGCAACACCTTCCGAAGGATCGGTTCCAGTGCCTATTTCATCAATGAGGACAAGTGTTTCTTTTGAGGCCACTTCCAAGATCTTACAAATCCACAACATGTGCCCACTAAAAGTTGAGAGATTTTGTTCCAAAGACTTCAATGAAAAACCCAAGTCAGAATGAAATGGAGCAAATAGTAGAACTGATAAATTATTTCCCAAAAACAAGGTAAGCTACTACCTGTGGATCTCCAATATCAGCCAGCACAAGATCAAACCAAGGAAGCCTTGGATGCTTCTTCGCAGGCAGATACATGCCAGCTTTGGACATTAGAGATGCCAAACCAAGAGTTTTCATGGACACAGTTTTCCCTCCTGTATTTGGTCCTGAGATTACAATCACACTTGTTCCACGTCGAACTTTGAAGTCAATTGGCACAGGAAAATCAGATACAATTTCTGTTGTATTCCCTGATGTTGTTAGACTGTTTTCCGCATTAAATTCAGCTGATACATCATAGTTGGACGTCATGGCATCTGATGAATTGCTTAGAGACAACCCGAGGAGCAGTGGATGTTGTATGCCTTCAATATCTACTGACAAAGAATGATCTGATCCAGTAGTATTTGAATCCTCACGGCTAACAGCAGTTAAAGTTGGACAGACTCCCTTGATCCAATGAGCATAAGCAGCTCTGGCAAAAGCAAGATCAACTTCTAGAACCCTATCTAGCATGTACTTCATTTCTTCTTCTGATTCTGCTACTTCTGAGGTAAGCAAACTCAAGATTGTTATTTCCTCAATTCTCTCAGAGTCGGAAAGCCTGACATCCAAGTTGTTCAATTCCACTGCCTCCCTGGGTTCCATAAAGTATGTTGCACCAGAACTACTAACATTTAGAATTACACCATCTGGAACCAAATATTTGTGGGAAGCCCTAACACCAACGCACATCCTAGAACGCCGCTGGGTTATCAGAGGTTTGTCAATGCCCCCAGCCTGAAAAATCTGAGCTGCAACTCCCTTCAACAGAGAGTCCAGATTTTCCATATTCCTCTTCCTTTCAGACCTAATGATCTCCAAATCTTCACTTGCTCTATCAAGGATTCTAAAAAGATTGCAGTCTATGCAAAATCCTATTTTTCGCTCCAGCTCCATCTGATAATTGCAACTCTGAAGTACTTCAAGTAGAGGATTACACCTATCAGAATCCAGGAAGAGAAGTGAGCTTCTACTTAGATATCCTCAACAAACTTGAAGGAGTTGCTACAAGCAGAATTTATCAGGACATGCAAGCTTTGTGAAATCTACAGAGTTATATCACATTGGCTCTTAATGAGCTATGATTATCTATCATTACAAAACATCTAGTATATGCCAACTTTCATACTGCTTTGCTTGGCAACTAATATAACCTATAACTTATCTAAACCCTTCACCATTGGACACTACCAGTCATAACTATCTAACAATGTATGTTTTCTTTCACATTTCAACTTTAAAACTATTGATTCAAATTTTAAAGCAACTTCTTCCACTTTGCATAATCCTACTCTATGCTACACTTTTAAAATTGCTTGTTAGACCTTTAATAGATGAAAGCACAGTGCTTCACGCAAACATCAAGAATTCTCAAACGACAAGAACGAAAGAGAGAACGTTACTCCAATTTCGAAAATCCATATCAAACCTCTGGGAACTTGCTATACCAGCAGCAGCTACCTCCTTCAACCTCTCAAACAGTGCCCTAGCCGCTCTCAAGGTCCGCCTCACAGCACAAAGCTCCCTCGCCGTGAGCAAATAACCGGAAACAGCAGAATCCACAATTTCTGTTACGTCCACGACAGCTGACAGGTCCAGTGGCTCAGCCTCACACTGCATCACCTCCATCACAGCGACAGCCGCAGCAGTCTGATTCAAAAGCTTCCGGCTCTCCTCCAGAGTTCGGCCAAAAGGAACATTGGCGCTTTGGGCAGTGGAACGGCCCATGGAGGTCGAGGTGAAGGAGGAGAGTTGGTCGCAGACTGAGCCCCATTCTAAGATTTTTAGGGTTTCGAGTTGAAGGGATTTAGAGAGAGCGAGTGGAGATGATTGTGACTCAGGCGAGCTGGAGAAACAGAGGATGGATTTCGGTTTCCAGATTTTGGAGAAGAAAATCACAGGCCTGTTGACGGAGATGGACTGATTGCAAAACTGCATCGAAGATTCAATTCAATCCAATGTCGCTTCAATCTTCTGGGTTTATATTGTGCATCTTATCCATCCATTTCAGTTTTTTGCAGTTGGATTATATATCTATTGGGGGCATTTTGGACTTAAAAAAATCAAACTAGCCGTTTTTCTCTCAGGCGTGCTGAAAACCCCGACCCAGCCCGTATAGAGGTGCTGAGCCGGGCCAATCACGGCCACAAACGGGCCGGGCCGGGCCGTCCGGGGCCAACTGGCCCGGCCTGTTTGAGACCTCTAAGCACAAGTACCTCGTAGCTTTTCTAAACTCTCTTTTACTGCCCATTCTCACTTGAAGGACCAAATTCATCCCTGACATCTGTCGCGACAAAATTCGCGCTCTCTTCGCAGTTTAGCATTGCGTTCGTACAGAAGTCCTCCATCGCCTTTCTGATAATTCCAGCATATCACATTGAGGACGCTCGTAGATTGTAGTCATCTTCGTTTTCCTCCTTCTTTTGTAATATTGTTTCGCGTTGGATTTCTGATTACTGTGCAATCGCTGTTTAATTCCTGCGAAAACCCTAGAAATTCCACCAGAATGCCTCAGGTGAAGATCATCGCCAAGAATTTCATGGATATGGTGGCGTCTCTACCCGCCATGAAGCTTGCCAAGTTATACGAGAATGAATTCATTTGCGAAGCCATCCTCAGGTCCTTATTCAGCCGTTACTCCTTGTCTTATTCTCTTTTGGTTTATGCTTCTATTGTTATTGATAGTTGTCAAGAGGCGATTATTTCAATATGAGTAATGCTTAACTTCCTTGCTATATTTGTATAATTCTATTGAATTATGCTGTATCTATATGTTTATTGTTGGTTTTTTTTTCCTTCCTAACGACCATAAGTTTGTGGTTAGATCACTACCGCCTCTGGCGAAGAAGTATGTGTTGCAGATGTTGTACCTTGAAGTTCCAGTGACCGGGAAAATGCTGGAGGAGTGGGTGCTTGCTGAGGGTTTCTCCAAGCACAAAGTAGCAATTGATAGATTGATTCAGCTAAGAGTTTTTACAGAAACTGATGACAGGTATCCTCTGCCCTGTCCCATGGCTTGATATTGTGCAAAGTTATAGGGATGAAACGTGTGTTATGAGAGCCATGACCTAGATTAGAAGAATTTCCTTGAGCATTATCAACCCTCGCTGCAGAAATATTTTTTTTTCCCTGCATTCTGCACTTTTGGAGTGGTTGGGATTTGTTTCTAAGCTAAATTTGAAGCTTAATTCGCCAGAGTTGGATAACAGTCTGTTATTTCTTATTCTTTGTTTTTTGGATTGTTGGTGGATATGCTATTATGCTGCAAGGTTGGTTTGGTTTGTTTTGACCAGTTTCCCATGCCAGCGTTAAATATTTCGCATTTTCTAGTTTTCTTTTTATTCTCATTTTCACTTAAAAAGAGAAGTTTTTTTCTTCTATTCTTATGCCTCTTCACTTTTTGTGGTTAGATAAATTTTTTTTTTCATTTGCCTGATAAGTAGCCCTGTTGACCTGTGCTCTTTTAAATCCTGCTGCATGTTTTTGCATAACCAAGTCTTCGAATTATAACCTGCATAACCTGTAACGTTTTGTAAGAGCACATCTTGCAGTTAAATTGCTTGTACGTGACTCATTCTGCAAAGTTGAACCAGCTGTTTATCCCACCCTTGAGAAGTAGCATTTTCCATGTTATACGTCGAACTACCTATTTTTTCCTTGTGATGATTTTTATTCTTCTTACAGAAAAAAGGAAACCACTTACAGACTAAATCCGAAGTTTCAGACTAATCTTCAGAAGCATCTAGTACACGGGTGAGTTTTTGGTTTAATATTATGGTGTTCTATACTGTATGGTTAACTAATGACTGTATTTTCGTTTGTTGTTGAGGTTTTAATGTTTCTTATCTTCCTTTATGTATACTATTGTATATTATCTCTTTACGATTACGTATTCTGTTACTTCTGTATAGCCGCAACGGTAAGATATCTGTATTTATTCTTTGATTGTTGAGGAAATATAATTTTCTGACACAAGTAATCCGAGAGGAAATGGCAGACTATCAAATATCTTTGTTTGTTTTCTGATTTTTATTACTGTATCCACCCAACATCATAATCAGGCAACTATCGCTACCTAATTGATTTGATGTATCTTCACGTTTAATCTATGTTATATTCTCTGCTTTCCTCTTTATGGATCTGTTTACTCATATTTCAAAAATTTTGATTTACCAAGAGCTTGCCTAGTTATGACAAAGTCTATATGTGATTGACTATCGTGTCAATGATATTACTGAACCAATGCATGGATACTACAGTGGAGTTTTGCCAAGGGAACCAATGCCTCCAAATGTTACCGTGAGGCTCCCAAGCTTGGAGGATCTTGAGGCCTATGCCCTTGGACAATGGGAGGTGTGATCTTCATCTATCTGTTGCTGTTTTCTTGGTTGCGCATATGTGTTCATGGAAACTTTTTTCTGGTCCTCATTTATCATGGTTTGTTATTAGTTTAATGATTTAGGCTAGTTTCTAATGACTTGCAGTTCTGTTAAACCAGTGTTTCTTATTGCAACTGATAAGCTCGGCCCAGGCTGAAAAGCTGACTAACTTCAGCTCTTCTATGATGAAAGTTTTTCAGCGAGGTCTATTGACTCAGAGGTAACATTCTGGGGGCATATATGGCCTCATCTTCTTTTCTGCGTTGGACGTTGAGGATCTTTGATCTCACAATCGGTTCTTACAATATAGTGCAACTTTTGCAGGGATAAAGAAGCCCCTAGATTAACTGAGAGTGGTTTTCAGTTTTTGGTATGTTTTGCATGACTCATTGACCATTTAAATCTTATTTTGTGTCTTACTAGCATGTTTTCATCCACGTAAACTGCAGTTGATGGATACGAATGCACAACTTTGGTACATCATGAGAGAGTATATTTCAAATTCCGAGGTGAGTTCTTCATAGGATTTCATTCTTATTGGCAGCAAACCTTTTGCTTGTATGTTAGTGATGTGCAAAAGGAGTTGGTCTTAAATAGTAGAAAAAAGATTGTAAATTTGAATGAAGAAAAGTGATTCATCTGTGCAACCCAGTTAGCTAAGTGTTAAGGCTTGTTTCAAAAGGATGACCTTTTAATCGCTGCACCCTCGCTTTGGATATCTGCGTTCTACATTTTTCATTGTCCTAAATTTCCTGCACTTCTAATCAAAATTAAAAGGTCTTGATATCGTTTTGCCTGCAGAGCAGCAACCAATTCTGGTTTACAGACTTCCTTCATCTGCAGCATAAAAGCCACCTAATGCTACAATTATAATAGGTCCCAGTAATTTTTCAGATTCTCTTTATCATGATAAATTTTGGATTAAGGCATGTAAAATAGAGATAACTATTGATTTTAATCAATGCTTCGCAAGAGCATATCGTAGTAGTTTCCTATGTTAATTTATAAGCTCTGGGTTTTTCACATATTGGTCTTGATGATGTTTTAGACTCTTTTGCTGCCTGCATTCCGTTATTAAGTCTATCATCATCTATACATTGTTTAATATTTGTGAAATATTTTATTTTATCAATATGGACCAGGAACGAGGTGTGGATCCAGCAGATTTGATTTCTTTTCTCCTGGAGCTTAGTTTTCATGTTACTGGCCAGGTACGGATTTGTCTCATTATTTGACATTGTTCTCATGCAGATATCTCGTCTCTTGAACCATTGACCTCATGGGTCAAATTGGTAACTCTCAAATGCTAAGCCAAGTGGTGGTAGCCTTTCTGAATCATGTTGAATGCATATTAGTGATACTTCTCTTTTGACCATCTTTTAAGGGTCAGTGAAGTTCTTTTGCATTGAATTTTCATACTGCTTTCAGAAGTTAGCTAAGCACCATATTGTCTTTTTCTTTTGGGTTTCAGGCTTATAATGTAAATACTTTAAATGAGGTACAGCGGAGCACTATCAAGGACCTTGCAGACTTGGGATTGGTCAAACTTCAGCAGGTTATGTAGTTGCCCTTTCTTCTTCTTCTTTTTTTTTGAAGAAACTGCTAATTATCTTTCCGATTATAGGATAAAATATTTCTATGCCATAGTTCTAATTTTTCTTTACATTTACAGGGTAGGAAAGAGAGTTGGTTCATACCTACTAAATTAGCCACAAATCTTTCAGTGAGCTTAACTGATTCTTCAACAAGGAAACAAGTAGGTTATCTAGATGGTTTAAAATTTTCTAATGGTCTGTAGCTTTTGCCATATTTTTTCACCTGAGATTTCTCCAATTTGATATTTAGTTATTTACTATTGGCATCAAAACATTTTTAGATGGTGTAAAATTTTCTAATGGTCTGTTGCTTTTGCCATATTTGTTCACCTGTGATTTCTTCAATTTGATATTTACTATTGGCATCAAATCATTTTTCACTACATTTTTGTGTCTTACAGTAAATAAATACATCTATAAGTTAGCAATGATTCTTATCATGAATTGATTATTGAGTTTGACTGATCATTATCTCATACATTTGATTGTCGTGTACAAACCTTGGATTTGATTGACCCAAATATGTATGGCCAGGACTTATGATGCCTCTGTTTCTTATCTCATTGCAATAAATTTCTTGTATAACCCAAGTCTTTTTCTTTTTGATAAAGAAAAATGTGACATTGGTATTTTTTTGCTACTCTTTCCAATTGTTTCCAGGGATTTGTTGTTGTGGAAACAAACTTCCGGTTGTATGCATACTCATCATCTAAGCTGCATGGCGAAATTTTACGTCTTTTCGCAAGGTATGCCAGTCAACTCATAATTAAATTTGTTTTGCTGAAGAATCAAAATTCCCTTTCTGAATTATTGCTTGATTAGGACATTGAGAGAATTATGAGTTGATTGCGAGAAACCAGTGAGTGTTTGTCAGATGGCTGGCGTATTTTGACGGGAAGAAATAGTTGGAGTTTAGCTTGGGTATGGTTCGTCATTGTTTTTTGTGTGGTTATGGTCATAAAAGAACAACCAAGCCACATTTGATGTGGAGTACTCAATCTCAAAGCTTGGTAATAGAAACTTAGAGAATCATTATTCAAAATCTGCAAATGACTGTCTTTACCATGTTGATTACATGCTTGGTTTTGGAACTCTGTATAATTGTTTGTATTTTTTGCCTGAAGAAACAATTTGTAACTTGTATGCAGGGTAGAGTACGAACTTCCAAACCTCATAGTTTCAGCAATAACAAAAGAGAGTCTGTATAATGCTTTTGAAAATGGCATTACAGCAGACCAGGTGATCTTTATATATATATATATTCAATTAGTCTAAAATTTGGTGCTTCCACTGTCCATTTAAGAACTGGCAATTTTCTATCATCTATGACTTAGCAAGGGAAATGATAGCATTAGTGGAGGAAGCTTGAATACGATGGTTTCTGGTTTTCATTGGAATGTTATATTAATTAGGGAAGCAATGGATTGGGAGTTGAAGGAGTCAATATTTTTTTTTCATATGATTTATAAAGTTGTTCCAGAAAGTCACATGGAGGATTCCCTTTTCAGAAAAGTCTTGGTCAAAACTTACTATTAAGCTCTTGCATTTGGAAGAGAATGAAAGAAAATTTTCCCATGGAACGCTATTCGGAGACAATTTTTTTTTACAAAAATGGCTTCTTTTGTTTTGAGATTCGCACTATTTACAATCTATGGAAAAGAAAACACATATTGACCAGTGTTGCTCACTTCATTAAAATGAGGGGAATTTTTAATTCACTCTGTTCTCCATTGTGTTTTGCTTCACCTCAGCATTCTTTTGGACCAAGGGGGTGGTTGAATAGTTTATAAATCCTCCTCTGAAGTGTCTTATCAAGCATAAAATAAAATCCGCTGAAGTAGTGGCAATCTGAAATGTCATCATCTTTGATTCTTTGTTTCTATTCTATGATTCTGGATGCCGTCTTTTGCTTCTTTTAACACCTGAACCTTTTTATTTGTAGATAATTTCATTTCTTCAGCAGAATGCACATGCTCGTGTAGCAGAGAGAATGCCCTCCGTGCCTGAAAATGTCACAGATCAGGTCATTATTCTTTTTCATGTATAAATATGCATTTAATAAATTAGACTAAGCAGCTCCTATCATTGAGTTTCACATAAATTTTGTATGCACTGAAAATCGATCTCGATGAAGTCCATTGAAGCTTATTCATATTTTAATATTTGCCAGCTGCACAGGTGGTGTTTTTGTTATGTTGTTTTCCTTTTGCCTTCTCACAATTTACGAATTGGTGACAGGTAAGGCTGTGGGAATCAGATATGAATAGGATTGAGATGACCCCTGCACATTTTTATGATGAATTCCCCTCCAGGGTAATCTCAAACTCTCCACTGCCAAGTTCATTTTTGTTAAACGACCCCATTGTTTGGAATGCAGACTTCGATGATGATGATGAGATTTCTCATTCTCATTCTTTTTTCTCCTCCTCTATCTTGCAGGATATTTTTGAGGGTGCTTGTGACTATGCCCGAGAATTAGGTGGCTTGCTATGGGAAGATTCGAAGAAGATGCGTCTTGTCGTCAATACAGAAATACACCTGAATATGCGAGAGTTTCTTCGTGGACAAAAATGAGACCAAATTTATTTAAAAATGAACTATACAGAATTCACACGATCAGGCATGATAATGAGAGGTCTGGTGAAGATATGTTGGGCTGTCGACTTCTAAGTTATAACAGTTGTTTGGGCCAGAGTGGTATTGGGTTTGGATCTCCCGATGAAGTTGTAACAGAAAGTATAAATCTATTGAAAATTTTGGTCGCAATGCCTTATAATCATGAAGAGGTTTTTTTCTTTTTTCTTTTTTTATTTTAACGAGGAACATAGGTTTTGGCTCATGTAAATTTCAGAAACTTAGATCGCCATACTCTCTAAGTATCTGATAAATCGTAAGTATCTGATAAATCGTAAGGTGTTTGTAACGTGTTGACAGGAAGATTCATCCCCAACCAACTCGTCGTGAAGAGTCTATTTTAAAATCTGTAACCGTTAAAGTTAAATTCATTATTCCGTGGAGAATTTTTTATAACAGGAGTTTCAACTTTCAAGTAGTGAAAAAAAAGTTTATTCATATGAAAATGCAATTTGGTTCTATTGATACTTTTGCATAAAGTAAGCAGATATGTCGAGAAAATCAACCCAGTCCCTGGGGTACTTTTTTTCTTAACTATGATGCTTGATATATTTTGTCTTAGTTTTTTCCCCTAAAAAAGTTTTGCTGGGATATTTAATTAGTCTTCAGAGATAATTTACACAAGTTTATGAGTTGAAAAGATTGGCATATCCCTGTAGAAGATGGATTCAATTGAGAAAACGACACATAGAAGGAACAAATTGTTGTGGCTCGGAGAGGACGTTCAGAACTGAAGATGTAACTTCTTGTTCTTTGATACCCATAACTGCGAACCTTGCCATCGTTTGTATTTTCTGCATTTCACTTCACGACAAAAAGAAAATGAGGTCTCATTTGGTTGAGAAGACAAATATACAATTTCTAAGAAATTTCCCAAGTCTCAATCATTCACCAATTCGTACTATACAACACACAACATTCTCTCTTTTTTTTTACACCATACAAACTTGTTATTTGGACATCCGATATAGGTCTAAACTCGGACCGTCATGCCTTCGCTCAAAGAAGTTTCCTACCCGACAAACAGGATAATCGAACTCATCACCTCCCGAGTTCTTACTATTTAAACAAAAAAAATTCAATATTATGTTTCCATTTCATTTCCTAGTCGTATCTTAGTAAGACACATTTTCTTCAAAATTTAGGAGAAGTATCTTCAATAGCCTTTGCTGACTCTTCTTGGTTATAACTCTCTAGTTTCTTCAAGGGAGTTAAAAAAACTTGGGATCAGTATAATGGCAAGAACTGCAAGGACCTGCATGACAACATTATTGAAAGTTGTGAATGCAATAATGGGAGTGGTGGGCATAGCAATGATTATATATGGATTCTGGATGATTGGAGTTTTTCAAAGAGACATGGAAGATTCTACTGTTATTGATCCATGGTAAGCTCTTGCATCACTTCTACAGGAAAAATTAATAATTTCTGCAGTAAGTTTTTATATCTCTGGAACTGAATAACTAGTATTACTTTATAACAATTGCAGGTTTATAAACACTTTTCTGGTAACTGGTGTTACCTTGTGCTTCATAACATGTGTTGGTCATATAGCTGCAGATAGTGCTCATGGCTTCTGCCTCTCCTGTGTATCCTTTCATTATCCTACTCTTGCTCTTATAGCTTTACCCTTAGCCATTGTACATCTTGATTATTGACCTTAAATTGAAAACAGTATAAGGTGATGATCATCTGCCTTCTCCTGGTGGAAACTGCAATGGCAGCTGATTTACTTCTGAACTCGGATTGGGAGAAGGTATTTTTACCTCTGTAATCAAGCTGGGCTGTTCTCTTTTACTCATATATGTATTTATAGCCTGTTCTGTTCACCAATGTTCTCTTATATGTCAAACAAGTTTAGTACTCACTTTCTTGCACTAACAGGATTTGCCAGACGATCCCACTGGCAATTTCCGCGATTTCAAAGAATTTGTCAAGTCAAATTTTGGTATCTTCAAATGGATAGTCTTGGTGATTCTCCTGTCACAGGTGCTTCTAAGGCTTTCTTCTTCTTTTTCCTTCTAAAAGGCTTTGATGGACTGGTTAGAAAGTCTTATCATAGTTCTATTACATTCACAAAAAGCTTTAAAATACACATTTACTTTTCGAGTTGTTGTCTCCATCTGCAGGGAGTTTCAATCTTATTGGCAATGACTCTGAGAGCTCTAGGATCAAACCAGAGATCAAAGTATGATAGCGATGATGAGTACACTCTTCCCCGCCTTCCTTTCCTAGAACCACCTCCATACGTTGTCAGTGATCCGTATCTTGCTTCCAAAAATGGTGCCTGGAATGTGAGGATCGACTCTCAACTTTCATGATTTTTCTCTCTGTATTCACATTGTTGAACAGAGAGCTTATTACATACAGAGTCGGTTTTTCCCCTTGTATCGCGCATCAACCTTTTCAGACAAACAAATTGCATCAAGCTTCCAATGAAGATTGCAAGAGGCTATCATGATGATGATGGAAACTGCACAAGAATTGGATTGAAGCAACTAGAAATTCCATAATTTGTCTATGAGGTCGAAACAACTGTTTAACTTTGTAATTTGCCTTGCATCTATGAATCCCATGAACTCAAGCCCATTTATAAGTGAAAATTCTGAGTAGATACTTCATGAAAAGTTTAGCTCGCTTTTCCAGTCTAAATTACAGCTAAAATGGTTCTTTGAAGATAATACAAATAGTATAAAAATATGAAAAGGAAAAGGAAAAGAGCAACCCACCATGACCAGGAAAAGAAGGAACAAATAAATGGAGGGAGAAAAAAAAACAACTCAGCTTCAAACACCTATTCAGATTTCTTTGCAGTATTTGATACCTTCCTCTTCATTCGGCTAAAGGGTCCAACTGTCCGGTCCATAATATACATGTATATGACCTGGCTCCAAGATTTGTACGACGCTAAACCATCGTAGTATTCTGGTGCAATCTCCTTCACCTTGTAAAGTTTGCTCCCAGGGATTCTTGGGAAATCATGATGCTCATTGTGGTACCCTACACTCCATGTTAGAAGATTGAGGGGACCATAGTATGAATATGTTTCTTGGTCCGGCTTAAATACGTAGTGCTCTGAAATGAAGTGACCAGCCATTGGGTGCATCCCACCCCCAACAAAAGTGGAGAGGATCAAATAAGCAAAAGATTTCCACCCCCAAAAATAAACCACGGTGACATCGAGAGCGATCTGAATTGAGAAATTGATGAACTCCCAATAACCAGGTGGCTTTGGTTTGAGAAAAAGAGGTCGGAAGGCATAGAAAAAGAGTTGGAGGATAACCCATATAGATTTTGCGACGGCATTCGTCACAAGATGGGCTTCTGTGTGGCTTGGGACGTCCATATCTATGCCATCTACTCCTTGGAAGCGATGGTGCTCAAGGTGATACTTTTGAAAAGTAACAGACATAGGCACACCAATGGGTAGGTTAGCAAACATCCCTAGCCAACGGTTATAGACTGGAGTTGAGAAGGCTAAATTGTGGCTGAGCTCATGTATTGCTAAGAAAAGATTATGGTTCAGAAAAGATCCAAAGCAATAGGCGATCACCAATATCTTCAACCAGCCTGCATTGCAAAGCAACGTAGCAACCCAAAGCTGTAGTAAAACAGCCACGGCAATCTGCAATTCCACAAATTGTGATGTCAGGAAATGAAACTAAAATAAACAAAACTAGAAAAAAACTATCTCCACTCCAACAAATTGTAAAACAAGGTAACCATTGCAGGCCAATTGATAAACACAAGGTGAAGCCAAGCTCTGGATAACTTGCTAAATATGCTAGACAGCAAACACCTTCTTGTAAACTATTTACAGATGATTTCACCTTTTGTTTTTTCCTTTAATTTTTGTTGAAATTTCACAGGTACAGTTATACCCTAGAAATTTTTAAATGGAACTCCAATCAATGCAAAGATCAAATTGCCAATAAAGTTGTCCACGAGCCAAAAAAGGTCATCAAAGACGTTAGCACTTTAAATAAGGCTATCTCTTTTCTCTAGTAATGTTTCCATACACCAAATATTAACCCAAGCCTTGATTGTAGTCAACACTCGACAGCATATGATAGACATCAATATGAATATCTGACAATGACAGTCGGGAATGCTCCTCAGAGACAGCTTCTCTGATATTCACTACTGAGTTCCAGAACAAAGATTAACATTCCACATGAAAATATGAAGAAAAAAAAATCCCAAACCTACATCTTTTACATACAGTTACGAACTCCATTCAAGTCATTGATTAAGTCCAATTATTGATTCAGGTCTTTACATTTTTTTAAAAAAGGAGCATTGCTCAGGTAAGACCAGAATCTTAAAACAAAAATAGATCTGCATCTTCAAAATGCATCACCCCTTGATGATTGGATCATCAAAGTGAGCCACAAATTGAACAAACAATGAAAAGAAACTTGCCGAACAACAATAATCTTAGCCCATATGAAAATAAAGCAATTGCATTGGCACAAGCCATGAAGCAACTAAATCCCTTTTTATTTCTATAAACAATGCATTGCCTATAATTTTATTGCAGAAACAGAACCCACAAGGCCATTTTCATACAAGAAGACATAAAATAGGCCAATGCAGCTTATTCAACTTGAATAAACGGCCCCAAATCCACCCTGCCAATGCATTCACATTGTTTCAGATCTAAAATACAGATAAACAAAAAACAATCAAGAAAGAGAACACCGGGCACAAACAAGAAGAAAAGGTGAGAGAAGACCTTGAGGAATGCCCAAGGGTCAGGGCCAAAGAGGTCTCTGATTTGAGGGTACTGAGAGAGGATTTGGCGCCTCCTGGAAGCGTGAGGCTCGTCTGTGTAGGACCAGAAGAAGTCGGTTGCCATTACACCTTCCTCCTCCTCATCTCTCTCTTCCCCTCTCCCCATCTCTATTTCTTCGCCTCCTTTTCTCTCCCGGTATTTTTGCTTCTTCTGCAACAGGATGTTTGATATTTGTGAATTATTAAAGAGGGAGGGAGAGAGAGGCTATGACTTGGATAACTCTCTTTTTTTTGGTTTTGAATGCCGAGGTTTCGACTTTACAGCCTGGACTTACGTTTTGTTCCTATATTTATTTGTGGATTAGGGTATAGGGTTGCATGTCAAGAAGATAAGAAGGGGCCCAAGGATCTTAGGCCCATGTAAGGAGAATCGGGCCCAGCTCGGCCTGCTCGTTTGACGAACCTAACTCTAAGAGTGTGTTTGGATTGACGGATTTGGGGGAAGGAAAGAGAATGAAAGAGATAATACATTTCTCTCTATCATGTTTGATAGATAAAAAAATAAATAAATGAAAGAAAAATGATTTAATTTACTTATTCATCCTTACTTTTAATGTTTTAAGTATTAGTATGTATAAGGGTAAAATAGATTTTTAACTTATAAATAACTTAATTAGTCATCCATCCCCTCCAAATGACTCCATTTTAGGAGGAAAGAATTTTGGTAAAAATTTAATGAAATCTTCCTCACAAATTCCCTCAAATTTCTCCCCTTAATTTTTTATAAAGTATCCAAACAAATAAATCGAAAGGAAACTCCATTTCCATTCTCCCCAAATCCAAACGCACTCTAATTGTCCGTTTGGGGAGTGTGTTGTGTTTTGATCACTTGTGATGAGGTGAGTTTCGAAATTGTTTGCATGGGATGAGTTGAAGTGATAAAAAAATATTTGGTTCACCAATAAGAATATTATAGCGAGGTAAAGGTAAAAATGAAAATTTTTCGTTAATATCAATTAAATTTTGATTAATTTATTTTTATAAAAATATAAGTTGAATGATAAAAAGTGATTAAGGGTAAAATTAGAAATGCCCAAAATTCAGTCTATCATGTTGCACTGAGATTGAAAACAACTTCTTGTTGCTTCAATTTCGCTCTCACCGCAATGCGGTGATTGTAGCGCACTGCTCGACTACTCACATTTCGGTCCGAAACAGCCAATTCTATAACAAGGGCCCAAGGATCATAGGCCCAACCACGGAGAACTGGGCCCAGCTCGGCCTGCTAGAGTACTAGTTTGATGAGCCCAACTCTAATTCAGCAATTATTATTAAACGCAGGCCTTAAAGATCATTAGCCCAAGGCCCAAACATGGGCTCAGCCCAATCATTTCATCAGCAATGCCTCATGAAGTGACATGAATTTCGAAGTTCCACACTGATGCTACCAATGACACTTCTACTAGTTTTTCAACAACAAACCTGATTTTTCCTTCAAGTTACTCCCACCTTCATTTGGTAACTACACATAAAACAAAGCAACAAAGCCATTTCAGGGCTTTCATTCACTCCTTAATCAATGGTTATACCATGTTTTCTTGGAATTTTCATATCACTGCGACCTTATCCTGAAAGAAGTTGAATTCCAAGAACGATAGCAACTCAAGAAGAGAATCATCATCATAAGTTCTTCAATCAAGGCTATACAAAAGCATATACACATTTGCTACATACAATTTATAAGATGACTATAAATAAACCATCTCAACTTCACCCACTGGCCTGAGCCTTCATGGCGGAGGCCGGCGGCTTCTAGATGATCTAAATTTGCCGGAACAATCCCAGCAATTATGCCGAATCATAGTGGAATTACTCCTGCAAGGAGTGCAGAAGAGGCAACTTGAGACTGTTTTAGTAACTTACTTTAGGTGAGACTCGTATGCGTCAAAAAGGTTTTCTGGTACAATCAAAGGCAACTTGTCTATATACATGAATAGCCTCCTAAGGTTCTCTCTTGTCACTGTTGCCATGTCGATTATGTCCCTGCTATCAGTAAATACCCATAGATCGCCAGAATTCACCCTTTTAAGACTGTCACGGCAAAAGGGGCATGACTGGGATCTTGATCTCCTGCAAATATCGATATCAATTAACACATAAAGATACTAATCAAAAACAAAAATAAAATAAAATGAGACTAATAGTAGCACACATTGCATAAAAAACATGGAACATCTTCATTTAGTCAAAACTAGTATTCACCCAATCTGCAGCAGTGCAGCTTATGCCAGTTAAGAAAGATATGGATATGAAATATTTAGTTGCCTGTTGCTAATGCTGAGAAGCTCTCCACGTCCAACTCACTATAGACCAAAGCAAGGAAGAAATTAACTATTTCCTTGAACAAACAAACCCCCCTCCCCTCCCTCCAACAAACAAATACACATGATGGAGTTAACAAGTGCAACAATCTGAAAATATAACCATAACCAGCATGATTAAATTGGAGTCTCAAGTCCCTCAATCATAGTTGAAAACAACTGTGAGAAAACTATATGGGAATT
Source organism: Tripterygium wilfordii (assembly GCF_013401445.1). Classification (NCBI taxonomy): domain Eukaryota; kingdom Viridiplantae; phylum Streptophyta; class Magnoliopsida; order Celastrales; family Celastraceae; genus Tripterygium; species Tripterygium wilfordii. The sequence continues at coordinate 6,925,783 of NC_052252.1, read as the reverse complement.
TTTTAGAACTCAACAGCTGCAACCCACATATTCCATATCTTCAAGTTCTGGACTCAAAGGATGCAAACTGGTATAAATAGTGTCGATAAACACACCACATTGTAACTACTTTTCCAACAGAACCACCTCTCTTTCTTCTACCATCCATCACATATATATTTTAACATGCACAAAAAGGCAAACCTAATATTTCCAAAGGATGTGCAACTGCAGCATGTTAAGTATTAAAAATAGCATTTTTAAGTACAAATAATATGCAAAAGAATAATTGTCAAATTTTAGCTCAACATCTTCTCGGGTCTGGTTGCAACAAGTCTACATAATATCAAGAATTCGGGGTATTACCCGTGTGTGTGAGTACACATAAGAGAGAGAGAGAGAGAGATGGAATTACCATTCACGGTAACATTTCAAGCACAAGGTATGGTTGCAGTTGGGTAATACAATCTTACTATTCATCTCCATGCATATCCCACATTCGTCTTCTTTTTCAATTTCTACATCAGTATACTGTATACGATCCTCATCATCTCTTCTTCGATACCTCTCCATGCAGACCGCCTTCTGCCTTCTATCTTCAGTGTCGATATCACCTCTTTGAAGTTGCAGTAATGAGGGATAAATTATCGCTGGCCACAACAAAGAAAGCAAAGGAGATCAACATAACAACCACTACCAGCTAAATGAGACATAAATTTATACATATATATATATGAGGAATTCTCCTATAAGTACTTAAAGTAAGGACTTAAAATAAGTACAGCTTTTTGACCATTGATTTAAAACATGAGGGATTCAAAACAGTGGGTCCCACTAGTCATTTCACTTAAATCAATGGTCAAAAAATTGTACTTATTTTAAGTCCTTACTTTGAGTACTTATAGGAGAATTCCTCTATATATATATATATATATATATATATATAGCACTAAATATTCTAATAACAATCAGTCAAAACACTAGGTAGGCAGAGTTCTATGGCATATGTAGCACTAAATATTCTAATAACAATCAGTCAAAACACTAGGTAGGCAGAAACTCACCATAGAACTCCCTGATGCTCGCTTTCCTTTCATGCGTGGACATGGTAGTCGTGCCGTCCACATAAACCTGCATCAGGAGGCAAAATCACCAAGGTAAGCAATATTAATGATTAGTTGAAATATTTTTAATCAAAATGAAAAAGTCAACCTTATAAATAAGGATTCTTAACAGTCCGAGGGCCCCTGCAAGATTGCAATCAGTCCATTGCACAAGAAAAAGGAGCAGATGTGCGGCTGGACTGTATGACATTCTCATCTGTAGGCATGCACCATCATAATCCCTCGGAAAATCTGATGCCCTGCAGATCACAATTACAATATGAATCCAAACACACATGAACATGTAATGACACAATTAATCATGGAACCTCACTGTTATAACTAATTTCCCACTCCCTCATGTTTGCACAAAGTAGATGCCAACACCCAGCTATTTTTGGCAATTTAAATCACTTGCTATCAAAGTAATTAAAAGGACCAATATGTCTAGCATACAAACAAAGCCACAATTACAAGCAACTTTCCATGGCAAAAAATGGGGAATGTAGAACACTTGATAACCAGAAAATTGATCTTTTCCATATATTATTAGAGACTTCACGCCATTTCTAGAACGATGTGATTATTTATTTAAGTTACTGAATCGGAGTTATGAAGACTGCAAAACAACATCACCGCTTGATGTAATTATCCAAAATAAGTAAAATTATAGGACATGACGAGGCACCAAGACATAGCAGAAGCAAAGACACTCAACATGTCTGGCCCCAGAGTCCCTAAGTCAGCATCACAACAATGTGAGGGGGACGGAATCAAGTGGAACCCACGTCCACGTGAAGGCAAGTAAACATATTGTATCAAAATTAGGAAATGTCACACTACCCCAATAAAAAAGGGGCAATTCTCTCCCTTTAGTGGAGCTTCAATCTTAATAAAGTCAAATGTAATCCAGCAAAGATATTTTCAACAAAAGCAATAGGCGAACGCGAACCATGGAAGAAAGGAACTTAGACCACAATATCCGCTAAAGAAAGCAATTTTGAGCTAAAAAAAGCTTAAGATTACTCTTATGAAGGGGGAGACGAGTGTAAAGTGAAAGTCAAAAATTGGCCAGAAGTAACTTAAAAGAAATCTAGGAAGAAGATATTAGAAGGAATCAAATGTAATACTCAAGCAGCCATTGTGTGTGTGTGTCTGATAGAGAGATGTGGTAAATTGCTTTCAACAGAAAAAGAGAAACAACTATGCCCAGACACATAGTGAAAAGCATAAAAAAAAATTGAAAGCAATAATCATTTGATTTTAACCATCTAAGACAGTGAGAGCAAAGACAAAAACCTAAATTTGAGGCTGCAAGGAAATTTTGTTTTCCATTTCCATCATCAAACCCGTATGCACAAAAAAGAATCGTCATTTCCGAACAAAAGTCAAACAAAAACCCCAAGAAAAAAAATCAAAACCCGGAACCAAAAAAAGGAGATAAAGCCAAGCACAGACATGAATTGATACTTACAGTGTATTAGCATGTTGAATATCAGCTTCGAGCACTTTCAAGGAATCCTTGAACGACTTTCGCATAGAACCTACGTACATTTACCAAATTTAACAACCCCTCCAACAATCCAACACTTTCCCAGTCCCCAAACAGGAGCGAAAAAAACCCTTACCACCAACTAACAAAAACCTTCACTTCCTTCTCTCTCTACAAAGTGGCGGAGTTTCGGGGGGTTTTGTGGGGGGTGGACTCTGTTATTTGTACTCTGCTTCTATTCTCTTCTTGAAAACGAAGGACGAGGGACACGTGGACAAGGGAGGCATCGTGGATCTTCCCAATAGAACCCCTAAACAAAATTATTATTAAAATAAAAGAATAGTCCGTGACGCCTTATCCAAATTTGAGAGCATAGGTTGAATTTTCAAGGTTCTCGTCTCCTCCGCTTTTGTTTTTGGATTTTTGGTTTATGTCTGCCACTTTTTGCTCTGCTCTGCTCTCCGATAGCTTTCGCTCTACGCACCCATGATGGCTGCCCTTCTACTTTCTTCTATTCACGATAATACCTCTTTCACTTTATATAAGTAAATTGAATGGTTTCTCTTCAAAAGAGGATAACATAACATTAGGGGTGATAAAACTATATCCGATTAAGATGATCAAATTTATTCCATCAGAATTAAAACAAAATTTGATATAAATTATATGTCTAGGTCTAAACAAAAAAAAAAATTGCTTGATTTAAAATTGGGTCTGGATCCAAATATAGAACAAAAGCACTACGTATCCATAAACTTACATAAACATGTGGCATACCTACGTGACTTCTTTAAGAAAGTTTGTTTGGTTTTTTTAATCTATGTGACATGCATATCTGACTTGCCACCTATGTAAGTTTATGGATGAGAAAATTATGAACATATATCATTTTGGAATATAAAAATCTTATCTGATTTATTTGTTTGGACCTAACCTGATTTAGGTTATTGTCTGATTTACTCATTCGAATTTAAATCAATTCATGTTTGGTCAATTAAATACAATTCAGGTTAGAGTCTAGACTCTGGACTTAAAAAATACAAGTCATTTTCGGTTTTACCTAATTACAATTCTACGAGTATTTCAAATCATCTCCTCTAAATCATCCTCCATAATTTAAAATATTTATTTTTCAATCATTTTAAAAATATTTATTTAATTTTTATCAATTATATTATAAATGAACAAATATTTTTTTGTAATATTAATAAAATAACAATACAATATATTTTAAAAAATAAATTATAGATATTAATTGGTTGGTTTTTTTTTTCAAGATACAGTTTAATAACTTTGGAAGAATTTAGTAAACCAAACATCTTTTTGCCCTTAGGGGCGGTGTTTGGTTAGCTAGGTTTATTGCTCTGTGTGTGTGCTTGGGTTAAAAAAACTAAAACTCTGTTCTAGTCCGGTGTGTGTTGAGTCCAAAATTGTTTGAGTGTTTCACTTGAAAAGCATGGGTAAAACTCTCACATCGGTTGTTTCAAGTGTGTGTAGTATATAAGTCTAGCAAACCAAACATCTTTTTGCCCTTAGGGGCGGTGTTTGGTTAGCTAGGTTTATTGCTCTGTGTGTGTGTTTGGTTCAAAAAAAAAAAAAACTTTGGAAGAATATTATTAGGGAAAAAGGTATAATGAATATTATTTGTACCCCATTTTTTATTAAATATATTCTATTAACCCTTTAAAAACACACAAGAGTGGAGTGTACTTAGTACAAAATAGGATGTAAATAATGTTCATCAAAAGCATTCCCACCCCTTGATCATTGGTTTTAATTTTTTTTATTATTTTATATATGATTTGATATTTTTGAATTGTGTGTGATTTAACATTTGATTCTCATTCCAAAAATTAATTTCCCCACCCCTTATTGATGTTCCCACCCCTATTAATTAATTAAAGCAAACTTATTACATCACATCAATGCAGGTTAGCGTATACATTTAATGTATACTACAAGTTGTTCTCTGTACGAAGTGGCCCATTCAATCTTTTGAATTGCGTGTGATTTGACATTTGATTTTCATTCCAAAAATTAGTTTTCCCACCCTCTTAGTGACGTTCTCACCCCTATCAATTAATTAAAACTTATTACATCATATCAATGCAGGTTAGTGGATACATTTAATGTATGCTGCAAGTTGTTCTCTGTACGAAGTGACCCATTCATTTGCATAATCATACATATATCCAAACCACTGAATCATAATAGGAGACATCAGATAATCATTTATCAATGTCAATTGAACGATGTGGTTACCATTCACAAATCCAATTGTGATAATAATACGTTCATATTGAGGTGGACAATGCTTGAACATGAACGTATTACTATCACAATAGGATTTGTAAATAGTAATCACTTCGTTCAACTAACATTGATAGATGAGGATGGGATAACCAATAAGGGGATGGAATAACTAATTTTTGAAATGAGAATCAAATGTAAAATTACACGCAATTCAAAAGAATCAAATATCAAATCATATATAAAACAATAATGAAAAATTAAAATCAATGATTGGGGGTGAGATAACTAATTTAGGGATGGAAATACTTTTTCCCTATTATTAGTGGGGGTTGAAGCTTATCTTTCATAATCAAAATGAGTAATCAAGGATTTGGAGTTTGGATTATGTGTAAAGTCAAACTAATATTCACTGTTGAATAGGGTTTACACCTAGCCGAATCTTCAATCCTCCTTTTAACGGTGGGAACACAATATAATAGTCATTGTGGGTTCATCTAATCTAATCAAGTAATCATCATTTAGCACATAATTGTTTAATTATGGCACAATATTTAATCATAAAAGCAGGCAGCGATTACCCATAAGAGTGTTAAATTATGAAGTTATAATATTTATATACCCATTTTCGTAATTTTAAGATATTGAATGGACAACATTTTTTTTTTAAAATACCACATAGAATTACGTTTGTGATTGAAATAGAACCTTAGACACATATATGTCTAACCCAATCGATTGTCAACCAAGTCAACTCTTGAATGTACAACATTGAGTAGCATCATAAACTATTGGCATTTGTTAACATTGAGTGGCATGATAAACTATAGTGTGACATTAATTTATTATTTTGGTCTTTTAAAATTTTAACCAAGAATTTGAGTTTTATGGAAAGTAGCGATTTTGCTTGGTCAAATTACAATTATCTTCGTATTGGCAATTTGACGGATTATATTATTTTAAAAAATATCATACATAATATTTAAGACTTTAGGATTTAAAGTAGCGACATTAAGATTTAGTGTATGGACTTAAAAGGTTCTGAATTTGATTTTGATTAGGAATAATATCTTTTTGACCACTCGTTATGCTTGGCTCAAATTATTATATCATCAAATAAAAAACTTCTATACACATAGACTTTAATGGTCCAAGTTTAAGCTTATATTGGATATTCTAAGGACAATTTTATATGATGTTATTCTCGGTTATAAATTTTTTTTAAAATTTAGCGTTTAAAATTTAGAATTTAATGTTCCAAGATTTAAAATTTAAAATTTAAAGATTTAAATTATTGAATTTAGGTTTATGGTTTAAAATTTGGAATGAATACTCTCACCAAGAATTCTTGTGAGGCAGAATTAAGCAATTTTAGTTTGTTGTCTAGATAAAGGTTCAATTATGTAATTCTATCAAGTACTGTTTGTACCCAATTGTACGCGGACCATATAACGACTATGCAATCGATAATTAAAATAACGAGATAAGACTGACTCATATACTTTATCTGATGCATGCGACTTGTCTGTCCTGAAGGCTAGCAGGCTAGGTACTGCTACTCTAAACCATTATAGAATCTTTTAAGGACCACAAACATCATAAATGCATTCTAGATTTTCAAACAATAATCAAATATAACTTTGCAATAATAGAGTTAGAGTCAATTTCATAATCTACGTAAAATAGTTTAATATGATTGTAGTTCAACGCTACGCCAAGCTAATAAATAAAAAACATGGAAGAAAAACATATAATACAAGATCAGAAGTTAATGACGAAAAGAGAAAGGAACTTAGGAGAATTCTGAGCTACATAAAAAAAAAAATCATTTATTTTTTAATTTTATAAACGAAAATGATATCATACAAATTTATCTTTTTGACATCTGATATGGATCTAAACTCTCAAGCCCACACGCATAGAAATATCTCACAATCAAGGTATATTGAGCAAAATTCCAACACATGCCACAAAATTATTGTTCACAGTGGGAATCAAACTCATGATATTCTAAATCTAAATCTATATAATTTGATGTAAGAGAGATTCACCACTAATTTATCAATCAAATGATTAAAAAAATTTCATCCCAACTCTTTTTTTATTTTGAAATAAGAGAGTATATTCGAACCCTGATCATCTCAACTCTCTTATTGCATAACTTTTAAGGAGAAAGGATTTGGACTAATACTTAATGAATTTTCTTTTGTGACAAAGAAGTAAGTATCATTGGAAATCCAACGTAGTAAAAGCCGACGGTGTGCGTGGACAAAGAATAGGAACACAGTACCGCATAGGTTAGTGGGGATCAAAATGAAACTTTGAAGAAGAGGTAGAGATAAAAGAAGTGTAGATGTGGTGGGTCAACTCAACCACCAAACACTTCTATTATCCCTATCTACCTTTTATCAGTCAATTTCAACACTTAAAATTCTATACATTCATATAAATGCCTGTCTATTTCAAGATTTCCCCATCTTTCAACGCCTAATAAAAGATCTGTCTATTAGTCCATTCAAACAAAAGTGATGTGCAAACCTATATCCTCCTCCAGTATGGATGGATTTATTGCTTTCAAAATTTCTGCCTCTAACTGGTGAATATAATTTTCAACTATAAAGCCTCTAAATCAGCTAAGTTAATTGTTTTCAAGAGAGGACAAACATTGATGATCATTAACATTATCATTGATTTTGTAATGAAGGGTGACCAATATTTTATAGTGTTTTAACAATAATTTTCATTTCCTTAACACTCCCTGACATATAATTATATCATCAATCGTTAAAATTCTAATCTAATCAAGGATGGGGAATAATACCTAGATTTAGGCATTTTCAAATTATGATATCAATGAACAATAATAATAAACAAGGAGAAGAACTATAAATATATTTCTTAAGATTTCTTGTCCAGAAAACAGCAGTATTCCTTCCAAATTTAGGCAAACCAAGTTACCAAGGGGAAAATCATGCATTCCCTACTTCAAAAGAATCAACGATATCTCTAGGCAAAAAACATGAAATCACGTATCCGTAATCCGTATCCTAGTTTTGGATGGTGTACAAGTACCCATATCTTAATTTTTGAATGATGTCCGCATACCCAATTACCCATCAAATTTTCAAATTGAATAGCCCAACACTCAGAGTCTGGGTATCATAGGTTCCAATTCTAGCATCTTATGGATTCAAAATTAACTCCTTCAAAAATAGCAAACGCCGATGATGTAACTAATTGGCAATGATGCAACTGCCTTCTTCTTCCCCTTTCTTGTATATATTCATCATACACATTCATCAGAAACTTGTCAAAGCTAATGACAATTTACTTTCTGAGTGAACTTAAACTAAGCATTATCTTTTTATAAAGCACCGGACACTCAACCGGAAACAATTCTACAGGCAAAAAAAAAAAACCCGAGGTGCCAGTCTTTGCACTCATGAATGAATAATAGCCAAATACATACATTGAGAGCAATAGTCAAACAATCCGAGTTCATCTACTGACAAAAACTAAGTTGTATAAAAGATACTCTCAAGAGACTTATTGCCTCTACACAGGGATGCACTTCTTTTTTGTTCTTTATATCTTACTTCATTGAAAGTAGAAACACTTGAGTTCTAAGGAATTGCTAATAAATATACTTGGCATTTGGCAAGATGCCAGTCAAGAGACCATAAGCACTTCAAATATACCAATCACGAGACTAAGCACTTCAAAGAGAAAAAGATATCTCACAATAAGTTAAGAATCACGCATAGAAGGCAGAATCAATAATGACTCCTAAACCAAATATGCAGTCTTCAAAGGGCCAAGTTCCTCGTCCAAATCATTGACAGCCTGGTTATATGCCTGCATCAAAGATGACTGGCCGTTGTTGGATCTAAAAGCCACATCCAATCACTGAGTTTGCAGAAGAGTGGAAAATATAGCAAATCTGCTACCCTCAGATAATTTTTCAAGATATTTGAATATTGAAACAGTAGTATAAAGAAAATCAACTAGCGCTTCATTTATAGATGTTTTGGATTCTCCACTCCAATGTTAACCAAGCAACTGATAATCCTACTACTGCCTAACTAAACAATGTTAAGTCAACCACCCAAGGGTGGTGAGTTGGCTTAGGAATCAGGATGAATCCTTATAGCTGGGGACCCAAGTTCAACTCTCCACAACAAACACCCTACTACTTATCAGGTACTTGGAGGAATGGGGCAATCCTAGTATCCGGGGTTTACATAGGCCTTTGGCTCATGCTCATTCCTTACTAAAAAAAACAATGTCGTTTACGCTTTTCTCACTAATATGTAGGAATCGTTGGGTGTTAGCTAAAATCGTGCTGGAAAATTGGAAAACTGCCCACATTATCTACCACTGAGCTGCATATGCTCAAGCTCCTTAGTATCTCACTATTCTCTATAGCCCATTCGCTTACTACTAAAAAATAAAGAAATATAAGTACCACGAAATTCTAAGAATGAATAGCAAGACCTAAAAAAACATTTGCAATTTATATAGAAGGGGAATTTTTACCAACCCTAACAATGATCTGGTACGGGAGAGGGTGAGGAAGCTTGTAACCAACAAAGAGAACATTCTCATCCCTATGTAATTCCCTGACCAACAACAAAATAAAAACCACAAAACAAACATGTTATTAAGGTTTAATTAAACAAAAAATCACCAGAGATCTGAAAGAACAAAATTGAGTTACATGCGAAGAATGTTGCCAATGGTGTGCTCCTCTCTCTCTCTCTATCGTGAACGATGCTGCACTGATTATCTTCGTGTCCCTGTCGTACAAACCCTAGAAAGCAAAAAATTAATTAGAGAACGAAATAGAGAGCGAGAGAAAGTGCGGCATTACTCTTCAATGCTTCATGGATGAGAAATCGCTCGTGTCGGTCAGGCGCATTCATGGCTTCTCGCCCTGTATTCTGGCTTTCCTTCCCCTAGCTATTGTCTTTTCAGTTTAGAGTAGAGAAACCCCGCCACACTTGAAAATGAAAATTGACAAAATTACAAGAAGAACGCGCTCAGTTCGGTTTGTGAAACATCCGGTTCAACTGTTTGGTCCAAAACCAGCCGGCTATTCCGGTTCTTTGGTTTTTAAACGGTTTTGGTACCGAACCGGCGTCGGCTCCAGTTAACACTCAACTGTCGATTGCAACTACACAAACCTGAAAGCGTTGTTGCTGATCTAACGAGAGGAATCATCCACACGAGGTTTTTTTTCTCTGGACAATCTCCGATGAGAACCCTACTTCTGTCGAATTCCACTGTATATTTAACGAGGAAATTATCATCGTCTATTTGCCTTTTCCATTTTCCATCTCTTTCTCGGGAAACCAAAAAACTCCTATACATTCCCAGCCGAAAATGCCTCCAGAATATCAACATCCTAAAATTCTCTTCGTTCAAGACGTCTTCGACTTCTGAACCAGCAATATACGGTGGGTGGGACGAGTTGAGGCCAATTGGTGAGTCCGTCCAATCCGGTGAGTCAACTCAGCTGCGTAATTTTCTGGTTTCGATTGGGATTGATGACAGAAAGCATGTTTTTATGTTTCTTTTCGGGTTTGTTTGTGCTTTAGCCATTTCCAGAGTTAGAGTTAAGTCAATTGTGGTTTTCCCAGCTTTTGTTTTGGTTTTCGCTATCGGATTATCGTTTGGGTTTGCTCGTAGTGGAACCTTCAGCGAGCTTAGTGTTAGCAAGAGAAGGTCTAGAGAGGAGATATTCAGGGTTTATAGTGACAAATTGAGGGATGTGGTGGAATTTTTTGATGGAATTGAGGTTAAACTCAGTAATTTAAAGAATCATATACAAAAAGGTATTGCTTTGAATAAGATTACAGCTGATGATTTGAAAAATTATGCTAATGTAACTGAATCATTGAGACTATCATGTTTGGATGCTAGAAATATTGTTGAGAGTGCTATTGATGGTATGAGAAACTCTAATGGTGTTTTAGATGAGAATCAGAAGTCAAGTAGGAAAAGGAAAGAGCTTGGTGATGATGGGTTCAGATCATTACCATTTTTTCAATGGTTGTTTGGAGAGGGTTTGGTTACTTCAAAATCTAATAAATTGAAAGATAATAACAAACATGGGAAGGAGGCAAGTTTGGCGAATAATCAAACTCATGGAAATTATGCAACTCCTGCAGTTGAAGAAAGGAGTTTGAATTTGATTGAAAACAATAGAGAAAATGAGAATTTCGATTCTTTTCAGGGCCCATCAAATGGGCGTTCTTTTAATTGGGGTAGAGACAGAAGAATTAAGATGGCTCTGGAAAATGAAAAAATTAATGAAGGGGAGATACATGCAAGTGTTAAAAGATACATTGACCGTAAAGAGTATAGTTCCCAGCATAAAGAATTGCAATTCATGAGTAATAGTACTGTTCATTTGAGGATGGATCAAAATAATCCAAATGAGAAGCGGGTATCCTGTGATTCTTCGGATTTTAATGTCAGCTTGAGTCATATGGAAAAAGAAGCTGCCTTTGTGCAAGAGCAGATCCTCAAGGAATCCAGCAGATCTTATAGCTCCTCACTCGGACAGGATAATGGCGAGAATGAGACTTACACTTCTCGATTCAGAGAAACCATAAATTTTAAAGACAATTCTGATCTCGATGATCATAATTCTACACATGAGAATGAGGATGGGTTGTCATCTTCAATGGTTTCAGATGATGTGGCATTTGATAGGTGTTTAGCTGAAGCTAATGACCTTCTTAGCCAAGCCAAGGAGTGTATAAGAGCTAAACACGATGAAGAGCATGCAGAGATCATGTTATACAAGTCTGCCAAGTTACTCTCCAAAGCCATAATTATGAAGCCCAAGAGTTTACTGGCTGTGGGCCAATTAGGCAACACTTATCTTCTTCATGGAGAGCTAAAATTGAAAATTAGTCGTGAATTGAGAGCTCTTCTTTGTAGAAGGGATCCCTTACCATCTGAGAGGCAAGGTAAGACACTCAAGGGTGTTGATGACAAGCTGGCGAGTAAAGGCAGACTTGCATCTGTCCTTGTCAATGTATGTGAAGAGTGTGAAGAACTTCTTGTGGAGGCAGGGAGGAAATACAGGCTAGCTTTATCTATTGATGGGAATGATGTGAGAGCGTTATATAATTGGGGCCTTGCTCTCTCCTTCCGTGCACAGTTGATTGCAGATATTGGACCAGTAAGCATTTGTCTTAGCATTATTAGCTTCTTTGTAGTTCTTTTCATATATTTTGCTTATGAATGTGGCACTTGGACCAGTAACTAAATGACTGCTTACTGTAAGAGTACAATCTGTCTTTTTGCATTTTGTTGACTCAAATTCTGCTGAAGCCTAATAGGTGATTAATAATATCTTATGCTGAAACTTTTGAGCGACATTTTTTGAGTTTCAGGAAGCAGCTTTTGATGCAGACAAAATCTTCTTGGCTGCAATTGATAAATTTGATACCATGATGTCCAGAGGCAATGTTTATGCACCAGAAGGTATGTTTTCAAACGATCCTTTTTCTGTCTTTCATCTAAAACCATAAGTAGCATTGTACTTTTATACTCTTAAGAGAGGTGAGAATATCTAAATGACTAGAGAGACAGGAGAGTTGAATGAATTATATGTCCATGGTGCTAATAACCAGCTGAAAAGACACTGCTGCCACAACATTATCAGTGCAATGAAGTTTCTCTCAAGTACATTAAGGCATCCATTTATCTCTTATAGAGGTCTACAAACATCATCTTATTTAGAAGCTGCTGATACATAACTCTGGATCCATTGCATCTTTGTGACTATGTTTAAACATATAGTACCAATGCAGTTCAGCTGTTTTGAAATTTTTGTTATAGTCATCTATTAAATACTCCATATTAAGAAAGTATAATAACCAGCATGAACATTGACACGATTGGATTGCAGCTTTGTTCAGATGGGGTATGGCATTGCAACAAAGATCTCGTTTACGGCCAATTACTAGTAAAGAGAGGGTGAAGTTGCTGCAACAGGCACAGAGACTATATGAAGATGCACTTCAAGAGGACTCCAATAATTTCCAAGTAAAAGAAGCATTATCATATTGTATATCTGAGATTAATTTTAGGCGTTTGTGATTCCAATTTAATGAAGTTCTCTCTGGGATAGGCCATGTTATCTCTTTTGTTCTCCTCCTGTCTGGCGTTGGCGTAGTTTTATTTCTGCCTTTGTTCAGTAGCAGCTTTTTGTACGTGCAAAGAATAATATCATGGGATATTTTGTATCAAATAAAAATATGAAACAGACAATTATTTTGTCCACTAGAACCACCTCAACCTTCTCTTTGTGTTGATTCAAGTTGAAGTGGAGTCTTGAGTTTTATTTATGAACATAAAACGAGCCTCTTTATATAAGAACTGAATGCCTTTGTCCATTACTCCTAGACCCCAACTCGATCGTGACTCGTGAGGTCTTTATGCCAAATATGCTTTAAGAAAGTATATGACAGACCAGACCGGTCTTATCCATGAATTTGCATCTTCTGCATTGAGCAAACACACTCTTTTGAATAGTAGTCCGAAACTCCACTCAAAATTTATTGTTTAGTTCTGCTGTAATAGAGAGATTCTATTCTGTGTGAGAAGAGATCATGAGTTCTACGCAGGGGTTGCACTCACTAGCCTCCAGGGTGATGAGGCTATGGACACCCTGGAGGCTATGCAGGCTCTTGTTCCAAGTAGAAACCCCTCTCTTCGTGAACCTTGTCGATCTCATTGTTGGCGTAGATATCTTCAACGATCCGAACGCAGCCTACAATCTCCCGCTTCTCATCGACGGCCACATTGGTAGCAAGGCCAGCACTGTCGACTCTACTGATCTCAGCTACCATGCCAAATTTGTCCTGCACCACCCCTGCAACTCCATTGGCCTCTCTGGCCTCCTCATGCTCCCCCAGTCTTTCGGGTTGTCCCTCCCTCTTTCTGTTATTTTCTCGACTAGATTTGCTTATCTCTCTTGGCTCCTGAAAGCTAGTGTGTTTTTGCTGGGAGATATATTTGGGAGAAACTTTTTGTAGCTACATCAGTATCAACAACAGTTCTTGGTTAGGGATGTTATTATCAAGGTAAGTGCTTCGTTATGGAGTCTTTTGTGATGATTTTACACTTAAGGTTGTAATTTCCTCACTAATGACTATAATTGGTTTGAGCTTGAAGTGGTCAGGTGTGCTGCACTGCTTGTTGGCGTTCATCTAGAATTATACATTTAGTATTTTGTTTTCTTTCATCTCAATGACGATAACACCATGTTTCGGATAGATTTGTGGCAGAATATATGGTAAGTGCTTGATTTATGGGCTGTGATTCTCCATGGATGGTTCTCGTTCTGCTGGAACTAAGTGTTATTGGCATTAGAGTAAGTGAGTAACTTCAGCTATACCTGATCACTATACATTTTTTCTGGTGAAAAAATCTTCTTTTATGCATTACTTGAGCAAGGCCTTGATATGGTGGTTTTGCATGCGTGCTCATAGGTTTTCAGGCAAACAACCAAGTAATAGGGCTCCATGTAGTTCACCTATACTGATTAGTCTTAGAATTGGTTGTCTTCAATATATACATGGATTAAGATCTTACTGTATGCTTCTTCTTCAATATTATTTTTTTCCTTTGCTGCATTCAAGCAGAAATGCAAACCGAGAGACAGAGGATTCTTCTTTTGGATACATCGAAGTCATCTGTTGAATCCATACGTGCAGGAGGAGGGCATTATGACTTCAAAGTTGAGCATGATGTGAAAGAACTTGGTGCTCATACATAAGTTCCATGTGTTGATCTCTTTATATTTATGTTAAAGGTGGCTACTAATATATTTTGTGTGCGCGCGCGCATTTCATCTGGCATTACCATTTTTAGGTTGGTGTGCACTGTGTTGTACACTGATGGTGATGGCGAGCGTAAATATCTTCTGTTAAAACAGATGTCAAGGATGTTAGAGCAGATATTCAGGATGTCAAGGAGAATAATCCGGACACACAAAGTTGACTAAGATATGTTTGTCATGACATTGATTTGTCCACATGTGTAGGCCATCATGGCCGTCATTTTAGACTAGGAAATGTCTACATGTGTAGGCCATCATGACCGTCATTTTAGACTAGGAAATGTCCACATTAAGCCGTCATTTTAGACTAGGAAATGTCCACATGTGTAGGCCATCATGACCGTCATTTTAGACTAGGAAATGTCTACAAGTGTAGGCCATCATGACCTTACTTGTATATGTACCAGCACATAGACGAAGAAGAAAATAATAACACCAAAAATCGTGTGTTTGTCCCTGTTTTCACATGATATCGGAGCAGGTTCAAGAACACACCACATAAACAAAACCAGCAACAAACCATCTTCTTCCATCACTACCAACAGCACCAATGGCCAAGAACAACGACGGCACTCCAGAAAAATCTGAGATGACCAAAGTTCAATCACACAAGTATGACGACCCAAGCAATCCTCTCTATCTTCATCACTCGGATCAACCTGGTCTTGTCCTAGTGAATCAAACACTAAATCAAGACAACTACTCTCTTTGGAGTCATGCGATGCTCATGGCTCTCATTGCAAAGAACAAGGATGGTTTCATTGATGGGACTGTGACTAAACCACCTGCAGAGTCCGTAGTGGAGATGAAACAATGGATTCGATGCAACCTTCTTGTCAAAGGATGGATCCTCAACACAATATCACCTGACATTGGACAAAGCGTCATGTATAATGAAGACGCGCACGATCTTTGGAATGAGTTGAAGGATCGACTTGGCCTTTCCAACAGTGTATACTTATTTCAAATTGAACAACAAATTCATGATTGCCTACAAGGTAACATGACCATTGGTGAGTACTATACTAAATTGAAAAGTTTATGGGATAAGCGAGATGCTCTATGTCCTATGCCATCTTGCAGTGGAGATATCGCCAAGACGCTGCTGCAGTACCAACAAACACAACGTTCAATCAAGTTCCTCATGGGACTCAATGAGGTCTACGCAGCCGCACGTGGACAGATTTTACTCATGGAACCTTTACCTCCAGTCAACAAAGTGTTTTCCCTCATTAACCAGGATGAAAAACAGCGAGTTGTATCATCCCAAGTCTTGGGAAAGACACCGGAAGCAGCAGCCTTTGCTGCAAGGAATAGTTTCAGTTCGGCTGAAAAGAGATTCTCGAAGCAAAACAACAATGTGCGTTGCCACCGCTGCAATCTCATGGGGCACACTGCTGAAGACTGTCGTGCACACCTCAAGTGTGAATACTGTGGTCACAAAGGACACACTGTTGATATTTGTCGAAAGTTGAAGCGAGCCAATAATCACGGTGATAGGAACAACCAATCCAATGTCAATTCCAATTTCCGCTCAAAGACACATCATGTTGATTCCCTATCAGAAAGAACTGATACACCATCCACTCCTTACAATCTCACGGCAGAACAATATCATGATCTCATTGCCCTCATAAATCAAAACAAAATTGGAAACATGGCAAGTCAAGTGAGTGCAGCCACCACCATGAGCAACATGTCAGGTAACAAAGTTTGTGCAAACAATTTTATTCCAGATACCCAATGGATTTTTGACACAGGGGCAACCGATCACATGGTATGTTCACCGACCTTTCTGACTACCAAGACACCAGTCCTTAACCAACATGTACATCTACCCAACCATGCACTTGCTCTTGTAACACACATCGGGACCATCCGCCTTTCAGATACATTCGTTCTCTATAATGTACTCTGTGTTCCTTCATTCAAACTGAATTTAATTTCCATAGCCAAACTTGCTAAGACCTCCTTATGTTGTGCAACGTTTTCTGATACATCTTGTTTTGTTCAGGACCAACGATCGGGGAAGATGATTGAGATGGGAACTGAGCGCAATGGGCTTTACTATTTGGACGTTTCGAAGATATCTGGGTGTCACTCTGTCTCCAAAGCAGCCTCAACTTCCTCCAATCTCTGGCATCAACGTTTAGGTCATTTGTCCAATAAAAGCCTACATGTTATTTCCTTGTCTACCAAGAATATTGATTTTTGCTCTATTGATGATTGTGTTATTTGTCCCCTTGCCAAACAAACTCGTAAATCTTTTCATTTAAGTTCTATTACTACAAAAATACCATTCGAGTTAATCCATGTTGATATTTGGGGGGGCTATCACATTCCAACATTCAATGGAGACAAATATTTCCTTACCATTGTTGACGATTTTTCTCGCTGCACATGGGTTTACCTTTTGCATGCCAAATCAGATGCACGGAAATTCCTTGTTTCATTCATCAATTTTGTTGAAACACAATTCTCATCTTGCATCAAAATTATCCGTAGTGACAATGGCCCAGAATTTTCAATGCAAGATTTTTTTTCTAACAAGGGAATCTTACATCAAACCAGTTGCGTTTCCACTCCACAACAAAATGGAGTCGCCGAGCGCAAGCATCGCCACCTTCTAAATGTTGCCCGTGCACTCTTGTTTCAAGCCCAACTTCCCAAAACATTTTGGGGGGATTCCATTCTTACAGCTGCTTACCTTATCAATCGGACACCCACTGCTATCCTTCAAGGTAAAACGCCATATGAAATTATCTTCAAGAAACCACCCTCCTATATGCATCTGCGCGTATTCGGTTGCCTATGCTTTGCCTCCACACATCACCATCGCCCTACTAAATTTGATGTCCGTTCCATCCGTTGCATATTTCTTGGATATCCATATGGGACAAAGGGGTACCGAGTCTATAACTTAGAAACTGGAAAGTTTTTTTATCTCTCGGGATGTCATATTCTATGAACAAATATTCCCTCATTCCACTTCCGCTGCCATTCCTCCCACTACTTCACCTTTATTTCCTTCTTCATCCGATACTTACCAAGAACCCCATCCTTCTCATGCAAACATCCAGCCACCGACACTTCCTATTCATGAGCAACAACTACATTCCTCTCATACACCTGAACCTATTCCACCCAACACCACCACATCAGAATCTACTTCCCTACAGTCTCTGCCTTCCACTCGATCACAACGCCCAACTCGTGTACCCAGCTATCTCCAAGACTACCATGTAGAAGCTTCATTGCCCGCTCGATCTCCACCAACATCAACCTCTTCATTGGCTGGACATGCAGGTATTTATCACTCCCTTTCTCATGTTGTTTCCTATAATCAGTTGTCTCCCTTGTACAGAGCTTTTGCTACTTCCATCTCTGCCATCAAAACACCAAACACCTTCTCCCAAGCAGTTCAGGATCCTCAATGGCGTCAAGCTATGGATCAAGAACTTCGGGCCCTTCAAGACAACAACACATGGTCTCTACAATCCCTTCCCCTACACAAGAAAGTCATTGGATGCAAATGGGTCTACAAGATCAAACTTAATCCTGATGGTACTGTTGAACGCTACAAAGCCCGATTGGTTGCCAAAGGGTACAATCAAGTTGTCGACTTTGACTACCGTGAGACCTTTGCCCCAGTTGCCAAACTTGTTACAGTCCGCATTCTCCTCGCTGTGGCAGCCACCCAACACTGGCATCTTCGCCAACTTGATATCAACAACGCCTTTCTTCATGGTGATCTCGAGGAAGAAGTTTACATGTTTTTACCTCCGGGATTCGGACGAAAGGGGGAGACTCGAGTATGTAAATTACACAAATCTTTATACGGATTGAAGCAGGCCTCTCGTCAATGGTTTATTAAGTTGACTACTGCACTCAAATTGGCTGGTTTCTCTCAATCTAAATCAGATCACTCATTATTCATCCGAACCCGAGGTAGAAGCTTTACTGCTTTGCTTGTTTACGTTGATGACATAATCCTCACAGGAAGCAGCTTACAAGACATCGAAGAGACCACAACCGATCTCATGAGACAGTTCAAACTCAAGAATCTCGGTGCATTGAAGTATTTTCTAGGAATAGAAATTGCTCGCTCCAACAAAGGGATTGCAATTTCACAGCGTAAATATGCCCTTGAGCTACTGGAAGATGCAGGTTACCTTGGTGCCGAGCCAGTTAATACTCCTATGGAACAGAATTTGTCACTTAGCAAGAATGAAGGAGAGTACATCAGTGATCCCACTTCCTACCGAAGACTAGTTGGAAGATTGATATACTTGACGATTACTCGACCGGATCTGGTATATGCTGTTCATATACTTAGTCAGTACATAGACAAACCACGTACTCCTCATCTGGAAGCAGCTCACCGAGTGTTACGTTACATCAAGCAGGCACCAGGACAAGGAATTCTATTTTCGGCAACCAGTCTCATGCAGATTAATGCTTATTGTGATTCAGATTGGGCAAGGTGTCGTGACACAAGACGCTCAACTACGGGATATTGTGTCTTCCTTGGACATTCACTAATCTCTCGGAAAACCAAGAAACAACACACGGTTTCACGATCAAGCGCAGAAGCGGAATATCGCTCGATGGCATCAGCATGCTGTGAGATAACTTGGGTACGATACATTTTACATGACCTTGGTATTAAACATTCACAACCAGCTAGGCTGCATTGTGACAACCAGGCAGCCCTACACATTGCATCAAACCCTGTGTTCCACGAGCGAACCAAACACATAGAAATTGACTGCCACCTTGTGAGAGAGAAGATTCAAGCTGGATTGATCAAAACTTTCCATATTCCAACTTTGAAACAGCCGGCAGATATTTTTACCAAATCAGTAGGGATTTCACAATTCTTGGCCTTGATTAACAAGTTGGGAATCATCAACATTTATTCCCACTTGAGGGGGAGTGTTAAAACAGATGTCAAGGATGTTAGAGCAGATATTCAGGATGTCAAGGAGAATAATCCGGACACACAAAGTTGACTAAGATATGTTTGTCATGACATTGATTTGTCCACATGTGTAGGCCATCATGGCCGTCATTTTAGACTAGGAAATGTCCACATTAAGCCGTCATTTTAGACTAGGAAATGTCCACATGTGTAGGCCATCATGGCCGTCATTTTAGACTAGGAAATGTCTACAAGTGTAGGCTATCATGACCTTACTTGTATATGTACCAGCACATAGACGAAGAAGAAAATAATAACACCAAAAATCGTGTGTTTGTCCCTGTTTTCACATCTTCCGCAGGTTTTCAAGTTCATCGTTGCCAATCCATAAAGGTATGGTACCTGTTATGTACTGATGGTGGACTTTGCTTGTTCCTGGCATCATTTTGATTATATTATTATGACTTGTAACTAAGATCACTGGCATTTCTGCTTCCTAGTGTTGCAACATCAATTGTTTAGATCTCTAATCTTTATATCAATTGTTTTTCTCCTGTCCAGGTCCATGTTGTCAAGGTACGTTGAGCTTGACTACATTTGCCTAGTGTAAGTTAATGAGTTCGGACTAGATATACATCACTTCCTAGTTCCGCCCCTGCCTAAAATTTTGCCTTTGCGTTCACTGTCACCGTCGGAGCGGCTATTGTAATCAGACATTGTAGTTCGGAATTTGAAATCATTGTACCCAATCTATTGAAATCCGATTTGAAGTTTCAATTCGTCAGATTTGACACACGAACTCACAACTCTCGCTTGCCTATCGGCTCTTCTATATAATTTTTTTGGGCCTTCGGCTGTCCGATCTCGGGCTTTGGGATAGCCCAATTCTCCGTTGCTGATACCAAAATGTGGCCTTGTAAGAGACTAAAAGACTGTATTCGGCCCAAACTTTTGGTTTCAGAGAGTACTCCGAGCAAAAGCCATTGTGTCAGAAGGCTACAAGCCTACAACTAATAAATGGTTGGGCCTCAAGTTTGAGCCCATTTATGAAATTCTTGCTCGTTTTGTGTTTGGTAACAACGTTTGAAAAATAAGCTTCGTTTCAATCAAACACGAAAATAACGTACTCGTGAAATGCTAGCTTAAATCCTTAACCACAACGTTTCAATTAGGGGTGCATATGAATCGGGTTTAGCGAGATACCTCATCCGACCCGCATAGGGTTGGGTGAGGTTTTCTTCAACCCTCTGCCTACCTTATTTGAAGATGGGTTAGGTTGGGGTCAGGTTAACAGGATTGGGTTGGAGCTTTCTATATTAAATGTACATTTAAATGTAAAGGTTAAATGGCCATAGATATAAATAAGTAATAATATATATTTCTATAATCCAACTCAAGACATCTATATAATATTTATCAAATAGATTGTTTATATAAAAAATAAAAAATAAAAACTAAGAAATCTCTTAATTGAAAATGTACAGGTTGTATTGGATAATGGACTAGCTAGTGGAGTAATGGTGGTCAAATTCTATTAAGTATCAAAAATGTTAGGGATCTCAATAAAAAGCATTACAGTTATTTCAATAGTGGATCTTGTCCCTTGATTGATGTAAGTGTAGGGGCCCACAAAATCTTGTGATTGAATCAGACAGTGACACATCCACTATTGAGATTTTTTTATTGGGATCCATATCACTTCTGATTAAGTATTGAGTCATTTTTTTTAGAAGCAAATATTAATTTATTAACTATTAACTTACTAAGATCTATTAAGTATTAAGTATTAACTAGTACTCCCTCCGTCCCATTTTCGTAGTCATCTTTTCTATTTTGGGTAGTCCCAAAACTAGTATCACTTTTCTTCATTAATTAACAATTTTGTTGTTGTATTTCAAAATTACCCTTGTAATTTTAATGACCCTTGTTTCGAGGAACAAAAATACTACCATAAATAAGGATAAATTTGAAATAACATGGTTATTTTGTATTGTTGAATTGCATTAAATCATGTCTCTTTAAAAAGTTAAATTTTCAAAGGATGACAAACAAATTGGGACGGTGGAGTATTAATTATCAACCCTTTAGTGATATAGAATTGTATGTCATTAAGGGTTGGGTTGGGTTAATAAGGGTCGGGTTGTACCATAACTCATAAGCAACCCCTATAAGGTCGGGTTGCACATTACATAACCCTGATACAATCCTCATCTAAATAGGTAAGGGTGGGGTTAACCGGATTGGGTTGGGTTGGGTCATATGCGGGTTATGTGCACCCTAGCTTCAATTAAAAACTCTTTTGCTTGTTTGGTGGGTCGAGTGGCACTGTTTTGCGGCGTCGCTCCGCAAACATGCCAGATAAGCCAGTGGTACCAATGGCCAAAAAAACTCCCATGGGTGGATTCACTGTATCTGTGTGGTTGTTATGGTGTTAAGGAATATGCCTTAAGGGGCCGTTTGGACAAATCTAGATAACAACCACTTTATCTATAACATTTTATCTACACGCGTGGTCCTATCCTGTTTATTGTTTGCCTTGACAAGGAAGTATAAGAGGAAGAATCTGCCCTCCTAATTAATTAACTACGTGATAGTGTCATATATATATATAATTATCAGTGACACTGTCGTGAGAATTAAACCGTCGAAAATGACTTGTAATCCATCAGTTTGATAGCTCATGGGAGCCCACCAAGTTTATTTCATTGATTTAATCAATGAAATAGTTTTATTTTCACTCTTTTATCCTAAATTTCATTATCCAAAATTTATTTTTTTAATATAAATTATATTGTTTTTAAAGCACAGTCTATAATTTATTGTTTTAGTTCTGAATTCATCGTTTTTTAAAATTCCATTAAAAAAAACAATAGAATGAAGATTTACATGATAAAACTCATCGATAAATGGATCTTTTTAGAAAGAACTTTATGCGTTAATTCTGAATATATAATTTTTTAAAAATCTAACATGTATTTTGAGAGTTAAAACGTTTTAAAATTTTATTTAAAAGACTTGGGCTCCCATTGACTCACTATATAGGTTACCTAACACTATTGTTAAACCATATCGAGGCATATGCATTGAGATTGTACGTAGTTATTTGGACGTAAATATGCAATCAATATTAACGTGTGATTTTTAAATTGACCTATGATCATTTGTGTTTATTTATATTAAAAAATGTTCGAACTTATTAATACGTATCATATTAAAAAGTGAAGTCATTTATTTGTTAATTTATCAAACTTTAAACAATTCAATAACAGTTTATAAGTTAGTACAAGTTTTTAGTTTACCATACACCTCATAGTTTTATCACAGTTTTTTCCCACACCTTTTAAACTAGTGTTGAAAATCAATGCAACCGTTCTATCAAATATAAAAAGCTTTTTTTTTTTCCTCCAATCATTAGTGGTTGTAGTTTCTTTCTCGATTTTGCTCTTATTTGATTGTAGCGCTTTTAGTAATTTCTCAAAATTAAATTATAAATAATTTCTAATACTTTTTATTACATTCAACACCTAACAATTTATTTTACAACTTATAAATCCTAATATGCGGCTGTCCAACATAGACTTGGATATGTTCGGATTGTCATGTCACATGCTGATGTGGTATATCACGACCAATAACATTGTGACATTTTATGATTTTTTTTGTGCCAAATCACGAGTGATTAGAAATAAAAATCATCCATAATTTAGCATCAACTACATATGAAATGTCACACTATTAGTGGTCTTGATACACGACACGTATGACATGACGTACTCGCGCGAGTGTATATTTCCCTCTCACTGTTTTAAGTGATTATTACGTGGCAGAGAAACGAACCGTACATACGGTTTTTGCATACAGAAGCACTATATGTCCATAATTTATTCATCCATAACTAGGTGGCATGAGGAAAATGTGAGGATCATAACTATATAGCATGAGAAAAAATGTGAGGACCATTTAGAGCTAACATGTCATCTAGAATATGGACAATTATGAACACTAAAATTATGAGTACATATCATTTTGGTTTTGCATATGGGATACGAGAACGATTGATAACGTCTCATTTGTCTTTTCATCCAAGTACACTCTTCCACTGGACTAGTGGAGCATTATCGCATCAAAAACCAAACGCGGCCGAACCACACCACGGAAAAAAAAGCTAGTGGCTACTGCAGGCACACGTGCTGTAATCCTCTAGTAGTATAGAATTTCGGTACACCGCCCATAACTGTTATCTTTATTTTGATTTTCATGCAAATAGACAAGTGAGATACATTTGGTCCACATCCGTTGGCAATCTTACACGCGTCAGTGCTTACGCATCACAGGATTAGCTGTGGCCCTTTTTTATAGGATGTTAATTAGTAATTATTAATAAAAAAGGTCAGGTGCTGCATTACTTTTTTTTTTTTTTTAATCAAGCACACCAACACCGATCACACATCACACCATGACAGACCAAAAAAATGATCTGGCAGATCATGACCACTATGCAACCAGCATTGGAACTCCGAAAGAAAATGCGTGGGAATACTGCCAGAAAGCTTCAAAGTAGCAGTCCATTTGAAGAAAACATCCGCCCAGACATTTTGTTGCCTGCTAATATTCACAATACTCCATTTCTGGATGCCATTCAATTTAATACGCGTGTCCTCAATCAAATTCTCAATAGCCCAATTGGAAACCAACTCCGGTCGAGCAACTGCATTAACGACAATCAAAGCATCTCCCTCAAACTGTACATCATGCACCTGTAGTTCCAAGCATCTTTGAACTCCTAGTCGTAACGCTGTCGCCTCACCCACTGTATTACTTGATGAATCCTAAATAAATAACCTTGAAAAAATAATGTTATATTTTGTGTTCCATAATTGAGTTTACACATTTATATTTTATAACTAGAACGACACAATACAAATTTATCAATTAGACATTTGATACGAGCATAAATTCGACCCGTCATGTCTGTGTGTACATAAATTTCTCACTTTACGATAGAGTAAGTTGAACCATAACCCAACATGTAACCACAAAAATATTATTTTCAGTGAAAATCGATGGTATACATTCACACAAACATGTGTCTATGGTCCACTGTGTTTTCTCTATCATACATTCAAAGCTTACTTCGAATATGTTTGCCCACAATTTATTTGTCCACAGCAAATTACCATGCTTCACAGTGGCGGACCCATGCCTTGCGGATCGGGGGCATGGCCCCAGTGACTTCCGATAATTTTCACTAAGTATACTATGTTCTTGACAATTTGATACATATACTCTTAGTCAAAAAAATAAGGTCTCCAGTCTACTAAAGCCCACTACGTAACTTTGACCCAATCCTCCTAAGTCACAATCCGTAACTCGTAACTCCACTCTATTGTGTTCCTTTACCTTGTCAGGCCCAATTGCTCAAGTCCCTTCATTGCTAACCCAACTCTATTGTGTGCCCTTTACATTGTCAAGCTCAACTGTCCTTTACCTTGCAACCAAATGAATGATCAATTTTTGAGTGATTGTCTTGTATGTTATATAAAAAAAGAGTTACTTGAAACTATTATTGATGTTATAATATCACGTTTTCATAATATGAAAACTCATGAATAACAATTGTGATAAATTACAATGTATTTTCTTATTGTTTTGAATTATTAAATGTGTGTTTTTTTGTTCATGTCTATATTCGTAAATCCATTATATAAAGAACTCCAAAAAAATTTCTAACTTTGCTCCTAGACCCCCACACCACTTCCGCGCCCCCAGTGATCACAATTCCTAGACCCACCATTGATGCTTCATATAGAATCGTGCAATAATAAATAATTGTAGTTTTTGTCGGATCTAGATTGAATGTCCACAATTATTTTAGAATTTCATAAATAAATTTTTGTGGAGCTCACAAACATTGGAGACCATGGTCCAATTAAGACGTTTAATTGTCTTTCATATTCAATTTCTAGCTTTATTTTATCACCAACATTTTAAATAAATTCATTTATCCACGCATGTCGGACAAGTACTTGAAAATTACATATACGAGTTCGATAGGAATCGAACCCACGAGGTTGAAAGATAGAATAATACTTCCTAAAACAATTTGTCGGTGCAAGGCATTTGGGTGGTTAAAAAAACTCCTTCAAGTTGCGAGATTTATTCTCATTGGGGATCTCGTTTTTTCAAAGGATTGTAAATGCAGAATGTGGTAGTAGTTGAGAGATGAGAATGATCCATAACTAGTGTTCGCTTAATTTCTGTTGTGGTCCCAACAATATGTACTTAATATTTTGGCCAGTTTGGTAGCTGACGATATTTTGAGAGAAAAGTCAAGAAACGAATAGCAAAAACTCATGGCATTTGTATAAGCAAGAATATAATATATATATATATATAGAGAGAGAGAGAGAGAATCACATGTTGTAAATCTATCATTTAGTTATTTTTTAGATTATATAAATTATAATTAACGTGAGCCACACAATAATTGTCATTTTCTTTCATGATATCACGAGTGGGACAGAAATATCAAATATGGGAGTACTTCAATTTCCTCAAAAATAATGATTTTTTTTTAAAAAATAGTATATTAGAGTTTAGGAGTTATAAATTAGAGTTTAAAATTTAATATTTATGATTTAAAGTTTAGAGTTGAGGTTTTAGTGTTTTGGGTTTAGACACTAAAGTTTAGAGTTGAGGTTTTAGTGTTTTGGGTTTAGGCATTTGTATTAGCAAGAATATATAATATAAATAATCACATGTTGTAAATCTAGATGAATCTTATTTGCACACCCACTTTTGCTAAATACACTTCAAAAATCATAAAAACTCATTACCTATTCACACCCCTCCTGATCCTACCATTTCCCTTCACTATCTCTTTTTTTCCTTTGTTTCCCTCATTTCTCTTCTGCTAAGCTTCTCTCCTGACCCACACAGTCGTTGTTGAGGAGATCGTCGAGGCTCCTGCCTCCGCCATCTACAAGAAGCTCACGCTCGACCTCATCCCCTCCACCCGCCTCACTACAGATCTCTGGGACACCGTTTGTCAGGGTATCAAGTCCGATCTCCACTTCCTCGACCCCGACGTCACAGCAGCTACCATTTCCATCCTCGCGGCCATCCCTTCTCATTTGCTTGCCAAATTAATCACCGAATGCAACTCCGAGATCACTGGTTGTTTCGACTCCCTGAGCGATAACTTACGGTTCTCCATCACCGAGACCCTCGGTTGTATACTTACCCGCGATGACCTCGTGCATAACTTGATGAGCACCGGAGGTGAGAAGGTTGGGAGGACAGAGAAATGGCTGCCACCACGGTGGACAGGGTGCAGGTAGCAAAATAAAAAAGAGAGAAAATGAGGTGAACTCATAATTGTTTTAATTTAAGCTGAGGTTTATTTAGAATTAACAAAAACTGGGGTGAAACTAAGGTTCATCTAAATCTATCATTTAGTTATTTTTTAGATTATATAAATTGTAATTAACGTGAGCCACACAATAATTGTCATTTTCTTTCATGATGTCACAAGTGGGACAGAAATATCAAATATGGGAGTACTTCAATTTCCTCGAAAATAATGTTAAAATAGTATATTTGAGTTTAGGAGTTAAAAATTAGAGTTTAAAATTTAGTGTTTAGAGTTTAGAGTTGAAGTTTTAGTGTTTTGGGGTTTAGGCACTCAAGTTTTGGTTGAGATAATAAAATTAGCAATGATAACTCCTTGTAAATGCGGAAAGTCGCAAATTCAACTCTCTCACTCAATAGTTTTGGCGTTGTTTTTCGCATGGGTTTCAACTTGTTCTTAACTGTCGCTAACGTGATGCGAGATGGGTTGGTCGCTCAAGTTTAGAGTTGCCCCAGCTCTTTGGTGGGTATGTTGGATTGATGAATTATCGGTTATCAAAAAAAGTTTTGACACTCACCAAAAAAAATAGGGTTTAGGATTTTGATTGCATGTGGCAGCACGATGCAGACTATTATGACAGGCACTTACCAAAAAATGGGTTTAGAATTTAGATTGCATGTTGCAGAATGGTGCAAGCTGTTATGATAGGCATTTAACAAAAAAAACAGAAAAGAAAGAGGGTTTAGAATTTAGATTACATATACGTGGTGTAAGCTGTTTTGACAGGCACTTACCAAAAAAATAAGGGTTAGATTGCATATTGTAGCGTGGTGCAAGTTCTTCTAGTAGCACGAGATTTAGGTCCACTTAGAAGTCCGAAATGTATGTTGAGCCGGTGATTTCTCGATTTAAAAACCTAGGATTTAGAATATTTTTTTTCCGAATATAGTGGTTTCCCCCCAAAACATCATTAATTGGGCATG
Source organism: Tripterygium wilfordii (assembly GCF_013401445.1). NCBI lineage: Eukaryota > Viridiplantae > Streptophyta > Magnoliopsida > Celastrales > Celastraceae > Tripterygium > Tripterygium wilfordii. The sequence goes on along the minus strand of NC_052252.1, from coordinate 6,897,845 downwards.
CAATGTCATAATCTACTATTTCCCTCAAATCGATGTAATCTAATGTTAGGTGTCTCACTTGAAAATGATTATCATTAGCTAAACAATCCACGAGGGAGCTATAATCGATTAATCAACCAAATCTCTACCGCAAAATCAATCTTAACTATATTCGTGGGCCCCACCCAGGCACCACTTGCCATAACAAAATTCCAGTACGGGCCCACACGTTTCCTATTTATACCCCCATTTTCATACCATGTACCCATTCTCTGTAGTCTGTCTCTGTACCAACCACAAAATCTCTCGCTGTCTCTCCAGCTGTACTCGTCGGATCTTTCCAGTTTCGTTGCTGTTGTGCATGGCAGTCAGCCTGGTGGCGCGTGAGGTATCTGATCTATGCCTTGGAAAGCCTGCCCTAAGGTCGCTCTCCGTCTCCGCCACCGTCGGTGACGCACTTTCCGCTCTCAAGCGGTTCGGAGAATCGTATTTAAGCGTCTGGAACTGTTGTCACGGCTCTCTGAGATCCAAAAACATCGATTCAGCTCAGGAGGAATGTAGATGCATCGGCAAGGTTTGCATGGTGGATGTCATTTCTTTCTTGGCTAAAGAGGACAATTTTTTGAATCCAGGGGCGGCGCTCCAGTCTCCGGTCTCCGTTCTTATCCCGAAAGAAGCCGCCGCGCTTGTTAGGCATTTGGAACCGCACGCCAGGTGAGCCTCTTTAGAAAAATGTATGTATGCCTAGAGTTCGTGTACGATTGCTTTTGACAATTTGTTACGGTGATTTCAGTTTACTGGAGGCCATAGATCTCATACTGAAAGGGGCGCAGAACCTTGTGATTCCGATTCAGGGGCCTGAATCAAGGAGGAAGAAGATTCTCTTCAAACCCTCCTTGAGTCCTAATCTCCACAACAACCGTGAGTACTGCTGGCTCACCCAAGAAGACGTAATCCGGTTCCTTCTCAACTCAATCGGCCTCTTCTCTCCCACCCCGATCCAGTCCATTGATTCCCTCGACATTATCGACACAGAATCCATCTTCGCTGTTCATTACTACTACCCCGCATCCTCTGCCTTACCAATGATATTTCAGTCGGTGATCACGCAAACAGCTGTGGCCGTTGTTGACAGCGAGAACAAAATAATAGGCGAAATCTCACCATTTACCCTGAATTCCTGTGACGAAACAGTGTCAGCTGCAATTGCAACCCTTACAGCAGGGGAATTGATGGCTTTTATAGACCGTGGAGGGCCAGAGGATCTAATACGGGTTGTGAGAGAGAGGCTGGAACATACGAATCTAAGTGCAGCATTGGAATTGATAGAAGAGGATTCCGGAATTTCATCGTCTTCTTCTGTGTATTCCTCTTCATCAGATGAGGAGTTTGGACTGGGGAGGAGTGGGAGGTATTCAAGTAGGTCCGTAGTGAGGAAGTCAGAGGCAATTGTATGCCATCGTTGGAGTTCCTTAGTGGCAGTGATGATACAGGCACTTTCACACCGTCTAAGCTATGTGTGGGTAGTGGAAGAGAACTCTACTCTGGTCGGAATCGTTACTTTTGCCGGGATGATGAAAGTTTTCCGGGAACGTTTGAAATCAATGTGATCGAAGAAATTTTGGTTCAAAATCTGTTGAAGTAACTTAAATATTAACAGTTGCGACTTGTGACTGCTAATGAAATAAATATTTCAGAGAAACGAAAACACAATGGTTTCTAGGGCTGGAAGTTCGGTTTTTCGGATTGGTTACATCTGCAAACCAAATTAAATTGAACAAAAAATTTTGGGAAATGAAGACTGCTAAATCGAATTGTCATAACCTAACCGATGTCACCTAACCGATGTCAACTGAACAGCGTGGCATATAAACAGCAATAAGCTACTAATAGATTTTCGAAGTTACAGAGTGGAACCATCACCGCAGACTCGGTGAATGGAGAGATGCCCATGCTCTCCATGGGAGACTGGCTACCGACCTCTAACATCATCTGCTCCCAGCAAGCTCGCAATAATATAACAATAAGTTTTAGCCATAAACTGAGCATGGAAGACTGGCTACTGGCCTCTAACATCATCTGCTCCCAGCGAGCACGCAATAATATAACAATAAGTTTTAGCCATAAACTAGCATTCACAGCTTATCAAAAAAAAAAAACCAGCATTCACATTCTTCTCATAGACGGCTGTGCGTAAAAATTACAATAGCGAACAACAAAGACAATAATGCAAAACAGAACCACAAGTAATTTGCAGTACATTCAGGCCATAAAAATGTGGCGGTTCTGACTTCTTATCCGATTGGTATCCTACTCTCGAGTCTCATTGTTAAGAACTAGGCCAAATGCGCATCCATATACAACCTCAATCAACCACACAAGCCAACCACTATGTACACATGGATAGGTTGTAACCATGCCCAATACTATTTAAAAAACTTGTTGACTGATTGAGAAGGACATTTATAGATCATAAGTCCCCTATCTAAGCAATGTAGGACATTCATATCAATACCCTCGCTAAACTAAGCCGACACTCACGTCGACTACACTCAGTGGGAGTCTTTCACTAGGCTGGGGTCCTTACCCGTACCACCAAGATCCACTGGTAACCCTTTCTGTGGAGGCCTAATTTAGTCTCATACATAGACGAAGCTGATGTCCACGTTGGCTGCACTCAATGGGGGGTCTTTCACTGAGCTGAGGCTTACCCGTACCACCAAGATCAACTGGTAACCCTTTTCGTGGCAACCTAATCCAGTCCCATACCTAGACAAAACCAACGCCCACGTTGGCTACACTCAGTGGGGGTCTTTCACTGGGCTGGGGCTTTACCTGTACCACCAGATCCACTGATAGCCCTTTCCGTGACAGCTCAATCTAGTCCCATACATGGACAAAGGGTGGAGATCGAACACCTTTGATACCATTATTAAGAACCAGGTCAAGTGCGCATCCATAAACACACCCAACAGACTCATACATTCCCCAACCAACCACTACTTACATATAGGGTTGATTGTAACCAACAAACCTAATAGGCCACTACCTAGAAAACTTGTTGGTTGATTGAGGAATGCATTTGCCCTCCTTATCAATATATCACAAGTCTCCTATCTAAGCAATGTGGGACATTCGTATCACCCATCATGTTAATAATGTACAGAGTACATAATACATATTTCCCAAGGATGAAAATATAGAGAGTTAAACTGGGTTCTAAAAGTTCATTCCTTCCCAGCCTTTTTTTTCCCTCTCAAGTCCTTGTGTGCATACCATGTATGGTAAACCAAGAAATATCTTCCAGCTGATGCAACGGAACAGTTACTTTACCTCTAAGGTACTACTTGTCTCTGCAGTTAGACAAAAAGAAATCCCAAGCTTTTCCAGCAAAAAAATCTCTTATGCTGTTGGTGCTTACCAACTATATCCAACAAGAAACCACCATCGGAAAAAATACTTCCATGGCGGAGTTCCCTAGAATACAGAACTTGCAAGATAGCCACTGAGCCTCAAGAAATTTATTTACAAACTGCAATTTGAAAATCAGATATGATTAGCAAATGAAGAGAATGCTTGATACTAAATGCTGTATAACTACTTGTTATCATGTTTAAGTTAGCAGGTAACATAAACTAGCATCAGCTTCTAATTTATGAAATCTTTTTCTGCAGACGATCCTCAGATGTGCTAAGAGCAAGAATTTGAATGAAACCATCCACATATGTCCCTTCCCCAGCCAAGCCAAGCCCTGCCATGTATTGTTTTAACACATGCCAAGCTCCCTACTCGTGACTGTAGACAATAGTTTCATAGTTCAAAAAGTCTACATCATTTATCAGATTTATCCTACGTTGGAAAGAAGAGATGGGCCAGTATGTATGGTTCTGAGTAAGGAGATGAACTCACCTAATTAAATTAACAGTAAAGTGAAACCCACTATCATACAACTCGAACCCATGTTCCACCACACATAGGACAGCCATGGACCCAGCGGCTGATCCACCAAGACTCTCGTTCATTCTGATTAGGTGGATTGGTGGAACCCGGAGAAGTAAAAGCTGAAGTTTGCCGCAAACACCTTATGCACTGCATAAGAGCATTGGGATTAAAAAGTGTTATCAAATAGTTAAAAGAAGTAAACGCAGATACGAAACAGAGCACGCTGGTAGCAGCAGCTGCAACATGGCAAATGAAAATTAATACAAAAATTATAAACTAAAGGCATCCAAGATTAGACAGAAAGCAACAACAAATGGGAAGGTTTATTAAAAGATAATGTTCATGATGATGATCATCATCATAATATGGTTCCCAAATATCTAGAGCAACTTGAAACTGCTTACTATTTTTATGTTTCTTATCAAGTTTTGGCTTCAATCAATAACCCTTTCACAATCAAATGCTGGCAACAACATAACCGAATCCCTTCCAACTTTGTCCAACTCTGAAATGCAAGATATCTTTCTTTGGATCATTCACATCCAAGGTGATTATATAATCGAAATCATCTCCAGTAAATCTCCAGAATATGCATAATGAAATGGTATTATCAAAGAAGAAGTCTAAAAGCAGATTCCAGAGGCCAAAGGCATTTGTTTTGTATGGTTAATAACAGAAAAGCTGGGCAGATAAAGTATATGTAGGGCATTTTAAGTTCGTGATCTAATAAAATGGAAGAAGATAGTTTTTTTTGTGAAACCCATGGACTTAAAATGCCTACACGAAGGAAAATATTAATTGATATCTTTCATCTTGTTAAAAAAAGGAGATTCATAGAAGGGGAAAGATTATGTCTTTTATCTCGTTAATTAGTTTATATCCTACAGGCATGCAAGGTGACATTTTTTCTATATCTATATTTTTCTTAGACAATCCTATAGCAAATGATAGACTAAAAAAAATTAAATACTTGATTACATGATACTATAAATGTGATCTTGAGGGGAGAAAAAAAAGAGTAAAAGACCAATTATGTCAAACCTTGTACCAGACCCCTTCAAGACCAGTCTTCCAAACAGCAGTGACAACATCTCTACGTGAACCCATTATACCAAGATATGCTCCCAGGCCCACAGACGTGTTCAAGCCAAAAGCTGCATCTCTTTCAGACATCCTGCGCTTCCTTGGCCATAGGGCATGAGCTCCATAATAAACATCACAATTCCCCGATGAAGTAAAAGCAAGTGAATCTGCTGAGTTGATCAGTTTCACATTATCTTCTGGAGGCCCTATGTCCTCCGGTTCAGACCAAGGTCCACCAAACATATTCCGCCTGTGCCACTCTTCAGAAGGAGGGTGGAGTTCTAGCTCACGCAGTAAGAGGCCAGCAGCATCTGCACCTCTAGGACGCGGCATATTCTGTGTAGCCATGAAAGAAAAGGTTTACCAGAAAGCTTAATCCATGTACACAACTACTGAAAGTAAAATGAGACTGATTTCAAATGGCTAACAAAGAAGTTTGATCCTTGAGCTGTAATTACCCCCTAAATGGGCTTTGATAAACTCTTGTAAGTACCATATGGTCCTCTTCTTTGGAACACCAATCTTTTATTTTTTTTGAGTCTGGCTGAAAAGGAAACTATGAAAAACAATGGACAAAACGGGATATGCTTATACAAGCCATATCTTTTCTTTATTTTGTAACGTGGAATCCACCTAGCTGTCCACTAGACAATTGACTGGAGCTGTATCACTATCTCTCAACTCTATTTTGACTAATTCACCATAACATTTACGATGGCTTTTGGGTCATGAAAGGAATGGTCCATTTTCGAGTCAAAGGTTATTTTTTCATCTGGTTGGTGAAATCCGTCTACAAAAGAATATGCTTCATAGCTGTTTTTCTTGCATCTTACTTGCAATCTGTCCTGCCCCTACCCTAGATCGAATATCCGTCATTCCTATCCTATCCCTGTGTTGCAGCACATCCATTGCAATATTCTCATTTCCGCTACACCCATTCTCTGGGCCTGTAATCTATATGTACAACTTCCATACCATACATCATTAAAGGGCATATAAAAGACCTACAGAATTTCTGAAGCCAACCAGCCTTATAGGCTGAGAATAAGCATCAGAAATGATTTTATATTCTTTGGCAGCATTACTGATCACTAGTGAACCAGCCTAACAGCTTCCAGTTAAGTTTCCACTTAAAATAAGCTCAATGATGATGAACCAAGATACCTGCATATGTGGCCCAAGAGATGCTTCTACAACCTCTGGTAGTACAGTATAGTTCCCATCAATATAGTGCAGCCGCACCTGAATGTTGCTGCTTCCCACCTGAGAAACTGGCAACGGATGGGCCAAAGCAGCTGTTCGTCGACAAAGATCCATGAGTATAAGGAAAAGGACCTTCACCTGCACAGCAGCAACACATTGAACTCTTAATCAAACCTAGACTTGTTTTGTACATCCTCTTATAGAAAAATTATCACTCATTCGTGTCCCAAATGGAAACACCTTTTTGGAAACCATCAACACTTCATGAAGAACAAAAACATTATCATCTTATGAATCATCATAACAAGCCAAAACATTTAACTAAGCAGATAACTAATAGTCTTGGAAATGGCTGGTAAGCCAAAAGCACAAAATCCTACCTCTTCAAAAGTGTATCCTTGACCAGCATTGCCAGTACCTAATCTTGACCGGCCTGCAGGTCCATCTTCGGCTACTTTTGCTCCTGGTATCTGACCACCTCGAGCTGCCTGGTTGTCATCTGATCTGGCCATTGCTGATGTTGGTTTTGAAGTAACAGAATTGACCTCTTCAATTTTCCCAGGAGCGCCAGGCTGAGGCTTCTGCATATTCGGATCACTATTTCTTTGGGCACCACCAACAGAGCGTGGCTGCTGTGTTCGCCGGAAGAAAAAACAAAAAAGTAAAAGCTGGCATAATCTATGAAGGAAATGGCAGTCCCCAATGAGCCTAACTGCCGGTGTTCCAGGAAATGTCCCAGTATTAATGCTTATAGGCATAAAAGAAGACGGCCCACTAATGGGATTTGGAGTTGAATTAGATACTCCATCAGTAGTGCTACTAATCTTAGCAATAGCTCCTTGGACCCAAGCATGCATCGGGTTACTTCCAGTAGAAGTTGTGGTACTACTTTGGCCCGCTGAAAAACAGGTATTGCAGTCAGTAGATATGTCACACTGATAGCAATTGGTAAAAAGAGGAAGAAGACTAAGACAAAGTTGAAGATATCCCTAAAACAAATGCAAAATTAGAGAAAGATGTTTTTTCCTTTGACTTTGCACTATCAAATGACTTGCATACAGACCCTGACTTGTTGCAGGAGAGCCCGAACTTTGGGTGGGACTAGTCACCATGTTGCGATTGCTTCCTGTTCCTGCAGTGACAGCATGACTAGCCAGCGTGCGACAGAAACTAGCATAACGACGCAAGCGTGTTATGAAATGGGAAGCTAGATCAAGCACGGCATCAACATAAGCCTGAAAAAAAAACCATAATATAGCTGAAAAACAACCTCAATATTTTGGAAGAAAACCACCATATCAAGGGACTTGTAAGATGATTGAAAGGACAGAGACCCTGACCAACTCAACAAGAACAAGAGCCAACAGCTGGACAAAAGACCCAAATGGCAAAGCAATTATTTTCTTTCTTGGATAAAAAGGTTATCTCTTTCTACGAATAAATGAAAACAACTTTACAATTCAAGCCAAAACACAACCACACAAACAGACAAAAGGCCCAGGACAACCTTAAATCATCTGCAAACGTAGGCCAACATCTTGGGAAGCACGGACACGAAGTGTCCGTGTCGGACACTTGTCGGCCACCGACACGCGTCCAGGCTGTGTCCTGATTTTCTCAATTTTTTAGAGAGAGGACACGGTTGGAACACTCCTGGACAAGTTTTTTGAAGGAGAGCCCACCTTTTCCTCAGCCGGAAAACAAGGACAAAAGGGGTAAATTTCTTAGGCTCCTTTTCTCTTTGGAGTTGTTACTGTTTTATGTCCCACTCACCATGGGATTCTTACATGTAAGAAGTCAAGTCTGATGTGGTGCCACGTCTACCTTAAAACCCTTGTTCTTTATGGTTGGTCAATAGGTGTCCTTAACCTAGGTTCCATTCATGAATGCTCGTGCAAGGAAAAAAAAGGTCATTTATTTTTTACTCTTTTATAATTTGAAAAAAATACCTAGAAATATATTTAATAAAATCAAGCATTATGCAATTCAAAAATATTTGTTTATGTTAATTTTTATATAGGATATATATATTTTATATATATCTACGTATATGTGTCCTTGCCGTGTCCGTGTCCTACAAAATTTGAAATTCCAATGTCGGAGTGTCCGTGTCGTGTCGTGTCCGTGTCGGTGCTTCCTAGCCAACATCTATAGAACTTCCTGTTTGACACAAGATTCTCAGCCCTTACTCATTTTCTTCAATTTTCTTTAAATATCAGAAAAATCTTCCTCGGTTTTATACTTTTCAGTCTGTCCTGTTGATCTCGTCCTTTCATCCTATACATATTTTAATTTTAAGTAAAGTAAACCAACATTTAAAAAAAAACCTTAGAAGCTTTTCCCTTTCACATTCATCACTACCCATGTCAGCATCGAATACATATCAACACTTTTGAAACTAAACAAAGGCTTAGAAGCTATTGACAGACACTAGAAAGTCTAACAGCTCAGAAGCTCAAGTGTGAAAAGAGAGGGAAAAAAACCTGAATGCTTGGAACAAGGCTTGGTTCAACAGCCATCGCTTCAGGATCAATGCCTGCCAATGTCTCACCAGATGCCTGCCATGGCTCGGGTACCAAAGATGAGGGATTTACCAAGGCTGATTCAATGCCTTTCCCCAACATATCCAGCAACAGCCTTGCTTGCATATCTAGAACCATTGCCCTAACCTCCTGCGCATTTGCGCCTTCCAGGAGTCTGCATTTTATCCTGTCCAAACTCTATCACAAGGAAAACACACTTTTTATTTATAGAAATAGTAGAGCCAGCTTTTACATATCATAGAATGAACGAAGTAGAAGAAATGCATGGGTAAGATTTAATTAAATACAAAGATTACTTATTCAACCAAGCATTCACAATAATCAGCCAAAAGGGGAAATCTGACAAACTTTTCCCAAGCAATAAATTACAGTTTTCCTTATTTTCTTTGAACGATATTAAATGCTTTTTTTCCAAGTAACTGATACCAGTTTAGGTAGCCTCCATAAAAAAATCAGACCAGTTCTGGTGGATAAACAGGAGGATGGCAACCAACTCAGTGAAAATTTATGCAACTCAGGATTAAGTTGCAAAACTGGCAGCGCTGGGTTGGGCCATAGAAATGCCTAGAATAAAAAAGATGGCCTCATATAATAGTTATTTGGAGGACCGCGAAGTCATCCAACGTCAGCAAAAACTTTATCAATACATAAGCTAACTTCCAAATGTATCACCAGCTCAGTGATTTATTTAAACTATTACGATTAGTTACTTTGCTATTAAACTCAATAAGTTAACTTATTGGGTTGGGATATTTCACAACATTTGCACATATTCTAACACTTCCCTAATGTGTGGGCTAATCCAACGGTCCAACTGTCCAACATATGCACAACAAAGGAGGCCAAACGCTAGAGCTACTCACACAAGGCCCTCACTTGGGGCAACAACAAATGGGGGTTTAAATTGCGGAAGCTAAGGTTTGAATCCCAGACCTCCTGTCCTGATATCATGTTAAGATTAGTTACTTTGTCATTCAACCCAATAAGTTAACTTGTTGGGTTAAGTTAACTTGTTGGGTTAGGGCATTTCACATCATTTATATATATGCACTAACATAAACTAAATACAATTTCATATATGGGGTCAAACAAAGAGATTAGAACCGAAGGGGATCCAAGGGACTGCATTTTATCCATCACTACCGAAGAAGATGAAAAAACTAACTCGGAGAGCACTAATATCCAGCAAAAAATATTATAAATGCTCTTCACAGGTAGAGTAGTGACAGTAGCCCCACCACATTCCAGAATGACCCACTTGTGTCATAGGATTAGGAAAAATCTTATACATTTATCTTTAAGAAAAAAAAAACTTATATACAAAAATTATATGATGCTTGTATGTTAAATTTTTTCAATGCTGACTATTCTAAAAACAAGTGAATACAATATGGCAGGATCCAGATTAACATACAGGACCATATTGTTGCCTGTGCTGTGTTGAAGGCAGAGAATGAAAATCCGCATCCAGGACTGCAATAACACTGTTCAACGATACTGGAAAAGAGATAAGAGTCATTGTCATCAATGATAGGTGTCAACCATCAACTCACGAGTTTTCTTGGAAAATGCATATATTAAGGAAGTATACCTAGATGATACATATGTTTCAAAATTTCTCTGGCATCCTACATCATCAATCATAGTAACTAAACAAAGATTCCGAAAAATCATACCAATTCCATCCTCAGAAGCACTTTGTGTACAGCCGACAGCATCCCACCACTCAACACCAACCAAAAGACTCCACCAAAACCTTCACATAACAAGATATTAATATGACGTCAAATAATTGCAGTTCAGCCTCTATACATCATTAAAGCAAAGCAAGCATCACTAGGCAATACTTTGAGAATTATTGTGCATCTCTGATAGAAAAATGGTAAATAACTTATTAAGTACCGCTCAGCAATCGCCCGTTCCCAGGTTGATGAATTGGCCTTCAGTTGACTACTCGGAGCAGTTGGAGGAAGAACACGAATAATCTTCAATATCGTACGATCATTGCGAGTATCATGCCAAACAGAAGCCGAGCAGCAGCTTGTAGAAGAGAAGGCAGGAGCAGCTATCACAGATCCAACATTGATTTGGTAGTGGTCAACGGGAGCGAAGTTAGGACCAGAAAAAATGTGGACTCCACCACGCATGAAAGCAAAAGTAATCTCACCCCCATGGGCAGAATAAACAATTTGAGCCAGTGTTCTAAAATCACTTGGCAAGTCTAAAGGATCCCAAACTACTCGTTTTCCTTTGTCAGTGGTAGAATTGGATGATTTTCGTGCATCCACAATTGGGGATGGAATAGCTCCTAGGTGAAAGTTAAAATCATTAGTTGGTTGTATGCTTCTATCCACCTTGGATACCCAAACAGTTTGCATGGGTGTCTGTCCACCAAAACTGGAAGTGGGGTTGCCAAATATCTGATGGAGAACGACGGGCTGAAGGGAAGATTCCCAACGTTGCACCCTCCATCCAGTGATTGAAGGACCCTCATCTGGATCATAAGGGGACATGTACTGTCCTGCAAAACTAAGATCCATCAGTATAATTAATTTCCTAAACCCCTTTCCTTTTGGCCATCATAAGGAAAGGTATTCAACTCTTATATGGACATGATATGTGCTCAAACATTGTCCCACACTTGGGGAATGCCAGATATGTAAAAGTGGATGCGACAACAAGCACAACTAAACCAACCAACTTACCTAATTACCAATGATTTGTACGAGTTATGTACACCTATCCTAAGGTTTCCCACATTTAATAAGGGTTATACCATTCAACTGAACCAAAAGGAAGAAATTAAAGGCCAGCCACTCTGTGTTCATCACCAAAACTTTTCTGAATTAAATCTTAAATCACCAACAATGTACAGAAAAACTCTTTTACTTCAACATATTTCATTCTTCAACTTGACTTTGGTCCACTGTCATTTAGACATACAAAATGATTTCATGAAGGCGCACAAAAACTCAGTTCAACAATCCCAATAAGACTGTAGAAACAACAACTTACGGTTCATAAGTTTCATCAACAAATAATACTCAAATTCCAATTCGTTGCCATAAAATGCTCTAATTGCGTAGAAATACACAAGGATTTTACAAAAGCATGTGCATTTAAATGTTTAAGATGAATGGCCCTCTTAAACTACTTCCAGTCCCAGATCTTAAGCAACACTTGTACCCGCACTAGAAAGTATTCAAGGAAGCATTTATATACACAGAGTAATATGGGTTTAGAAGAACAATTGGTCACATTACAGCATAAAACTGAATTGGCAAAGTAGGTTTTAAGTCAGAACAAAGATATGTACCCTCGACTATCACAACAGCTATTACAGATCCACCACGAGTTGGATCAAAGGCAACAGCAGAAACTCCAGAACCCCAAGTAGTGGTTGCTGCAGACTGAGCAGCTGCCTCAGGACTCACATATGCAGAAAAATTTGAAACTGGTGAACAGTGAAGAGATGCACTGTCACTTGAATCTTGCTCTGTCTGCTTTTTCCCTTGCTTTTCATCAGATATTACATATTCTTGCCAGCTCAATAAGTATGCAGCCAAAGGAGAAAAACCTTCCCAACTAGACGAATTAATGGAGGCTGGAACCCCATCACTCACGCTTGTCTTCGGACTAGATTGAAATCCATTTCCAGAACCAGGAGTTACTTCCCAAACGACAACAGTAGATGGATTTACTATTGGGACACCGGCCACGTGCATGGATCCACTATCAGTTATGATTGCATCAGCTGCCATGATCCCACTAGGGCCAGCACCCAAGAGTCCTTTGCTCGTGGAAAACCACTTTGGTGTTGGGCCACTCTGACTAAGAGGCCACTGGGACCAATGTAGTTGAACAGAGCCTGATGAGAAAACAGAACAAACACAGAGGACATTGGGCCACCTAGCTGAAATGAAATAATATTGTATCAGGGTCACTGTGTTTACAATATCAGATATGTCAATCAAAAGACATCTAGAAGAAGAAAGAAAAGACCAACAAGATTAGCTCTGATTGCAGACAACATGAGCATCACTGTACTTGGTATTAGCAGAACCGACGGCATTTTTATTTGACAAATTAGTTAACCATGTAATCAATTTTAAAGTGTCAAAAACATTCTTTCAACTATAGACATTTTTCCCTCAGTAAGCAGGGTGAATCATATTTTTTTGCTATAGACAGCCTTAAATAATTTATTTTGCTCAGTATATCAAAAAAATGGAAATTGATAGCCCTACAACATGATTTCCAGGAAGAAGAAGAAGAAGAAGAAGAAGGGGGGGGAAAAAAAAAAAGAGGAGAAAAATATTTCTCTATAATTTAATGTTGACAAAATCGAGCATTCACAAGTTCAGCCAATTATGACTGGTACATGATGACACTAAAAATATAAACATACAGTAAAATGGGCGATATTAATGTATTTTAAATTCAAAGAAGCAGCAGAAAAGAAAGAAATCATCTGGCTGCATACATGATAGTCATACAGAGGAAACTAGAGTCTAAACTCACAAAAGAACAATTCTAAACCTCGCATGAAACTCCTGGATAACGCTTAGAAAGTTTACACTACAGTTACAAACCTGAAGTCTGTGAATGATGTGAAAGGAATTTTTCCTCAAAAGTAGACTTTGAGCATGCAGCACTGGATTTTGAGGAAAGCCACCTATACTGGTTTATAAAACAAGTCATCAATAACAAATTATCAAAAAGGGCCTGAAAATAAATAAACCTTTAAATTTTGAACTCTCTTCAAGACAGCATCAGGATCTCCAATATTGCATAAGGTAATAAAATGATATTGCAATCCTAATGTTATTTTCGAAATATGTTTTAGAATAAGTTACAGTTGCATTTTCATTGCAAACATGAAAACATATATGGATAAACAACTTTATCTATGAATTTTGTATCCAGTTTTTTCAACACACTGGCATACATATCCATATCAAATGGAAACTATATCCGATATCCATATTTATGCTTCATGATGTGCATTCTAAAATACATAGCAGAAACACCAAAAATTTTAGGATGGAAGGCAGTTGACAATTAATAATGAATACCCTACCGGAGACACCCCTGATAGCCACTTTGTAACAACTGCAGTATCCTGCCTCCACTCGTGCTCACACTGCCAACAACTAGCATCATGGACTAGATTAGCTGGGCCCTACAAAAACAGAACAAAGGCAAGCTAAATGCAAATTGCAGTCATTTGTCAAGAAAAAACACTAGAATGACCTCCAAACAATAAGGCAAAGAAAAATTAGTCAATCAATTGAATAACATATTACAGTACGTAAAGTGTCAAAGAAAAAAAACATATTACAGAAGAGTGAATGATAAAAAGGCCATTTCACAAATTTTGTGATGCGGAAGGGCATCAGGTTCAAAGAATGGAGAAAAATGGTTGACAATGCTAACTTACTTGAGAAGGTTGTGTCCAGATGGTAATCCTCCCATGGAAATTAGCTACCAGTAAGGCACGTGGGCAAGAAGTAGGGGACCATTCAATAAATTGAAGAGAATCACGTGGCGAGTCTGCAAAAGGCATTCCAGATAATTATTACATACAAACTTCAACCCCAATGAAGAAAAGAATAATGTAACAACATTGCAAGACGCTTCAGCCTACCTGCTATGACATTAAAAACTGCACACTCAGTTGGGCGCTCTGGGTTCACAATATGTATAGGGATCCAAAATGGTGGATTGGTATTAGAACTACAAAAACAAAATGATGTGGTAAATAAATTACAATTCAATACAAAGTAAACTTTCACAAAATCAAGAAATACAAGAGAAGCAACAGCTTCTAAGCAATGGTAAAAACGATACATCAAGTTCTCAAACTTAAGACAGTTAGCAGTGGTGATATAAAAAAATAAAACCATCTAAAGATAACCAACAACATTCTATAATGAGATATATGATATTTTGATTGCCAGACATTTACGTCTTAGACAAAATTCGTGCCCGATGTGACTTTCAGTCACACATGGCATACAACATGTTAGATAGCATATAATATTCAATTACAATGGAACCCAGATTCTGTTGACTCTGTTCTTAACTAAACCATCACAAAAACCCAATTTCAGTACAACTTCTAGCACACGCTCATAACTGAAAACCAGAACCTTAAAGATATTGAATACCTTGGAATTCTTGCACAAGTTTCTGATGCACAAGCTATGGCATTTAGCTTCCCGCACCAAGCCACAGCACTGAAAAAACAAACAAAACGTCAACAGAATGAAAGAAAAACCAGCACCAATCACTAAACCCGATAATCCAATAACACAGCTCCACCCAATCTCAAGCTCAACAAAAACACCAAATTGAATCCAATTTCACCTGAAATTGCGACAAAGCTCAGGCACGCTCATCTTATGCTTTAAATTGGAGCTAGGCTGCTTAAGCCGGATACAGGACACAGTGGCAGGACCGACAGAATCTTCATCCATGGAATCTCCGGGTTTCTCCTGAACCTCCTCTTCACCAACGTCCGGCTCCTCCTTCTCCGCAGCCTTAGCCGGTTCCTCCTCGATCGGCTGAGCCACGGGCTCCTCCTCCTCCTCCTTACTAATAGCGTCTGAGACTGATACTCGTGGTTGATTCATTTTGGAAACAATAAACCCTAATTTATATATACACGGAAAGGGAGAGACTAAGAGAGAGAAAATGGAGCAATGTGGGTGGTGCAAAAGTCGCAATTGAGGGCGACAGGCATCACTGTATAGAAAGAGAGAGAAGAGAGAGTTGTAGTGGGGTTCATGTGGGTGGGGGTGGGTTGAAGGTTTCGGCTTTTTAGGGTTTGCGTGAGCAGACAACGTTTGGGTTGATTCCAGGTGCTGGAGTCCCGATTCGTATTAGATATACTTTTAAATTTGGAGTCAACGTCTCTCTGGCTTTTTGCTGTTTTTTCTTACATCAACAAAACCTGTCCCAGTCTCTCTCCAATTTTTTAGAAAACGATGTGTTCTTTGAGCAATGCAGCAAATGAACAGCACGCAAACTTGCTCCATAGTCCATATAGAACCAATACGATCCTTCAAAATAACATGTTACATGTGTCACAATTAACTTATGTCACAAATATATTATTGTGACCCCTCCTGCCTTTCACGATGATATAGTCACATGTTAATAAAATCGTTCTGTGTTGGAATACACCTCCAAAAATAGTTTGTCGTCTTTTGATTGTGTAGTCGTTCTGAATTTTTATTTACCATTATTTTTCCTTATACTTGTGGTTCCAGTAAAGGGCTTACTATGTTTCCATCATGTCGTTGATATTTTGCATAGTGATACTATCTTCATATATTTTGTATAGATTATGGATGAAAAAATCCAGACGATCTACATGTCAACTAATGATACGGCTGAGTAAGCGCAAAGCCTCCATGAATCCTACAATAACAAGGGAGAGGATGACCTTTCATGGCCTAAGAATACTCCAACGCTCAAGTCAACAATCTTTTTCAGAGAATCAAAATGCAAGTGAAATGTCTCGATTGTGAGAGCATGCATAGGATGAGTCTGATCATCCTCTTTTTATAGAGCTATAGCTCGTATCGGTTGGGATTTTCATATCCCAACTGATCAGTTTGTTGAGATTAAATATTGGTTCGATATTGTTAGGATTTGTTGTGATATCACATTTTGTTTATATCCTGGTTTAAATTTAAATCATTATGGATTGATGTCGAGATTCTATGTGAGGTACTGAGGTCTCCTCCCTCATTGGGTTGAGCCTAGATAGATAGTTGCTTCCTTAGATCATGCATAATTGTTGGGTTAGGATTCCCACGTTCCCTTTTCTTCATTTTTCTTTAGGTTGACTTCCTAGGTTGACTCCTCTCCAGATTGTCTTTGGAAAGTCATTCCTCTATATGCCACCTGTCAGGCTGCTGATCTGACATATGTCATTTTATTTATCCACGATGATATTAGAGAAATCCTTATTTCAAATATTGGACTAATCTTTATATAGGCTTGAACATTCTTCTTCACATCCCTTTCAATTTTTCAAATGATAATATATTATCTAAATATGCAAATATGGGATGTTTGTTCTTTCAATAAGCGAGAAGGAACGGAAATGTTTGGTAAAGTATATTATTATTAACGATGCGTTTGGTACGAGGGTAATGGGGTGTAATAGTTACAAGAGTAATTAAATTTTAAGTTTACTTGTGTTTGTTATGTCAGTATAACTTTTACTCCTGTAATAAATTTTAGTAATTGAACTTATTTTTTACACATAAAGTTTACTAGTGGGGGACCTGGGTAATAAAAAGTAATGAGAAGTTTTACTCCAATCTATTACCCCTTTAAAT
Organism: Tripterygium wilfordii; assembly: GCF_013401445.1. Lineage (NCBI taxonomy): Eukaryota > Viridiplantae > Streptophyta > Magnoliopsida > Celastrales > Celastraceae > Tripterygium > Tripterygium wilfordii. The sequence continues at coordinate 6,880,741 of NC_052252.1, read as the reverse complement.
AAAAAATTATAAAAGCCCATAAGTTATATATACACATATATATTATATATTATATATATGTATATATATACACGTATATATTATATATTATATATATATGTGTGTATATATATACATATGTATATATATATACACACAGACACACACACATATAGATACACACACACATATATATACACACACACTCACATATGCACTGTCTGTGTGTATTTACACATAGACACACACACACATATATACATACGCACACATATGCACTGTTTGTGTATATATATACAAATATATATATATACAAATAGAGGGATTCTCAAGTGCGGGATCCCACATTTTATTTAAAGTGCGGGATCCATCTAACACCATTCATACACCATTCATGCGTGGGCTCCATCAAGTGTGGGGACCACACTTACACATAATGAATGGTGTTAGATGGATCCCTTATTTTAAATAAAGTGAGGGATCCCTCACTTGAGAATTTTCATATACAAATATATATATATATACACATATACATACACACACATATATATACATATGCACTATCTGTGTATATATATATACAGAAATTCTCCTATGTGGACCAAAAGTGTGGACCAAGTTTGTGGACTTGTATTTCAACCATAGATGTGGTGGGTCCCATAATAAATGTGTGGCCCCCACTTATGTTGTGATTGATTACAACCATTGGATTTTGGTCCACAAACTTGGTCCACACTTTTTGGTCCACATAGGAGAATTCTTGATATACAGAAATTTTGTGGACCAAAATCCAATGGTTGTAATCAATCACAACATAAGTGGGGGTCACACATTTATTATGGGGCCCACCACTCTATGGTTGAAAAACAAGTCCACAAACTTGGTCCACATAGGAGAATTTCTGTATATATATATATATATATATATATATATATATATATATACACAGAAATTCTCCTATATGGACCAAAAGTGTGGACTTGTTTTTCAACCATGGATGTGATGGGTCCCATAGTAAATGTGTGGCCCCCACTTATGTTGTGATTGATTACAACCATTGGATTTTGGTCCACAAACTTGGTCCACACTTTTGGTCCACATAGGATAATTCCTATATATATATATATATATATATATATATATATATATATATAATACACATACATATATACATATACACAGACAGTGCATGCACTGTCTGTGTATGTGTGTATTATATATATACATACATATTTTATATATAAATATAAATATAAATATATACATATTATATATATATATAAAAATAAATAATGTCAGGCTTGGGTCGGGCTCGGGCTGAGCCAAAATTGGCCTGAGGTGTCTGGCTTCGGGTTGGACTGACCCAAAAAATGGAGCCCATGCCCGCCCAAGGGGTCGGGCAGGGCCGAGCTCGGACTTAGGCCCGCGGACCAAATGATGACCCCTACTCTTGTGTTACATCTTTGTCATGGATTTGAATGTTATCAGATTATTTTGTTGAAATTGTTAACAATTGTTATTATATATATATATGTCTGGCTGTGTGTGTATATATATGCATATGTATCTATATTTTTAAAATTTTGGTACATGATAGTCGTAACAATAAAAAACATAATCTCACTTTTTTCTAGTTTGGTTCATTACAATAATAACAAACAAGGGTAATGGTATTACACCAGTAATGTATAGTCGTAACAAACAAGAGTAATGAATACTTGGGTAAATTTTACCATTCTTTACCAAACAAGGGTAACACTTATTCTCCATAATTATTATTACCCTTGTAATATTTACATGAGTAACAAATTATACCCATAAATTCTTACCATTTTATCAAACGCACCCTAATGTTTAAAGTGTAAGTCATACATAAAGATATGAGCCATGCAACACATTGTATTATAACATTTGCCCAATTAGGTACTCAAAGGCCATGGCTCGTATTAATCACGGTCTTTGGTGCCTAAGAAATGGCTTCATTTCAAGTATTAGGAATAGTCCAGGAAAAAAAAAAATTGTAAATGTGAAGAAGCCCATTTTTTATAAGTTGATTCATATTTGGGTTTCCTCGAAAGAGGAGTTGAATGGGCCTTTTTATTAACCATATTGGGCTCAGTTCCATGGGTCTCTTTCACAACCATTTAAAAAAAGGTTAAATCTAACTCCCTGCCCCGTCGCTCGTTATAATTCTTAAATATTTAATGATTATTTTTATTTAATAAAAATATTTATTAAAATAAAATTAACATTTATACAAATATAATCATATTGGTCAATAATTAATTATCTCACGCACACTTAAAATGCGAACCATTTTTAAAACGATGTCCATTATTTTGGGTCTCACATATTATAAATCAATAGTGAAAATATAGGTTTGCATTTTAAATTTCCACTTTTAATATGCATAAGAGAATTCTTATTATAAAAATATGTAATTATTGGCATAACTCGTCAAAAGGAAACAACGCGGACTGGGCCCCTAAAATCGCTGACCATCCACCAACTCCCCATGGACATGGGCCATGGCTTAAACTTTTACTTTTAGGTTTACTCGAGAGCCCGTTTTGGTTTTTGGGGACTTTTTAACTGCTAAAAAAAATCCCGATTTCAAAACGACAACGCACGGGTTTTCCTTTTCAAGGGATTTGATTTACGTATTTGCTTTCCTTCAGATTTTTCATTTTTAACGAAAAAAAGCAAGTTGTTTTGAAAATATGTTAACAGGAACAAAAAACGGTCACTGTCTGGAACAAGAAGGTATGGAAAACGCGCACAGATCATCCTTCAAGCGTGACTGGTGACCGGAACAAGTCACATACGAAGAAAAACAGGAGCCATATCACTCCATCACCGTCAACGCAGCCATCTAGTTCACACGAAATTACCTCCCACTCGCTTTAATTTAAATACACAGAAAATTATAGAGATATCGGCCTTCATTTCATGATTCAGTATTGGAGATCTTGATTGCTTTTAACGGCAGGTAATTCTGTTTTTTGTTTTTGATTTTCTCTTTGTTCCGCAAAATCGAATTAACTGTTATCGCGATTTAGTTTCCTTCACTTCGGATAGATCTGAAGTTCTAGTTTGACTTCGTGTTGAGCTGTTAATTGAGGGAATAATTGATCGTAGAACATGTTATTTTGGCTCAGAAGTTTTTGTTTGACTAAGAATGCTCGAATTCTTCATAAATTCGTGTAACTGGAAAGTATCGCATTTACATATGTTGCTATTGACGTTCTTGTTTCTTGAATTTGATGATTGAGTTGCGAAGCTTTGACAGCTTAAGGTTGCTGAATTACTATCGTAGGATGTGTTGGTATGCCATAATCTAATTGGTTTTCCAAATGAAAGTTTTATTTTAGGAGTGGAATTGACAAGCGAGTTTAATTGCGCGATGATGTTTTCAATAATTGTTGAATAATCTTGATTGTTGAGACTCGGTGTTTCACTTCATGAGCAGCAAGTGATGTATAATTTTCTTGTTTCAATAATATAACCTCTTTGTTTCTTATCTCCAGTAATAGAACCTTAACTGTGCTTTGAGCCTTTGAGGTACAGGATGTCAGGAATGGAGTTTGCTGTTTAACTCTGTGTCTTATCAGGATAAGGCTAATTCATAATGTGATCTGGAGGATAGAAGTCATACATTGCAGACAGATATGGTGTGCAGCTGCTTTCGTTCTTCAATTGTAGAACGGAGGAGTGGTGCTCAAGCTCATCTAGATGAAGCAGGTAATATATTGATTCACAGTTTATATCTTCAATATAAGTGCAAAAAAATTAATTGAGTTAATGCCGATCACTTTGTTTCAATGAAATTGGATCTTACTAGCATTGATGATACTTGCGGGTTTAGGAGACTTGATGTTTTATATCTGCTTGCAAACTTGATTCTTCATCTAATTTGGGATGTGGAATTTCTGTTATATGGTGCTTTTCTTTTTCTTTTTTTGGACAAATATGTATGCAGGTCGGAAAAGCCTTAGTTTTGAGTTTTCAATTTTTTATTGTATGGTTGGGTTTCTTATATACATTTTTATTTTTGTTCTTTCTTTTTCTTTTGCTTAGGAAATTCGATGCGAAACATCAATCAATTCTCCTACAATGAACTAAGATCGGCAACAGATAATTTTCATTTACGAAATAAGATCGGAAGAGGGGGTTTTGGAACTGTTTATAAGGTGTGCAGAATGTGTTGATGGTTTTGCTTGTTGTCCTTTATCCTGTTAATATATTGTATGATTCGATAACGATAAGGTTTATATAAAGCCTAATTAATTATGTCACACTGTTGATAGGGAACTCTGAAAAATGGATTACAAGTTGCTGTGAAGGCATTGTCTGCCGAGTCAAGGCAGGGGGCAAGGGAATTTTTGAATGAGATCAATACTATATCAAATGTTAGGCATCCAAACCTTGTTGAATTGGTTGGATGCTGTGTTGAAGGGGCAAACAGGATATTACTCTATGAATATCTGAGAAATAATAGTCTTGATCACGTGTTATTAGGTAAATGTAACAGTAGTTTTGAGTTGGAATGATGATTGGTCGTTTTACAAAAGAGATTGATAATATAACTTATTTCCCTTGTTCATGTAGGTCGAAATAGCACAAATATCAGACTTGATTGGGGAAGAAGAGCTATTATCTGTATGGGTATTGCAAAGGGACTATCATTCCTTCACGAGGAACTTACGCCACATATCGTGCACAGAGACATCAAAGCCAGTAATATACTTCTTGACGAGGAATTTAACCCGAAAATTGGTGATTTTGGATTGGCCAAGCTTTTCCCAGATGATATTACGCACATTAGCACAAGAATAGCAGGAACAACGTATGTTTTCCTTTGCCTTTATTCGCTTGTCATATTCTGTTTCCATTGCATCTCCTTCGCTTAATCGCTTATGCAGTTCAACATTAAATGATGTTTGCTGTTCTAATTTGTAGTTGCCATATGTTGATTACCTTTTTAGCAGTGTTCTATCATGATAAATACCAGAGTTAAAGTGTTTCGTATGCCAATGCCCAATGCTCAATTAAGAAGTGAAACAATATTGCAATATACGTCTGCAGCCTAAGTTTTGTATATTGCAGCCTAAATTTTGGCTGCAGTTATGTCTGAAATAACAGTGTAAATTACATTCCGTAGACAAATTAAACGGGTTAAGTTCTAATAAGTCATTGAAGAAAGGGAGATTTGCAATTGGGTCGCTGCAAGAAAAACTTTTCAAATTGGGTCACTGAATGTTCCGAATTTTAGCAATTAGGTCAGTCCAGTCAAATTTCGATCAATTTCATGCCGAAAATTGCTGACATGTCATTAATTTTCTACAGTGGAATATAAAATTAAAATTAAATAACACCTGGAATATAAAACAAATTTAAAAAATTAAAAATTATGCTAAAATTCGGAACTTTCAGTGACCGATTTGAATTTAACCCAGATTAAACTATTGTTGGTTACCATGAAAGGCAAATGATGGACAGTCACCCTTGCACTGTAACTATGATACATGTGATTTGAATTAACAAAGCAGCAGGAAGTCACAGAAAATGAGATATGTCAGACGAAAGGCTTATTTGCCAGAAGACTCACTGCCCCACTGGGCCTGGTTAACAAGTATTTGACAGGTAGTTCCAAAGTTAATACACTATAAATTGAAACCTTGCAGATGAAGTTTAAACTAAATCTGATGCTAAGTGAAAATTATTACATAAAAAAAGAATGGATTCTTCGAATGGATAGTCAGAATACTCGTAGGTCTTTCACAAAAAGGCTCCAAAAGAGCCAACCCAAGTGAAATAGAGTTCCTTTATGGACGTGAAATCATTCGTGCTATCGCTTTTATCTAATTTTAAAATTATTGGTAATTTGTTTGTATTGATGCGGCATCTTAGTTGCATTTTATTAGAATGTTTCTCCCTTCTCCCATGACCATCTCAACTTGCGCGAATTATTGGCGAATGATTTTGTCGACTTCATTTGTTCATAGATTCCTAGTTCTGCTACCTTGATGATTTTTTTGGTGTTCCTATATTTTCCATTTTATCCAGAATGCTTCAGACTTGCTTGGTCATTTGTTGAGCATTCGGCACTTTGCTTGTAGAAAAGCTTTTACTTTTCTTTTAAATTAGTATGCAGGATTTGTAGGTTTATTTTTCCATTTGAAAGGATAACCACTAAATCATATGGTTTTGTGGATAATTACACAAGTTTCTTTCTACTGCAAAATTGAATTCACGTGATATGCCTGTAAGCGAATAAAACCAATTTATGCTACTCTTGTTCTATGCAGTGGTTATTTGGCACCGGAATACGCTTTGGGAGGTCAATTAACCATGAAGGCTGATGTTTACAGTTTTGGGGTCCTTATACTTGAAATAATTAGTGGTAGAAGCAGTTCAAAAGCAAATTGTGGAGAGATGCAGAAGTTTCTCCTGGAGTGGGTGTGTGTCTGTTTTCCTTTCCAAGTTTCATTTAATTATATTTGGTACATTCAGATAAATAAATCATTGCTGTTTTCCTCCTCAGTATGTTGGTTGTCTTGTCGTGGCATATGTTCATCAAGTTATGACTTAAGCTGTTCTTAGTATTGGGTATTTGATAACTTGTGCCTGGTCAAGCCAAAAATAAGCTCCTTCAATATATAGTTAAATAAATGAGATTGCCAAAGAGCATTAGTTTCTTGCAGTTTTACTTATCCAACATGTCATCCATTCCATACATGCTCCTTTCTCTCTCACACACTCTCTCTGAAAGATTTTTTTTTTAATAGGACTATCTGAAGATACTTGACCCATATACTTTTCTTTATTAACTAACCTGGTACAGCAAACTGAAGTTTTTGGCAGTGGAACTCATAATTGTGCTAGCTATCCATTACAAGATATGATTTCGTAGAATTTGGTGGTTTGCTTTACTATTTGGGAGTGCCCCCCCCCCCCCCCTCCTTTGTTATTTTCTCTACATTATTTATTAGCCATTATGCACATCCCTTCAACAGTTTGTTTTGCTTCAATAGGCTTGGGAGCTCCACAAAGAAGAGAAACTCTTGGACCTAGTGGATCCAAATATTGGAGAGTTTTCAGAGGAAGAAGTCACAAGGTACATGAAAGTAGCATTCTTTTGTACCCAAGCTGCAGCAAACCGAAGACCACTAATGAGTCAGGTTGTTGACATGCTATCAAGGAAAATCCGACTCAACGAAAAGGAACTTACGTCGCCAGGTTTCTTTCAAGGTTCCACCAGCCTTGGCGCTGCACCGTCTTCATCTAAGATGTCATTGGGTGAATCTACTAGCTATCAGGTGAGCTCAGTTCCCATCACGATTACTCAGGTCACCCCTAGATGAAAGATGAGATCTTGATTATTGCTATTGGGCTCGATATTGTTGGAAGTCTCTTCCATTCGATTATTAAAAGGAGGACAGCTTTTTCTAGTGCACATTCATGTGTTTCCAAGTCATGCATGCAGTGGTTTTCAGGATTTAGGTATTCTTTTTTGGATACGCGAAAGGAACAGAGTTCGTATTGTTCTTTTTTGGATACAAGAGAGAGACGTTCTTGCGACCTCTAGAGAATTATATATTTTTTTCTCTCTTCCTTCCGGGCAAGATATGAATGCCCAATGTTGCTGTCAGAAGTTTATTTTCATTTTACGAACACAATGCCAGGCTTGCCAGCAAGTTGCCAAGTTGAGCGGAGATCATGGGCCGGCACAGTAAAAAACGGGGGTGGTAATTATTGTCATCCATGGGCTGGGCTTTAGTTAAAATTTAGGCCAGATTTTTCCCCCAGCCTGGGTCAATAGGCTTATGTTTAGCCTGATGATTTAAATGGGCCCTGCCCAACCCGGCTCATGATCAGGTGCTCTAAAGACTCAACAGGTGATCTAAAGACTTCTGATGGTTTAGGATTACTACAGTCCAAAAAAATCGTGCCCAAACGAACTGATCGTTTGATCAATTATCATCAAATACATAAATGTAAAATCAAACTGACCAATGATTGATTATTATCAAATACATAAATGTCAAATCAAACTGACCATTTAATTGATTATTATCAAACACATATGTTAATAAAGATCAATCTAAAAACCCAACCGGTTAGATAAATTTATGTCCAAAAATCAACTAAAACCGATCGTGGACAGCTCTTGTTTAACAACTTTCTCCATATTGGTTCAGACCCGTCCTCCAAAAACACACATCACAGATCCAAGTAAAAGAACAAAAATAAAATGGCTATAGTGCCCTTATTATCTACTCTTGTTTAAAGACATACGATTTTCGATCCAAAAAATTGAGTCCATACATGGCGTAGGTAATTTATCAAAGGCATATTCAAAGCAAAGAAACACAGAGGGCCAACAAGTCCTAATCCTTGCACGGCAAAACAGCAAACAAATCACATGGTCGGATAAGAAACATCAACAGAGAGAAAATTGAGAGAGAAAGCACATATGATATGAAAAATAAAAAGAATCCACGAAGGGCATTATTGTAAGCAATCAGGTTGCTGGTGTGGGCTCAGATGCAGAGGCAAGCTGAGTGCCATCAGCAGCAGGAGCCTCTTGCAGTGTTGAGTTGGAAGAACCCTCAGAGGTGGCATCTTTAGCAGCAGATGCGAGTGCACCGTTAGCTGCCGACGCAGCTGCACTTCCTGATGTGCCCTTTCCAGTTTTGGAATCTTTCCCGTCTTTGGTATCCTTAGCAGGGGCTTGTGGGGGTGGCACCATGTGAGGTGGGGGTGTATGCTTCAGCTTTACAAGTATGTGTCGCAACCGTGACAGATCAGTGGGCTTCCCAGGCTTTGGACCCTGGACGACTGTTATTGATGGCTTCTTGTCTTGATCTTTCTTGCCTCTCCTTTTCTCAATATTGGGAACCTCATGTGGAATAAGTTCTGCTATAGTCTTCCAATATTGTTTGTCTGCCTCTTTATGGAACTTCTCTTGATTGGCCAAGAATAGCTGCTCCAGAAACAAACACAATATTGAGTCACAAAAAACTGAAAAGACCTGCCTTTTCTTTTTAGAAAAAAAAAGGGGTTAAATACATCCTCCTGGAAGCCTTACGTTCTCCTTTTCTCTATTATTAGACTTGTTAGTCTCTACGTTAAGCTTCCTTTTCTCATAAAAAGCTCGTTTATACTCCTCAGCTTCTTCAATAATCTGGAGTCTCAATTCCTTCTCTTTTTTCTCCTTCTCCTCGAGATAAATTTGATTTTGCCTGCATCAGAAAAAGTAAAGCTCTATGAAAAAGAAATTTGATTGGCAAATAACCTCAATATACCTAGAACGAAGGATGAAAACTCCAAGCTCAAAAAAAGGCAGACGAGGGAGTTTTACCATGCCACAAGCCAAATAGGATGAGAAAATCAAAATGCCGCATGTAATGCAAAATCAAGTAAACTTATCACCATATGCATATCATAATGGTCAAATATCCCATTCAATGAAAACCTCTCTTGCTTCTCCTAGAAAGAGAGTAGCATACAGCTCTTTCTTTTTTCTCACTCTTGTTACTAAAATGAAGTCGCTCATGGAAGGAAGGAAGAAAAAACTGAATGAAATAAGATCACCCCCCCAAATCACCTCTACTTATCCTTCATAGTCATTGTCATCAGCAATTCTTGATATAAACCTTATGTGATTGGAAATTCTTGTGCAACTCCCCTGCTGGTTCTAAGTTAGCTACTGCTTCTACATACATATCATTAATAATATTACTGCTGCTAACCAGAACTCCTTTGCTTTCCCTTGAGCCCTCAAAATCACTAAGGATTCACTCTCCCTTCCCCGATGTCCCTTTAAAGTTCCAAAAATAATAACGGGTTCCATGGAACAACTATTAAGTACCTTATATCATTGTAACTATTCACTCAACACACACACAAACACTCATTTCTTAAATTCCGAGTCTTTTCATGTATGGCTGTGTTGTGGTGGTGGTAGGTTAGCCACCTTGTACAGAGACAATAAGTGATAACAAGAGCCTACTCACCATGATCCAAAAACCACAAGGGAGCACATCAACAAATGTACAGATATGTCAAGTGGGTCGTAGTCGTCTCTCGTAGATGAGATGTTGTCAACAACCCGCCTTCGTCAAACCCCACTCACCTACTAACCAAAGGCAAAGCGCTGCCCAACCAGAAAATATTTTTACTACAAAAGTCTTAAAAGGCTTTCCTAAGATCCTGAAAAATGCCATGAAATGAATTTTCCTTAAAGGGGACCATCTACAGCATTCACTCCAGCGCTGTATGGGCAGTCACTTGAAATCTTGCATTGACCGAGTACATTGGGAGGTAGCTAATAGCATGATGTATAGATCTATGAAAATCTTAAATGACTGTAAGCGGTATCAGATAAGATGAATAATTGAAACTGCAAGATTTGGACTGTAATGTTTTAAAAAAAATAAAGCAGTGGACCACCATTATTAACCTCATCTTAACAAGATCAATTATAGAAAACCTCAAGCCCAATTAGTAGAACCTACTCAAGTGAATTGAGCATTAAGGAAATCAAACATAGATTTTGCCAACAAGATCCACATTCTGACCATGATACACAAATCATGCACATGATAACATATAGGAATTCTGATTGAGTACTTATGAAAAGGAAAAAAAAAATCTTGAAAAGATTAAGATGCATAAATTGAAAATTCATCTAGATCACAGGGATATGTATACGAACTAATGAGAACTATAAACAGTGAGATCTGATCATAAAAAATAAAAAAAAAAACACTCAAACTCTATACACACCAGAACCAGCCGTGAGTGAAGACTGCGTCTATAGGATCGCAATTAATTCAAATATTGCCATTAAGTTCCTATATAGATGATGGTGAAGTAGACGATGAACAACACCATTTAAACGTTATCTACTTTCAATCAAGAATTGAAAAAAGGAAGTTCAATAGATGCTTCCAACACAAGCTTTGCAAAACAGCACATGAGCAACTCTTATTTGGTAAGTAACACAACCAACAAAACATACACGTAACAAAAAAGTGTCATAAAAATAGCCTCTTCGAGGTCTAAAACACAACAGATCTATACAAGTACAGTCTCAAACAAACAGATCTAATCGAGATAACTCACAAAACGTATAAATCAGTGAAATCAAGGAGCTTCAAACGTTTACCTTCGCCATTCGCGAAGGGCGTATCCTTCCTCTGGTTCCATCTCGCCAGGTGGAGGCAGCACTGGTCCATCTGAGGCGAATATGTCATCATCTCCCGCGCCGTAGCCATTGCCGTTTCCATTCTCCACGTGAACTGAACCAAAGGGAGACTGCGAGTAGCTAGGGTTCGGATCAGCATCCACGGAGGAAGATCCATAGCCGAAGATCTCCGGGGACTGCGCGTGATCTACGGAGACATCTCCATCCGCCGGAAACCCTCCGGAAACGTGGTGATGGTCGCCGGAGAAGTCTTCTACAGGGGCAAAGTTTGGGTAGGAGCCGTAGTTGGAGTAAGAGGCGTAGTTGGAGTTAGGCTCTTCTCCGTCGACGCTGAATTCATCGAATGAAGACATGTTTCTTCTGCTGGTATATCTCTCTCTAGAATATCACACCTAGATTTTCTCTTTGACGATCAAGAAACGCAGATTTGTCTTTCTATAAAGCAGAGTTTCCCTTGAACAGTATGGCTGTCGCGGTGGACTCAGAAGGGGAATTTATTCAATCCCGATCTTTCATGCGATGCCAGCCCTCTGGACATGTGTAAAGTCAAAACTTAGGCAACAGGTAACAATGGGTAAAATCATACAAACATGAATTGACGGAAATAGACATATTCATTTTAAACATTTTCAAATAAGGTTATGGACCGGATTGTATTTATTTATTGAATAATAGAATAAGACTCGAACATTGTTTCTTATCCTTATTTTAATTTTAGTGCATCTTCTGTTTAAAAACATGTTTGGTTGTTATTTTAAAAACAAAAAAAATTTGAAATTGGAAAATATAGAAAACAAATTAAATCTATGACGACTCGACAGAAAAAGACGAATTGAGCATCTACAGTGGGATTGTTTTCAAGCACTTGAAAGTTGAAACTACTCTTATTTGATAAATATAGTGTTAGATGTTCACAGCAAACACAATTTTACGCTTGAAAACATGTAAATTTCAAATGGAAAATTTATCCATACGTCATATTTGAGTAGCTCTAAATTAATAAATAGTGATATTTGTGAGATACACACAATCAATCAAGTGATGCCACGTTTCTCTCTCTCTTCTCCTTCTTCACCAAACTCTCCACTTTCCACCATTGCCCTCTCCCCTTCACTTTCGAAAACATGTCCGCAACCATGACAAAATTGTAGGAAGCGAGGACCCAACCAGGGCTCTCTAGAACACAAAGTCCATCTATGCCAACCCTCGCAGCGGCTTCACATCCTACCTTCCCGACGCCACTTGCAACAACAACCGTATCTACAAGCTATCTCTCACCGACGAGATCCCTACATAGCTCACCCAAATCGATTTTGTTTCCTCTCTTATGTGAGATTCCCACTCCTTAATCTTCTTGAAGTCACCGGCCAAATTGCTCCACCTCTTCCGGCACTGGACCGAGAGAGAGGGGGAAAGAGAGAGAAAATAGAGGGAATGAATGTCGGCTCAAGAGTCACGACTGTGGTCGTCTCAATATCATGTTATATTTACTTCACTTAGATTTTTTTTTTGAATTTTATATGATCAAATCATCCTTTAAAAGGAATTTTCCGACACAATAATATTTTTTCATCTCTCTATTTAAAATTCCTTAAAGAGACAAACTAAGTTGAAGAAGATGAACAAAAGGACACAAACTCAGTTGAAGAACATGAAATTGAACAAAACGACAATAAAATCTTTTGGGGTTTTGACTATTAAGTGTCATAAGATGAAGTTTGTGTCAATATGTATCATCATATATCAACATTGCTGGCTGCGCCCATGATCTGAACCTTGGTAATGTAAAAACTTCTTAGAAACTATCCATTCCAGTGAAACATGAAAAGTGTTGTAATTAAACTTATTCTTGAATCAATTGTCTCAGTCATTAACTCCATAAAATTACGAAAACCCCCACATAAAAAATAATTCTGCAGCCGGGATTCGAACCCGGTAAATCTAAGAGATTTTCAAGCGTGTGCTACTGCAGATCTATTATGCTTTCATGCTGTTGGAGCTGAAATAATTTTTATATAATATAAATCTAAATTGGGGTGTTCTTGCCAGCGAAACCATTTGACAAGGATTAAATCCCTGAAGTGGGATTGAAAGTTGAGACTAGTCGTATAGAATTCTATCATTTCTATGCTATAGAGTGTGGTCATTTGGAATTGTTCAGCACGCCGTGGCCTTCAACCGCACCTACGCCTTGAATCAATGGGGAAAATATCAAAACACACTCGAACCTCAAACGACATCGTTGAGGTTCATTGTTCCTTGATGATTTCAATTTTCATTAATACATCATAAGCGCTTTTATTTGATTTTTAAATTCGTGAAAGTCCAATGAATACTTAGGCTATAGGCTACCGAACACATAGATGAACATTATTTGCATCTCCCATTTTACTAAGTACATCACATTAATCTGTAAAAAAACCTAATCTATCAACACCTTCACTTGATCCTACCATTCTTAACCCTGAATTCTCCAATTCCTTTCCCTCTTCCTCCTCTCCTTTACTTGCCCCAAATCCTTCTCTCCCTCTTCCCTTCTCCTCCCTCAACTTAGACCGCATAACTCAACTCATTTTCTTCATAGATCTTGCACACTCAAACTAGGTGGAAGAGATTGCTTCAACTTATCAGCCTTTTCCGAGCCAAATACACAGAAGGTATAGAGGTACTTGGAGCAGCTCTTCTTCTTCAAAGGAGGAGATCAGAACCTCATTCTCCTCCAGCTCAACCTCCTTGAGTTCAACTTGGGATAGCATAAGTTCTTTTGTAATTTGTTTGTGCTCGAACTGCTACCGAGACACCATCTCAATTGCTAGAACTGATTTCGTTTCCGACAAGAGGTAGAGGAAAGCAAGAAATTGTGAAGTGTAGATTGAAAAAATACAAAATGGAATGAACTCATAATTGTTATATTTTTAACGGAGACTTGTTTAGATTGGAGTGTATTCAATAAATTGTGGAGCGCAAATAATATCCATGGAACACATATCCTCATCAGGGTTAATTTACCCTTCCACTTTTCCTACCAAACGTAGCGTACTAACTTACAAACCACAAAACCGGCCAGACTCAAACACTAGACCCAGAACTTACATGATACATCAAACGTATCACAACTAACCAGTACAAATCTATCCCGAACATCGTATGCAGAGAAAATTTGTCACATGGGCTCCTCCAAGGTCAGCCGAAAATCAATAATAATAATAAATAATATTCTGCCGGGCGGAGCAACCACATACCAGTTAACTTAGACTAATCTGTCAATGGTTACTGGTAAGTGCTGCATATCCTGAAAAATGCTTCCCGAGGAGATTAGGAGGGTCCGTCAGAAACAAACCCGTTATACAAAGAAGTCGGTTTGCCCACCCTAAAGACATTGAACCAATCACTTGGAAGGCGACTGACTAACGCAATAATGCCCATTCTTATGCAATGATCATTGTAGTCTGCAATACTCAATTGAAGTCAGAATACCATAAAATCAAGCCAGCCATAATAATGGTATCGGCAGCATCATCCCCGCGAGCCCATACGCAGGACCACCTTCATCTTTCCAGAGAGGCTTCCAGCACTTCGTCAAGGAAAAGCAAGCGCTTTAATGACAGCACCAACGACTATTAGTCGGATGTACATGAAGAACCATGCACTGGTAACTGACAACACAAAATCTGAATATCAGAGCATCACATCTCCCCTACTTCCTTTTCGAGAAAGGAAGGCGATAAGGACCAGCCCACTACAAGTTCCGCATGGTTTCCAAATTAAGTACTGTCATGAATTTGTAAGCTAGCAGTCAAAAGGTGGTCCTGGATCCAATTTGTCCGCATCATTCTTTGATATGTACAGGACAAATCTCACAACAGCTGCTACACCTAACAAGGGATGAGGAAGCGCATTACGATTTTCAAGGAATGGCAGTTGCATTCTTGGGATATCTGGCAGAAGGCATTCGCTGTAGAACACGCGGAAACTCCGGCTTAAGTCGTTTGCTAGGCATTCCTTGCAGTGACCTTATCAACATCATGAAAACAAATAATGAGAGAATAAATGGACATTGGAAATCCATGTCTATTTAGAATGCATGGAATAAACAGTAAGAATTACAAAGAAAACTGATAGAATTAGTCCAACATTCATATAGTTCATAAAGAAATCGGATCTCCGCATTTTTTTCTCTCTGCTGAACTGGAAACACAAATAAGACTAAAAAAAAGAGACTTTTAACAGTCAAAGCTCTGATCACATGATGCCCACTTATACCAGCAGAAACCATACACAAACAGCATGAAAGTTTAAGAAGAGAAAAAATTTACAGGACTTGCATTTAGGCATGTTCAAGAGAACCTCAATAACGGAAACAAATGAAGAAAGCATAGATGAATGAGATCAACCCTGACCCACCAAGAACAAATTCTTCATGGTTCTGGCTGGTACCTCAGCTTTTGAAGCTCGAGGAACAACAGGCGCACAAAAAAAAAATACAGCTAGTGGGTAAAATAACACACCTTGGAGAACCCTGACTTTTCTGACTGTACTGACCCAGCATTGATCTTAAACTTCCAAGGGCCTTATCAGCAGCCTGAGGAACAGTAAATCCGTACCTCAGGAAAACATATGGCATTCCAGTATTAAAACTTTAAGCATAACAATTTAGTAATACCTGCATCTTAGCTTCTTCCCATGTTGAACCAATTCCCATCCCTAGAACCTGTCCGTCAATTTCTACCTACAACACAATACAAAAACAAAGTTATAATTCATGGCGGAAAAGCAAACCCACAGGTCTGACACCAAACAGTTATAAAAAAATCAGAATTCTAAATACCTCCAACCAAGAAAAGTTCAAAAACTAAAATATAAATTAGTATACATTCTCAAAGTTCTACAAAGAAGTGATCCATGGTGTCAAAGTGGTGAGCCATATTATGTTGAATGGAAATTGACAGATTTCCAGAGACTATCATTTGGCTTAAAACATTATATACAATTTTTTACCAGCAATGTACAGCCGTCCGTGTTGGCCAATAGACACAGACGAGCAAATGGCCCACACCTAAGGAAATCTCAGTGACAATCAAACACTCATCAGATACATAAATCTGAGCTCTTCAATCTTTCAAGAGACAAGCATCTAAGAAGAAAAGGCACATGCAAAACAAGTTACGTCTGTGCGTTTAATCTTTAATTAGAGAATCATGGAATATGAACGTAAGAAACTCTTTTTTTAAGAAAATATTTTATTAACATCACCAAGGGGGTGCAATCCAAAGCAAACTGGAAAGGTCTCGATTACATGAATTTAATACAATCGAAAATATTATAACATGTTCCACTCAACCAAAGTTAAGCGCAGAAAGCCATCTATCCACGAAAACCCCAATCGAGCACTCCTTATTGTGGAAAATTCTACAATTCCGCTCCTTCCAAATTAACCAACAGGTACATTGAAATGCCAAGCCTCAACTTCTGACATCAAATTACAAGAAGGAACCCAATTCACACCCATTAGATTCCACACCGTACCCCATGCTTTCGTCGGCCAAAAGCAGTGCAACAAGAGATGAGGGACCATTTCTTTGTCTACCTTACATGAACATAAGAAATACTAAACTAGTTTGTTGTGTTAGGTCAAACCCAGCGCACAATTGCCTCCACTACAGTGTCTAGATGTAGTATATGCACGCAACCTTACACTCACATTGCAAAGAGATTGTTTTCATGTTCTGAACAAGAAGCAACTTAACCACTATGCCAAGATTTGCACTCTATTTTGGCTCTTCAGATATTGATCCATTTTTTTTCCTTGGATCTCAATCTCAAATATGAGAAACAAGCTTCTTTCATTAGAATGTTAAACTCAATATAAAGGGGAAAAAACTCCACAATGTGTCATAATCTAATCAAGTGCAAACCTGTGCATGTACTTCATTGTTCTGCATATTTGCTGAAGATGGAGACTGCGCTTGAAAAGCTACACCAAGGCCCTCCATCATGCACTATGAAATTAAATGTCCACACAAAATAAGTAATCAGAATACTTGAGAACAAGAGAAAAGGGCACAAAAAATGAAAGATAGGTTTCTAGAATTCTGACCAATTCTTTCAGTGCACTGACTGCTCCTGTGGATTTCCTCGAGCCTTCCAACCTAGGGTCTGCAAGCCTAGATGGCTCTGATGCAGTTGAAAATGACGCAGACTCTTCTTTAGGCAGGAACTGATTCCCATAAGAACTTACATTACCCGAAAAACCATTGTCACCAACAAAAGGAAACCTACTGACATCCCCATTTGGAAATCCAGTATCTGGTTTAACACGTGATATATAAATATCTGCAAAGAAATTGTCCATAATGGTCATAATCAGATTAAGGAAATCCAAAGGAAGGAGAAATACCTAATATGCGAGAATTCGCGTAAGAACACTGTAATGAAGCAACATGCAACCATCAATGGAGTGAAACTAGCAACTTTACCCGGTTACTAGCATAAACCATCCAACTAATCCCCATCTCTCTTTATTTGAATGCCAGCTTAATCCCCATCTAAGCCCTAAACTTAAAAAGCAGACAAATCTACCCTGTGACTTCCACAAATGTGGGCATTTAGTTTTGCTTTCAAGGTGTTATGTCAATACGAGTTAATACAGCAATTCATTTGTAACAGTTAGGCTTTCACATGACGGTTTTGTATTTCAATTCAGATTTGGAATACAGGACGAAGTATTTTCTGATTGCCGTTGCTTAGGCCTTATTCCCACTGCTTGATATTTGTTTCCTTTATAAACTTAGTACAAAAACTGCTGCACATATATATTTATTCTCCTGATCCTAAATCAAATAGATTGACATCTGTAATCTCCATCATGCCACACTTTGGATCATTTTGAAAGAGAAAAGCTGGTGTCACAAAGACCTCAAGACAAACTCTTATATAAATCTTTGAATTCAGGTTTTTATACATGAATTTTGGCATCCAAGAGTTGGTTTCAGTATAAAATTTGCTGCAAAGAAAAGCAACATGAAGAGCCAACCCCAAAAGTATCGTGGCAACTACCAAGTAGAACAGGCACAAAAAAAAACCCTCGAATTTTGAGAAGTGCCTCCAAAATATGTCGTGGACAATATGCTAGCAAGAAAAGGTTAGAAAAACCATAAGGAAACTTACTAGCCAAGTTCCTTATAGAACCCTCAGCTGCCTGGTGTTGGGCTTCTCTCCTTGTTCTGCCAATACCTTCACCAACTTTCTCCCCTGCAAACCAAGCCTACAAAAAACAAGCGTCAAACATGAAGTAATCATGGTATTTCACTTCAGAATGAAGAAAGTAACAACATTTTTCTTTTGATAAATGTCAGTGTAATATCATTAATTTTTTGTGGGAGGGGAATCGAACCTTGCACCATGTGCAAGTGGGAAGGAGCGCGCCACCACTAGGCCAACTCTCATTCCCCCAACATAATGAGGTTACTTTGGAAATAGAAACAAAAATCAAACTACATTGGACTTCGCAGGTGGAGATGTCAGGATAGCTAAAATATTTATAACTTGGAATATCAAGCCTGGACTACTTGGATTTTCATTCACTCACATGCCTAAAACCTAAATGTTCCTCTTCACTAGTAGCACAAGGGATTGAAATATGTTCTTCCCCCAGGCCAAAATGATGGCAGTATGTTTTTACATTAGAGTTGTTCAATACAGTGTTGTAGATAAACATTCTGGGAAATCATAAATTCAGAAGAAACAAAAAACAGCAAAACTAGTGTATGGTGGAAGAATATGATCCAAATGCAATGCACCCTCCAAGAAAACTCTCCCAACATTTCAAAAGTCTAGTAAAAAAACTGCTTAAATGGGCATAATCTTAATATTTACTGAAATTCCAAAAAAGCAGCAGTTCAGACAAAAGGAACAAATGCAAACACAGTCGACTGTGTTACCCAGTCAACGACAATGCCATCTTGTAGCAGATTATTATAAATAAGAACGTATCTGATGGAAAATTTCTCTCATGTGAAACTAAGATATAATGCAAGGGTAAGTTTGTAAACCTCAACAGAGAAATGGAGCTCCTTGCTTGCAACCAAACCTGGCTTGAACTCCACCTACAAGTATTCATGTAAAACGGATATAGAATGAATTAGAATAGAATGCAAAATAAATAAATGAATGCAAAACAACACTAAATTAAAACCTTCGTCTTACAATAGACCTTCTTCCCATTACCTTAGTTCCACACTTCATGGCAATATCCTGTAACACTCCAGCTGGAGTTTCTGCACCAGAAATAGCTCGTCTGGTTTCAAACTCAAGATACCTGTTGCTGGAAGATGAATGATCCATAGGGGTCTCCTC
Source organism: Tripterygium wilfordii (assembly GCF_013401445.1). Classification (NCBI taxonomy): domain Eukaryota; kingdom Viridiplantae; phylum Streptophyta; class Magnoliopsida; order Celastrales; family Celastraceae; genus Tripterygium; species Tripterygium wilfordii. The sequence continues at coordinate 6,861,195 of NC_052252.1, read as the reverse complement.
ACCTTCAATCAGAACCATCAACAAATGAGAAACCTCTTATAAGAAGATATCACTATAGAACTAAAAGGATTGCTCATAACTTCTTCACATTTGAAAATGACAGCTTAATTTCTCAAAACTACATAGAAATGTATACAAAGCTTAAAATATAGTAACAACAATCAAAAAGTCAATAAAGTCAATAATTGATACAAGTCTACCTAAGTGTGACTTAAATATCAAAAATGCTCACAGGATGACAGAAAATTGAAGAAATAGCAGTAGCTTTTTACTAAGTGCTACAGCTTCACTGAACCATATAGGGTCACTAGTAGAAAAATATCCCGTGACAGCATCCAAATTTTGTGACTTATCTCTTAGTTCTGTCCTCTTAGTTACTGCTTCCTTATTCCCTTACATAAGAGAGAAGGATATTAGTTTTAACACCAGTGGAGCTTAACAATCACTGCCAGTTGATCAAATTGATATTAGGGGCCAAGCAAAAGGTCTAGAATAGCACTGCTCAACTAGAAGTGAATGCAACAAGTGATGCTAATATAGCAGAGAATAATAATAGACCTATGTAACTGGATTACTATAGGAACCGAGTTACTAGATCGCTAAGAAAAGGTCAGGTGCTAGGAACCACCGCTTCAAAAGCAACTCTAACTTCTGACCACTTAAACTCAACTAACTCTTGTTGATGACAAATCAATGACAGCAACTGACAAAAACAACTCAATATACAGTAACATGTGGGATTCATCACCTGAGAGAGAATGATTAGATAATGTATGGTTTGACCTCAACCGATCATCTTTGGAAAGTCCCTGCCAAATTCAATCACGAAGCGCTTCACATGAAGTATTAAAACTTGAAGCTGGAAGTCAACCACCACCAATTACTAATTACCTGATAAGGCAATCTTTGATTTTCATGAAGAATTCTACCAGATGGGATAGAATTATCCACCTTGGGGAAAAAAGGAGAACGGCGTGATCGATGCTTCTCAATATGCATTGTTTCTGAAACAAGAGCAAATTGTTTAGGTACAGCTCGGTTCACTTGCTGTGGGCTCATCTCCTCCTCCGCCGGGAACCAGCTTCCACGTGGCTGTGTGTGTGGAACCGAGACTTGTATTGACGGTCTTGCTGGAAAAGGAGGTTCACTCGGAGTATGATCTCTTGTATCTTGCCCATGTTGCAATATGAGGAGCCGCCTCCTAGTATCAGGGTCCAATTCTGACTCTGGTACTTCACCCTCTTCTCTCGCTGGAGAACTCTGCAAGCTTGGTTCAGGATGACCAATGTGGCTCAAAGGTTTAACTAATGGAGCAGCCTGAGGAAATGGCAAAGTAGAAAACGGCACAATCGGGGCTTGAGCAGCTGGGAGAGAAACTGAGACAGACAAAGATTGCAATGCATGCTGAAGTGGAGGAGCAAGCCTTGGATCCGGATGAGTGACAACTGGGGAGACTGTTGAGGTAGCCAAAAGTGCATCCTAAATATTTAAAAAGAACAAGTACAATAAGAACAAAATATACTTCAAGTTTAAAGCATGCATTCGATCTAAGGTAGAAGTGGTGCCTCTTGAAGATAAGATGTGAGCATTTAAAATTAGCAGATACGAACATAAAAGGTGGAAAAGACATGGATGGATCTCTACAGGGTTAGTGGATAGCATCACTCTGCATAGGATCGAATGGCGAAAGAGAATCCACATAGTAGATTGAAATGATTTCTCTCTTGGATTTAAATAGTCAACCCCAAATTGTTTTGGAGAAAGGCTTTGCTAATGAAGAGAAACAAATTGATATAGCCACCAAAAAATGGAAGATGCAATAATGGAAAAGGAAGAAGAAATTAGCAAATTACCACATATCAGCATCAACACTCATGCAAGTAATTGTGCATTACTAGCAACAGGCATCCATATTTATGAATCATACATTAAAGAATATGTGCTTCAGCACATTAGATTCTAGAAATGTCAATCACCTTCATTCGTCTTTCAACCTCGGCATCCGCAATTCCATCAAAAGACAGCGAATCTCTATTCCCATTTGATACAGAAGAATCATCCTGAACATCTCAAAATAGATACCAGCTAACAGCAAACTCAGGCTTATACAACACAAAGATTACACAGTAGAAAACATCATATCTTTTAAGGAAAAGGTGAAAAAGCATAGGAATAGGAGCTCTAATAATAGAAGCAGCAACCCATTGAGCATAAATAAAACTCAAGTATTGCCAGAAACGAACCTCTGAAACTAGATAGTTGCTCACATCAGGAGAAGAAGGAATATCCTTAACACCATCTTCATATGCAATTTCATGAATTCTCTGGAGAAGGCCCTCGTCAAACTCTCTGTTATGAATTTATAAGGTCATTTCACAACAAAGAATACCATTTGTGTTTGTATATGTGAGAAGAAATTGTAGTCATAATTCCTCAAAGTTCAAATTCAACAGTGACTTATTGGTAGCACACGTGACTATTTATGGTAACTTTTTGAAAAAAAATTCTTACTTGAAAAAACCTCCCCTAACATTGCAAGCAACATTTCTTGCGACACATAAGACAGGAATAGCATTATTCTCCTGCACAGTGAAAAGAAGTATCAGGAGTGAATGTCGCCTAAGAGACTACCAATATGTAGTCGTGCACATACGAGTATCTTGTGATATAACAGTGAGCAGTGCAAATTTCAGTAAGTTCATACTTCAGCTTGAGGAGCATAGTATGGAGCGAATGCAGGAACAACATGAACCCGAGGTTGATCTTTTTCATCCCACACTTTCAAGCGATCATCAATAACCAGCGCCATCTTCGGATGGCACAATCCATTTTGAAAGACATTGAACAACGACTTCCTTGAACCTATTCAGATAGAATACAAAGTCATTGGAGTTAAAGGCTGGAGAAGATGTGACTCTACACAAGGGGAGGCAGAGGTTAAAACTGAGCAGATAAATCAAACCACAAGCTATGTAGCAATTAGCTGCCTCATTAACCAACTGCAAAAGTAACGTAAACCATTAGCAATCTCAGCAAATCCAGTTACCTGACTTAACACACACAATGCGATCCAATAGTTCTTTCAAGTTTATCAAATTTGAGTCTGGATCAAGCAGTCTCCACATTTCTAGAGCATAATCCCTCTCAGCCATTGTACAAACATAAACCTCAAAGCGTTTGCGTCCTCTTGCTGTAAGATAGCTTCGCAGATCCTCCCAGGCAGGTCTCAATCTCACAAGAACACTTGTATCACGAATCTGAAGAAATACAAAAGTTCAGGCCGATTTGCTCAGATAAACTATCATGTTTCTGTATCAGATAATAATAACATATATCAAGAAACAGAGGCATCTGCAAACCCAGTCTAGCCTTTCAAGTAGGTGTTACCCTGTTAGAGCATGAAGATGGTACCCCTTGATGTAGGATTTCACATGGACTATGCTGAAATTCTAAAGAACAATACCATTATCACATTGCTAACTTTTAGTGGAGTTAACAGCACTGAGCCCATAATATACCCCGTGTGTATATATATATATGATAATATTGGTCTAATTACACAGGTATCAGTCAAACCTATGTGTACATTTCTGACAACACCGTTGGCTTTGGAGAATGTGTAGATTGCAGAGGAACTGCTTAAATTTATTTTTATATACGAAGAAATATCATACTCGATAACTTGTTGCCACCTATTTCACAGATAAACATTCCCAAATTGTGTGACTCGCATGTGGCAGTTAGATAGTTGCCTAGGATTTGGAGGGACTGCATGTTCTTTTGAGGAAATATCTTTTTGAGAAATTTTATATGGGAGAATAACCATATGCATCATGATTTGAAGTGACAATCCTGCAGACATGGGAGCACACCTCCAAGGCTGCAACAAGCAATAAATACAGACTTCAAAACTCATAAATATATACCTGGGGATTGATACGAGTCAGAATAATATTCTTGTCTTGCAACCGTATAAGTGGGCGAATCATAGGCTGATGGTTATCTGACAAAGCTGGAACAACTTCGGATTGAACTTTGACAACCCTCCCATTCTCGACAACCTGATCATTTTCGGCATATTGCTTTAGTATGCTCTTGTCATCTTGATAACGCTTGATCTCAGCCAGAATGCCAGTGACACGTTGTGGGTCTATTTCAGTATGTATTTTCCGCTGTAATGCCTCAATTCTGTCCTCAAATGAGCGCATTGTATTTGCAACTATGAGAGTTTCATCCAGATCAAATACAATGCCAAGACATCTAAGATTCAGCAAGCCAAGACAATAAGTATACAGTCCTGCTGCAACACTAAATCCCCAGAAACATGGATACTGTTTCTCATTATTCCTGGAGTACATTGCAACCAAATGGAGCTCCTCTCCTCCCAGAGTCATCACTGCAGTCTGTAAATACCATAATGTCAATCACCACTGGTGCCAATAAAACTACCATGCTAAACGTACATCATAGAAAGAAGGATAGACTGGAATGGAAAAAGAAGAAATGACCTCTTTTAAAATAGCATAAATATGAAATGTTCTTGTTTCAGATTACACAAAGTTAACAATCATGCAAATTTATCCTCATAAAGAGTATGCCATGTTCAAGAACAGATGTTTATGTAAAGCAAGAATATTGTGGCATGCTATCTTTCCCCTCTTTATTCTCACTCAAACATGATTCATCCTCACAAATAGTATGCCATGTTCAAGAACAGGTGTTTTTGTAGAGCAAGAATATATGGAAATAACGAAGCAGTTACTTCAAATCATCGACAAAACAACATCAGGAAAAACTATCATGGCTAACCCAGTTGGTTCGTTCCTTTTAAATCAAGCCCCTATGGAATGACACCCAACATATCAGTATTGAAACCTTGCCACAACAAGCATAAGGCAAGATATTACCTACAGTAATCATAGTGTCCTTTCTATTTAGTTCTGACTTGTATACGCATACATATTAGCGAGACCTAATTTATGCCAGTAATAAATTCCTTTCGAAATTTCTAAATTCAACTGCAGCAAGGATAAAATAGATTAGATCGTAAATGCGGTATTTGCAAAGCCATCACCACAACCATCTCCAAGTGAAAATATCCTTCAACACAGCAATGACAACATTATTTGCATGAGCAACTACCATATAGATCATCTGAAAAAATATCATCATCAAAGCTAATAAAAGTATTGCACATTTACTGAAGTGTGGAACTTACGAACCAGCATCCTTTCGGTCCAAAAATCCATAAAAATTGGGCATTTTTCTGGTCGAAGTTGGTAAGTTCAGGAAGCACTTGCAAATTGGTGTCAATGGCTAAAACTTAAATTGTCAAAAATACTAACAGTTCCATGAAATAAGTTTGGGGAATTCGTCAAGAATATTCATAGTTCCCTAAAGTGAATTCAGGTCAAAATTTTAAGAAGTCCAGAATATTATTTAAAAGAAAGTTTAAGGCAAATTTCACAGTTCCTTAAAATCAGTTCAGTCAAAAATAAACAAGTTCAGAGAGTTCATACAAATTAAGGGCAAAATTTCAACATAACTAATTTCAAAGTAACTGCAAAATCCTTGCCAAAAGGGTCAAGAGATAGTCCCAATGTAAGATCAACTGTGCATCTTGCCCTTGATTTTCTTCCTTTTTTCAGTTCAGAATTTCTGAGAAAGGAAGGATTATGGTTTCCCTCGTTACTTCTTCTAGCCTTTTTTTACTATGTTCATTTGAATTTTTATTTTTCAAGTTAAGAGTTACTGTGCTACTGCTATACCTTGTTCTCTCTGATACAGGAGGAGTGCAAGAGATGCAGCAGCGAGTCGGTAGAGAACGAGTTCTTTGACTCCATTTTGAAGCAAACACCACTAGACGTAATGGTATGAAGCACTGCCAGTGGTGGACATCTCTCACTGGCTTGAGAGAACTGGCTTATTCTGATTTCTCTCCCAACCAATTCATCGATGATTTTCTTGTTCTCCTCCTCTTCTTGTTGTTGCAGATGTCGCTGTGGATATATCTCCACCTCTCCAAGTAACTCATCTCCTTTATACACTACAGATTTAAACATCTTTCCGTCCATTTCTCTCAAAAATCTCCGGTTTCAGGTCAAAAACAAATTGTTCATCAAATCAGTGTACAAAATTGGATGAATTTTCGGTTCCTTACTGTCAAGAAAAACACATCAACTTGACCGTCACCGGCAGTGCTTTAAATTTGATCGGATTTTTTTGCAATTTAAGGAAAAAAACTGATCTAGATCTGTTGTCGAGAGAAACAAAATTAGGGTTCTTTTGGTAAAACTTTTTTTTAGCAAAGATCAGTGACTGATGATCCAACCCGAAGCCCTCCACAATAGATTTGAGTGATAGATTTACGCGTCTGGGGAAAAACACACGCCATGGTGGTGCCTGCTAGGGTTTGGTTTGGTGATGAAACAAGAGCCTCTGGAAAAATACAAAGACGACAAAAAAAGAAACCCTACAACCACAGAGGGAAAGGTCAAAGAGTGGTAAGTACACACAACTCTAAATCGCTAATCGCGTAATATTCAACACTGAAGGGGCTTAATACTAATTTATAGATTTTACGCAACACGTATGAAGTTGACGTCGTTGGATCGCATTCATGGGTAGAACTGACGTGTCGATATCCACATGGCGTGTAGTGATTGGGTCGCCGCTTGCATGTGTGGCTGTAGCCAAACATGGCTAGTTGGCTACAATGAAATTGTCTTGGCACTTTGGAGAGTTTGGACGGCAAGAAAAATATTCGAACTTAGTTGTGGCCGGATTTAAAAAAAGAAAAATCAAAATAAATGAATTTAATAGTATCACTATTGTTTTCTCCATTTTTTATTCATAAGGCCAAAAATTAAAATTTGTATTTTAATAAGAACAACTTAAAATAATTTTTTTTAAAAAAAATAACAAAACCTAATAACTTACCAAAATACTCTCCCTCCTTCTTTCCTTTTGCGCCTCCATATCGAAAGTTGGCCGTTCAACCATCGTTTTTGACTAACGAACTATTGAAATGAAGCTCTAGGTCAGCCCGACTAAAGCCCAGTCATGACCGATCGTCAATGATCACTTGAGTGATGGGAAAAGTTTTATGAAATCATGGACCACCGTTTGAAAAATAGCTTAATCCAGTCGACGACCATCACCACCACCAATCAACTCACCGAACCAAGGCGCATCAGAGCTGGAACTCGATCTAGTAAAATGAGTGAAAATTGATATGGTTTTTCATATCTGCATATATTATATCTGTTTTGATGATATTATATATGTTCAACCTTCATTGTGACAACATTGCCAAATGAAATTCTCATGTTTCAGTATTCAAATATATAGAATAAAACAGATATGATAAAAAAATATAAATGAAATAGATAACATATGATGCAGATTCGTGGGTATGGTAGACCACCACTGTTTGGTCACTGATCAAGTCTGTCAATCAACTAAAAAGAAGGGTCGGAGCACCATGACCAAGCCCCATCCATCATGCACTGCCATCAGCTGTTGATTCCATTGGATTTTGACCTTGAAGTTGCGATTAACCATGAAGAAAAGTGTCTGATCCGACTACCGGAGACAAATATTTATATGGAATGAGCTAACAAATTATGATTTTAGGACTAAATATATGCTTGACTATTAAGCTAAAATAAATTATTTATAGAAGCTTATTAAAAAAAATTAGGGGCCTTGAGCCCCCTTCAATACACATAAATCCACAACACATCATAAATATGTAACATTTTCCAATAATGTATTTTTTTGTTTGAAATAAAAATCAAATTTAACATAAAATAACATGACAAGTCTAAATCATCGGATATAAAGTCAAAATATTTGATGTTTCGATAGCCATAAATTTAATTTTTGTTTAAACAAAAAATATATATATGTAGGATCCGTTATGCGAATATTTGCAATTTTTCAAAAAAATTCCTGAATACCATACATCTATAATTTTTCAAACGGTTGCACTGCTACTTCCCAAATCCAACTTGTTAGTATTTGATATTAAGATTAGGCATGGGCCGGGTCGGTTAGATTATGGTCAGATTATCGGTTGATAATCTAACCGACCCGACCAACCGACTTCGTTTTAAACTGAAAATCATTATTGACCCGACTTTGTGGGTCATAAATGGTTGACAATCGACAAAGTCAGTTGCTTAGTGGGTCGGTTATATGGTAACGACCGACTTTCACATACCAAATTGAGGAGTGTTCCACCAATACAAGCTTGAGCTCAACTGGCTCTCCCTAAAAGATGCCATCAAATAGAAGTTTACAGTCCTCGATAATGTCAAGTGGTTTGAAGTTCTCAAAGAAAAGGAATGGAGGTATTTGCCTACTCTATAGTTGATGGAGTTTGGAAGATTAACAAACGAAAAATCAATAATGTTATCAATGATCGGTGAAAAAGAGTGCAACTTGCAAGGTTGTTGGCACTTGATAGATCAATTTGGTTGCTTGACGAGCCATTTGTGATGAAGGTGTAAAGTTTCTTGATAGGGTCATCTCGAAATTCGATTCAGGAAATGAGATGGAGAGGAGAGGATAGGCCAGAGAGACTGAGACAGAGAGATTGAGAGAGGAGAGATTGTGAGCAGTAGAGAGTATAAGGTAGGCCAATGAGGGTTGGGTTTAGTCATTTAATTGGACTTTTTGTAATTGTGGACTTTTGGCCTAATTCCTTCTAATAATTGATGGGCTAATAATTATCTATCAATCGACTTTTTGAGTATTATTGCAATCATCAATCGACACATATCTACATGGTTGGGTGAAATTATCGGTTCGATTCCATGGGTCGATTGATGTTGATTATCGACTGTGAAAGACGAGCAAATAATGGATCAATATGTGAATAAAATCGACCTATTCCTCAACCATAATTGATATCGACAAAAATGTCCTTTCCAATAGACATATTTCATAAACTCTACCTATAGTTTATAGCGTTTCAAGTTAAAGATGATCTAAAGTTGTATAGAGACTAAATCACATGCATAACAACAACTTCTCTACATTATAGCAACTGTAAGCAACAATGAAATCCACACAAACTCCTAGATGATAAGTCATTCCAAAAGGATGAACCTTGACACAGTGGTAAAGCTGCTTCATTAGAACAACCTAGTATGTTCTTTCCTAAATTTTGCATCTTGTACAATAGGTTCATCATATAAAATGCATCAATAAAAACTTAAATTACTAAAAGAAACATTCTTGCATCTCCAATCATTCAAAGGAATGATTGCAATGAGAGCAAAGTACCTACAAACCAACCCAATTTAGATTCATTCAGAGACAATAAGCTTCATAAAGACCAATTCAGTAATAATTCACTAATTTTATCATAAATCCAATACATATATGCATACGACAACAAATTCAATTGAATTCACGCCTTAGATACCTTTATTGAAATAGAACCTGAAGAAGAATTCTGAACGAACTCAACATGAATGTCGATAACAGAAGGGTATTGCAAAGCATTAACGAATCAACCAAGAAAACAGAACGACCAAAGCAATCACTACCATGAGCATCTTCACATGCTTCCTTCCATGCCAAAGTCTCCATCCCTTTCTTTTCACCTTATTCTCTCGTGTTATCTGGTCCCACAAGAACCCCAACAACTTTGATTCCAAAGGTGACTCTCCGTACTTCCGTTCCTTATAGTGCCTATCAACATTCAAGACCATAACCGACGGGCTATGGCAACTCCTCGACTTTTGAAGATGGTTGGTTCAATTCGAGATTCGAAACTTGATGAATTTTGGTTGCTTAGTGTCGCCCGTGGTGGAGGCCATGGCTATGAATTTGAAGGGAATCAACTGCTGCGAGGTGCTAGGGATTTGAAGGGAGAATCAAAGGCTACAGGTGTGGTTTCATGTGTGAAGACATGGATGAAGCTCATCCTAATGAACGAATTTAGGGTTTTTTTAACATGTTCGGGTTACGTGGATTATACACGTAGCTCCACCATGGACAACAATAGCTAAGCCATACGCCACATCAGATTTTTCGTTCATCGAATTGTTGTGAGAGATAATTGGAGTACTTCTATTAGTTGTGACACAAAAATGTGATTAAAAAAGAAGAAGAAGAAAAAGAAAAAGAACAAGAACAAGAACAAGAACGAAAATGAAACCATGCGACCAAAAGTACCACTTTCTTACCTCCGTCTTCAGATATGTGGCCTGTTTGGGAGTGTTGTCAACTGCTGTGAGGTGTGGTGAGGTGCAGTGAGGTAAAAAACTGTGGTGCTGTGAGGTGAGTTGGAACGCAAAAAACTGTTTGGCGTATCATTTTTAAAACTGTGGTGCGGTGCTGTGAGGTGCGTTTATCATTTAACGTTTACCTTGTACATTAATCTAAAATAAAATAATTGACCTAATTTGATTACCTAGGACAATTCAACATATATTGTAAGCGTTTGGGAGTGCTGTGAGGTGCTGTGAGGTAAAAAACTGTGGTGCTGTGAGGTGAGTTGGAACGCAAAAGCTGTTTGGCGTGTCACAAAAAACTATGGTGCTATGAGATGCGATGCAACTGAACGCAGTTGAAACACACTGCCAAACATGTTTATGTTCTCCAAAACCCACCTGCTTCCACAGCTTAAATTTCTCATCCATCCGCCTATATTTTTTAATCCCTAAACTACCCCTATACTTTTATTAAATGCCAAATCTAAACTAATCAAAGATAACAAATAAAAGGCCGTCCCCAAGAAAACCCAAGAACCAATCAATAATCAAAATTCAACATAAATCAAAACATGATCGTTAGAACTTACGGTCGCCGAAACCGGGGAGGGGCTCCCGGAACCTATTCCGATTCTCTTGACGGCGACAACGACCCCAGCGTTTTTGATTCTCTATCCCAAGAGACCTCCCAAGATTTCTGCAGCTTCAATTTATTATCTCAAGAGTCGAGCTCCATATGGTCTTCCTCTTTCGATCCCGACCTGTACGGGCATTGTTCGTCCCAGAGATCATCGTCCCAGTTCGAAGATGCGTTGTCGAACGACACGGTTAGGAAGACGAAGAGAGCTAAGAACGGGAAGAGGGAAGCGGGAAAGGCGATGACATCGTGGGTTCCGTCCAATTCCACTACGTTGATGGAGGCGCAGGAGTTTGGAGAGATGATGGAGCATGTGGACGAGGTGAATTTTGCACTCGATGGGTTAAAGAAGGAGCAGCCTGTGCGGATCAGGAGGGCGAGCTTGTTGTCACTGTTGTCAATTTGTGGGACGGTTCACCAGCGTAGACTCCTGAGGACTCAGGGGTATGTGGATTATGAAATTCAAGATTGAAATTGATGTATATTGTTCTAAATGTATGAAATTTGGTTGAATTTGCAAAGTGGGTATTTCAAATTTGAATTTGATGGTTCCTTGTGGACCACCAGCACCTTGAGCGTTTGCATTTTAAAATTCTTTCGTGCGTCTTCAGTTTGCAATGTGAAAAAGTTTGAGAATGTGGTGAAATGTGTGCACAGACAATTGTAGAAAGATTTCGTTCAAAGAAAATTGTATCTGATTATGGGTTTCTTGATGTCTACTGTATTAAAGATTTCAAATTTTGTGTAAAAGATATGTGAGGAAGGCTGTAAACATCAGGGTTAAGTTAATATGTTTTATTTTATTTTAGGTACAGCAATTCAATTTGGTTAATAACACAGAACCTAATTTGAATGTTATTTCCTGTATTCAAAACATTCAAGGGTCTGTAGTTTTCTATACTTCTGGTCTTAAATGATTAATTGAAGTGTCCTCTCTATGTAGCAAGCAGCTAAGCAGAATTACCTGCTGATAGAGAATAAGATAAGTAAGGAATTATATAAGTCACTGAAAAAGTTTTGAAAGGTCAATAGTATTGTTTCATCAAAAACTAGTTATGAAAATCCATTTAAATGTAGGGGGTAAGAAGAGATAATGAAACTTCCGATGCACATGGGCTGTATGCCTAAGGCCTAAATGGCTCTTAATAGTTTTGCAGTCCAATATTTAGTTTCAATTTCAAATGGGTGTATCTGTCATTACTCATTAGGCTCTTGTTTCCCTTACGTGCTTATATGAGAGGTTGTTTGGATGGTATACTAACCTGCATACTTGCAACTTCTTGCTTTACCATTTGAAATACAGAAATTGCTTTCCTTGTCTTCCACTTTATGTTTACTGGTACTTGCTCTAACTTGTGACGTATCTTGCCGCCAGGATAGCAAAGAATATAGTTGATGCTATTTTGGGTCTTAGCTTTGATGACTCACCCTGCAATTTGGCTGCTGCTGCTCTTTTCCATGTTTTGACTAGTGATGTAAGTAGTTTCAAATGTGTAATATTAAGTTTATTAAAGTTGCTGAAGCTATTTGTGGAGTTATTTTTGATTTAGTGCTACATTACAATATGTGTCTTATGGGAGATTAAATTATTTCCACTTATCATTGTCCACCAGTCTCTTTATTTTCTCTTTTACTAGCTAGTGTTTTATCAAAGAAGAAATTGAAGAAGTATGTCTCTGGGTGCAGAAGTAAATTCTCGATCAAACAAGCCAAATTCTACATTCCAATACATGCACTAGTTTTTCTTTTCAACATCATTCCTCATGTCATGCTTCTCTCTACATGTCAAAACGTTCGAGCTTTGTTGAATGTCCTTTAATTGACACCAGCCCCTTTACTCCAAACAAAGAAGAAAATACCTCCCACATATTTTGGGCATATAAAATGAAGAGTTAAATGATAAGATGTTTCCTTATCCCTCAACACCTTTTTAGTATCTGTCTTACCTATATCTAAGCTTTATAGTGTTCTTATTTTGTTAATATTTGTAATTTTGTATTAGAGAACATATTCAGAAATCTTCGACAGTTTCTTGGAATTTGTATCTTGGAGTTGTGCTTCAGTTTTGGGTTGCAATTGTTTTATGACTATGATCTTAAATGTTAATTTCCTTTTCCCCACCTTTCTGCATGCTAAGTGTTTGCTTTTCTATAGTTTTTTTCTATGTGCTTCGCAAGCTTGACTTACATTGTTCTTTATCATCATAAGCTCGCAACCTCAAGGACTTGTCTGAAATGAATTTTCCAGGGCCAAGATGATCACCTTTTGGAATCGCCTAGTAGCATTCGTTTCCTAATCAAATTGTTGAAACCAGTAATCTCTGCTGCTACTGTAGATAAAGCGCGAAATATGGGCTTTAAGCTCTTAGCATTGCGCAAGGATATTGGCATCTCACGCGAGGTGTCCACAGTGTCGGATTCCAGTGCTGCTGCTATTTTATCCAAAGTTCAGCAAATTCTTGTCAGTTCCAAAGACGTGAAGTCATGGGATGATGGTGAAATGGAGAGGCTCGAGTTGAATGCAAAGTGGATGGCGTTGTTGACTATGGAGAAGGCATGCCTATCTAAGATCTCTTTCGAAGGTATTGTTGAGCTTTTCTTCTAACTTCTAAGCAGACTTTTCTTTTAGTATTAAGAACACTCAAGATGGGACTGAACACCTTGTTTTTGTTTTAGTGGACAATTGAGTTAAATGTATGATGAATGTCAGGTATATCAATTTGTCATTTGAGTAAGACCGTGAAATTGATGGAGATATGCACTTCATGTGCTTAGCCTTCCTTTTCATTTTTTCCCCCTTCATGATTGCTTATTCACTTGTTTGTGGGTTTGCATATGTTTTAGATGTATCTGGTGCAGTCAGGAAGACTGGTGGCAATTTTAAGGAAAAGTTACGAGAGCTTGGTGGCCTTTATACTGTCTTTGAGGTTGCGATGGAATGTCATAATGTTTTTAAGGTGTGAGCCTGTGTGTTTGTTTAATCCGTTTTCTGATCTGAATACCTTTCGCATTGGGAAATTAAGTGATAATAAAGCTTTGAGTTATGAGTAATCTTTCTGTTTACATGTTTTATTCTAGTTGATTTTGATGTTATAAACTAAGTTATATCTTTCATTGGAAATTATGTGTTTTGAAGAGGTAATTATGTGTTTTGAAGGTAGAATTCATTTTCTTGTAAGGTAGAATTTATTGAACTTAGACTTGTAGTTAAATCAGCAACCCTATTGCAAATATAAAGTTTTATTCAATTGCTATCTTAACAGTCCTTATGCTCCCGTCAATAATCTCATGTTTGTTTTTTTTTTTAGTTTTATATTCAGTGTGAAAGGTTGGCTTATTTTTAAAATACCTACGCTAAAAAAATATATTTCCTTTACCCATGACTTCTTTTTTCCAATTTCTTAAGAAGTTGGGTTTTTACCCAAATGAAAGGTATGATTTTTCTGTTGAGGTAAGGTAGAGCCATTGCTGTCACGTTATGACATGCGTGAGTCCATTCTGAGTCCTCTTAAAAATCTAATGTATATGTTGTATTATTGGTTGAAGAAGATATTCTTCTAAAAGAAACTTTTTTTTTTGGCAGAGAATGGTAGAATACAGTCAACCTTCTACTCCAGATGTAAAAGATTATTTGGATCTACAAAGCCTTGCAATATTATTGAAGTGTTTGAAAATTATGGAAAATGCCACATTTTTAAGCAAAGATAATCAGGTATGTTGACATGAGATTATGTTTTAAGTATACATCTATTTTTCAAATTCTTTATGGTTCAGTTATTATAGCTCAAACTTGCAATTTAGTGTCAAATTGATTGAGTTCTGATGTGTAATATTTGTCTCTTTTTTCCCGTCTTTTATAGACTCATTTGCTTGGAATGAGAGGAAAATTGGCTTCTCATGGATCAAAATTATCTTTTACAAGTCTTATTATAAGCATCATCAAAATTTTGTCTGGTAAGTTAATTCATGAGGGGTCCTTTCTGATTATATACTTATTTCGTCCTTCTCTTTTGCTTTGATTTGGCGTACACTCTAATGATTGATTTTTGATTTCTAGGTTTTTATCTTCTTCAACATCCTCCTGCCACCTCTGGTAATGAAAAGTGCAGTCTATTTGATGCTGTGGACAACAAAGGTACTTGGCAATCTCTCTCTCTCTCACACACACACACACACATTTGCACAAGTGCAAATATTTCATGTCATCTTTCAATTTGCAGTAGACTCCAATGAGGCTAAGTCAATTGGCTCTTCTAAAAGGTGTTCCAGCACAGGGAGGACATCCTCCGAAATAAGCCTTATTTCATCACAGAGAAGTTCAAGGGAATCTTATGCCCATCATTCTGTTTCTAGTTCTGAAAGTGCCACTACATCTATGAGAGATTCATGCTTAATAAAGACAGGACTCAGCTCTTCTAGTTCTGGTTCATGTCATGGAGCAGTATTAAGGATTTCCAGTAGTGAAACACTAGGAACTAGTAATGGGATGAGAATCAATTTTGATCATGTTGAGAGATCTTGTGGTTCAAAGGATATATCGTGTGAACTTTTGAAAGAGAGTCAAGATCCTTTTGCATTTGATGAAGATGAACTCGCGCCCTCAAAATGGGAGGTGTTGTCTGGCAAAGAAAAAATATCCCGAATTAAAAGAAATATCTTAAAGGACAAAGAATTTGGTAATCAGCTTATGATGAGTCAAGAAGCATCAAGTGGATTAGAAAATCACCAGAAAGAATTAGGTGACCTGGATCACCTTCTTTCACTTGAAAACATGTCTTCCCCTGCTGCTGACAAGGGAAACTCTGGCCTTCTGTCCGACTGCCTTCTTACTGCCATCAAGGTACAGCACCCATTCAATTTATCTGAGATTTTCATGATGTGCCCATAAATACCTGTAATCCTATTTGGTGATTCAGTCCACCGGGCATTGGTATCATATTTTCTGGTTTAACAGGAAGTTACCATTAAAAGTTCTAATCCCAGTGTAATTGTTAGATTCTGTTTGCCTGGTGTATTGTCTATAACTCTTAGATTAAGCAAGAGCTTTTGGTTTTAGTGATTTGATCCTTGCTCCTTTTCAAAGTGTTATCTCCTCTTTAGGGTTTAAAATGTTTGAATCATGTTCCATGTTGGCAGGTTCTGATGAATTTAACAAATGAAAATCCTGTTGGCTGTCAGCAAATTGCGGCCTGTGGAGGACTTGAGACCATGTCATCATTGATTGCTGATCACTTTCCTTTATTCAGCTCACCTTCACTTCCATTGATTGAAACAAAAGAAAACACGTCACGCAGTGAACTACAGCATCAAAGTGATCAACATCTTACTGATCAAGAGTTAGATTACCTTGTTGCTATACTGGGCCTGCTTGTGAACTTGGTAGAGAAAGATGCATCTAACAGGTTTGTTTGCCCTCTCTAATTTGGTTCTATCAACATGTTGTTTGTTTGAAGGCTTGAAGCAGTTAGCAAATAACACAATAAGTTAAAGTGTATATTTATTTTGCATTGGTTTTTTTCTCTTGCGTATATTTTTATGTATAAGAAAGAAGAAAGATGGTGTTATACCAAAGATACATTAGTATCTTGTAGTTGGAGAAGGGTGATTGACGTTCACTTATGTGGGGTTTTGTTTTGTTTTTTTCCCCTCGTGCATTCCCCCACTTTGACATGTCAATAATTACTTGTGCTCTGACTTGCAAGTTGCTGGTCAATCATATATTGATTGGGATCCTTTAGATCTTTGAATAGGCAGTTCTAGGGTCCCCATATGTTTGCAATTTCTGGATGGCAGGTAAACGCCACGGTTAATTTTGTTAGAAACTTATTGCAAGTTGCAATGCAGATCACGGCTTGCCGCAGCAAGTATTGTTTTACCTGCCTCAGATGGATTAGAAGAGGAGAGCCACAGGGACGTAATTTCACTACTGTGTTCCATCTTTCTGGCCAACCGTGGGGCTGGTGACGCATCTGAAGAAGGAAACACTGTGTCATGGGTGAGTTCTGTTTAGTTGGTTGCTCTTCTCATTCTTTTTGTAGCACGTTTTGTTTTATACTCTGTATTCTAAATTGCTAAAATGATTTGTAATTGACCTTAATCTTGGTGACTCTTGGCTACCTTTTGTACATTCTTTGGTCAATTTGTGTGAGTATTCCTGGTTATTTTGGTTTTCTCAGCAGTCAGCACCAAGCAACATAATGTACGAGCTTATAGCTTACTGGAAGTAAACATGTTCTTTTTTTGGATGAGAGTTGCCTAACTTAGCAGAATGTGTTTTTTAACATTGTATGGAAAGTTTTAGGCCCTTCATGAAGTTTGGAATTGGGAAAAAGTAGAATATAGATGTCCTTTTGAGTTATATCTCTTTTCTGCTTTACATTTTCCTACAAAACTGGCATTAATGCCCAGAAAGTTTAAATGAAGAGGTATTCAGTAATTGTGAGGATATTCCTGGGTTCTGAGACCTGAGTAATTATTTTTTCTCTTTTTTTTTTTTGGGCTGAGGGTGTTTAGACTTCCTTGTGCGGATCACATTAATAGTTAAATAATTCTTCGTTGTGAAAGATATAAGAGGTTGATGGGAGATGCAATCATTGATTCAGCTGTTTTCACCTGTGAAATTATGAAGGTGGCTTTATAAGTATTTATATCCGCATAATTATTTTTTTTAATTTTTTTTTTCTCTTTGGTAAATATTCTTCCCGCAAACGTGGGTAAATAGATTTGAGTTTCTTATCGTGTATTCCACTTACTGGATGAAGATATTTATGGGTCTCAAAACATGCTAGGGTTTGAATGTTGACAGTTTTGAATGGTTTACAAAATGTTAAGATATGATAGAATTTAAGTTAATATCAAATCTAAGTTAATTGAAAGATTAGATCTCCCTCCTCCCTGTTCCCATGGGATATGATTATTGCAAGCAGACTGAAGGAATTTCATTATATGGTACCCGACTGAAATTAACAGCGTATTGTGCAGGATGATGAGGCAGCTTTGCTGCAAGAAGAGAAAGAAGCTGAGAAGATGATTGTACAAGCTTATGCAGCCCTGCTACTTGCATTTCTTTCGACGGAAAGGTTTGTAAGAAATTTTTTATTCCTCTTCCATAAGGTAAGACTTTCTTCATAGTTGCATTAAAAATCAACTTTGGTTCTTTATTGACAGCAAAAGTGTACGTGATGCAATTGCCAACTTCCTTCCAAATCGCAACCTGACTGTTCTTGTACCTGTTCTGGAGAGATTTGTGGTATGTTTACTCTGCAAGCCTCAAGTGGATGAACTGAACATGATCTTTCTACCCTCTGTATTGTCTTTATATCATTTTACTTTGACGGTTCTAAAGGAAATACCCTAGCAATGATCTCATTAATATTTCTCAAGACTGCCTGCATTTGTCAGCCTGTGGCTGATGTGGACTAATGAATTCTCAAGAATGATTTTCACCATTGTAGACATCAATTTAATTCCATAATTATGTTCACTTTGTGCCTTTGATGGGCTGCAACTTTTCCTCTGTATTTTGAACACTGTACGCTCTTTCTTCAGGCATTTCATTTGACGTTAAACATGATTTCACCGGAGACTCACATATCCGTGATGGAAGTCATCAAATCATGTAGGGTGCCGTGAAAGCTCAAGATATGGAAATCCTGTACAGCCTTCAAATTGCCCTCAGATCGACTCCTTGTTGTCTGACAATGTCGTTTAGTGGAAGGACTGCTGGAGCACACTGAGTGGAACTAACATTAGGAGTGTTTTATACTTTTGATTTTTTGCTCCCTTATGCTTTTCTTTTTGAATGGTGCAGGCCGAGTCACTTTTATTCGTCAATGAAAGTAGAATCAAAGTAACTTTTCTCTCCGATGTATTTTCCTAGTTGTATTGTTGTTGATTATGGTTTTTGCTGACTCTCTTTTGTTTGAAAAGTTCCACCTTTGGGTGAATTTTAGTAGGGGCACGTTGTGTAATCCAAAAAAGAGTAATAGTGAATACATTCATGTTTTGCGCTCGATTAGTTTCTTTCATTTCGTAACAGCCTCTTAGAACTCATAGTCTCTGTTGCACTTGATTCAGATGACTTGATCATACAAGCTCATTCAAGAAACTGATAATTAGCTTGATTCACCTGGTCAGGGATTTGCTCCTGGTTGAAGTGGGTTCCTTCTAGTAAGAATATTATCCGGGAATCAAGGGTACACACTCCTTCCTTCATATTTCCGCCGCTTGTGATGAAATAAAACGATTATTTGGATACTGTAAGTTAAGCCCTTACTACTAGCATTGGAGAGTCGAACCAGATTTTGTATACAAAGCTGTATAGGTTTCTACATCTTCATCGTTCAGCCAAGGCGGCGGCTCCACCAAATCCATGATTCCCTGATCTTTTGCTGCTACTGGAATTTTACTCCTTGTGAAACATAATAACGCAGATGTTTTTCCATACAGTTTTCACATCAAACCGACTGAAGTCTGCTCCAGGTTCCTAAGACAGGCCTAAATAGGGCCGCCCGCGCGGATGAGCTTGCTCATTTTCATCCCTATAATCATCATAGGGTTCTCTAGATTAGTTCAGACAAAAGCTATTATAAATATTACCGAGTTTCAATCAAGGTTTACAACACAAAACAGGGTATGAGAAACAGATGCACAAAGTCATACACAGCCGATTTGGGGTAGAACAAATTCTTATACCTTTTCAATCTCAAAATAAACCAAGAATTATAATGGCAATGGTGTCCTCCACAAGGTCATTAAAGGATGCCTTTTCGAGCTTCCAATGGGGTTCAGATGGTCCACATTCCACAAAACAATGGTGTACTTGAGTTTTCAAAGGCCTTGGGCAAATTCTAAAAAAAAAAAAGTCGTATATTACTTAAATATGATTTTTCTATCATTTTGAAATACAAAATCATTAATTATGTTGGTACAATCAATATTTTTTCCCGTCAAATCACTTTCAATGGATAACATAATAAACTCATTTAACATCTCTTGTGACATGGTGGACCAAAAAGTTAATTTTATGGTCGAGTGGCAACAATATTTTTTTTTACAATTGTACAAAGTGAGTGCACCATTATCATATCTTTAAATAAAATTAAATATTAATCCCCGATTACTTGTTTAAAAAAATAAGTCTCCAGTCCCTTCATAACCAATATTCCAATAGCGTGGAATATAAAAATCAAACTCGTTAATTATTTAGGTTGGACAATTTACAAATATGCTAAGCTCCATAATTTTACCTTTGAACTAACAATCTTAAACAATGATATCAATTTTTTTTCTTCTAAATTACAAATTTGATTAATATCACAAATACCGTTCACACGTGCATTATCGTAAGTATAATACGACAGGGAGCAATATTACAAACCGTTAAAAATTGTCTTCAATTTTAATCCCTAATCTATGTGGCATGTAGGATACTCATTGATTACAAATTTGGAAAAAATTTCACTCTTTTTAACCCTTAATTTATATGACATGTAGAATGTCGTTTTAAAAATGAAAAAACGGAAGAGAGATTCGAATCTTTGTCATTAAGGTAATGCATATTATCTTTGTCATTCCAATTATTGACTCAGGTGTATGTAGAATGGCTATTGATTACGAAGAAAGATAATCTTCTAACCCCCTAAATATGTGATACTACTTCGGATGGATATGGGATTAAAATGAGGATAAAAAGGAAATTATGGGTGTGTTTGGAAATGCAACCAAACAGGCCCTATGTATCTTATGCTTCTTCAAACTCCGTATTCCACTATTCCTCCAAAAAGAAAAAAGCCTTCCCATTCCTCCTTCAAAACCCTCGTTAAGTCGGTTCCTCCGTAGCCCGAACTGGTTATCGATCGAGACCGGCAAGCATGACAGCCGAGGTAGTTCCATATCAAAACGGCGTCCTATCAAATGGAGATCTAACCTCTAAAGCTGTGAAGAAGTCGCGGGAAAGTGAACGACGCCGTCGGAGACGGAAGCAGAAGAAGAACAATAAGGCGTCTCAAGTTTCAGAGGCGGCGGACTCTGCCAACGGCGACGGAAGCGACGCTGGTGAAGATGAGGCTAAAGAGAATGGTGATCCTCAACAACAGGTGGCGTCTATTTATACTTATTTCCTTTTCTTGCTGATTGGACATGTTTTTTGTTGTTAATTTGAATTTTGAAAATCATCAGTTCTTCCGCGGATGTAATTTGAGAGAGTAGACTGGTAGGTTGATGACATTAAGGTTTTGTGTTTCATTGTGTAAGCATGCGTAGTTTCTAGTTGTTTTCGATGCGTTCTTTGAATTTTGTTTAGATGCCTAGGAGGTGGAGTGGTTGGAAGGTGAAGACGAAATTTGAAGAGATCTGTAGTGTTTGGCTCGTTTCGGTGGAAGTATTTCTCAGAGTCTGGTGCATCATTGGGGAAGGAAAACCCCAAACTGGATACTTAAGGCAAGGCCTGGACGAAACTCTCACATATAAACAGTACTTTGAACTTTTAAGAAATTATATAGGGGAAATAGGAGGGAAGAGTATTAGTTGAAAGCTTGTGGTGTTTCTGCTCTCAATCTTAAGAGTATTTTTCAAATGTTTATTATATGGTTTTTACTTTTTATAGAAGCTTTTGTTCTCATAGTCTGAATGCACTTAGAGAGTACTTGACAACAGAAGCTGTTATTTAGACCTCAACATTTTGAGGCATGTCAAGCATCTTTAGAATGTGAGTGGCTTTTCTTCCGCTGTTTGGTTCTTTCTGGAAGGAAAGAATGAAAGAATATAAAGCAGAACAGAAAACCTAAGCTAGTAATTTTCATGCCTAAGCATTCTAATTTGTGGCAAAGTTGACACCCCATCAATGAAATGGTTGGATATTTCTGATAGTGTAGTCCAATGTCAAACTTATTATGCCAGTGAGTTTGATGTCCCTAAGATCCATTGCTTTTTCGGACAAACATCCTGGATAAGCAGGTGTTCTCCAATGACAATGTAGTGGATGAAAGATTGTTGATGGAGGATTGGGTGGTGATTAAGACTTTGTTGTTTTGTTTTCTTTCTCATAGCTTTAAAAGCATTCTTGTATTTTTCTTTTTGTCGTGGAATTATGTACTCTATGAATTTGTTCATTACTGCGGTAAGCTTAACTTTTAACAGTTTTTCTGATGTTGTGGTTGATATTATCTGTCTCATCATTTATGATTTTAATATTTTGATTTGTATGCAACACTTTTTTATTTTGTATCTAGTGTATATGTTTTTTTGTTTCTTACTTTCTTTATAGGAGTTTTATGAGGCAGTGTAACAAGGGGATTTTGTTTTTTTGTTTCTTTTTAAATTAAAAACCTATAGGTTGTGGAGAAAGTTGAAATTGAGTATGTACCAGAACATGCAGAGCTAGATGATGGTTTGGATGAAGAGTTTAGAAAGGTCTTTGAGAAATTCAGTTTCCGTGACACTGCTGGTGCTGAGGCAAGGAGTTTCTTTCCATTGACTTACTTGATACTGCTGTTTTTTTTTATTTATAATTATTATGTTATTATATTTCTTATTTTTGCTTACATTTTCCCGACTCTTATATGATGGTTACCAGGAGAATGATAAAAAGGATGAGTCTGCCCAAAATGCTGACACAAAGAAAAAGGCTGATTCAGACTCTGATGAGGAAGAAGAGGATAGTCAACAAAGAGAGAAAGGGTTCTCAAATAAGAAGAAAAAGGTTTACCTTTCTGTTAGCCATTAATTATTCTGCACTGTTATTGTTGTGGTTCTTCTCGTTGATAGTGTTTCATACTGATTGAAAATTGTATGATCTCTTTTTTCAGCTTCAACGACGGATGAAGATCGCTGAATTGAAACAAATATGCTCAAGGCCTGATGTTGTTGAGGTACTAATGACTGTTAATTCCTATTTTTTAATATCCTTATTTGAAATCCTTCTTTTTTGTATATAAGAATCCAAGAAGTGTCTTGCACATCTTATTTATCTGTGCACTTTTTTTTGGGGGTAAACATTAGGTGACTGTTGTAAAAAACTATAACCCAGTTGTGGTCTCACAAGTCGAAATTTGGTGGGGATACCATGATTACAATAGAAAACCTTGCTGCATGAAGCATCCTATATATGGGACTCAATTCTAGTGCTTGACGTAGACAACTTTCGTTAAGTTCAGATGCTACCAAATAGGTTTTTTATTCTTAATTTTGAATCCTTGTCTAGCCATGTTTGTTGTGAAAGCTGTCATAGAAACTGTTGTTGTTGTTATGATTATTGTAATATATTCATTGTTAGGATTTACGTTCTCTGAATATCTCGTGAAGAAAGGAAGTGGTAATACCTTAATAGTCCTAGTCTGGACATACTTTTTTATTGTGAATTCGATTGCTATTTTTCTTTTGTAATGCAAAATAGTTTTTATTCTGGGAGGTGAAACCCAGGTCCCAGAGGAGAAAGATACAGTAAAAAAAGCCTGATAAGAGAACATAGATTTAGTACCCACCAGGTCAATTGTGTCTAGAAAATTGTTGGAGACTTTAGAAAGCAAAAACTTGCTAATAGAGTGCAAGTTATCTATAAAGAGGTCTGCGCCAGTTTCCTTTCCCTTGAAGATTCTTTTGTTCCTTTCCAACCAAATTAGCCAACATGTGATCATTAGCAAACTTGAAGGACCTACCTTTTTGTTTTGCCTCTACAAACAATACTCCACGTGATAGAATTCTGAAGCTAAATCGTTTCTGACTGCCCATGTGATTATGACCATCTCTTGTGCTAGCATTATCTGTAGCTTATTGTCCTGGGTACTGTATATACCCAAGGTTGTCAAATCGAATTGTATGAATCGATTGATCTAATTGAATTGTGAAATGTAAGATTCACTTAATTTTTAATAATATATTGTAAAATATATGTATATTCATATAAAATAGATCTATGGTACTAAAAAAAATATATTTATAACAATGTGACATGAATTTCATGTTACTTGTCTTGATTTGATACAGTAAATTAGTCCTTGACAATGGATGCTGGATATGATGTGCTTGAATATGCCATGGTGAAACTCCAATACCGTAAAGAGGTATTTAAAATAAAAACTAAATAAACAACAACGGAGAATCAACTATTGTTTCACCTAGTATCCATTCTTAACAGAACTACGAAGTGGGGTATCATTATCTTACCAGATCATTCATAAACAAAAGCTGCCACCAGTTAAGAGTTGGAGATTGTGCTTCATATTCTTTTCAAGGGTTTTTTTTTTCCCTTGAACAGTGTAAGGGTTTTTCATGAGCAGTGGACTGAGAAAAAGGTTTTTATCTGTTTAGAAAAAAAAATTGTAATCAAAATGATGCCATTTTGATTTTTTTAATATAATCGTATATAATATACCTGCTTCAGATTTTTTTTAATTAGAAAAGGACTTATTGAAATGGTACCAAACATTTTGGTCTGTCTTCTTAGTTTGTTGTTGTTTATTAAAAGCTAGCCACTTATTTGTTTTTTGCGCATTATAGGTGTGGGATGCCACTTCTGCAGACCCAAAATTGCTGGTATTTCTGAAAGCATACCGGAACACAGTTCCTGTGCCGAGGCATTGGTGTCAGAAGAGGAAGTTCTTACAGGTTAGTGACTGTAACTAAAATGAAAACCATTTTTGAAAGAACTGCTTGCATGACTTGATGCCATGTCATCATGAGGGACTAGGGAGAAATGAGGGAAGATAACGTCGATGAGGTTTCTCTTATATGTATATATCTGGTTCTTGCAGGGGAGCGGCTGTGACAATCTTGGAGCCTGGACTTGTATGTGTTTGGCTATGGGGCCTACTATTTTTTTGTTCTTTTTAAATATGTTTGCTAGTGTGGGCGGGGATGCATAATGTATATAATTACGCTTTTATTTGGGGCAATTGTAGAGTTTATAATACCTTGTGACACTACATTTTAAGGATTTTTTCCATTGTTGGGATGCTAATTTATATACTTTGTTTCAGATGGCTTCACATTGTGCATAATGCCCGGGCTAGATTCATCTATGAAAGTTTACTTTTAAGTAGCATAAAGGGATGCAGACTTTTCCTAGTAATATATTTCAAAGTTACTGGTATCTCATCGAGCTTTGGATTTATTTTGCAGGGTAAGCGTGGTATTGAAAAGCAACCTTTTCAGCTCCCTGATTTTGTTGCTGCCACTGGAATTGAGAAAATTAGACAGGTAAATTTAATGTTATAGTCAGTTCATTTGACCGTCTTTTTTTCATTGACCTTTATGTAATATAGAAACCACCAACGCCTAGTCGAGCTTTTACCATTTGAAAACTAGATTCTTTAACAGTAGAATTTGTTCCCTGTAATGATTGAATGCCCTCTGGAGAATTTTCGTTCCACCTGTGTTGGCTGCGAATTATATAATGAATAAGCTGGTATTTTTAAATTTTGTGAACTGGAGATATACCATAATATTCTTAGCCTTGGAAATTATTTTTTTCAAGAGGTGAAATATAGGGAGCTCTGTAATCATCATGTTTTCCGTTGATTTTTTGTGTCGTGCATTAATTAACCAAAGATAAAATGTGAATACCCTTGAATGGTTCTCACTAAGGCCATGTCTAACGTGTTGCCTTCTTTGTTTTCAGGCGTATACAGAAAAGGAGGACGGTAAGAAGTTAAAACAGAAGCAGCGTGAGCGTATGCAGCCAAAGATGGGCAAAATGGATATTGACTATCAGGTTTTGTGCCTCTTTAATAAAATTCTGGCGGTTGGGGTGGGGAGGGATTTCTCCTGAGAATGCTTCAGCCGATCTGTCTTGATTTAGACATCTTACGTTTCTGATTCTTGTATCTGTTTATTAGGTCCTCCATGATGCCTTTTTTAAATACCAAACAAAGCCAAAGCTGACTACTCATGGTGATCTGTATCATGAAGGGAAAGAATTTGAGGTACTTTCTGTGCAGTTATATATGATTTTGCTTGTATTTTTATACCTTCTTTTTTGCAATGTGGTTCGATGATTCTATTACTGTTATCTTCCTTTCTATGGATTAATGCACCTCATCATGGCAGTGTGACTTAGTTGTTGTTTACTATTACGTGATAAAAGCACAGTATCTTTGGTATTAGACAGTGTAACATTCTCCTTTGTTTGGTGTAACAAAACACGAGAAGGGAAAATTTCTTGTTTTACCTAAATGAAGAGTATCTACTTTAAGAAAACTCTAAACGAAGAGCAATTATTTGTGCATTAAGCTAGTACCACACTACCACTTGGAAATGAAACAGCTTGCTTGTTGTGGGTTATGGATTTAGAAATTGTCCTGTTACTTATGTATTATGCTTAAGAGTTAAGGTATGCAACTTTTTTAAGAAGCTGCTGCAGTATATTATAATATTTTTTGCTATTTGTTTAAGACTCGAGCTATACATACACACACAAGTACATTTACTGGTTGAACATCTTTGTTGTAATTCCCTGAGCATATGATTGTCTTCTTTTTCCTATGACATTGCCTGCTTTTGACTAGCTGGTGGCTCAAATTTAATTCGCTGTGTTTTTTTTTTCCCTGCCAAATTAGAAAATTTTTACTGTATGACATGATTTCTTTGTTTTTTCCCCTCCCGATCTCAGAGTTTTTTTTTGCTGAAACCCAAGAAATTGCGCTAGTGAACATCTGATCTTGCTTAGGTCCCTTCATGGAAATCCAGTAAAATTGGAAAGATTTGCATTGCCCTGATCTTACATTTTGGGACTTAATGTGCATTGTTTTCTCGTGCTTGGCTTACAGGTAAAGCTTAGGGAGATGAAGCCAGGCACACTGTCGCAAGAACTAAAAGAAGCACTTGGTATGGCTGAGGGTGCTCCCCCACCATGGCTTATTAATATGCAGGTCAGATGGTGAACATGTTTTACTTTTTGTTGTTTTCCAGTGTATCTGTCAACTCTGTCTTTTCTGTCTTTTTCTCTGAAGATAATTATTTAACCCTGAGATCTAATCCAGAGATATGGGCCTCCACCATCTTACCCGCACCTGAAAATCCCTGGACTGAATGCTCCTATTCCTCTGGGGACTAGCTTTGGATATCATGCTGGTGGTTGGGGCAAGCCTCCTGTTGATGAAGTGAGTTATACAAGTATTTTCTGCGGTGTTCATCATAAGCTAGGAGTTTTAACAATTTTCTTTCGCTCACGTATTCTATACTCTTTCCTGTTAGATATATTTTTATTATACTCAGTGTATAACATTTCTTTTTGATTTTCCTTGAAATAGTTTGGACGTCCTCTGTATGGAGATGTCTTTGGTGTTCAGCAACAAGAACAGCCCAATTATGAGGTGCTTTATCTTATTAAATTTTCTGCATGATACTTGAATTATCAATTTCTATCCAGGCCACCCAGGCAAGGTACTAGAAATGATGGTAAAGCTTGAATATTTATGACCTTTTTAATCTGGGTGCGCCTGCTTGCATTGGAGCTTGTAATTCAATAATGTAGCTTCTCATATTTGTATCTATAAATACATTCAGGAAGAGCCAGTTGACAAGACCAAGCACTGGGGTGATTTGGAAGAGGAGGAAGAGGAAGAGGAGGAGGAGGAGGAAGAAGAAGAGATTGAAGAAGAGGAGCTTGAGGATGGCATTCAATCTGTAGATAGCCTTTCAAGGTATTCAATTGGATCTATTACTAATTATTTGGGTGTTTGTACATTGTTTCCTAGGTAAAGATTGCTGATAAGTTGCTTTTGTGCTGGCTGGTTGTATATTGCTTTACATGATGTCCGCAATAGAGTTTTCTGTTAGTGATGTACAGTTATGTGTGGCAATAATAGATGTCTGTTTCTTGTTATGCAGCACTCCGACTGGTGTTGAGACACCTGATGTTATTGATCTCCGCAAGCAACAAAGAAAGGAACCTGACAGGCCTCTTTACCAAGTGAGTTTTTGATGTCAAATTCTCTCTACGCTACCTTTGTTTTTCTTGTAAACTAGTACTATATTATATACTTATCTGTACTCTCTCTTTCTGCCTTCTGAAGGTACTTGAAGAGAAAGAAGAAAAGATTGCTCCAGGAACCTTACTTGGAACAACACACACGTATGCTATCTGCTATTAATTTCCATTTGGTTTCTCAATAAATTTTCCTGGTTAAATTTTCTGAAATATGTTTTGCTACTTGTTTATGCCTGTAGGTATGTGGTTGGCAGTGGCACCCAAGATAAGACATCTGCCAAGAGGGTAAGAAATAAATTTTTTCCCCATGTTGTCCACTTTCTGCATGGCTGATCATTCTACTTGTTTCTAAGATCTTGAACAAATTATAATTTGGAATCTTATCTACTTGTCTGAATTTATTGGGGGTCTTTTCAAGTCACATGGATAAGAGGGTATTGTCATATTGATTCATATTTAGACATATATAAATATACCATATTTTGACGTGGAGTTCTAGTTGCTTGAACTGAATTATAGAAATGGTAACTATGTATGGGGAGTGCTCTGGAACAATATCTCTTCAGATGTATTTCTTAACAAGCTGGACAATCAGGTTGATGACCATGAATTGAGAGATTTTTTAGGTGTCATGTATATAGGATATTTATTAAAGTACTGTAGAAGAGAATTCCCAGGCCTTGAAAAAAGGGTCATGGTGGCACTCCTAATAGATGGAAAAAAATTGCCTTGTTAAAGTGAAAATATGAAGAACCGGAAGACACCCGTGTTTGGGCAAAAGCATATATCTCTTTTGTTGATGATGGTGTTACACACTAACAGGTAAATTTTAAAATACTGCATATTTCCTTCACTTGTTGCTATGATGAAAAACGAATCATGTGAGTGATCTTTTGACATGGCAATACTTAGCAAGATATATGCTTTTGTGACTTGATGGGAAGCCTTTATTTAGGTGATCATGCTTTGCGCATACCTCTCTCCTGTGAAATATGATCTGTCACTTGCATTTGCTGTTTGGGGTTCTCATTCTTGTCAATCCGCTGCAGGTTGATTTGCTTAAAGGTCAAAAGTCGGATAGGGTGGATGTTACACTTGCACCTGAAGAACTGGAATCAATGGAAAACGTTTTGCCGGCTAAGTAAGATGAATTTTTTAAATATTGTTGGGTTGTTGCTTTTCTTGATGAGTTCGGCACCTCACTTGCATGAATTGCACAGGTACGAAGAAGCAAGGGAGGAGGAGAAGCTGCGTAGTCAGCGTGAGGATTTCAGTGACATGGTTGCTGAGGTGTGTATTTGTTATGTCTTTACTAATTAATGAAAGGGGATGGGCCTGCCTCTGCAGGCTCTTAGGTGCCTTCATTATTTTGCGATGAATTTCATGTCATCTTGAAACCTTAAAATATGATATGTTAATGGTGCAGAATGAGAAGAAAAGGAAACGGAAAATGCAAGAAAAAGAGGGGAAATCGAAGAAAAAGGATTTCAAATTCTAAGCTGGGTGAGAATTTGAAGCTGGTTTTTCCCATCTGGAAGTTCAATACCATGTTTGAGTTTGAGTTTGAGTTGGTGGAACTGGATTTCATATATAAATGAGCAGAATCAGGAGTTGGTTTACTTTTTGCTCGAAGAACTAACTATGGATTAGTTTCTAATCTCAGTTACGGACATTTGTAATATTGTATTAGTTATATTGAAACGCTTTAATATTATGGCTGTGGTTTCATGATTATCCGAGCCCGCAGTAACTGAACTTTTAACTTTTATTAGAAGTTCTATTTCAAGGAATGCGTAAGTTATATAAGTAATATTGTATTAGTTATATTGGACGTAGAGTGAGTTCTACATGTGTGTTTTTAATTAATAGTTATTTTAATGTCACATAGATATGAGGGTTTTTTGGAGTTATAAAATAAGGAATTTAACATTGTATTTAAATCAATTGAGAAATTGATGAAATTAATAATAATAATAACATCCGGAGTTTCCTGGACAAGATTTTCAATACAAATTGTGAAATCCAGTTTACTCTCTTCGGTGATATCCAACTATGATAAAGTTGGCAAATTTAATGTGTGGCCTTTTACAAAAGAAAAAGATTACGGTTATATTAGATGATTAATAATATTAATATAAAATTATTTAATATTTACGTTGTATATTAATCTAAAATAAAATAATTGAATTAATTTGATTACGTGGAACAATCATTATATATTATATATTGTGTCCGTTTGGGAGTGTTATGGGGTGTGGTGAGATGCTGTGAGGTAAAATACTGTGATGTTATGAAGTGAGATATATCTAAACGCAATGTAAACACACTATCAAACCAAACCGCACCATAAAGAAGGCTTTCAGGTGAAAAGAGGAGCCATCTTTGTGGACCTCACTTCAAAAAAGGCCGGATCCCAAGGCCCAATCAGCTGATTCGTTAGGATGACGTAAGAACGGGACTTTGTAGTTGCGAGCGGACTAAATACCACATCGCCTAGTTATGTTGAAACTAGAGGGTTTATATGAGAATACGTAGCCAGGAGCTATTGTCCCTTCGGGGACATCCGATAAAATTGGAACGATACAGAGAAGATTAGCATGGCCCCTGCGCAAGGATGACACGCACAAATCGAGAAATGGTCCAAATTTTTTTTCCTTCCCTTTTGTTTTTCAATCTCTCAGATTCATTCTGTGACACGCACAAATCGAGAAATGGTCCAAATTTTTTTTCCTTCCCTTTTGTTTTTCAATCTCTCAGATTCATTCTGTTACCTTTTAATGCTTTTGTTTTTCCATCTCTCAGCTTCATTCTGTTGCCTTTTAATGCAAATTTTTTTCCTTCCCTTTTGTTTTTCCATCTCTCAGCTTCATTCTGTTGCCTTTCAATGCAAATTTCATTGTTTGTGTGGTGGTTTTGTGTTTTCATCTCTCAGATTCATTCTGTTGCAGCCTGTGAGTTCTTTTTTCGCAAATTTCATTGATTCTGTGGTGGTTTTGTGTTTTCATTTCTCAGATTCATTCTGTTTTAGCCTCTGAGTTCTTTTATTGCAAATTTCATTGTTGTGTGGTGGTTCTGTATGATACTGAAGCTTGGTATTGCTGGGTATTTGAAAAGATTCCAACTTTATTTGCTGAATGAGCAATTGGGGATGCAAGAATCAAAACTGATTTGAATTTCGTGTTTGCAGTTTCGAGACCTGGACCCTTTTGGCTCTAATTGAAAATTCAGCAAACTGAGAGGAGTTGGCTTCGTATCTTTCTGGGTCGGAAATAGGGGAGTGAAGTAAGTTTCTTTAAAGCCGCTTGGTACATGGTTCAATGTCATTACTGGGTAATCACTGTTTATAAAATATATCCATGGCATGGAATTGGGTAGCAAAATTTTCTAATGTCTATCTTAATTAATGTTATTTCGTGTCATTGCATTTGCCCACGAAAGTGATTTAGCGATAGTAGGAATGTGCCATTCCAGTATTTTACAATGAAAAGCTCTTGAGAAACTAACATATTAGTGATAACTGCTTGATCCCGAAAGATAGTCTCATTGACAGTTTTCAATGGTGATAATTCATAATTCCATATTGGTGTGCAATTGATTACAGCCAACTTCATATTGCAATGTGTTACAAGGGTGAAAGCTCCCCTCATTAGAATGTTCCTTTCATGTTTTCATCGGTGACCTTGAATCTTTCTTCCGTTAGGTTTTTTTTTGTTTGTCTAAATGCCCCCCTTCCAACTTACCCTTGAGAGTGCGGTTCAAGCTACCCATTTGGCTTGATCTCTTCAATTTTGTAGTTGCCTTTTTTTGTAAGTAGAGAGTTCTTGCTGCATCCAATCAAGGAGGTCGTGGAGCAGCCCCATTTCCCATCAGCATGGGTGGTGGTGGTGGAGGAGCTGCCCCATTTCCAAGCGGCCTGGGGTGGGGGTGGTGGTGGTGGTGGTGGAGGAGCAACCCCATTTCTAAATGGCATTGGCAGTGGGCGAGGTGGAGGAGTAGCTCCATTTCCAAGTAGCAAGGCCGCAAGGGTGTTGGAGCATTTCCATTTCTGAGTGGCAGGGGAGGTGCAGGTGGTGGAGGAGCGGCTCCATTTCCAAGCAGCAAGGGTGTTGGTGACTTGGTAGTGGAGCATTTCCATTTCTGAATGGCAGGGGTGGTGTGCTCCCCAAGTGATATTGGTTGTGGACCTGGTGGGGGTTGCTTTGGAACTGTTGAAGGCGTCACTGGGGGTGGTGCAGCTGTTCCATTTGGCAGTGTGTTTGGTGGTGATGGTGGAGGAGGTGTTGGCACAACACCTTTAGACATCATAGGTGGTGATGGGGGTGGTGGTACTGCTGCTGTTACCATCATGCTTTGGGAAGATTTCGATGGCTGACTTGGGGACAAAAATGTAACCACATTTAAAGGTGGATGTGGTGGTGGCATCATCAACTCCTATGACTCCTGCTGAAGTCATAGGAGTTGTATCTTGGGGTTCACTTCTATTGCTTAATTCCTTTTTCACTAATTGCCGCAACCATTTCATCCAAATGAAACTGCAGAACCTCTGGTGAGTCTGCTTTTGCCACGTCGAAGTTGTTCTCCGCTTCAGTTTCAGTCATTGTTTCCTCGACTATATTCTTCTTTTGGCTCAAAGTTCTTGGTTCTTGTTCTCCTACATGCAGATCAATGGGACTCTGCTTCCCCAGTGCTTGAACTCAGAGACCATAGAAGAGGTGAAGTACTGTTTTTGGGAGAAGCCCAGAGTTCTGGCAGGACTGATGTTGGAGTGACTGATGAATGACAATTGGAGGAAAACTTACCAAAAAAAAGACAATAGGAGGAACCATTGTCCGAGATGGCGAGAAGGACTCCATTAATACTTTCCCAAATCTGAAGCCCATACTCTGTTTATCTTCATCCATGGTAATCAAACTTCTCCTTTGCTATTTTAATCATGCAATCGAGCGTTGCTAACACATATTGCACTACATAAAAATAAAATCATGATCAATTTCAATCAGAAACCGAAAGTATCAGTGAAGAATTTTTTTTTGGGAAGATATTAGACATCATGCTGTCTGTGCAATAGAATGGCTTGACGATATTTATTGGCAACTAATTCCGTACCCTGCATAAAGCATACCTAATTCCTCCATGTTGCCGTTCTCCTCCTAGCCTAGGCAGTAATTTTATATTTAGTTATTTTACATTTGTCCATTAACTCTTGATCCTTCAACCATGAGTATCTAATAGATTTCAAAATCTTGCAAAAGTAGGCCAGAATTTGCTTTTGAACATATCATTCACGTTATTAGCATTTCATTGCATATGATGAATGGTTTAAATTATCCTTGTTATAGCCAAATAGTTTATCTGGTCCACTGACGATGAATGGTTAAAATTATCCTTGTTCTAGCCAAATGGTTTACCTGGTCCACTGATGTTGCATTTATTTTCGATAACTGAGCACAGGATAAAGATTCAGTAATGCCTTCGTCCTCCCCATCATTAGCTGCAAAAGCAGGAAGTTCACTAAAACATGAAGAAAAGTGTTTCTGTTTATTCGATGAGTTGCAGATGCGTCACAAGGAGGCAGATCAATGATGTTTTTGAAGGTAAATATCTTCTTCCTGAGTTCCATTATCATGACCAAGTTACCTGAGCATCCATAACTACTCTCAATCCTAAAGTTTTTCCTTCTGATTCGTGATCTGCTGGGTGCCCTTCATTGTCTGCATAAATAGTTCATTTTCTTGCCATGATGGCAGGCAATACAGTGCAGTTAAGTTTTCTTGATTTGAAGTTGGATTTTGTGCTTGTGTTCACCTGTAATTTTTTGCAAACACGAATGATCCACAAAATGGTGAGGATGGTGATAACAATGGTAGTTTGAAGCAAGTGATCTAAAAACTTACATAATTTCTCATTTGTTGTAGTAAAATCAAAGTGAAAAATAGTATCATTGAATGTATAAAGACCATATATTTACAAGAAGTATAACCACCAACATTGAATCCATATTATGCATATGCAAAAAAATTTCATAAAGTATTAAACATAAAGTTTTATAATAAGGTTTAGTGCCGTGTTGCTTCTTTTCATAAACTCCATGTTTTCTAGGTTGGGAAAACAAATAGGAATCACATGACCAAACCACAAATAAAGATCAAACACATGATGATCATTGATTCAAGAAAACTTATTCTTAACAATTCTATCTTGTTACCCATTTCTAATCCTCCTAAATCAATGATTTAATATATTATACCTAAAAAAAATTAAAAAAATTCAGTGTGCCTCACATGGCTCCGCCCCTGGCTTCAAATGATCTCTCAACCTGTCAATTTGCAAGATTTCTCTTTCGAAACCGATAAACCTCTCGAGAGGGTTGGTGGAGAAATTTTGATGGAGTAACCACCCTTGTGAATTTGATCTCCGAGATATGGAGTAACCTAGAAATCGATTCTCTCATTATTCCCACCAAATAAAAGCGCACCAGATTACACCTTCACACAAAAATACACACTATCACTGTTGATACAGAGAAAAACAGGGCACTTAGAATTGAAAAGGACACATTGTCAGTTGAAACCGAGGTAGTCTAGGCGAGCTCTGTCAAGACTAAAAATCTCATATTAGTATGGTATAACTCAATTGAGTGGTTTATAAACAAAGTTCAACTCCTTTCATATGACGCATAAAAAAAACATTAAGGGTAAATCAATGTATCCACAAGGAACCAGAGGCCAAAGAGGTCAGTCATATTTTCATAAACCTAAGAACCAATGACGACGATCCATAGAAAACAAATCCGTACCAACTTGGTGCAGGCGAGCGCTTTAGTCCATTGACAATCATAGAGAATAATAATAAGAAGCGAGAGTCAAAATTGTGCGAGGTTTGGTGGATTCGCTTGCGCAATTGAAAGTGAAGGTTTTGGAGTGCGAGTGCGAGAGAGAGGGAGAGAGAGGGAGTCAATGTTGTCGAACGTGGCCATCGCATTCTCGCACTGCATAGGCTATAGTTCATGCAGAACCGTACGTGAATTAGTCGATCACTTCGCGCTTCAACAGTTGGGCCCCACCAATATAACGGTCACGATGAGGTTTCAATAAATGGGGCGAATAAAGCAAGGCCCGAAAGTTGAATCCGAAACCCCAAATCCAAGTCAGGGACAAAACAGTTTTTTATATATATGGTGATTAGCTGTAATCCTCCAATCCTGAATTTGGCACCTAGCCACTTTATTGTGGGGCAGAAACAGAAAAATTTGTCAAAGTATTGTTGTACAAGACCAGTCGGACCAATTCTTCAGTCAGTCATATGAAGTTATAAACATAAACATATATATATACACATACCGTTTTGTAAAAATCAATTGACCAGTCCAATATTAGTTATTTCATCATTCAAACACACACCTTATTATTATTATAATTTATCATAATTTTCTTCCAGCTAATTAACAATTGAGCTGTTAGCAGATCGAATCGGTGATATATTTTGCATGGAATTTAGGGTTTAATTTCTCCACTGTCTTCCCATGCAAAGTATAATTGAAATTCTTTTGATGAATTGAATTGGGGTATTTTATCGAAGATTAATTTGCTAAACCCATATCCTGGTTTAAAATGACCTTGAAAAAGTCCAATATTCAAGTTCAAAACAGATGACCACATGCTATATCTCTCTCTCTCTCTCTCTCAAGATCTTGAGAGAGAGAGAGAGAGAGACCTTTACATAGACTCTTAATAATGGCATGCACAAGTTTTAAATTTCGGTCGCAATTGAGCATGCTTGAACTTTTGGTCATACTCTTACCATTCTTTCTTGGACAAGAAACAAAGAACGATATATTTGTTATACGTTGCTCCTTTTTGTGGGGATCCTTTGGAGACAAAAAGTAGAAACGGCTGGGATGATGTTCCCTTTTGTCCCATGGATCACAGTGAAAATTTTGTCTTTATCAAACAATTTGATAGTGCATACAGTGATATGGGTAACTCCACTTGCACTTGTAGTCGGTCCCAAGCTCAGATAAAAGAGGAAGGTTGTTGTAGGTTGACAGCCAACATAAAATTTTGTCAAATATATGAATATGAGTCTAAATGAGAATATTGTTGGGGCATTCCCTACTTGCAACGAGTTGTATTGAAACTCGGGTGCATTGAAAAAATGAGCGAGGGCCGGCATGAGAGTGTCTCCATACTCCAGCTGCTCTATGATAGAAATGAGTGGAGAAAACGAATACACACGGTGAATTCCCATTGATATTCTCAAAAACTCACGTAACCGACCCTAAATTTTTGGGATAAAGACTTTGATGATGATGATACAGTATACATGGGTGTATGTCAAGGATTCCAACTGTCAAAAACATTAATCGGGTCGACAACCACGTTGTTAAATCCACGAGTCAGGGGATTCATACCAAGTGAGAAATTCTTTTGCTTTTCTTGGAAAGATGACATTGACACTTTGGCGATATTTTAGTGATGAATTTTTATGGACTAAATCTCATGGAATTAGGAAGATATTGAGTTCGATTCTAATCAAGAGTAATACCTTTGTAATCATATATAGAGTTTTGGGCCAACTTACAAGGACGAAGCTATGTATGCTAAAGGGGGCACGTTTCCCCGGATTTTTAAAAAAAGAAACCGTATATATGTGGCTCAAATAGAGCCTAAATGATATTTAGATGTCTAACTTGTTAGTTTTAGGTTCCATAGAATATCTCAAAAGAAAAAAAGGTTCTGTAGAATATTTCATACCAAAATGATATCAAAAAACTAAGTTTTGTTCAAAATTAGACAAAAAAGTAAAAAAGTTCGTCCACTGAGAGAGTTGAGCAATTTCGAATCATTAAAGGGAATCGTTATACTCTTTTTATTATTATTAAATGTCTAACTTGCTAGTTTGTACTCCGTAAAATGTTTTGTACAAAAATGTTACAAAAATACTAAATTTTGTTTAAAATTAGACAAGAAAGTAAAAAGTTCGAACATGAAGAGAGTTATATGAACAAAATCTATATATAAACAGCTTAAATAGAGCCTAAATTAAAGATTAAATGTATCCAATAGCCTTAACTAAATCCCCAATTTTATTTTTTTTTAACATTTGTTGAAAATTCAGTTCAAAGTTAAAGCCCCAAGCATTGGAGGGAGTCGAGGGACCATCTTTGCTTCATGGAGGACTGAGGAGCAATCCTAATAGCTAATCATGGAAGAACCTTATCTAATTGCAGCAAGATCAAGACGTGGAGGATAATACGTAACTAATTACATCGTTGTCATATTGAATTATTCTATATTGTGTTAGATAGAGAACTTAATTAAAGAGCTCAATTATCATTTCATTGGGACAACTAGTATCGAGTTGCTTATTTATGAAAACTACCCAATTATCTCAGTGGCTGACATGTCACTCTCTAGTTCAATCACCAGGTTTTGTGGGTCTTTACACTTACATCAATAAAGGGACAAGATAAATTACCTGGATGTCTGGGATCCCTAACATTTTTGTGTGTGTATATATATATATATATACTTACTTTAATTTAATTATACATCATATATATATATATACACATTTTTGTATATATATATATACACACACTTTAATTTAATTACACATCATATATATATATAATTGCAAATATTATCGTCTATCAAGACTATATCCCACATCAGATTGAAATAACTTAACTGAGTGATATATAAGTAAAGTCCTACCACCTCTGACATAATTGACTCGTTTTTTGGGCCTATGAATCAATGATGACGGACCGTGAAGAACAAATATGTGCGGCCCGGTGGCCTAAAGCAGACAATATTTTTAATGTGTTTGGTCGGGCTGTAAAAGTTTATCGACAAAACCGAACGATAAGTTTTCGATAATTTGTTTTTTTACATATTTCATTAAAGAACCGATTGAAAATCGAAGAAACCGACCAAATTCTTGGTCCATTTTGACGTGGTCTCTACAGTCTAATTATTGGGTCAGACATAACTCAGTTCACAAGTGAAGGCGAGTGTTAAGACTATATCTCACATTGGATTGACATAACCCAAACAAGTTGTATATAAGTAAAGTCATAGCGCCTTTCACACAAACAACACATTTTCTGGACCTAAGAACCAATGACGAGGATCCAAGAAAAACAAATTCGTGCGTACACGTGATTCAGAGCGAACAATATGTTTAATACGTTTGTGCTTGAATGTCAAACACAGTCAAAATACAGACGTGACAAAAATCCAAGAAAGTACTATCGAATAGGTCAGCATGAACCTTGATAGTGCCTCATCGAGTTAATTAAATGTCTGAAAATCAATATTGTATATATGTTTGATCGTGCATGTAACGATAATAAAGGTTCGTGTAGGGAGAGAGCATTGAAATGGTCTCTTAATTAGTGGTACGACCATTAAAAAAAACACATATACATACAACCGTGTTTGAAGGTTCATGTAGAGTTCGATATTCTACAGATCGAACCCCAGATCTGGTCTTGTTTTACTCTTTTTAGTTTCTTCTCTTCAAAACAAATACCACGTATTTTCTTCCAAGTCCAAAGTCATATTCAAACTCAAACTCAAACTCAAAACTCTTCCATTGATCATATCCCAGTCACCATATATATATATATATATAAATACCCCCATATGTCCCTATCTATCGTTCTCCTACACGCCAACGATAAAACAAAATAAAAATCAAAACCCCCCAAAAATTGTATTTACTCAGGCAGCTTTGATTTTGTGTTTTTGCCTTGAGCTTTTTCAAGGAGCCATGGAGCGATACATTTCATCGTCACCATCAGCAGCCAAGAAGTTATACAGCAAAATCCTGAAACCCCAACAGCAATTCATCGCAATCAGTCGACCACCACCGTGTGATGTCTTCATTAACCACCGCGGGATCGATACGAAGAGGACTATTTCTGGGTTGCTCTACGATCACTTGCGGCGGCTTAGGCTAAACCCCTTTTTGGACAGCAAGAATATGAAGCCAGGAGACAATATGCTCGGCAAAATCGAATCGGCTATCGGAAGATCTAAGGTTGGTGTTGCTGTGTTTTCGCCAAGATATTGTGACTCGTACTTTTGTCTCCATGAACTGGCCTTGATTATGGAGAGTAAGAAGAAAGTTATACCGATATTTTGTGATGTGAAGCCGTCGGAGTTGAGAGTTGTGGACAATGAAAGCTGCGAAGCTAAAGAGATTCAGAGATACAAACGGGCTCTTGAGGAGGCTAAGTACACGGTCGGACTCACATTTGACTCCCAAAGAGAGTATGTATATATTAAAAATCTATACATACATGTTTAATTTGCTTTTTGATTCTTTGATGAATTGACCTCAAGTTAATGTCATACAGTGACTGGTCGGAGTTCTTGACGAAGGCGACCGACGCAGTGATAAAGAACTTGTTGGAGGTGGAAGGACAAGGAGGAGGAAGAAGGAGGATTGGTAAATATGTTGTGGAAGGATTACTAAAATGAAAACCCAAAATCATGGTTTTTTTTTTCTCCATTACTAATTAACTCAATTCTTTTGGTATCTCTCATCAATTAATTTGTTAATTCGATTTTTGTTGTACAAAGAGGGATACTTAGCTAACACAAACAGTACTTTGTAATGGGATGATCAGGCTTCAAACTAAGTTGTTGATAGGGACCTGAGTTT
Source organism: Tripterygium wilfordii (assembly GCF_013401445.1). Taxonomy (NCBI): domain Eukaryota; kingdom Viridiplantae; phylum Streptophyta; class Magnoliopsida; order Celastrales; family Celastraceae; genus Tripterygium; species Tripterygium wilfordii. Next base: position 6,821,733 of record NC_052252.1, on the reverse strand, counting down.
AATTAGTTGTTGATTCAATAAGAATGCACAGATGGGATTGGGAATACATTTTGTAACTTCCATATTGAAAATTCAATGAAGTTTATAGTTTATTTCTTCTTAGTATTTAATATTTGTATCTTAGTCTCTCCATGCATATATGGTTTTTGTTTCGTGCGACGACCTTGCCCCTGAAAACATTTAAAAAAAAAACAAAATAGTTGTCGTCATCGTACATTGATATATATATATATATATATATTCTGATAGTTTCTTGGAAGTCAATGGAGGGCAAGAAATATATTTCGATGAAATGTTGGGGAAGCTGTTCTTTGACCCTAAATTTGCTGATCATCTTTCGGTCGATACACAGAGAAAAAAAAAATCCTTGCTATTATAGTTGCACCTTTTCGTCTGCACGTGTTGTTTCATTGGAAAGGGAAAGAAAATTTTATTGTGATGTTCAATATTTATCTGATCATCAACTTTTTAGAAAATTGATCTCACACTCTGAAATAATATTCTCCGTAGTGTGAAATAATATTCTCCGTTTTGGATCAAAGACCCGTACTGTTTTGTTTTTCTTGGACCGTCGTCATTGATTTTTAAGTCCAAAAGATGTTTTAGTTGTGTGTGAGAGGGACTGTACCTTTATTAATGATTGGGTTATCCCAATTCGATGTGAGATAAAATCTTAACACTTCCACGTACTTGTGGCATGAATTATGTCAGACTCAATAAGTGAACATATAGATGTCATGTTCAAATGGATCGAGTCTTTACTCTGATACCATGTTAGAAAATTCAGCTCAAACACTACAAAAATGTTGTCCGCTTTCACCCAAAAACTCGTACGATTTTGTTCTTTTTGGGCCGTCGTCATGGATTTTTAGGTTTAGAAAACGTGTTGGTTATGTAAGAGGGAATATAATTTTACTTATATGACACTCGATCGAGTTATGTCAATCCGATATATGATAAAGCGGTGACACAATTTTGTTTTTTTCTTTTTAGAACTTTATAGCCGCATAAATTTATTCACTTTCTTTTACATATGCATCTTCCATGCAAAAACTAAATATGGAGCTATCATGTACAAGAGCTTAGTTGGCGTGTTAAAAGTTTGAACCCAACAACTAAAATGTCAACGTAAAACCTATTCATATTCATCATTAGTACTCCACGACATTCGTGATGGTGATTGTGATGCATTGATAATAATTGGATAATTGACAGAAAACAAAACTTATTATTATTATTATTATTATTTTTTTCAAAGCGACTTATTATTATTATTATTTTTTTAAGTAATCGAGAAGACATTATTATTATTTTTTTTTATAAATCTGAATGAATTTCATTAAATAAGGAAGATAGTAAATCAAGAACACACTATATAACTTAACCCTTTAAATATTCAATATGCGCCTAACTCGAGACATTAGGCTCGCGTGCACAGAAGTTACACAGCCGACGACATGATAAGTTGAGTTAAAACCCAACGCGTGGTCACAAGGTTATTTCTACCTGTGAAAATTAAAATTTATGACCCAATAGCATATGCGGAAAAGAAAATTAGTGGAAGTATATATATGAATTAACTTGAGACTCACTCAACAATTTAACTAATTTAGCTATTGACCCACAGCATGAAAAAACTTTAAAAAAACTCGTAATTTGAAGAGAAAATTGTACAAGAACGAATTTGTGTGGATTGATTAATTTTTTTTTTAAAAAAAGAAATTTATGGACCCACCGTGACCGACAAGTTAAGCAGATGAAATTAGCGGCATCGAACACGTCATAAAAAGAAAAAAAGAAGTGATGAACGCGCATACAACTATACGATAGCGACTTGGGAGCAGCAATAAACTGCAAGGTGGGTTGACTTTATTTTGACTCTCCCATACACATCAATCTATGAAATCGAGATGTTTAACATTTTCTTCATGTTGGACTTTGTTAAGACCACATGTCCCACATTAGCTGGGTAAGTTTCAATCGATGGGTATATATGGGGAAAGTTCATTCTTTACAACTAACAAAGGCTTTTCCTCTTCTTAGTGAGCTGAGTTTTGACCCGTAATAGTTGAACTTACTCAGTGTATTGGGTTTTAGTCTGTAATAGTTAGGTTTAGGAGGAACAAAGTTGTGCGGGCCTGATGAATCCACAGAAACCAGATAACTTAAAATGAATAATATGGTTGCTGTCTATGAGAGTGAATTTCTGATAGAGAAATTAATTATTACGAAAACGTACGTGTGTTGACGTGGTTAGTAGCGTGATGTGTTGTTAACTTGTGAAAATGAGAATCTGTGGTTTGCTTGTACGTAATTACCATAGTTTGTTTCTTTTTGTTTATGTAGAGGGTAGAATCTACAATCAAATATTTATATCGTTGAGCCACCAACAACCTTTGATCTAGACAAAAGATACAGGGTAAGATTTGGGCACCGACTTGAGCTCATCTATAAGAAACAAAGAATCAGAAGACGAAACAATGATAATCTTGGTATGAGGGAAAGGCAATGTTGTCGTCGGCTTTGACATGGTCCTCGACGGTTGAAGACACGTGTCTTTGACAACGTTATTCAGACCGACTCTAACTTGAGCTCTTGCTGGGCTTTCGTTTCTGTTGGACCCATGCTATTTTTTGCCATTACAGTATATATCTATTTGTTTTGTCGGATCCTGTTGACCAGAAGCAACTAAGGTTTCTAAGTATATGGATTTGGCCTAAGTGGTAAGGGGCTCTGGTTGCTTAAGTAAGGTCTTGGGTTCGAGTCCTTGCGGATGCAGAAAACCTTCTTGGGAGAGATCCCCGCCTTTGGTGTCCGATCATACCTTGGAGGATTCGTCTTGGGCTTGTTGGGATACCTTGGGAAACAAAAAAAAAGTTAAGACTCTATACAGTGTGATGTAGTACGGGGTAGGCGATGGATTTATTTGGATCGACACTGAAACAAAGAGTCTTTGATCCATGCACACTAAAAAGGCCATAATTCGAGCTCAACACCGTGGTTTGACCGCTGTGCCATCACGAGCACGTTATGCAAATACTAGGAATTTTACTGTTTTTTTTGTCCTAATAATTCCAAATGTTTAGATGAACTCACATTATCCATATGAAATCATGTGCGTCCATATTGGTATTTGAGATAACTGGGAATAAAAACACTAAGATTCGTAAGGCCGTTGTTCCTCTTAAATGTTGCAGCAATGATAGAGATCCCAAAAATTAGTTTCGCAAATGTTCCAAATATGATTTGTCACACAATGAATGGTTTATTTTATTCAACTTAAATGTAAAGTGCCTACACAAATCCACTCATTATTTGACGTATTTGGGGGTTCTGTAATTTTTTAGAGTTTACAATTGCTTGACACATCATATTTGGGACATTTGAGACACCATAAACTTGAGATCCCTATCATTTTTGTTAATTTTCCTATTAAGAATAGTTTTTATTATTTCTATTTAAAGATTATAACATCGCAATTGTGAGAGTCTTAAAATTGATTATTGAGATAATTTTTGAGAAGAATATTCTAATTTTACCCTACTTGTTCGTCATTCTTTTTTTTTAAAATACCATAGAGAATTACGTTTGCGGTTGAAATCGAACTTTGGACACAAATGTGTCTAACCCAACCTATTGCCAACCAAGCCAACGAGTTAATTTGTGAGAAGAATATTCTAATTTTACACTGCTTTTTTGTCATTCTTAAAATCAAAGGCTATTGAATTTCGTGTTCGCCTATATCCAACCATCCACCACACTCGCTGCATCATTATTATAGGTTTACCATTAAATTTATGGGGTATATTATATATGTGAATATGGCCATATGGGTGTGTGATCCTATCAAGATAATATAATGTATATGTATATGTATATTTATTTTATTATTGTGAAATTCACCTATAAGTGACATGGCCCCTAGCACATCAGCCGTGGAGTATGTTTCAAGCATCATGACTCCTCTCTCATATTCAATCTCGGATGTGGACGATACCTTACAACCTCCTTCCCTTGACATGAATGGTCTCATTAAAATCAAGTTCTAACACCCAAACGATCACTCGCTCTCGAATTGGGGCTCACAAGCCAAACCCAAAAGTATGCTAATATTCACATTATTGTGACAAATATTCCAAGCGAACCGAAAATTGTCATTGTCATGAAGCAATGCATGATGAACTCCAGCCACTCAAAGAAAACCTTGTCCCATGAAAACCCGACATGAATGTTATCAGGTTGCAAGTGTGTTTCCAACACAAAAGTCGATGTTGATGGAACTCTTGAAAGACTATAAGTTCATCTTGTTTCCAAGGGGTTCAATTAACTTGATAGGGTTGATTACTATTGAAAATTGTTAAGATATTGTCCGCTTTGAATTTCATGTTATTATGAATACATCGGCATGCATGACTTTATTCTTCCTAAACCATCTCACTTAGAGCATTTGCAATGGTGCTATTTTGTTTGGGCCAACAAATATGTATGAGGTTTTGTGTTTTGCTGATGTGGTTGTATTGGGAGATATGTTTTGCTGGTGTGGTTGTATTGGAAAATTGTGTTTTGGTGTAGTTTTATTGTGGACAATATGGAGGGAATGAGAATTTGTTGGCCTCCATGTTGGGTGGGAAGGAAAAATGTATATGAATTTGTATTTTGCTGATGTGGCTATATTGAGAGATATGTTTTGTTGATGTGGTTGTATTGAGATACGTGTTTGACTTGACTTTTTATGTAATAGAGATGGGACCCAGTCTTGATTTTTGCTGGCCCAGCAAATTGTTCCCATTGCAATTGCTCTTAATGCTATTTAAGCCCAGGAAAAGACCTCTTAACAAGACAGAGTCACGGATTTTCTTATTGAAAATCGTATGGTTTTGAGCATCCCAAACCGATGTGGGATATTAACAATTACCATGAAACACTCTCACTAGTTATCAAGGCTATTGTCGTTTGAACAGTACATCATCTGTTTAAGCATAGATATTTCTACGGTTCAACAATTTATCGTGTGTTTAGAAAGTGCAGGTAAATCCTAAGTTACGGTTAGTTAACCACAGTAAAATATACACATCATCTACAATCAACACTATTATCTCTATGCTGCGTAAAACGCGCGTAAAGGTGGCTGCGATTTTGAAAACCGCACGTAGATATTAGTAATCAACTGGTTAATTATTTTGTACCCGTGATCACTAAAAGCGCAGGTATAGATCTTCCGACGCTTTCATAAGCAGCGGATTGGCAACCATGAGTAATGTCTTTATCCACGATTTTTTTTATACTTATTCCTGTGATTTCAACCGCGGATATAAGTGCATTCTATTGTAACGATTGCTCTCAATCGCTCTTTTAAAAAGTGGGATACTTGGCAACTTGATGACAAGAATAGTTATCTATATGGAGATCTTCAGGAATCCGTCTCTATCCTCACATGTATCATGAATGTAGATTTCACGAGTACGTTTAGTGATTTTCTTTATTTTCACTACTTGACAATATGTTAACGGTATAATGTTGTTTCTTTTAAGTTTTAAGAATATGTTAGATGCCAAAAATAAGTCTCGTCTCTTTATTTGACATAGACAATCTCTACTTGACCATTTATTACAAAACATACAAACATGTATATTGAATATGAATCCTACGTAGTTTGTACCTATTTCACAAGGTAGGCAAGACTCATGCTTGAATTTTCTAATTCAAACAATCAACATTAACATTAGAAATTTCTGCGTAGCAGTGTAGGGTACGAGCCACAAAAATGTTGAAATCAACTGGGAATGACTCTACAGGAAAAGGTCTTGCCTTTCTAACGTTTAATGGTTCAAACCATGTTGAAATCAACTGGGGATGACTCTACAGGAAAAGGTCTTGCCTTTCTAATGTTTAATGGTTCAAACCAATATATGTGTTGGTCTCTGCCTCAAAAAGTTGAGGACTCGCACATATTTCAGTTTGTTTCCAGAACATGAAATTCTGTTACCTTTTTACTAGGGAAACTGGGATTGTTTGGCTTATTCAACGTCCATTAACATTTGACGAAATAATAGTCATTATATGCATATAGGTGGATGACTATACATATAGGTGCAAGCATGACTTTTATATATGTTAGATTGTTAGTCCTCTGAATTTATACCAATTCAAATGGACTTCAAACCCTAGCTTTTCAGTCCAATCCTGTTCTTAAGGTCTAACTCTATTAACCTTCCTCCATATTTTCTTGCGAAACCCCATTAATTTTGTTAAAAAATGAAATTTTGAGTGACTATTATATCGTGGAAGTTGAATTATTGACCTAAAGCTGTATTTGTTTTACAATAATGGAATTACATTAACCCCGTTAAAAGAAGTGGGAGTTAAATGGATGTGGTACGATCCCACATCACTTACAGACAAACTATTGCTAGTGTGGAGGGACAGACTTATTCCTAGATGCTATACATGCTGACATGTAATATAACACGTTCCATAGAGAGACGTCATTGTAGTATTTATGGGCTGTGCAATTCTTAGAGTGTACAATTTTCATCTAATAGTTTAGGAGGTGTGTTATATCACACTACACTTTTGTATCAAATTTATTCTCCACCATTGGATGAAAATTGTACAAAGTTCCCTCATCGTTGTTAATTGTAAATCAAGCACGTATAATGAAAATCTAGCCTAAAGAATTTTACGATGGATGTAGGTCTCTCATGTGATTGAACCTATTTATCTCTTGTGATCTCTCAATCTTATTATTTATTATGGATTTATATCAATTATGTTTTCTATAATGGTATAAGAGTCTCAAGCCAACGCTAGGATCCTTTGTTGCTTCCGCCTTCAATATCAACATTCACCTTTTTTGTGAGATGGGTATGGAAACTTCTATCACCGATATAAAGTTTCTCCGATCAAACTTTTGTTCAAGCATTTACAATTCCAATAGTTGAAGAAAACCTCAGGCCAATTCCAAGATCCTTTGTCACTTCCGCCTTCAATATCAACTTTCACATTCTGTGAGATAGATACATAGGCGGTTGTGGGGTGGGGCGAGTTGGGCCGTCACCCAAGACCCCATGTTTTTCAAAAACTATTATTACTATATAGTAGTTAGCCAAGCAGCCCCATTTAGAAATTAGCCCAATAACAGTACAGCCCAGTCCATTTGAACTTAAAATCAATTAAGAAAAGAAAATTTAAAAATCAATAAAGAATTCATTTGTCTCTCCTCTCTTCTCAAATTTGAGGTTGATAAAATTATATCTTCGGTCTACCGGGTAATAAGAAATGTTATATGTTATCTTATTAGTTTATTAGAGATAGTATAACAATCAAACTTAAATTGTGTTTGATTCTCTTATCTCTAACATAAAAGACCATTTTTTTTTATTTCAAAAAAAAAAAGCATTGTTTTTTTAATTAATCTAAGGGGAAACTTAACGGTTCCCACTTAAATTTAGCAACGGAGAGAGAGTCCTGCAGTGAAACAGCCTCTCAAGTCTCATCTCTCTTGCATGACTTCTTAACATAGTGAAACTGTGTACCAGAATACGAAACTTTACAGCAATAACCAAACGTTGAGGGAAGCAATGGAAATTGAGGTGAAAATAATGGAAAACCAGAGTCACACAGAAGACCCAAAACCTCTAAACATCTTCAAGAGAGCAAGGGCACCTGTTACCTTGACGGTACATAACTTATCTTTCTGCTTGAATCTCTCTCCATTTTATCTCTTTACATTGATTTCAATGGTTAGTGAACTTATAATTGGTGCAGTTTGAGGATGTTAAGCACAGAATAAGCAAGAAGAGGAGAAGTTTCTTCTGTAATAGTACAAAATCTGAGGACAGATTGATCTTGAGCGGCGCGAGTGGTGCAGTATTACCAGGTGAAATGCTGGTTATATTAGGCCCGTCGGGCAGCGGAAAGACGACTCTGTTAACAGCTTTGGGAGGCAGACTTGGAGGAAAGACTAGTGGTAGAATAATCTACAATGGTAAACCCTTCTCTGCAGCTATAAAGCAGAACATGGGATTTGTAGCTCAAATAAATTATTTCTATCCCCATCTTACTGTCCACGAAACATTAGTCTTTGCGGCTCTTCTTCGATTGCCCGGTAATCTTGCTAAAGAAGAGAAACTCTTGCAAGTTGAAGCAATGATTAATCAGCTTGGCCTGAATCAATGCAAGAACACCATTGTAGGAGGGAAATTTGTTAGAGGCATTTCAGGTGGGGAGAGAAAGAGGCTTGGTATTGGAGAAGAAATGCTGAGAAACCCAAGTCTTTTGTTTCTTGATGAGCCAACATCTGGCCTTGACTCGACCATAGCTAGCCGGATTGTCTCGCTTTTATGGAGGCTAGCGAAAGGTGGGCGGACAATCGTGACGACTATCCATCAACCTTCGAGTAGGCTATTTTACATGTTTGATAAGATCTTGCTGTTATCAGACGGTAGAACTGTTTACCTTGGAAAGGGAGAACATGTCATGGATTATTTTGCCAGTATTGGTTATGCACCATCTGTAGTCATGAATCCCTCAGATTTCCTTCTAGACCTTGCAAATGGTAATTAAGTAAACTTTAGAGTTCATAACCATCTCAATTCAACTTTCGATTTCGAGCTCTAAGTAACTTAGAATTAAAAGTTAATTGTTCTGCAGGAGTTTTTTCTGGGGATTCAAAGGAGGACGTAAAATCCGCGAAACAAGCTTTAATATCAGCTTATGAGAGTAACCTTGTCAATAAGCTGAAAGTTGAGCTCCAGGGTATTGGCAATTTCAGTGATATTACTGCTTCAGAGGACGAGGAGATTGGTTTATGGAGCACAAGTTGGCAGCAGCAGTTCCTTGTGTTGCTTAAAAGAAGTCTGAAAGAAAGGAGACATCAGTCCTACAGTCGCCTCAAAATTGGTCAGGTGTTGGCTATTTCTTTCCTCACTGGCCTCCTATGGTGGCAATCAACTGACTTGCAAAACCAGGTAAGAACACATTAAACTTTCAATTTATGTTGTGAACGGTAAAATACTTGGTGTTTTAATGTATGACTAGTGAGAGTATTTACAATGAAAACCAACTAGTAGGATTGAAAAGTCGCATCGTCAGAATCACGTGAAATTTGCCTATCGACACGTTATTGACAAGACTAGTGACTTATCATCTTTAATCTTTAAATGGATCTTTTAATGTTTTAGGGACATTTCATAATTTTGTATTTTTGGCTCATCGTCTTTTATCGTTGAAGAAATATACCAAAACATGAGAGTGTTTTCTCTCTATTTAAAGGATTCCAGTGTTTGTTTTCTTCGTTAAACGTTGGTTTGATCGTATTCGGAGTTTCCATCTGCATCATGTTTGATAACCTTATGAAATGCAGGTTGGGCTTCTTTTCTTCTACATCAAATTTGGGGGATTCTTCTCACTCACTCGAAATGTCTTTACCTTTCCTCGAGAACGCCTTATGCTGACAAAGGAAAGGTCTTCTGGTATGTATAGGCTCTCATCCTACTTCATGGCAAGAATGGTTAGTGATTTACCTATGGATCTTGCTCTCCCAACACTATTCGTCTTCATTACTTATTGGATGGGAGGGCTCAAACACAATGCCACAAACTTCTTCCACACCTTAATTGTTCTTCTATACACTGTTCTGGTAGCACAAGGCCTTGGACTTGCTATTGGTGCAGTGGTGATGAAACAGAAGACGGCTATGACAGTTGCAGCTGTTGTTATACTCTCACTGCAATTGACTGGTGGATTTCTAGTCCAGAACGTGCCGGCTTTCATAGATTGGATTAAGTACTTGTCGCTCACCTATTACTCTTATAAGCTCCTATTGAGGTCACAATACAAGCCTGATGAAAGGTTTCAATGTGGGTCAAATGTGAGTTGCTTGGTGAAGGATTTTCATAGAATTAAGTCTGTCGGACTTGATGAGCAGGTTTTGTCTATTGTTGCATTGGCTTTGATGCTTGTAGGTTTTAGACTTGTTGCGTATGTTGCTCTCATGAAGGTGGGCGTGATACAACATAGAAAATACTAACCCAAGTGACTCAAATTGAACCGAATTGTATAAATCGATAGATCAAAATTTTGAATCGTGAATGTAAGATTTACTTAATTAGATCAAAATTTTGAATCGTGAATGTAAGATTTACTTAATTTTTAATAATATATTGTAAATTAGTTCTTGACAATGGATGTTGGATACAAACGTCGTTTTGATTTTTTTAAAATTCATAATTGAATTCTTCGTCTCCCTCAATCTCTGGAATCGTGCGTATCACTTGAATCGTTACGAAACGAATCACGAATCGATCGATTCATCAAACTTCATGATTCAAGCTACGATTCAAATCGTTTGACCTAAAAGTCTAAACAAATGGAATGGCAAATGGTACTATTCTAACAAGTATCAACCATGGATGAACCCAACTACAATGAGCTGAATTCAATTCATATTCAGAGGCCCAAAAAAGAAGGAGTAGAAGCCTTCTCCATTGATGGGCCAGACCAAGAAAACTTGAAAAACAGGAGTCATGTAGATGATAATGTTGTGTCCTTTGATTATGCATAACACAACATGTAATGTTCACGAGCATCCCAGCCTTCTTGTTTCTTACCAAAACGAAAGTGTTAAAAGTCCTCACTCTGATGTTGTTATAGCTACCTTCCCCTTCTCTTATTTTGGTTGATGTAGCCCATGATTATGGAAAGTTATGACATTATAAGATGAGACATATTAGGGTATGAATTACAGGCGGTCCAAAACATGTGCATGCCAGAGTCTAGACAAGCCTCAACTGTCAAGATTTGTTGAAGGAGACAGATTAGCCCAATTTCAAAGGGTTGGTTTGGACCAAGTACTGTATCTGTCCCTTAAAGTTGTGCTGTGTGTATTAGTTAGTTAGTCAAAAAGTTGAAGCCCAAACTAATTGGAGGCAGATCAATAAAGGAAAAGAAAACACAAATCACACCAAAGTTCGATGTAAAATAATACTAGAATCCACCAGGAGCTTGAGAAAAAACTCTCTAGGATTTTGATATTTTTGATATATAGAATGAAAAGATGAAGACTACTAGGGCTTACTACAACCTTAATAGGAGCTAAAACGTAAAATATAAAAATACCCCTATAAACAGGAAAAAGTCGATTTGAGGCCTGAAACGATGAAATTTAGCAAAACGAGGGTGGGACCTAGGCAAAAACCAAGTAAAACTCCATCCCGCTGGAAAATGATTCATACTAACTGATAAAGTGGTAATTTCCAGCAACTTTCTGTTTCTACCATTTTAGCTTCAAATCAACACAAATTTAACTCAAACCAACTCAAAAATCAACTCCTATATCACAAACACACTTTACTTTGAATCTCAACTGCTGATTTGCTTTGCAACAATTTCTCTTAAATCTCAATTGAGTTTCATGGACCGTCCATAAACGTCAAATAAGGGTTAGTCAAGACCAAAACATGTCATGGTATCTTTACTTTTCTTCTTCTTTTGTGTGTGGGGGAGGTTAATTGGCTTAACAACTATGACAAAGTTTGTTAGACCAAATCATCAATGGTCAGGGACGTCTAATTCAAATTATCATGTTATATGTCTTCAAGTAAGTTTGAATCTTGATGGATCAAATCTTTATACTTTTACCATATATACGTTTTCACTATAATCTAATTAACCACTTTGGTAATAATCTAGTGGTGAATCTCTCTGTGGTCAAATCATATGAACTCGAAAGAATTGAGTTCGATTCTCAATGGGAATAATATCTTTTGTCGCCATGCGCTAAGTTTTGGGCCAACTTACCGTGACGTAACTTATGTGCGTGCAAACCTAACGGCCTGAGTTTATACTCATATCGACTGTCTAAAGGGCGAACTTGTATGATATCGTTCTCGGTTACCCAAAAAAAGGCATTATAATCTTATGTGTTTTAAAAAGAAAAATCAATGGCCTAAAGTTTGGTGGTGTTTGCTATGTTATGATAACTAATTGAATCAAAGCACGAGCCCATCATATTGAGCCTCTTTGGATGATAGCCCCGATCTTATAACTATAGATTCAGAGAACACAATCTATGAACATAAAAAAAGGAGCAGCTTGTAGATATTATAAGAAGCCTCATAGACTCATAGTTTAAACTATGAATTCACAATATCGTACAGAGTGGTGCCTAACTAGCACAATTTAGGAATACAGGGACAAACCCATCAGCACACACAATCTACGCAATTAAACCCTCACTGAGATATGGAGAGGCACATGGATCATTTTTAATCCTACACAAGCAATTTTGGCATTTTTTACTGGTAAGTATATATCCCAAATCTGCTTTAAGGCCTTGTAGAGGAGCTTGATGTCATGATGTGGTTACTTTCATATTGTGCTTTTTTAGTTGTCATTTTGTTAACATGTGTACCAAAGAGTTAATAAAACCTCGAGGTCACATGTTCAGATTTAACCTCTGTATTTTATATTTTAGATAAAAATAATCCTTGAATTTTTAGGTTAAACAAGTTCTCGCACTTACCAGAATGGTCTTCTGTAATCAATCAAAAAAATACAGAATGGTCTTCTGTATTTTGTATTTTGGGCTCGATTCGTTAATGACAAAAAAATGCTATAAAACCTAGGGATGTGAAATGAAGCACGTGCACACGTGCCAAACCGTCTCTTTCTCTACCTCCAAATGTGTGAAAATCTGTTTTTTAAGAGAGAGAGGGATGGCTGGTACATATGAAAAGCATGACATGAGAAACGTACCGGACTACCCCAAACGTCCCGACCCTCAAAACCCCGACGGATCCTCCCCCATTTCCCTCCCCCACTGTGGTCCCCACCTAACATCCTCTCCCACGTGTCAGCAAACCCATCTCCGAAGAATTCCACGTGTCGAACGACTATTGGAACTTCATCAGTGGGCCTAACCATCTCTGTCAACATCCATAAGAGCAACTGCAGTAGTCTTAAGCTAACCTAGCAAAAATCTATATTGGGTCTCACTTATATTTCATAAAAAGTCAAAGCAAACACGTCTCTCAATACAACAATATCAACAAAACACATCTCCCAATATAACCACATCAACAAAACACAAATTCCTATACATTTTGCTTCCCACCAAACATGGTGGCCAACAAATTCTCATTCCCTCCATGTTGTCCCCAATAAAACTACACTACAACATAATCTTTCAATATAAAACACATCTTCTAATATAGCCACATCAGCAAAACACAAAACCCAATACAACCACATCAGCAAAACACAAAACCCCATACATATTTGTTGGCCCAGACAAAATAACACCATTGCAAATGCCCTAAGCCTCCATCAATACCTCCATAAAACCCCAAATTTACATTTTTATCATAAAAAAAAAAGAGTAATCAAAATCAAAAGCTTAATAGCATCAACAATGGAGAGCACCGATTCCTCCTCCGGGTCGCAACACCACCCGAACCTCCCACCGGGTTTCCGGTTCCACCCGACCGATGAAGAGCTTGCCGTTCACTACCTCAAAAAGAAAGCCGCCTCCGCTCCTCTACCCGTCAGCATCATTGCCGACGTTGATCTCTATAAATTCGATCCATGGGAGCTCCCAAGTATACGTCAATTTCATAGACAATCAATTTTGTTTTTATAATTCATAAGCTTAATCGTGAATTTTGTGATTTCTAATTCTGGTAGGTAAGGCCACCTTTGGGGAGCACGAGTGGTATTTTTTCAGTCCAAGAGACCGCAAGTACCCGAACGGTGCGAGACCGAATCGGGCTGCGACGTCCGGGTACTGGAAAGCAACTGGTACCGATAAGCCTATATTGACATCAAATGGTACACAGAAGGTCGGTGTGAAGAAGGCACTGGTTTTCTATGGTGGTAAACCCCCAAAAGGGATTAAAACCAATTGGATTATGCATGAATACCGCCTAGTCGACAAAAGTCCTAGCTCAAAACCTGCACCTCCTGATTTGGGCAACAACAAGAAAGGCTTATTGAGGGTATATATATGTGCACAAAATTGCACTTGATCTTGTTTAGATTAATGGTTTTTTTTTCTTTTTAATGATTTTGTTTGATGGGTTTGTGTAGCTTGATGATTGGGTTCTATGCCGGATTTACAAGAAGAACAACGCACAAAGACCAATGGATGGTGACAGAGATGATTCTGCGGAGTGTATGCTTGCAGCGCTGCCTACTTGTAGCACTGATAGACAGACAAAGAATAGTAGTCTTAGTACTGCAAGTTATGGTTCATTGTTTGATAATGAAGATAATATCTTTGGAGGAATGTTAACAGGAGGAGGAGATCAAGGAATTCAAAATAGCACCACTGTCTCACAATTAGCCTCTTCATCAGTGTCTAGGCCTAATATGTCCATGATTAATTCAGCCGCCGCGAATGTGGCTAAACGCTCAATTGCGTCACAGTACTGGAATGAAACTAAGCGATTCCATGGTGATCTTAACAATTGTGGTGGCACTACTGGGAATGAAGAGAATAACAGTTTTGTTTCTTTGCTTAATCAGATTCCACAGAGCAGTAATGGCTTTCATGCGAATACATTTCTTGGGTCTCTTGGTGATGGTGCGTTGACACCACAGTTTAACCTTACCACCATGAATTGGAACTCATAGTTTCACGGATAAGGGATTTGCTTACACAGGAAGTGTCTGTTCATATATAGGGTGAATACAGAAGCTTCAGACAAAGAATTCAAATTACAGGTGATCATTGTTGTATAAGTATATACATACAGTTTGATTCAAGCTTTTATATATGATATAATTTTATAAATATACTTCCAGGAGTTGAAATGTAATTTGAATAATGAATATATAGAACAAAACAATGGAATTTCAATAGATGTTTGTTCTGGTTTTCTCTTGGTTGTGTTAATATGTTGATTCATTAATTCTTTCTGTTTGTAATTACTCTTTTTCTTTTCCACATTTATTAATGACTGACAATACAAGGACTGGAAGGCCAAAAGACACTTGGGGCCCGTTTGGTTCAATGTATTTAGATAGTAATGTATTTAGATAGTAATTATAATCCATTTACAAGTAATCCAATTATGTTAATGTCATTACAAGGTAATCCTATGAAGGTGTTTGGTATATAAAATGAAAATGTATCCCATTTTTTAGTGTTTTTCAAAATTACCCTCATATACATTTACCTATATTAAAAACATTATTGAAAAAATCAAGAGCCCGGACCCAATTATAGACCCCGACATGACCTGGACTCGATCCCAGACCTCGGCATGACTTGGGCCCCAATCGATCCCAGCCTGACCTAGGTCTAATCCAGATCCTCAACCTGACTCGGTCTTGATCTTGGAGCCCGGCATGACCCAGACCCGATCCTGGACCCGGGCATGCCACAGACCTGATCCTAGCATAACTTTGACTCGACCCGATCGAGGCCTAATCCCTATCCTCAACCTGATCTCAGAGCTCGACATGACCCAAACTCAATCCCAGACCCCAACATGACTCGAACCCGACCCGATTCCTGCTTGACCCGGGCCTGATCCTAATCCTAAACCTAACCCGGGCTCGATCCCAAATCTCGAGCCTAACCATGGCCCTATCCAAGACCCCAGCCTGGAATTGGGCTTTTATCTCGAATCCCAGCATGAACCAGGTCTGATCCCAGACCCCAA
The DNA here is from genome assembly GCF_013401445.1 of Tripterygium wilfordii. NCBI lineage: Eukaryota > Viridiplantae > Streptophyta > Magnoliopsida > Celastrales > Celastraceae > Tripterygium > Tripterygium wilfordii. The sequence goes on along the minus strand of NC_052252.1, from coordinate 6,806,068 downwards.
CCTGAACGGGACTCGGACCTGATCAAGCCTTACCTGGGCTCGACCCCAGATCCCAAACGCCATCCCGTATCCCGGGAATGATCAAGTATCCCGGGCATGATCCTTGATCTTGGCCCCCATCCAGGATCTCGTTCCCGATCCTGGCCCCTGGCCCCGATCCTGGACTCTCGACCAAAATCTAGGATCCTGGGTCTGATCTCGTTCATTCCTGGATCCCAACCCCGATCTTGAATCTCATATTCCCACCCGGATCTCGACCTCGATCTCGGATCCCGAGCCTGATCCTAGATCCCAGCCTCTATCCTGAATCTCAAGCTCGATCTGAGATCTCAGCCTCGATTTGGGATCCCAGCCCCTATCCTGGATCCCGGTCGGATCTCGAGCCTGATCTCGGATCCCGACCTCGACCAAGGATCCCGTATCCCGAGTCCAATGCCAATCTCGATCCCTTATCCCGGACACAACAAAACTCGATCCTAAAGCCCAGCCCAGCCCAGGCCTGACCTAGGGTCGACCCGGACTTTAATATGTAAGGATACAATTATAAATAATTTATAATCATTGGGGATATTTTTGTCCAATGAACAAATATTTGATTTTGTAATCACAATATCAAATTGTAGATGGTATTTGGATTACTTGTTTTTGTAAAGAATTTCATTTCCAAGTAATTGGATTACACTCCCTTTTAAATTAATAAATACCAAACATTATAATGTAATGTCAATTTAATTACCATTACATTACATGGGTAATCAAACGGGCTCTTAAAGTGGAGATTAGGATGTAATCCCACATTTTCAACTCATGAGGTATGCATAATGCGTTGTTGCAAGTCATAATCATCCATTGATGATTACTAGTCGATATTGGGTGTTTGATGTGAACATGGAGAACATGGACTTTTTTAATACACGGAAAGGAAAATTGAAAATGGTTTATCAGTGCCTGGCATCTTGTTCTAGAGCCTATGCAGAATTAATTAATTGGGTTTATTAAAATAAATATAATTTGCTTACCTTTTAATTGGTCTGATTGGAATGTTTTAGTTTCAAAATTTTGGGATGGTAAAATAACTAAGAGGGTCAATTTTTATCTTGCCGAAAAAAAGATGCATAAGTCCGTTTGAAAGTGTTTGTGTTTTGAGTCTTTTGACTTTTGACGGTGAAGTGAGGTGAGTTCTGAAACATTAGTGAGTTGGAGTGACAATTTTTTTTTGGCTGGTACTAAAAACACCATGGTGAGGTGATAGGAAAATTGAATTTTTTTTCTAATGATATCAATTAATTTTTGATAAATTAATTTTTGTAAGAATATAAATATAATAATGAAATTTATCGAGGGAAATTATTTTTTTAAAAAAATATATTTTACAGTTGAAAATATAGTCAATCGTATTGCGTGCGTCGCAAATGAAAATAGCTCTCTACAACTTGAGCGAGTGAAAACAGCTCCCTAGAATTTCAATTTCAAACTCACCACGGTTCGATGACCCGTAATAAACCCATACAATTTTTTGACCGAAAGCGGTGTCCTAAAGACAAACGCGCCCCATGGTAAAAGTGTTCACCTGTCACCAGGGTTTCCTTATCATGACAACAGAAGCTGCCTCAAAAAGTCAAGTATTTGGTTGGCAAATAGGACCATTTTGGTCACCAAGTAGTGATTCCATCTTAATATGACACTAATTAAGCCGTCTAATCACCCTCCTTTACTGAGAAAGATAACAAACCAACTTTTTAATGATACCAATAATCAGTGCTTAATTTTGGAATGCATATCTAACCCGTGACTTGCCCTATTCTAAAATCATATGCTAGTATAACGAATTTTAAAGCCGAAAAGCATAGCCAGCCCACATTAATGGACCATTTAATACAAGTTAATATTGGGCCCAATCACTGGGCTCTTAGTTCAGACCCCAGTTAACCCGGCCAGATACTTGGTGTTAGAGGCCCGTCTAAACAAAATAATGGAAAGCTCAAAAGACTAGCCAATCCCATCTTAATATCAGATTAATAAGCCATGACATCTGAGAAAGGTGATAGGTTTTTGTTTTTATTGGAGGAATTATGAGTTTTAAGTCATGACATCTAAGAAAGGTGATTGGTTATTATTATTATTATTATATATATATTAGGAATTTTGACTTGTGTAAACTCCGGATACTTGGATCTTCACACCCTTACTAGTTACTAAGTACCTGATAGATCGTATTTGTAGGGTATTAATGTGGAAACTTACTAAAAAAAAATGCTAATGTGCATAATTGAACTTAAATTTCTCAATTGGAAGCAATGGCGGATCCAGGATCCAAACTCACTGAGAGTACAATTAAGTAGCGGAGGACAGGGGTAGCAGCGCACACGAAATTTTTTTTGGAGTTATTTATCTAAGATGAATATAATGTAATAGTTTTAAGCAATAAAACAATACATCTTTATTTATCACAATTGTTTTTTACGAGTTTTCAAGTTATATTACAATATCATTATTAAGTGACAAAGGCAGAAAGTGCAAGCGGCAAAGCCATTTGAGAGTAGGTGTTGCTGTTAGGGAAGAGAAATTGGAAGAGGACGAGGGAAATCAAAAGATGGAAAGAGGAGATGCTATCGCAAAGGAATTGAAAGAAGAAGAGGAGCTATTTGCTCAAGCCACAAGCACTAACGAGAGAAATCAAAAGAGGAGAATTATCTACGTAAGCACGGAAAAATTTATACAAAGAATGGGCCTAATTATTTGTTACTGGGGGCCCGATTAACTCTCATTGGAGGCCTAATTAATTTTTGATTGAGCTGGTACATAAAGCTTATTCACTTGGGGCCCAACCCGCAGGGATTCTATACTAGCTCCGCCTCTAGTTGGAAGGATTCATCCCAATGAACTCGACCACCCTCGAGTGATTGATAAAGGTGATTGGCTTTTCTTTGCCAATCAAATTTCAAGTTTTCTAATCTCCCATTTCTCTGGTGTTTTTTTTTTTTTTCCTGTTCCTTCCTTTGGTAGACCAATTACTATTGATCTGAGTCGCATCATTCAGCCTTCAATCAATCTCTGGTACAGAAAATAATACTCCTCACTGGAATTCCTACTGAAGTTCTAGAAAGGCCTTATTCATGAAAAAAAATAATAGCCATGACATCTAATCTAACGTGGATCTAAAAAATAATAGCATGTGGTGCGTCGGTTGTAACTATGAGTGGATAATTACTTTGTGGGTCTATAGTCTGTACCAACGTTTTTGAACATGTTAAATATAATGAGACGCAAGGATCTGCTGTGTTAAGTTAAAATGTCCACATTAAAAAGTTCGAGAAAAAAAAGTAAAAGTGTTTTACAAGTTAAGATCGAATCCCTTAAAATTGTGGAGCGTTCTTTTAAAGACAAAATTGTATGGATCTTAGTTCATCTCCCACTCCATCAGCTCTTGTAAAACATTTCTAGATGGTTATAATGGTTCTCTATATTTGGAGGGTCACCGTACCTCTTGTAAATATATTATATAATTTATATTTTTGACGAAGGGAAAAAAAAGTATTATTATAATAAAAAATGAACTTGTACGTAGTTTCATACTCAATTGAAAAGAACTATATGTATATAAATATGGTGTGTAAAAACGAAGAAATGAGTGTTTTTTTTAGGATATTATATAAAATATTTATCAAAAATGATTTACATCCCGAACATTTTCATCCATAATCGGCTAAAATAGTATTACGTTATTTAATTACATTGAATTTTGTTATTACGTTGTCTAATTACATTAACTTTCGTTATTACATTGTCTAATTACATATTATAGGTAATTATAACTAAATTTATTAAAGATATATAGTGCTCCCGAATATTTATTTCTAGAGAAAATTAGATTTACAAGATGTTGCGTTGGAAAAGTCATAGCATGTTTGTTCCACGTTATGGGGTTACATAATAAAGGCTGCAATAGGACAAACACATACTGTATTGACTTAGACAGTAGCAAAGTAAACCATTACTTACTTAGTTAATGCAGCCGAAATAGTTAGGACCCAAACTTACCTGTACTTTTGGAACTTGTAGCCGTATGATATTTTTGCCACTAGTGATCATAGGCCCACCACAAAAATGTTAACAAAGAATTTGGTTAAATTATAATATTATATTATATAATTAGGCTTCAATATTCTTGAAGAAGGATCCAATCAATCAATTTGCCCCTCGAGCATGTTGTGGATCTAAAAAGTTGATATTTTCCCAAGAAAATCTCTATGCATGAATACATCATTCACACTTGTGCACATGAGAATGTTGAAATTTCTTGGCAACTTCCATGGACATTTCAATGACCACCACCACCAAAGCTACACCAATTTTATTTCTTCTGGTTTTTCTTTATCTAATACTAATAAATGCACCAACAACCAATTCAATTGAAATCGATTTTTGATTTGATTTCTACCCACAGCCGAAGCCCCTGTTAAAAGCTTAAAGGATCAAAATCAATAAGAACAGAATGACAAACAGCGTGGAGAATGAGGCTATAGCCTTTTCCAATATTGATGAAAGACTTAAATCTTTTATGTACAAGTGAGCAGTATTTATACAACATAAGCACCTCTACTGTAGCCCTAATTTATACAAGGAAAGAAATAAAAGTAAGTAATTACAAATATACTGTAATCAATCACAAATATATTGTAATCAATCACAAAGATACTATGAGGAATTGCCTAAAGGAACCGTGTCTTCCTTGGGCTCACTGGTGGAGCCAAGTACACGGTTTAACACGCCCCCGCAAGATGAACCGTAGGGATCCACAAGGTTCATCTTGGACACCAAATCATGGAAGATATAGGTGTCAAGAGGTTTGGTGAACACATCGCTGAGTTGATGAGACGAAGGAAGATAATGAAGCTTGAGAAAGTTTTTGTCAACATACTCGCGAACAAAATGACAATCCACCAATGAGCCCAAGTACACGGTTTAACAGCCCCGAAACCACACTTTTTTGTTTGGCAAAGGAGAGAAGAGGAACCACAAAGTACAAACCACCACTCCATGGGAGACCAAAACAAAGAGTGGGAACCCCACTGAAGGACACTCGCAGATAATTGGACCACAAAGTGGCTCTAGATGACTAGATGTTCACACACTGACAGTGGACTACAAACATATATAGTAATTTTTTTGAACCTATATACCAACATATAGTAATTGAGTACAACAAAACAAATAGATATGTAATAGTATTGGGTCTAAGCACTAAACATTTCTCTTTTTTACGCAAATTATAATTACAAAAATAGTCAAAATACTAAATGTCCCAAGTTATTTTAACCCAACTTCTCCCCAAGTCGACGTGATGCCTAGATGGATGGATTAGTCAGCTGCCAACATGAAACAAAGTGTTGACATGGCACACATTTTGAAAATTAAATTTCCCTCTTTTCTCTCCTACTTCTATGTTGTTTAAAATTTGAAAATCAAATACTCCCTCTTTTGTTTCCCACTTTCATTTTCTCATCCACTTTCATGATTTCATCCACTCTCATTTAACCACAAATAAACAAGTAAATCATTCATATTCACATATTACTTTGAAAATGAATGATATTACATTATTTTTTCGCAAAAAAAAAAAATTGATATTACACTATTTTTTTGCCATACAAACTTGTGATTACATTATTTTTTTATACACAGACATGCAATTAAATTGTTTTTTTGTCAAATTTTCAGAACAATGTAAATTATCAAATTTATCAAAACAATGTAAGTTCCAGAACATATGTAAATTGTCAAATTCACAGAACAATATAAATTGTCAAATTTACAGAACAATGTAAATTGTCAAATTTATCAAAACAATGTAATTTTCAGAACAAATATAAATTGTAAAATTTTCAGAACATTGTAAATTGTCAAATTTATCAAAACAATATAATTTCCAGTTTTTACCATACATAAGCTGCAGAAAAAATAGTTCATGAATAACAAGGTAAAATAAATTCTCTCAAACATATATTCATTCAAATGGGTGTCAAACACATTGTTACATTGTTTTCAATACAATGCAATTTTCAAAATATGCAAAAAAAAAAGAGAAAAAAATTATATTGTTGCTGGAGGTGGCCGAAGACGTTGCTGGAGGTGGTTGGACGCACGGATCGACGAATTACATTGTTTTTAAACAATGCAATTTACATTGGGTTGCAGGATTCCCACAGCTATTTGGCTGAAAAAGGGTGGGTAAGGTGCGGCTCGACCTGCAGAGTCCAAATATGTGGTTGGTTGTCAGAGATGTCGTCGGATCGACACGATTTGTGTCGTGATTACCTTCTCCTTTAGGTGCTTTTTTGCAACGATACAAGCAACGATGGAGTGGTGTGGAGGGTCAGAAAATGACTGTGGTGGTCGAGCGCTTTCGTTCGGTGGGTCGACAGCTCCGATCAGTGGCCGCACGAAAGAGCTCGGATGGACAATGGTGGTGCTCATGAGAGTGAGAGGGAGAAAATGAGAGAGGAGAGATAAAGGGGAAAAGATAAATGAAGAGAGAGAAAGAGAGACTTGTTATATAGAGACAAAAATGATTGTGTAATCCTGTGTGGCATGCCACATCAACTTGAGCACCATTTTACTTGGGACATTTAAGCAGCTCAGTTATAATTAAGATGGAGATGATTAAGTCAGTTAATTTCCTTATTAGCATTTTCTTTTTTCTTCGCCAAATATTTTATGATAAATGCGTGTATGGAATGCGGTGATCACGGTGAGGATCATGACGTTAGGAACATTATAAGTAGAACACCATAAAGACTTTTTTGGAAAATTACAAAAACCATATGAATTCATGCCAATGATACTGATATATATATATCATATCCGAACAAGATATGAAAATGAAATGAAATTCAATGTTAGGACTTTGGTGGTACTAAATATATACAAATTGTCTCACAATGACAAATTTTTTTTAAAAAAAATAGTGATGAAAATATACACGCGTTAAGTAACGTCATCATAATGATGCTTGCCAGGGTTTTCAGCCGAAATCATATCCGAAAAAGTTGAAAAACCTTCCAAACATCATTCATACCATGATGGTGACACATATGGTTGGAAGAACAAGAATCAACTATTCTTCTATTTTGAGAATATTTCTTTAAATAATTGATATGCCGATCCTGTCATCATCAGAACTTTGTTCGGTTCTCTTTTATCATTTTGGAGTGATTGACAGTTTCTTTTAATGGGACCCTTGACAATTGTAACATTCAACCTCTCTTTCTGGACTACGATCTATCCCTTCCAAATCACCATTTGAAGTCTTCTTTCTCCATTGATTGGAAACGATCGAGTTAATAACATAGTCCAATTCAATAACCTTTTTTAGTAGAGCAAATTAGTGACCGAAGAGAAGATAATGGTACTAGGGCTTCATCCTCATCTTTTATCTCCTTACAGATATTCAATAGTTCTAAAATTAATTTATTGAATTCATTAAGGTGATTATTCAGAGATATACCTTTCAACAATCTGTAACTTACAAAGTTGTCTCTTAAGATATAGGCGACTTGTCATGTGCAGGCCCTTTAGTTTCGCTCATATATAAGATGTTCTTTTTGCTAGGTACAGATAAATCGTGCTACACGCTTGAAGATCATACTCCCATTCTTTATCTGATATGTCCGTCAGCTTATCCTTAAACCCTTTTAACATTGCATAGCCCTTGCTTGATCAAGATACCCTGAATTTGAAACCGTCATATGTCAAAATTGATCTTTTCATCAACCTTCTCAAATCGAATCGAGCATTTGAAACCTTTGCAAACTTAGATGTCTTCTTTGATCGTATACACTAACCCTTGGCTCTGATGCCAATTTGTTATGTGGAAACAACAAAAGATGTCTATGATCAATACGACTAGCAAATAACTAATGCAAAAAAATCAGAAACCAAGATAAAATTACACACAAGATAAAAAGATTTTACATGGTTTGGACAATCTTGTCTATAACCACGGACGATAACAATAAATTGTATTGGTATAGTCTCTCTCACGAGTTATCTCTAAATACAATTTGTTCTCACCACTAAGATTTCACAGTGAGAATATTTATAGCGAGTTTGAATTGGAGTTCATGAACAACAACTAAATATCATGAGAAGAATTTTGGGTGCCATAATATGGGTCATGTACAACAAAATATTTCTTCTTTTTAGCAAATTATACTTTTCATCAAAGTTTTCTTATCTTGACCAACCATATAAGAGGGAGATGATTGAGTGCTGGGCTTTTTAAATCTGGGTGCTTGATACGTGCTTGCAACATTGATCGAGTGGCGAGCTTTGTCTAGGGAATTTAAATCCCTTTTGGTGGAATATTGTTTATGTTTGTCAATGGTTGAAACAATAAATCGTAAGATGTTTAGCTTCGAGAGTAACCAAACCTCCTAAGAACAAATGTTGCCTTCTTTATTCAACTCAACAAACATATATATATTGGATATGCCACCCTCTCTCATCTCATACATGAGATGTAATCTAACGGGACATTTGGTTGCTAATCCAATGAGTGTGAGGCGAGTGTGAGGTGAGTGTGAAGTGAATATTATCATGTTTGGTATGAAATGAAGAGTGAGCATGAGTGTTAGATTTTTAATTGTACAATTTCCATACTACCCAATTTTTTGTACATAAAAATAAGAATAAATTAATTTAATGGTTGTGATTACTTCTTAATAAGGGGTATAATAGTCTTTTGAGTATCAAACTCATTCTCCCTTGTGGAGATTAGCCAATCTCACCATTTTAGTGAGCTTGGCTAATCTCCATAAGGAGAGAATGAGGATGTGATGAATTTGAGATTTCACATTCTCAAACTCAACCAAACGAGGGAATAAGTGATTCCCACCCTCGGCTCGCCTCATTCCCCCCCTCAAAATGTCAACCAAATGACCCGTAAGTACCCACTTAACACACGCATGCTCATCAATTTGGTGGAACAACTACTATAAACCACCTTCATACCCATTATAAAATTACATGATAACTACCCCACTTGTACACTAATATAACTGTACATTAAAGCTAGTAGGCATAATACTATAACTGCAAGTTAGGCTGAGTTGGCGCATGGACTAGTAACCGCACCCTAACAGTGCTGGTTGTAAGAGTCCTTGCTTCTACACTTTGGTGTCCGTATGCGGTATGCTTGCAACTTTCTTTCTTTCCTAATAAATAAAATTCATAGATTTATCAAAAAAAAAAGGAAAAAAAAGAGCGAGATGATTGAGACAGCAAAGACACTAATTTCCGTATTAGCATTTTGGAATTGCCATAAAAAAAACCTAGTTTTTTTTTAAAAAAAAAAAAAAAACCTTTTTCTTTGCAAAATATCTTATGATAAATGGCTTGCACAACATCAAATAATTTTTTTACGGGACACTTGTCGTGGTAAAAAAATTCATGGTCGCGCTGAGCATCGTCGCAATAAGTCATGTCACAAAAAAAATTCACGGCGAAGCGAAAATGTTGTCAGTAATTTACGGCAACAGTTGTCGCTATAGTATTTGTTGATACAGAAGTGATAGAGATCCCAATAAAAAAAATCACAATCATCCTAATACTGGATGTGTCACTCTTTGGTTCAATCTCAAGGTTTTGTGAGCCCCTACACTTACATCAATCAAGGGACAATATCCACTACTGAGATAATTGAGATACTTTTTATTAGGATCCCTAACATTTTTATTGTTGATATTAACAACGATGTTTGTCGCCATATGAGTGTTATATTAAGTGGAGACACTGTTGCCGCCGTAGTACTAATTTTGAGCAAAGGAATTTAGTAAAAAAAAAATTCATTTTTAAACTTTTCTAACTAATACTCTTCTATCATTTGAAAATAGACTTTCATAGTCATATATATTTGACGGCGACAGTTTCGTCTTGCCTCTATTTTCTTACATATTTATGCCGACAGTTGTCGCTGATTGTGATATATATATTTTGCAAAAATTTAGCAGTGATCGATGTTTGTCGTCGTACACATAAAATAGTTAATCGATAGACTTCTGAAAAATTAAAACCATGTGAATCCATGCCATGATGTTGATATATCACTCACAAGTGGATATATATATACACACACATATGTGTGTGTGTCATTATCTAACATGCAAAACGTACACGCGTTTTGTGTACTAAATACATTTCTTCTCACAGGGGGATTTGATCAAATGTGAAAAACAAATGGTGATCCATTGACCCTTTTGCTTCAACTAACATTATGATGGTGATTTCTGTCTCCAAGAATTTCTATAAATGCTACATTGTTACTCAACACCATAGCTCAATCAAGCATCGAACTAATTTATATAACTTCAAGAGCTTCTCATATAATCAATTAGCATGGATTTTTCAGATTCCTCAATTATATCTTTAGTTGACAAGATTAAGGTGGAGATGTTTGTGGATATGGATGTGTATTCATTTGTTGCACCATCTGCTTATGATACTGCTTGGCTAGCCATGGTTCCAGATTCTCGCAGCCCGGTGCAACCCTTGTTCATGGATTGCCTGGATTGGGTTCTAAACAACCAGAGAGAAGAAGGGCATTGGGGAGATATTGATGGTCATGGCATGCCTGCCATTGAATCTCTCACTTCAACCCTTGCTTGCTTGATTGCACTCAAAAAATGGAATGTTGGGGAGTCATCAATTCAAAAAGGTAACAAATTAGAGTACTAATAGGTGTGTGTGTGTCTATACACACACACACACATGTTTGTATCATACTTTATTAATAGATTTTATGAATCTTCGCAGGATTGGACTTTGTTCGAGAAAATGCTGAGATGTACATTGAAGAAATAAAAGATTGCTGTCCTCGCCGGTTTGCCGTTATTTTCCCAGCAATGTTGGAACAGGCAAGCTCGTTAGGCCTCGACAATATCTTGCCTAACCATGTAAAAGACACTGTACATGTGATGGACATATTCATCGAGCACCGAAGAATTGTTGAGAAGTACTACATATCATCTTACTTTTCTTCTACTTCAAATAATTGCATGTTTGTTTATATTAGTCATGATCAAGTCACCGACTTCCTTGATTCTCCGGCACAGACAGACGTTAGCCCCCATACATGATCTTATAAATTTGCTCAGACATGTGTTTTCGATAAACAGTCTCCCGAACTTGGTCATTGCGACCCCCTTTGTGAGGAGGCACCCCTTCCCCCGAAATTACAGGACTATTTTGTCAAGTTTTTTAGAGAGAGTTGTCCCATGCCCCTAGATATTCTCCACCTAAACTAACTAATTAATTAACTAACTAACTTATATGCATGTGCAGGGAAGAACTTGTGGAGACATACCACTACCCTCCATTACTAGCATACCTTGAAGCACTTCCTCCCAACAAAATTGATAAAGACCAGATAGTAACTCACTTGAGTAGTGATGGCTCTCTATTTCAGTCTCCCTCTGCCACAGCAAGTGCTTTCATGATTACTGGAAATAAAGACTGTTTGGCTTACCTGAAAGCTATCATTCAAAGATGTCCCAATGGAGGTTAAATCATTAATTAATTTTTTCTTTAATTTACTGTTAATTAATCACTTAATTAGCTAATTAAGGCAAGGTTTGTACGTGTTAACATGCAGTTCCAGCTACGTATCCGATTGATGAAGACCTAATAAGGCTTTGCATGGTCAACCATTTACAGAGGCTTGGATTGGCTGAGCACTTCACAAAAGAAATCAAAAACATGTTGACAAGTGTGCACAGGAATTATTCTACTAACCATAGGTCAACGGTCAAAGATTCCAATTTACTTCACCTGTACAAGGATTCTTTGGCCTTTTGGCTTCTGAGGATGAATGGATATATAGTATCACCAGGTGGGTCCCACATGGACAACCCAAATTTGTATTTTACCTCGTACTTGGTGTTTCACTTTATATGTTTTCCCTTTTTTTTTTGGCAGGTAGCTTTTGTTGGTTTATGCAACGTGGAGATATTAAAGATCGAATTGAAAACAACTACTACTACGACGACTTTTCAAGTGTTATGCTTAATGTCTACAAAGCCACAGATCTCATGTTTCCTGGGGAAGAAGATCAACTTGAGGAGGCTAGATGTTTTGCAAGGAAGTTGCTTGAAAACGTCATATCGACCACAAGTGGAAACCAAAATCATTTGCATAAACTGGTACTATAATATTAATGATTTTAGTTAGAAAGTCTTACGGATCCCATTGTTTTAATTTGTTACAGATGTCCCAAATATTCAAATGGACGTACACAATTTCATATGTATCATATGAGGCTCACGATTTCACAGAGATCATGTGCATCCATTTCAACATTCGGAATGGCTAGAACAAAAAAACATTGGAATTTTTAGTATTTTTGAAATGATTGAAATCTTTAACGGTTGATATTTCACACTGATTAATTGTTACAGATTGGGCATGAATTGAAAACTCCGTGGCTAGCTCGACTAGATCACCTAGAACATAAGATGTGGATTACTCAAGAACATGACTCTACCCTTCTCTGGATGGGAAAATTCTCCTTTCACAGGTTGAGTTAATTTGAGGTTGCTTAATTATTTTGGATCTATTTAGGGTGGGTAAACAATTAACAAGCAACACAATATAATATAACCAATACTTGAACTAATTACAGGTTGTCATACCATGATAGTGAGCGACTAACACAGCTTGCGGTGCAAAATTACAAGTATCGACAATCAATCTACAGGAGAGAACTGGAGGAACTGAAAAGGTATGTGGATCGATCGATCGATCTTCTAGGGAAAATAATTTAGTATATATATGTATGTATATATGTATATATGGCCTGAATTATGTAATATATGTATATAGATGGTCAAGGAAATGGGGTTTAAGTGAGATGGGATTTGGTCGAGAGAAAACAACCTACTGTTACTTCTTTGCGGCTGCCAGTACTTCGTTGCCTAAACACAGCGATGTGCGATTAATAGCGGCAAAGATTGGGATATTCGTCACTGTCGCAGACGATTTCTTTGATGAGCATGCTTCTCTGGATGAATTACAGAACCTAACTCATGCAATTCAAAGGTACGTACACACTGCATGCATGTCAATTATACATGTACATCTAACATACAACATACCCAATTATCATTACAACGGATAACAAATGTATCTGCGGTTTAAACTGCCCGGGAGTACGTATAAAAAAACATCCGGTAAAACTTTTTTCGTGGTTGGATATCCGTTGATCATAAAAGCATCGCAACACTTTTATCCGCGGTTTATATATATGAGCACTAATACAAATATTTTGGCCGCAGGTTTAATGAAATCTTTAGCTGAGGTTTCAAAACATATATGTTATTTTTATGTTAATTTTGACAGGTGGGATGGTACAGGATTGAGTGGGCACAGTAAGACCATATTTGAAGTTCTGGATGATCTTGTGAGAGAAATTGCTACAAAATATAAGCAGCAACAAGAAGGAATTGATGTATCAGACAGCCTTAAAGATCTAGTGAGCTTAATTAAATAATTTCCAATCCTTTAAATACTTTTTAATTCATTCACCCATATTAAATTTTTAACTCTTTTTTTTTTCTTTTTTTGTGGTGTGTGGTGTAAACAATAAATGAAGTGGTATGAGACATTCCTTGCATGGCTTGTTGAGAGTCAATGGAGCAAAAATGGTCACATACCATCAATGCATGAGTACATTGAAACTGGCATGATTTCAATTGCTTCACATACTCTACTTCTTCCAGCTTCATGTTTCTTGAACCCAAGCTTAGCTCATCACCAACTCAAGCCTCTTGAGTATGAGAACATCACCAAACTCCTCATGTTAATCACTCGCTTGTTGAATGACACACAAAGCTATCAGGTATCTTTTTTCTTTTCTTGTCACTTTTATTTATTTATTTATTTTTAAACCGAGAATTCTCCATCCCAATGTGTCCATCGGACAATTGGGTCAGTTCTAAACTTGGATCGTCAGCCCAATTCATTCAACGCTAGTAACGGGTAATACCGGGTCGAAATCCGTGCAAGGAGAATGAAGCCCCTCATTTGCAAAGAGTTATCAGTCAATTTCACCATCCCAACCAAGCTTCTTTGTTTCGTCACTTTTAATATCATTTATAGTGTACTACATACTAATGCATACATACTATGTGTATGGAATATTCTCAGAAGGAACAAAAGTCGGGGAAAAAGAACTTTGTTTTACTCTACTTGAAGGAAAACACAGAAGCAGAAATTGAAGATGCAATTGCATATGTGAGAGAGATCATTGAGAAGAAGAAGAAAGAGTTCTTTGAGTATGCTTTGATGGATGGATTGAGTGAATTGCCCAAAGAATGCAGGCATCTTCATTTGGGTTGTCTCAAAGTGTATCAAATGCTGTTCAACTCCAGGAATAGATACGATTCCAACACAGAATTGATTCAAGATATTCAAGAGGCATTTTATCAGTTACCTGATCCAGAAATTGGAAAATCATCATCAATCAAGTCCACAAAGAAGCCCGTGTCTCTTCCGCAACCTCTATCTCTTCCGCAGCCTCCATCATTCAAAAAGCAGAGCCATCAAACAACCAGTTACTATCACAGCAGCTTTGACTACAAGGGAACTAATAATATTGCTGTGAAGTGGGCCTCTTGGCCTAAATGGGGAGTAGATGGGTACAACAAGTCCATGTTTGTGACCCCAAAATTCTCACCATGTTTCATTTGAATTAATCAGCATATAATTGTATAATATCAGTAGTGGATCCATATATGAATAATCCTCCACCTAGCTACTTATGTGTGTGTGTATGTATGTATATATATAGACTATTGACCTTATTGATATCCTCAAATTATGGAACCTTTGTTCCATAATTTGCTCCTCAAATTATGGAACAAATTATGGAACTTTTGTCCCATAATTTGCTCCTCAAACATTTGTCCCATAAATTGCTCCTCAAATTATGGAACATTTGTTTTAGGGTGTAATGTTTGATCCCTATATATATGAGATTGTAATTGTAATGTTTCATCAATATACATACACACCAAATATTGCCTCTATTCTCTACAATTGCTTCTATTTTTTTCTACATGGTATCGAAGCAGGTTTATTGTCTTGTTTAAGTTCTTGTTTGCTCAACAATTATGGCAAACGACGATTCTATCTTCTCTGGCGCAAAGTCGTATTCTACAGGTGCTTCAAGTGCTCCTGAGTTAGAGTCCAATCCAAATCAACGGTTGTGCTCTGTGCTTCTTAATGAGTTTAATTATCTTCCATGGTCCAGATCTATTACACTGGCTCTTGGTGGAAGATCTAAACTCGATTTTATTGATGAAAAGATTCATTCTCCTGATGAAAAATCTCCAGATTATGGAGCATGGTTATCAAAAGACCAATTGGTGCGGTCATGGATTCTTAATTCCATGGATTCTTCTCTTGCAGAGATCTTTAGTTACTCAGAGTCTGCTTCTATCTTGTGGTCGGCAATTCGTGATATGTATGGCCAACAAAATAATTCTGCCAGAATTTTTGAACTTCAGCGAGATATTGTGAATCTTCAACAAGCCGGAAAACCTTTTGTTCAATTGCTTAGCTGTCTTAAAAAGATGTGGAACGAACTTGAGTTGTATCGTCCTCACACAGTTGATGCCACGATTCTTCGCAATCGTGTAATGGAGGACAAAATATTTCAGTTGTTAGCAAGTCTTGGACCTGAATATGAAGATCTCCGCAGCCGAGTTCTCATGTCTCCAGAACTTCCATCGCTTGCTTCTGTCATCTCCATGATTCAGAGAGAAGAATTAAGAAGGAAAGTCATGAATGTGGAAGCAAGGCCTAACCTTTCTGAGTCTCGTGCTTATGCATCATACAAAGGCAAGCGACCGGATTTAAAATGCCAACATTGTCATCATCTGGGACATCTAGTTGAACGGTGTTGGGTTCTCCATCCAGAATTGAAACCAAAGTTTGCTAAGGATAAGGGACTTTCTAAACCAAGAGTCCATGTTGCAAAAACATTACATGGAGATATGATAAATTACACCTCAAATCCAATTTCTCTTATAAATGAATTTGCAACCTATCTTCAGGAGAAGGGAGGACATGGAGTTTCTGGTACAGAACACTCTAATTTCACAGCTCTTCTTGGTAAGTTTGCTGGGTTCTTAGCAGACTCGGGACATCAATTCAATGACAACTTTGAAGGTATTTTCAGTGCACTCTCTACTGCTATAGAATTTAATATTGTGCATGATTTTTGGATTGTTGATTCTGGTGCCACCCATCATATGACAAATAAATTAACAAATTTGTCTGACTTCAAAAAATTTTCTACTCCACCTCATGTGTCAATTGCCAATGGAAAAGGTGTTCCTGTTCTTGGTGAAGGTAAACTTAAATTGTTATCTAAAGATGTGACTTCAATAGCTTTATATGTTCCATCCTTTCCAGTCAAGTTACTTTCGGTTAGCAAACTCACTTTGGATTTAAATTGTTGTGCTATATTTCTTCCTCATTCGGTACTTTTTCAAGACCTTGTCACCAAGAAGATCATTGGTAGAGGTTTTTTTTTTCTGAAAGGCCTCTACTACATGTGCATGTGCTTGCTTCCACTAATAATCCTGAGGTTTCACAGTCATTGGTTCGACGGAATCCTACTCGAAACCGCGTTCCTCCAACAAAACTTCAAGATTACGTAACTTTTTCTGCTCGTCTTCCTCTCTCCAAGTATGTCACTTATCATCGTCTTTCCTCAGCTCATGTGGCATTTCTCACCGCTATTTCTACTGTTCATGAACCTAAGAATTTCAAGGAAGCAAATTCTCAGGAAATATGGCGACAAGCTATGGGTGAAGAGCTTCAAGCTCTTGCTGAAAATCAGACTTGGAGTGTTGTTAAACTTCCTCCTGGAAAACAACCAGTGGGGAGCCGCTGGGTATATAAAACTGAATTTCACTCGGATGGTACCATTGACAGGCATAAAGCTCGCCTTGTGGCCCAGGGATTTACTCAAACTTTTGGTGTGGATTACAAAGAGACGTTTGCTCCTGTTGCTAAGATGAATACAGTGCGTACTCTCCTCTCAGTTGCCGTAAATTGTGGATGGTCTATGAGTCAAATGGACGTCAAAAATGCTTTCCTTCATGGGGATCTTGAAGAAGAAGTCTATATGAAACTACCTCCAGGACATCCACAGAGTTCGGACTCTTCTTTGGTTTGTCACCTACACAAATCAATCTATGGGTTGAAACAATCTCCACGTGCTTGGCACGCCAAGTTAAGTACTGTTCTAAAAGAGTTTGGTTTCTCTTGCAGTACAGCTGATTTTTCTTTGTTCATTCGCCGTTCTTCCAATGCTATAGTGGTGATCCTAATTTATGTTGATGATCTTATAATTACTGGGAACAGTATTGAGGATATTTCTCAACTCAAAACCACTCTTCAATCTCGATTTCCTATTAAGGATCTTGGTTCCTTAAATTATTTTCTTGGCATTGAAATGGCAGTTTCGAGCAAAGGTTTATTTCTAAATCAAAGGAAGTATATTCTTGATTTGCTAGAGGAAACCGAAATGATGAATTCAAAGCCAGCATCTACTCCGCTGGATAGCAAATTAAATCTTGATACAGCCAGTGAACCTTTACAAGCAGTTAGTGATTACCAACGATTGGTTGGTAAGCTCATTTATCTCACTATTACTCGGCCTGACATTGCTTATGGCGTACGTCTTGTTAGCCAGTTCATGCATGCTCCTACTCTTTTTCATTTGGGCATTGTCAAACGAATCTTACGTTACCTCAAGGGCTCTATTGGTTGTGGCATAGTTCTAGCTAAGCACGGTCACCTACGGATTACAGGATATAGTGATTCTGATTGGGCTGGAAATGCTCTTGATCGAAAGTCCACTACTGGCTATTGTATGTTTGTTGGTGGAAATCTTGTTTCTTGGCGTAGCAAAAAACAACATGTGATTGCTCGTTCTAGTGCTGAAGCTGAATATCGTGCAATGGCCTCCGGTGCATGTGAACTCATATGGCTTAAGGGTTTGCTCGCAGATTTGGGTTTTCCAAGTAGTCTTCCTATGACTCTTTTTTGTGATAATCAAGCTGCTATGCATATTGCTGCTAATCCCGTGTTTCATGAACGCACAAAACATATTGAAGTTGACTGTCATTTTATTCGTCATCAAGTTCAGAATCACATTATTCAAACAGTTTACACTCGAAGTCATGATCAACTTGCTGATGTGTTTACAAAGGTTTTGTCTTCTGGTCATTTTCACCGATTATTGTCCAAGCTTGGCTCAATCAATCCCCTTGATCCAGCTTGAGGGGGAGTATTGACCTTATTGATATCCTCAAATTATGGAACCTTTGTTCCATAATTTGCTCCTCAAATTATGGAACAAATTATGGAACTTTTGTCCCATAATTTGCTCCTCAAATTATGGAACAAATTATGGAACCTTTGTCCCACAATTTGCTCCTCAAATTATGGAACATTTGTCCCATAAATTGCTCCTCAAATTATGGAACATTTGTCTTAGGGGTAATGTTTGATCCCTATATATATGAGATTGTAATTGTAATGTTTCATCAATATACATACACACCAAATATTGCCTCTATTCTCTACAATTGCTTCTATTTTTTTCTACATAGACATATTTCCATGTCTATATTCAAGGAAGAACATTCACGGGATCTGCGTGGATTTCTCATCTGTAGTTGCTGAATCGCCAATGCATACGGAGGTGTAAAGGCTGTAAATATCTATCTCCTTGTACTGCCTGAGTAATTCTTTCCACACCTTGATTGCAGTCATTGTTGCTTCATGTATCATTCCTGTTGAAATTGCAATTTTCACTGATTATCTTGTCGAGTTCATCGGATATTATAGCATGGCTCCATGCATAATCTACCAAGCCTCTCCAGTCCTCAAACATCGGAAGTTTCAGGATTACCCAACTGAAATAATGCATCAAACGAAGAGAGCAGCAATGTTTATATTAAGAAATATATGTATATTATAATAAAGGTCTCCCAGGAACTTTAATAAGCATAGAGCATCTTGTCACCTCACTAGAGAACATGTAACAGAAAGTGAGAGAGTTCATTTTAATGCAAACACTCTGGATGAGTTGGAAATATCCATCGACAAAGGTCCAGAAGAGATTACGATGTATGACAATTATAACATATAGACTTAAAGCTTTTTAAGACATTGTTCCTAAGTAAAATTTGGGTATGAGTACTATGACAATCTGTCCAAAGAACAAGCCGCAACAAAGATCTCCGAACCCTTCCACCCCAACACTGTGCTACACATAAATATAAATACATTTGCTAAGACATCTATATAGGTCAAAATTTTGGTCAAAAGATAAGCTTGAAATCATTAGCCTTGAAGCTAATTGGAAGAATACAAAAAGGATCACCACAAAATGGTATCCTGCATGTCTGATCCTAAACTCTGGATGACACCAAGTATTCCCACTAAAAACTCTAGTTAATTAGAGGCAAATATGGTGAAGAGCACATGACTAGGCAAGCTGAAATAGCTAACGAGAAATTTGGTTTATGTTTCTTATGTCCATTAGACTAAAGAAAAACTGGATTTCCACTTTAATAGTTGAATATGAGATGGAACTCATCTCCTGATTATTCAGTTTAATATAATACGTCCATCTTTGCATATTTTCCATTCAAAGATATACTTCTATCGGACACCCATCAACAGTTTGTACAATGGCTTTAAAAATACAAGCATCACTTCTTGAAAAACAAAAAATTCTACCCAAATTCCCTCTGCTACACAGTTAGAAAACCATACAAACACCCACCAAAAATTTCATAAGTAGTATAAATATTAAATAGTAAGAATTATAAAATTAAATAAACAACATAGAAGAAAAGTGTCGATTGGAGTCCAGGAACTTGCTTTGTTCTCAGTAGAATGATCACAACCAAGCTGAGATAGCATATGATGAATATTGAACAAACACTTAATCAACATCCAGCCACTCTAATTAGTAGAAAACACAGCTATCATAAAGCCTCCATTGGCTGCCTTTGCCTACTTACACCAACATTGTCACTGGCCAAGAGGGGTCATCATACTCTCAAGAGGTCTAGACTTGGATTTTGAGGATCTATAGATGTAAATGTATTTTACTCACATCTGCCCAAAATTTTCCACCCTAGTCTAATTCAAGCAACACAACAATAAACATAAATCTTCTTCGTATAACCTCTGTGGAACCATCATCTGATTTTTAAATATTTGAAAGAATGCGACAGAGTACAGTAGAAAGTAGGTTTATATAGTAAGTAGGGTGGGTTTATATAATAAATAGGGTGGTTGTTTTTAGAAAGTGCCAAAAGTGGGTGGAAAAATGAATGGCCGGTTTTTTTTTTCTTCCTTTGGTAGACCAATTACTATTGATCTGAGTCATATCATTCAGCCTTCAATCAATCTCTGATACAGAAAATAATACTCCTCACTGGAATTCCTACTGAAGTTCCAGAAAAGCCTTATTCATGAAAAAAATAATAACCGTGACATCTAATCTAACGTGGATCTAAAAAATAATACCATGTGGTGCATCGGTTGTAACTATGAGTGGATAATTACCTTGTGGGTCTATAGTCTGTACGAACGTTTTTGAACATGTTAAATATAATGAGACGCAAGGATCCGCTGTGTTAAGTTAAAATGTCCACATTAAAAAGTTCAGAAAAAAAGTAAAGTGTTTTACAAGTTAACATTATATCCCCTAAAATTGTAGAGTGTTCTTTTAAAGACAAAACTGTATGGATCTTAGATCATGTCGCACTCCATCAGCTCTTGTAAAGCATCTCTAGATGGCTAGAGCTCGGCATTGGGCCGGACCCGGGCCGGGCTTGGCTCTCAAAATGAGGCCCAGGCCTCCGGTCGGGCCTCTGGCTGAGCCCGAATTTTTAACTATATAATATTTATATATGTATTATTTGAGGAAAATGTATTATATATATGCACATGTGTAATATATACGTATTATGCATATATATACACATACATTGCAATAATATATATATATACACACAGACAGTGCACACTGCACTGTGTGTGTATCTATATATATATGTATGTATGTATATATATAATATATGTAAATATATGCATATTATATATATATAAATAAATAATGTCAGGCTTGGGTCTGGCTCGGGCTCGGGCTCGGGCTCGCGCTCGGGCCAGGCCAAAATTGGCCCGAGGTGTCGGGCTTTGGGCCGGGCCCGGTGTCACGACCCCACAATAAGGATACGTGACCGGCGCATGACCTTAATGAACCTAAGCACACTAAGGCCAAGCAAGCCTCTGAACAGGTGGTTTGGCACTAATATAATCAAATAAACAAAACATACGTGATATGAAAATACCTACAACACAGTCTGGCCCAT
The DNA here is from genome assembly GCF_013401445.1 of Tripterygium wilfordii. NCBI lineage: Eukaryota > Viridiplantae > Streptophyta > Magnoliopsida > Celastrales > Celastraceae > Tripterygium > Tripterygium wilfordii. The sequence goes on along the minus strand of NC_052252.1, from coordinate 6,784,607 downwards.
AGCCTTACATATCATTATACCTTATCTGTAGTTAACGGAGCATCTAGAGTCGATAAAATACGGTGATACATGAGTCCAAAATAATACTTAATCACACCCGCACTATAAGTGCTGGGCTCACCAGAATAAGGAGGTTGAAAGTCTATCTGGCTGTAGGAAGATCTGGCTCTACTGGATCAACTATATCTGGAAAAAAAAATGCCAACAACGCAAGCGTGAGTCACAAGACTCAGTGAATGAATAGTAACTCAACCAATACAGACGGGGACAAGCATGCTAGAACAGGTACGGGATATCGATAACATTAAACATGTGCAACATGATCAATAAGCCAATAGATATAAAGGAATAGTGACCATACGGGAGGACTTCCATACAGAATAAATAGGCAGCACATACAATGCGGTAACAGGCAGCACAATCAGTGCCAAATCAGGCAGCACACTCAGTGCCGAAACAGGCAGCACATTCAGTGCCGTAACAGGCAGCACACTCAGTGCCGAATCATACTTGGTGCACCAAGGCTAACGAATACTGTCGTTAGCACACAGTATCCTGATCAAAGTCACTCCCAGAACAAACATATGAGCAAAAGTCGAACAGACTAGTACAGCGTCAGACTGGAATTAAGAAACATAATAAAGAGCCATAAAACATGCTTGTCCCATAACGTACGAGAGAACGATACCATCATATATCAAGCACGGTAACATAACCAAAAATGCTAGATTCATCAATAAAGTCATATTGGATCCAAATCTAGAAGAAAGCGCAGGGCCATAAGAGAAAAGAATCCAATGTATCGAACAAGTTGCCTATTCACTCACCTGGTATTAGCAATTAAAACACTATCTAATTCCTCCAGTAGTCGCGTAGTTCACCGGTCAACTAGTCACCTAAACAAAACATAATTTACCTACTTAGAATCTCCCAATGTGTCCCTATTATTACTGACATGTTTAAAAAAAATTTCGACAGCATAACGGCGCACCAATGCGAATCCCAAAAATTATATAACTCAACCAATTCAAGAAAAATCCAATACTTCAATAATTCCCAATCATGTCAAACTCATATCCACATCTCCAACATCCAAATTCAACACAATTATTTTTTTATAACTCAAAGGCTTATAAGATATGCTTGATCATAAATCACACTTACCCTTGAAAGCTTTATTACTTTCCTTGCCTCCTTGATGATGATTTTTTTTTTATTCACCTGATTCACTACAAAAGATTCACATATGACCTCATTAGGCTCCAATAAGTTCCATTTACCATTTTAAATAATAAAATCTCACATTTAGCACCACTTGGTGCTTACCCTGTGTATTTCCACCAAATTTCCAACTTCAACAAAAATTCCAGCAGCTCATATATCTGGGATAATCTCATATTAGCTCCCACATGAAATCTCAAATTCAGATGTACAGTGCTATTAAAGCCCTTACCTTCGTAAACGTAAGTCTTCAATTTCCCTTCAAGAACATTCTTGAGCATGGCCCTAGTCTCTATTCTTAGTAATCACAACATCACAAGCAAGGGACATCTCCATCAAGAACCATTTACTTCACCCAGAAATTTAAATCAAAAGATCAAAGTCTTACCTTAAAGAGTTTCTCACACCCTTGTACTACAAATCGTCCTTCCAACACTTCACAAGAGAAAACCCAGCTGTAGACACAACAATCATAAGCTTCAAACTATTTTGACCCAGCCGGACTCACTACCCAAGCCACCCATCATCCACCACTCACCGTCTCACTTGTTCTAGAAAACTCCCAAAGAAAAATGGTTCTTTGATGGCTTACACGGGAAGCGCAAGTCTGATTGTTAGTGGAATTTTTTTTTTTTCAAAAGACCTTTCCACCCTCAGCACTTATCAAAATTTACCACTCTCTATTTACGATTTTTGCCATTGTTCTAATTGACTATTTACGATTCATTTAAGTGGGTATTACACCCGGCTCCAAAAATGGAGCCCAGGCCAACCCAAGGGGTCGAGCCGGGCTGCCCAGGCTCAGTCTAATATCGGGCCAGGCTTGGGCCCGGCCTGGGTCCGCGGGTCAAATGGTAACCCCTATAGATTGCTATAATGGTTCTCTATATTTGGAGGGTCATCATATATATAGGAATATAAATATGTAGTGTGTAAAAACGAAGAAATAAGTGCTTTTTTAAATGTTATATAAAATATTTATCGAAAATGATTTACATCCCTAATATTTTCGTGATTAAAACAATATTATATTATCTAATTACATTGAATTTCATTATTACATTGTCTAATTATATATTATGATTAATTATGACTGAATTTATTACGGATACATAATGCTCCCAAATATTTATTTCTAGAGAAAAATGCATTTAGAAGATGTTGGGTTGGACAAATCATAGCATGTTTGTTCCACGTTGTAGGGTTACACGATAAAGGCTGCAACTTAAAGGCAAGAGGGACAAACACAAACTGTATTGACTTAGGCAGTAGCAAAGTAAACCATTACTTGGTTCATGCAGCCGAAATAGTTATCGTTAAGTATATACGTAACTTTAATTGATTGTTAGGACCCAAACGTACCTGTACTTTTGGAACTTGTAGCCGTATGATATTTTGCCACTAGTGATCATAGGCCCACCACAAAAATGTTAACAATGAATTTGTTTAACTTTAAATAGTTATCGCACTTTTCTCTATGCCACCTAATTATGATCCCCACATTTTCCTCATACCACCTAATTATGGACATATTATAAATGTATAAATTATGGACATGTAGTACTTCCGATCGATCAATCAATTAGGACAAAATTAGCTTTTCTAATGATTATTATAGTGTTAATTATGTTTCAATTAAAATATATAATTAAATGGAACACTCATTTCATGTTTGTGAAGTCGACAGTTTTTTATGATATTGAATTATGGATTAAGTACACTTGCATCAATATCGATAAACTATACGAAAAATGACATGTAGTCCATGTGTTTGGAAGCCCATGAGAGTCTAACAAGTTTAGTTCATTGATTTAATTAATGTAATAGTTTTATTTACACTCTTTTATCCCATTATTCATTATTCAAAATTTATTATTTTAATATAGATTTTATTGTTTTTTAAAAGCACAGTTTAAAATTCATTGTTTTAGTTCTGAATTAATTTGTTTTTGAAATTTCATTGAAAAAACAATGGAATTAAGAAATTCTATTTAAAAAAATAACGGAATTAAGATTTATCCGATAAAACTCATCGACAATGGATCATGTTAGAAAGAATTTTATGTGCTGATTTTGAATATGTAATTTTTTAAAAAAGTTTAACATGTATTTTGAGAGTTAAAACGTTTTAAAATTTCGTTTAAGAGATTTGGACTCCTATAAACCATCTAGCACTATTGTAAAGTGTAACTTCATTCACACTTGGGCACATGAGGATGTCGAAATTTCTTGACAATTTCTCCTCTGAAAGCATGCAATACGGATATATCCAAGTCGGTTCCCATCACTTCCATGGACATTTCAATGACCACCACCACCACCACGAAAGCTACACCAATTTTATTTCTTACGGTTTTTCTTTATCTAATACTAATAAATGCACCAACAACCAATTTCAAATTCAACATAAAAAAGATATATAATAATTCTGAACCGTTAGATATTAATTTAAAATTTTCTATGTTTTTTTTCTGATGAATTTAATTTTTGTTTCAAACAAAAAATATATAATTAGATTCGTTAAACAAAACACTATACATATATAATTTTTTTAACTTTTTTTAAAATTAATATAAATGTGCAAAATTACTATAACGAGAGCTGCTATAATTTGATATACAACAGCCCCCAATAACTTCGTTTAAGGACACACCAGATAATTGGACCACAAAGCCGCCATAGATGACTAGATGTTCACACACTGACAGTGAACTACAAACATATATAGTAATTTTTTTGAACCTATGTACAAACATATAGTAATTAAGTACCACAAAAAGATATATAATAGTATTGGGTCTAAACATTAAACATTTCTCTTTTTTACACAAATTATAATTACGAAAATACTAAATGTCCGAAGTTATTTTAATCCAACTTCTCCCCAAGTCAATGTGATGACTAGGTGGATGGATTAGTCAACTGCCAACATGGAACAAAGTGTTGATGTGACACATATTTTGAAAATCAAATTTCCATCTTCTCTCCGATTTCTATGTTGTTTAAAATTTAAAAATCAAATACTCTCTCTTTTGTTTTCCACTTTCATTTTCTCATCAACTTTCATGATTTCGTCCACTCTCATTTAATCACAAGTAGACAAGTAAATTATTCATATTCATAGATTACATTGAAAATGAATGATATTACATTGTTTTTTCTCAAAAAAAAAGAATGATATTACACTGTTTTTTTTTTGCCATTCAAACATGTGATTACATTGTTTTTTTTGCACACAAACATACGATTACATTGTTTTTTTGTCAAATTTTCAGAACAATGTAAACTGCCAAATTTATCAAAACAATATAATTTTCAGAACAAATGTAAATTGTCAAATTTACAGAACAATGTAAATTGTCAAATTTATCAAAACAATGTAATTTTTAGAACAAATATAAATTGTAAAATTTTCAGCGCAATGTAAATTGTCAAATTTATCAAAACAATATAATTTCCAGTTTTTGCCATACATAAGCTGGAGAAAAAATAGTTCAAGAATAACGAGAAAAGGAGAGAGGAGAGATAAAGGGGAAAAGAGAAATGAAGAGAGAGAGATAGTGACTTGCTATATAGAGACTGGAAAATTACAAAAAACCATATGAATTCATGCCAATGATATTGATATATATCATATCCGAACAAGATATGAAAATAAAATGAAATTCAATGTTTGGACTTTGGTGGTACTAAATATATACAAATTGTCTCACAATGAATTTGATCAAACTTGAAAAACAAATTAAAAAAATAGTGATGAAAATATACAAGCGATAAGTAACGTCATCATAATGATGCTTGCCAGGGTTTTCAGCCGATATCATATCCGAAAAAGTTGAAAAACCTTCCAAACATTATTCATACTATGATGGTGACACATATGGTGGGACGAACTAGAATCAAGTATTCATGTATTTTGAGAATATTTTTTAAAAATAATTATATTGATAAGTCGATCCCATCATCATCAGAACTTTGTTCGGTTATATTACCGTCATCTACATACGATTCTCTTGCATTTATCCTTTGTCCTGTCTCGTTTGTCATTTTGGAGTGATTGACCGTTTCTTTAATGTGACCCTTTTAATGACAACATTCAATCTCTCTTTCTGGACTGTGATCTATCCCTTCCAAATCACCATTTGAAGTCTTCTTTCTCCACTAATTGGAAACATTCGAGTTAATAACAGACTCCAATTCAATAAACTCTTTTAGTAGAGCAAAGTAGTGACCAGAGAGAAGATAATAGTACTAGGGCTTCATCCTCATCTTTTATTTCCTCGCAGATGTTTAATAGTTCTAAAATTAATTTATTGAATTCATTAAGGTGATTACTCAGAGATATACCTTCAACAATCTGCAATTTACAAAGTTGCCTCTTAAGATATAGGCGACTCGTCATGTGCAGGACCTTTAGTTTCGCCCATATATATGATGTTTTTTTTGCTGGATACAGATCTAAATCGTGCTACACGCTTGGAGATCATACTCTCATTCTTTATCGGACATGTCCGTAAGCTTATCCTTAAACCCTTTTAACATTGCATAACCCTTGCTTGATCAAGATACCCTGAATCTGAAATCATCATATATCGAAATTGATCTTTTCATCAACCTTCCCAAATCGAGTATTGGAAACCTTTGCAAACTTAGATGTCTTCTTTGATCGTATACACTAACCCTCGGCTCTGATGCCAATTTCTTATGCGGAAACAATCAAAGATGTCTATGATCAATACGACTAGCAAATAACTAATGCAAAAAAATGAAAAACCAAGATAAAATTACACACAAGATAAAAATAATTTTACATGGTTTGGACAATCTTGTCTATATCCATGGACGATAATGATAAATTGTATTGGTATACTCTCTCTCACGAGTTATCTCTGAATACTGTTCTCACCACTAAGGTTTCACAGTGAGAATATTTATAGTGAGTTTGAATTGGAGTATATGGACAATAACTAAATATCATGAGAAAATTTTTGGGTGCCACAATATGGGTCAAAGCCGAAACATTCCCAACCCACTATCCTAACATCAAACGTTAAGGTCATATACAACAAAATATCTCTTCTTTTTAGCAAATTATACTTTTCATCAAAGTTTTTTTATTATCTTGAACAACCATATAAGAGGGAGATGATCGAGTGCTGGGCTTTTCAAATCTGGGTGCTTGTTACATGCTTGCAACATTGATCGAGTGGCGAGTTTGTCTAGGGAATTTGAATCCCTTTTGGTGGAATATTGCTTATGTTTGTCAATGATTGAAACAATAAATGGTAAGATGGTTAGTTTCGAGAGTAACCAAACCTCCTAAGAACAAATGTTGCCTTCTTTATTCAACTCAACAAACATATATACATTGGATATGCCACCCTCCCTCATCTCATGCATGATGTTGTCAGTAATTTATGGCAACAGTTGTCGCCATATGATGTTTGTCGTCATATGAGTGTTTTTTTTTTGAAACAGAGATTTGGAGAGGGGGTAGAACCCACGCTAGATGATCTCTTAAAGGCAATGTGATTATCGTTCAACCAACGACTCACTTGTTGTCGCCGTATGAGTACTCTTCTATCATTTGAAAATAGACTTTCATAGTCATATATATTTGAGGGCGAAGTTTCGTCTTGCCTCTATTTTCTTACATATTTATGCCATGATGTTGATATATCACTCACAAGTGGACATATATAGATATATACACACACACACATATGTGTGTGTGTGTCAGTCATCATCTAAGATGCAAAACGTACACGGGTTTTGTGTACTAAATACATTTCTTCTCATTGGGGATTTGATCAAATGTGAAAAACAAATGGTGATTCATTGACCCTCTTGCTTCAACTAACATTAATTATTCACGTTATGATGGTGACTTCTGTCTCCAAGAATTTCTATAAATGCTACATTGTTACTCAACACTATAGCTCAATCAAGCATCGAACTAATTTATATAAGTTCAAGAGCTTCTCATATAATCAATTAGCATGGATTTTTCAGATTCCTCAATTATAACTTTAGTTGACAAGATTAAGGTGGAGATGTTTGTGGACATGGATGTGTATTCATTTGTTGCACCATCTGCTTATGATACTGCTTGGCTAGCCATGGTTCCGGATTCTCGCCGCCCGGTGCAACCCTTGTTTATGGATTGCCTAGATTGGGTTCTAAACAACCAGAGAGAAGAAGGGTTTTGGGGAGATATTGATGGTCATGGCATGCCTACCATTGAATCTCTCACTTCAACCCTTGCTTGCTTGATTGCACTCAAAAAATGGAATGTTGGGGAGTCATCAATTCAAAAAGGTAACAAATTAGAGTACTAATAGGTGTGTGTGTGTATATATACACACACACACATATGTTTGTATCATACTTTATTAATTGATTTTATGAATCTTCGCAGGATTGGATTTTGTTCATGAAAATGCTGAGATGTACATTGAAGAAATAAAAGATTGCTGTCCTCGCTGGTTTGCCATTATTTTCCCAGCAATGTTGGAGCAGGCACGCTCGTTAGGCCTCAACAATATCTTGTCTAACCATGTGATGGACATATTCATCGAGCACCGAAGAATTGTTGAGAAGTACTACATATAATCTTACTTTTCTTCTACTTCAAATTATTGCATGTTTGTTTATATTGGTCATGATCAAGTCACCAACTTCCTTGACCCTCCGGCACAGACAGACGTTAGCCCCCATACATGATCTTACGAAGTTGTTGAGACATGTGTTTTTGGTAAACAATCGCTCAAACTTGACCATTACGACCCCCTTTGGGAGGTGACACCCCTTCGCCCGAAATTACAGGACTATTTTATCGAGTTTCTTAGAGAGAGTTGTCCCATGCCCCTAGGTATTCTCCACCTAAACTAACTAATTAATTAACTAAGTTATGTGCATGTGCAGGGAAGAACTTGTCGAGACATGCCACTACCCTCCATTACTAGCATACCTCGAAGCACTTTCTCCCAACAAAATTGATAAAGACCAGATAGTAAATCACTTGAGTAGTGATGGCTCTCTATTTCAGTCTCCCTCTGCCACAGCAAGTGCTTTCATGATTACTGGAAATAAATACTGTATGGCTTACCTGAAAGCTATCATTCAAAGATGTCCCAATGGAGGTTAAATAATTAATTAATTTTTTCTTTAATTTAATGTTAATTAATCACTTAATTAGCTAATTAAGGTAAGGTTTGTACGTGTTAACATACAGTTCCAGCTACGTATCCGATTCATGAAGACCTAATAAGGCTTTGCATGGTCAACCAACTACAGAGACTTGGATTGGCTGAGCACTTCACAAAAGAAATCAAAAACATGTTGACACGTGTGCACAAGAATTATTCTACTAACCAAAGGTCAACGGTCAAAGATTTCAATTTACTTCACCTGTACAAGGATTCTTTGGCCTTTTGGCTTCTGAGGATAAATGGATATATAGTATCACCAGGTGGGTCCCACATGGACAAACCAAATTTGTATTTTACCTCGCCCTTGGTGTTTGACCATGTTTTTTTGGCAGGTAGCTTTTGTTGGTTTATGCAACGTGGAGATATTAAAGATCAAATTGAAAACAACTACGACGACTACTTTTCAAGTGTTATGCTTAATGTATACAAAGCCACAGATCTCATGTTTCCTGGGGAAGAAGATCAACTTGAGGAGGCTAGATGTTTAGCAAGGAAGTTGCTTGAAAACGCCATATCGACCACAAGTGGAAACCAAAATCATTTGCATAAACTGGTACTATGATTTTAATTAGAAAGTCTTACGGATCCCATTGTTTTCATTTGTCCCAGATATCCCAAAATGATGAGGTGGACATACACGATTTCATATGGATCATGTTGAGCCACGATTTTATAGAGATCATGTGTGTTCATTTCAACATTCGGAATGGCTGGAAAAAAAAACACTGGGATTCTTAGCATTTTCGAAATGATTGAAATCTTTCACGGTTTGATATTTCATACTGATTAATTGTCACAGATTGAGCATGAATTGAAAACGCCGTGGCTAGCTCGACTAGATCACCTAGAACACAAGATGTGGATTACTCAAGAACGTGACTCTACCCTTCTCTGGATGGGAAAATTCTCCTTTCACAGGTTGAGTTAATTTGAGGTTGCTTAATTATTTTGGATCTATTTAGGGTGGGTAAAAAATTAACAAGCAACACAATATAATATAACCAGTACTTGAACTAATTACAGGTTGTCATACCATAATAGTGAGCGACTAACACAGCTTGCGGTGCAAAATTACAAGTATCGACAATCAATTTACAGGAAAGAACTGGTGGAACTGAAAAGGTATGTGGATCGATCGATCGATCGTCTAGAGAAAATAATTAAGTATATATATATATATATATATGTATGTATATATGTATATATGGCCTGAATTATGTGATATATGTATATAGATGGTCAAGGGAATGGGGTTTAAGTGAGATGGGATTTGGTCGAGAGAAAACAACCTACTGTTACTTCGTTGTGGCTGCCAGTACTTCGTTGCCTAAACACAGCGATGTGCGATTAATAGCCGCAAAGATTGGGATATTCATCACTGTCGCAGACGATTTCTTTGATGAGCATGCTTCTTTGGATGAATTACAGAACCTAACTCATGCAATTCAAAGGTACGTACACACTGCATGCATGTCAATTATACATGTACATCTAACATATAACGTACCCAATTATCATTACAACGGATAACAAATGTATCCGCGGGAATACATATAAAAAAAACAGCCGCAAAAACTTTTCCCGCGATTGAATATTCGTTGGTCATAAAAACCTCGCAAAATTTTTAACCGCGGTTTATATATATGACCGCTAATACAAATATTTTGGCCGCAGTTTTAATGAAATCTTTAGCTACGGTTTCATAATATATATGTTATTTTTATGTTAATTTTGACAGGTGGGATGGTAAAGGATTGAGTGGGCACAGTAAGACCATATTTGAAGTTCTGGATGATCTTGTGAGAGAAATTGCTAAAAAATATAAGGAGCAACAAGAAGGAATCGATGTATCAGACAGTCTTAAAGATCTAGTGAGCTTAATTTCCAATCTTTTAAATACTTCTTAATTCATTCACCCATATTAAATTTTTAACTCTTTTTTTCTTTTTTTGTGGTGTGTGGTGTAAACAATAAATGAAGTGGTATGAGACATTCCTTGCATGGCTTACTGAGAGTCAATGGAGCAAAAATGGTCACATACCATCAATGGATGAGTACATTGAAACTGGCATGATTTCAATTGCTTCACATACTATACTTCTTCCAGCTTCATGTTTCTTGAACCCAAGCTTAGCTCATCACCAACTCAAGCCTCTTGAGTATGAGAACATCACCAAACTCCTCATGTTAATCACTCGCCTGTTGAATGACACACAAAGCTATCAGGTATCTCTTTTTCTTTTCTTGTCACTTTTTATTTATTTTTTTACTTTTAAATCGAGAATTTCTCAGCCCAACGTGCCTACCGAACAGTTGGGCCAACTCTAACCTCCGGTCGCCAACCCAGTTCGCTCCGACAAGTAAGACCGAGTCAAAATCCGTGCGGAGAAAACGTGGTCCCTCATTTATAAGGAATTACCACAATCAATTTCACCATCCCAACCAAACTTCTTTGTTTTGTCACTTATAATATTATTTATAGTGTACTACATACTAATGCATAAATACTATGTGTATGGAATATTCTCAGAAGGAACAAAAGTCAGGGAAAAAGAACTTTGTTTTACTCTACTTGAAGGAAAACCCAGAAGCAGAAATTGAAGATGCAATTGAATATGTGGGAGAGATCATTGAGAAGAAGAAGAAAGAGTTCTTTGAGTATGCTTTGATGGATGGATTGAGTGAAATGCCCAAAGAATGTAGGCATCTTCATTTGGGTTGTCTCAAAGTGTATCAAATGCTGTTCAACTCCAGCAATAGATACGATTCCAACACAGAATTGATTCAAGATATTCAAGAGGCATTTTATCAGTCACCTGATCCAGAAATTGGAGTATCATCATCAAAATCATCGTCAATCAAGTCCACAAAGAAGCCTGTGTCTCTTCCGCAGCCTCTATCATTCAAAAAGCAGAACAATCAAACAACCAGTTACTATCACAGCAGCTTTGACTACAAGGGAAGCAATAATATTGCTGTGAAGTGGGCCTCTTGGCCTAAATGGAGGGTAGATGGATACAACAAGTCCATGTTTGTGACCCCAAAATTCTCACCATGTTTCTTTTGAATTGATCGGCATATAATTGTGTACTATCAGTGGTGGATCCATATATGAATAATCCTCTACCTAGCTGCTTATATGTGTGTGTATGTGTGTATCTATGTGTATATATATAGACATATTTCCATGTCTATATTCAAGGAAGAACATTCACGGGATCTGCGTGGATTTCTCATCGATCTGTAGTTGCTGAATCGTCAATGCATACGGAGGTGTAAAGGCTGTACATATCTATCTCCTTGTACTGCCTGAGTAATTCTTTCCACACCTTGATTGCAGTCATTGTTGCTTCATGTATTCATTCCTGTTGAAATGGCAATTTTCACTGATTATCTTGTCGAGTTCATCGGATATTATAGCATGGCTCCATGCATAATCTACCAAGCCTCTCCAGTCCTCAAACATAGGAAGTTTCAGGATTACCCAACTGAAATAATGCATCAAACGAAGAGAGCAGCAATGTTTATTAAGAAATATATGTATATTATAATAAAGGTCTCCCAGGAACTTTAATAAGCACGGAGCATCTTTAATAAGAAAGTGAGAGAGTTCATTTAAATGCAAACACTCTGGATGAGTTGGAAATATCCATCAACAAAGGTCCAGAAGAGATAACGATGACAATTATAACATATACACTTAAAGCTCTTTAAGACATTGCTCCTGAGTAAAATTTAGGTATGAGTACTATGACAATCTGTCCAAAGAACAAGCCGCAACAAAGACCTCCGAACCCTAGCTTCCACCCCAACAGTGTGCACACATAAATATAAATGGATAATAGACCTTCAAAATTTGACCCCCAAAAATCCCCCAAATCTATGTGGCATTAAAATAACCATTGATTAAAAACACACGTATAGGGCCCACTTCACATTCAACACTCCACATTAAATGGAGGTCTTTTGGGGTCACTTTTTGGGGGTCTCAAGCATTATTCAATATAAATACATTTGCTAAGACATCTATGTAGGTCAAAATTTTGATCAAAAAATAAGCTTGGAATCATTAGCCTTGAAGCCAATTGGAAGAATACTAAAAGCATCACCACAAAATGGTATTCTGCAGATCTGATCCTAAACTCTGGATGACACCAAGTCCAATCTTATCTGGCCAGTATTCCCACTAAAACTCTAGTTAGAGGCAAATATGGCGGGGAGCACATGACTAGGCAAGCTGAAATAGCTAGCTAAAGAGAAATTCGTGTTGGCATTAACTCCCAATTTGGAGTGATGTCAAAATAGTATGTCGGCAAGCTAAATCAAACTTGGTTTGCTACATTAAATGAGAAGAGGAAATGACGTGTGGCAAGGAAATTGGAAATCAAATGCTAAAGAGATAAGATTGTCTCATAGCATTTATGGTAAGCATGCATGGCTATTAAATGTAAAAAGAGAGTGAACCAATTTGTGAGGTATATCCACAAATTGAAATTATACAATCGTTGTATTGTGTGAGTGATCCACTTAAGGGTGAAGTTTGTAATCCCATTTTATATAGTGGAAGTTTTAAGTGGTTAAAGGGTCTCGTGGTTTTTACCTCTTTGAGAGTTTTCTACGCTAAAAATTTGGTGGTGTTGTTTCTCGTTCTCATCCATTGTGCTATTTTTCTTAACAATTTGGCTTATGTTTCTTATGTCCATTAGACTAAAGAAAAACTGGATTTCCACTTTAATAGTTGAATATTAGATGGCACTCATCTCCTGATTATTCAGTTAATATAATACGTCCATCTTTCCATATTTTCCATTCAAAGATATACTTCTATCGAACACCCATCAACAGTTTGTACAATGGCTTTAAAAATACAAGCATCACTTCTTGAAAAACACAAAATTCTACCCAAATTCCCTCTGCCACACAGTTAGAAAATCATACAAACACCCACCAAAAATTTCATAAGTAGTACAAATATTAAATAGTGAGAATTATAAAATTAAATAAACACCATAGAAGAAAAGTGTCGATTGGAGTCAAGGAACTTGCTTTGTTCTCAGTAGAATGATTACAACCAAACTGAGATAGCATATGATGAATATTGAACAAACACTTAATCAACATCCAGCCGCTCTAATTAGTAGAAAACACAGCTATCATAAAGCCTACATTGGCTGCCTTTGCCTACTTACACCAACATTGTCACTGGCCAAGGGGGTTATCATACTCTCCAGAGGTCTAGACTTGGATTTTGGGGATCTATAGATGTCAATTTATTTTACTTCACATCTGCCCAAAATTTTCATTCACCCTAGTCTAATTCAATCAACACAAAAATAAACAGAAATAATCTTCTTCATATAACCTCTGTGGAACCATCATCTGATTTTTAAATATTTGAAAGAATGTGACAGAGGACAGTAGAATCCGTTCCTAGGATTCAAGGAGATTATCCATTCATGTATTCCTAAAGGCTAGTCTTAACGTGGTAACATGTTGATGCAGGAGCTAAAGAGGTATCGTAAGAGCAAATTCAAAGATCTATGCAATGTAGATTCATGGCCTATCCACAAGCTTATAAATCTTAATCTAGCTAGGATTAAGTCTTATTTCTATGTTTTTTCAAAATTAGTTTACTATTAGGTCAGTTTTTAATAAGGTTCATTTAATTAATTTTCATTCTAGGGATGTTATTGGAATTTCTACGGGTGCTAGGATTTCGAATTTCGTATTAGTAATTTGTTTTATGAGTCTTTTTATGTTTTTTAAAGCCAATCAACTCATTGTTAGAATAAGAATCACATCAGTTTACTTTTAGGAGTTCTAGTATTAGTTGAAGGAAGCTTTTATAGAATTAGCGTTAGTAAGATTCGATAATATGGATGTAATCTCTCAAGAATGATGATGACGAATGAATAATATTGAGAGTACTTTCAAGCATGTGACTTGCTGTCACCAACCCAATTGGTTGATGGGCTGAGTTTTACTTGGGTCTCACTTGGTAGGCTTGGGCCTAGTCTAGTGGGATGGACTGATGTTTGAGCATGTCTAATTAGGCCTTCCGTACAAGGTCTAGTTGTCGAATGATATTGTTGTTGTTGTTTCTGGTTGAATTGGAGAGTTGCCTCTCTCGAATAGGCATATTTGTGCTTCCTTGTGAAGCTTATCTCTGTATTATTATCAATATATTTGGTTATTGTCACTGGTTATCAGTTGTAGCAGTTGTACTGTTCTTGTGGATTGGCTAAGCTACATTGGTTGTGTAACAATTGGTATCGAAGATCACAATTCCAGCATAGATCTATGGCATATTTAGCTTTCAACGCCTTGTTTCTAGATTGTTATGCTTGTCTTAGGTCGAATTCCATCTCTCAAGTTCAATTGGAGTTGCCTAAATTCAATAGACCAGATCCCCTGGCCTGGCCTTGCATTGCCGAGTTATTCTTTGAAGAACAACGCGTGCCCTTGAATGATAGACCAATTGCGGCATGACGAGTCTTCGAGGGTGAAGCCTTAGAATGGTTCAAAGTGCTGGAAAAATATCATTGCCACTGTGTCTTTAATGACTGGGCACTCTTCAAAGAAGCCATTCATTGTTGCTTTGTATGCAGGCCATTATTTGAAGAATCGATAGTAATGAATGAAGATGAAGGGTTAGTGACGAGCGAACTGTTGGTACCGAATGGAGATGAAGGGTTAATGAGAGCATGTCCAATGGACACTTGAAACATAGCTTTCAAGTGTCCAAAAGTGAACTTTATGGAAAATTTAGAATGCTAGAGTTCTACAATGGATGAAAATGAACACTTGAAAACACATTTTCTTGATAATGACACTTGTTTTATAGGTTGTTGTGGAAAATGACACTTGAAATATGAAGTATGGATATAGTTGATGAATAGTGAAGAGAGATGATGAAAAGAAAGATAGAGGTGATGAAAATGAAGATAGAGGTGATGAAAAGTAAGAGAGAGATGATGGAAAGAAAGAGAGAGAAAATAGAGAAATGAGTTTGAAGTGTTGGAAAGTATAAAGTGTTGATGAATAATGTATATTATGGGACCCATTCATCCAATTAAATTATGCCACTCAGGATAGAGAAGAAGAGAGAGAATGGTTTTGAAGTGCTTGATATTTGGTTTACCACTGGAGTTGCTCTGAACGGTGGAGTTGGCGACCCAACCACCGTGGTTGATGTTGGGCAGCCGATTGCGGCCAAGAGCCGTAGAGCTAATGTTGTACGCGATTGTTCTCTCCTTGGCATTAAGCAACAAGTAATTGAAACTTTTGATTTACATTTGACTTTGCGCTTGGTTGCTGGATTGCAGGATATTAGTGCCACACATGGATTATTGGCTTGTGCACACGAACTGTATGTGAAAATGCTTCAACAAGAACTGTGCTCTTGGACTCTTGTGCTAGATTCAGTTTTAAGAAGGGGGTTTTCTGAAGAGCGACTTCGATTGAAAATTGTGATGGGAAGGGTTTATGATCCGGGTGGTCATAATTCTATAATTGTAGTGTTGAATAAGCTTGACAAAATGAAAGATGTGACAGAGATTGATAATGGAAAGGAAATATTGGCCATAATTTTGGAACTACAAGAGGAGAATTGGAATGCTTATAAGGTGTTTGATCCATTGCTTCCAAAAGGAACCAGTAGAGAAAGGAATTTAGAACAGAAGTATTTGAAGGGGGAACATGTGTTCATCATGGCTGATTGCAACATTAATGGTTATCAAGTATTGGGGAGATTGTTTGACGGTTGGAAAGAAGAGACTGAGTTGGTGAAAGGTGACATGGGTTTCTTGCATTTGGATACTCAATCAATCACACAAGGTGCGCTCTTAGTGGAACAATCTAATTTAAACATTCCTAGGAAAAAATTTAGTATTTCAATGGGTGGCACAACTTCTATAGCTACAGCTATTCTTGATAAGTTCATGAACTGGAGTACAATAGAAATTCCAATGGAGGCTGAGAATGAAGGAAATGGTTCAAGAATTTCGCAAACACCACTAGATGCACTAGTGTGCATTGCTATTGATGCCAATCATTTTCCATTTGATCCTGGTCTCAGTATGTGGGATTCTCACCTTGTGGACAAGGTGTTTTTGAGGGGGGAGGAATTGTCACCAACCCAATTGGTTGATGGGCTGAGTTTTACTTGGGTCTCACTTGATAGGCTTGGGCCTAGTCTAGTGGGATGGACTGATGTTTGAGCATGTTTAATTAGGCCCACCATATAAGGTCTGGTTGTCGAATGATATTGTTGTTGTTGTTTCTGGTTGAATTGGAGAGTTGCCTCTCTCGAATAGACATATTTATGCTTCCTTGTGAAGCTTATCTCTGTATTATTATCAATATATTTGGTTATTGTCACTGGTTATCAGTTGTAGCAGTTTTACTGTTCTTGTGGATTGGCTAAGTTACATTGGTTGTGTAACACTTGCTTCTCGATTGTGTGATGCAATCATCCTTTGGCATGATGCCGAGGAACTCTAAGTGTGATGCTTAGGTTATCTATCTTTCCTCTACTTAGTTTCTTCTATTTTCCCTATGATTTCAGGTCTGATTCTACCATTTAAAATTCATGCTGAAAAGTCTTGGTAGTACAGTTTGAACAATTTTGCTACAATAGGTCACCTAGCATCTATAAGCCAGATCATTCAGTATTCCCCTGTTTTAAGTAGTTTAGTTTTTTTTTAGAATTCTTAATGAGGCTTCTGATAACCTAGCACACTTACCTCTCACTATTGGAAAAGATAAGCCGTTAAGGCAGGGAGAAACCATCTATGCTAGTAACTTCTCTATCTACACTACACCTTAGTTCTCAAGACTCAACAGTATCATTGTTGAGACAAGAAGTCAATCACATCGAATATTACGTTTCTTAAACTTTAAGTCAGGTTTTGTCCTAAAAGAAGGGAAATTTTCGGAGTTACCTTTTATTATTATCTAACGTAAGTTGTTCCTACATTTGCTCAAGAACGAATACTGACCTGACTTTGGAAGACAAGTCAAAAGAAATCGCTAAGCTTTTTGAGTCCGGCCCAACGCAAGAGTCAAAGCACTATCCAAGCCGACAAAGCCTCAATCAGGATCAGAAAAGCACAAATTTCCCAAAACAGAGCTGACCCCAGAGAACCCAATCCGCTCCAAAGAATGCAGGAAGAGAAAGAAAATCCAAACCTTCACTACTGGGGGAACGCATCTGAAGAAGACCACTACAAATCCCATGGAGTCAAAGGCTCAACTTCATTCTACACTTCACCAAGGGGCCTTTCCCTCTTCACCAGATCCTGGCTCCCTCTGTCGAACCCTCCTCCTCATCGTGGCATAATCTTTATGATCCATGGCTATGGCAACGACATCAGCTGGACTTTCCAGTCAACCCCAATTTTCCTTGCCCAGATGGGTTTTGCCTGTTTTGCCCTTGACCTTGAAGGCCATGGAAGATCTGAGGGTCTGAGGGCCTTTGTCCCGAACGTCGATGCTGTTGTTCAAGACTGTCTATCTTTCTTTAATTCCATCAAACAAGACCCTCAGTATCATGGGTTACCTTGTTTTCTGTTTGGTGAATCAATGGGTGGTGCGATTTGTCTCCTGATCCATTTTGCAGATCCAAAAGGGTTTGATGGTGCCATCCTTGTAGCACCCATGTGTAAGATCTCTGATAATGTGAAACCCAGATGGCCAATCCCTCAAGTTCTCATGTTTGTGGCTAACTTCATGCCCACTTTGCCTATTGTACCAACTGCAGATCTAGTCGCTAAGTCAGTCAAGGTTGAAGAGAAGGTGATAATAGCAGAGAAGAATCCGATGAGATATAGAGGAAAACCAAGATTGGGGACTGTTTTAGAGCTATTGAGGGTCACTGACCAATTGAGTCAACAATTATCCAAAGTGAGCATACCATTTATTGTTTTACATGGCAGTGCAGATGTTGTAACAGATCCGAATGTAAGCAAGGCTTTGTATGAAGAGGCCAAGAGTGAAGACAAGACCATCAAAATTTATGATGGAATGATGCATTCTTTGCTGTTTGGGGAGACGGATGAAAATATTGAGATTGTTTGTAAGGATATCCTGTCTTGGTTGGAAGAGAGGTGCAAGGGATGATCAGAACC
Source organism: Tripterygium wilfordii (assembly GCF_013401445.1). Lineage (NCBI taxonomy): Eukaryota > Viridiplantae > Streptophyta > Magnoliopsida > Celastrales > Celastraceae > Tripterygium > Tripterygium wilfordii. The sequence continues at coordinate 6,766,048 of NC_052252.1, read as the reverse complement.
ATCGTACCATCGAGAATGGTACGATTATTGAGAATTTTATGTTGAAATTGTACTTTAGAATGCTATGATTTGATTCTTGTTGATTCTGTGTCCAGTTTCTCTATAGATTAATCTAATTCCCAGAGTTTATTCAGAATCCCAAGCTAACAAATCCTAAAGGTTATTATAAAACCAAAATGGGTTACTGGATTCAGAGTCCAATGTCCTGAATCCAGTAAAGCCATAAATCTGCAAGGTAGGTGTCTCATATGATGCAAGAGGATGATCTGCAACATTGTTCATGAATACTGATAAAACAATTCGCACAATCAAATCAGCAACGGGATAGTCCCAAACAAAAATCACAAGCAATAAATATAGACATTGAAACAATAAGGCTATACATCATCTCTTGAATAGAGTCATCAATTATTACCCCTGCTCAATCTAAACCAAGCTCAAATAGGAAGGCCCGTATCCGGGAGTGATCGACCACTAAATCAGATATGTGATTTAGTGATCTCAAGAGTTTAGCCGCACTGAGGAGATGAACATTCAAATCATTCATTATAAAAGGGCGAGAGGAATTTGAGGTAAAGGGAAAACACTATTTCGAATCACTTCTTTCATCGAGAGATTGACTTGAGTGTCGGAACATCTTCGGCCGACCACTTGTTGTTAGACTCACTGACCATTGTCATTTTCAAACAAGGACGGCGAATATCCAAAGGAGTCATCGACCTAACATCCCCAAGGATGATATTGGAGTGTTCGGGCCGCGTGTACTCACTACCCTAATCTTGGAACCAGATACCAGAAGAACTTGTTGCATCTGAAAAAATAACACAAGAAAGAACAGAAGATAACTACTTACTATCATTTACAATCGGGGGTAAAAAAATATATTCAACTCTGTATTTTTCCCTGCTCTGAACCACTAACCTCTGCATCCTATACAACGTAATTGGTGGATGAAAATTAAAAAAAAAAAAGGATTAATGGTGAAAACTGACACCTAAAACGTTAAAAGAATACCTAAAGACCATCAATATAAATTACAATAAGTACACGCCCGTACTAGCTCCGCTGGTTATCATTTGTGTATATATGTCTGGCGTGCGAGGTTCGACCCCTAGTGTGAGTATATGTAATGTGAGAGTTACATGTGTGAGTGAGTTTGAGGGATACTTGTGTATTACAGATGTGTGTTTCTGTTGCCATATAAAAAAAATATAGATTACAATAGGTAGGTGTGAAGGCCGGACCTGAACCATACAGGTTTCATTCAGAGAGGCCTAGGCCCATCGACAAAACTACCCGGGAAGGCCTAGTCACTGTTCTGAATCCGAAGTCTGTAGAACATATGAAAGTGCAATCATTGCCCATTTTTTCAGAGGAAGGGATCTCGCTTGAAATTCAATTGACTAGCAACACCAAGCTTGTGTTCTTCTATCCGTCTCTTTAAGGTACTTCACTTTCTCGAGATGTTTTTTGTTCACTGCAGAGCGAAAATATTAAATATTTGTAGGTAATAGTTTTCTTTTTTTCGTTTTTGTTTCATCGTGATTAAGGATTTGGTGTGTGTTCGCTGTATTATAGGACGATTCTTGTTACAATCGGTTTTCTGATTCGGAATCAATGGAATTGATGGTGGTGAGGCACTAATGTCACTGTTCTGGATTGTAATTCGCCAGCTTGCGGAGACAGAGGCAATGGTAAATTTTGTTAGTTATAGCTTGATCAGTGAGATTTTATGGTTTCATGTATAATTGGATTTGATTTCCTATGTTAAGTTGTTATTATTTGTCTAGTTCTTACTCAGTAGTATAGGTTATCTTTGGTTGTTGAGAAAATGCAGTTGTAGAAATGATGTAAAATATATTTGATATAAAGAGCCTCTTTTGACTGAGGCAAGCCAATGACTGTTGCGGACGGGCTTTAGTTTAGGGTTTTGCTTACTGGATGCCAAAGAATGGTCATTTTAAGGTTTAGTTTACTTCTTTTCTTATCTTCCTGTGCCTTTGCCTTTGTTAAGCAAACAAGGGCACGATTTGATTCCTTTTCCCTTTTGGTAAGGATTCGATTTGTAGAATGCTTTCACATTATACATGGTTTGACTATTACATTGGATTGTAATTTCCTCGTGTTTGCGCTTGCTTGTGGGCAGGCTACAACTAAGAATGTCATAACGTGGGAAGAGTGGGAAAAGAAGCTCAACGATGTAAAGATTAGGAAAGAAGATATGAACAAACTGGTGATGAATTTTCTCGTTACTGAGGGTCATGTTGACGCTGCTGAGAAATTTAGGAAGGAATCTGGAACAGAACGTATCCATCATAACAGACTTTTTCTGATAATTTCTGGCCTTGGTGACATGATTCACTTGAAAAGTGTCTGTTTATTCCTTATTAACAAATAGCAGATATAGATCTTGCAACAATCACAGATCGCATGGCTGTTAAGAAAGCGTTGCAGTGTGGAAATGTTGAGGATGCCATAGAGAAAGTTAATGATTTAAATCCTGAGGTATAATTTTTCCCCCTCTGTTGAGATGATTGAGGAGCATCCATTATGTGATATGATGCTTTATAACTTTGAGATAATCTCTCTGAGGTATTTTTTTAATTAACTATTCTATGAGTCATTGGCATGATTCATGAAGTAGCATAATGTTTCATTTTAATATCGATGTGGATAAAGTTACTGTCAAAATATTTTGTCTTCTAATTTTAAAGGCCATGGCAGTTCTTTTTTTTCCTTGCTTTCTTTGACAAGTTGGATGTTGACTTGTGGACGCTTATGTTCTATGTACAGGATCTTCGTACCTAAAGATGTCTTGTTTTGGGTGTGTCTGCCTAATATGTGTCATTTGATTCACACTGGTCGTTGAAATCGATCATTAGGATCTTCATTTGTACCATTTGCATTGTGAATAAATTTGACAATTAGGAATTCAATTATTCTTCAATATATGGTTATTTGGATCTTGATTGATTTGGGCCACATATGAAGATTTTTGTAAACTTATTAAGGAAACTAGAATCATAGAAAGCTCGTATCTTGTGTTAGTTATATCGATGTCAAACGTAGAGATAATGGTGTGGCGATGGGGACACACGAGAGAATTTGTATAGAAGAGAGTAGGAAGCGAAGATGAAAAACTAAAAAGACATGGCTTGAAGTAGTAATAAAGGATTATGAATTCAATAAAAGTTGATGAAAGTATGATCCTTGATAGAAATGAATATACGTAGTGGATTCCTGTTATTTTCTCATAGATTCATGTAGCAGATCCCAAACTTTTGGGACAAAGGCTAAGATGATTATGTTGTGTAGACATCAATTACTCTACTTTGTTATTGTGTTGTTTTGTCATTATGGGCTGTATGGGTCTTCAGTCATCTATTCTCCTCTAGGTTTTTCTCATTTTCGAATCTTGTGTGTAGATACTGGACACAAACCCGCAACTGTATTTTCATCTTCAGCAACAAAGGTTGATAGAACTAATACGAAATGGTATAGTTGAAGAGGCTCTGGAATTCGCTCAAGAGGAACTTGCGCCGAGAGGAGAAGAAAATGTATTTTTCGGTTACCAAAACTTTGTTACAACCATTTAAATTGCAAATTAAGTTTTGTTAAACGTAATATAAGCATTGTATTATTCAACAGATATGCTTGAACAAAACTGGGTATTATATATTGAGCTGTTGAAATCAGTGATAATATATGATGATTAAAGGATGAAGTTTGCTGCAGCAAGGCTTTTTGGAAGAGTTGGAGAGAACTGTTGCTCTGTTGGCATTTGAGGATGTCTCCACTTGCCCTGTTGGAGAACTGCTTGATATGTCACAGCGCCTGAAGACAGCGAGTGAGGTGAATGCGGCCATCCTCACAAGCCAGAGTCATGAAAAAGGTTTGTGGGTGGTTGTGTATGATATCTTCGACGTCCTACGTGTTTAAATTGGTGTCTTTTCGCATCCTTTTTTTTCCTAAGCCCCTTCTTATCTTCAATAGAGCTTCAGTTCACTTTTTTTTTTTTTTTTCCTTTTAGAAGTTGGACCATTCCCAATTCACCAACATGGACCTAGCAAAACAGATCTGTTATTAAAATGGTTATAGTAATATCCTCACTTCTGCAACTTTCACCTGAGTGATCGGTACTCAAATCATCAAAATAAGATCGAAAAATAACAGAATTAAGAAACTGAGCACTTAGGTGAGCTTATTGATGTTGTGGCTTTTGTTTTGGAGATGAATAGGTGATGAATCTTTTGGGTATATCCTAAAAACTCTTGCATTCTAATGATTATTTGCACTAATACGTTAATATTTGTTTTCCTGATCTCAAGAGCTGATCAGTTGAACATTGCGCCAATTGCAGACCCAAAGCTTCCGAGCTTGTTAAAAATGCTGATATGGGCCCAGAATCAGCTTGATGAGAAAGCTGCTTATCCTCGGATAAATGATTTATCTACTGCTGTACTTGAAGACCCTCCAGTTTGAAACGCTTGAAGCTTCAAATGGATGATTCTTATTGCTTGCGCTGAACAGATGAAGCAGAATGGACTTATCAAACGTATGTCTGTAGCTCTAGGACACAATAGCTGTAAGTTGTTATTTGTCAATGGTTTCACTCGTTTAATAACTGTAGGTTTGGTTAGTTTTATTTGGCGAATGTGAATACTTATTCCTCAGCTTGAACGTTTTATTCAAACCCTTCTAGACTCTATTTTGCTCTGGCGCATTTGTTTCTCCGCCAACCATCCTCCCGTTATAATCATTGTCAAAGACATGATTATTGCTATTAGTTCGCAATTACAGATAAATAACAAATGATGTGAATCATGTGACCTGTTCGCGACTAGTTTTACTTCAGCCATATGACTATATCTATGCTGTTTATTTGTGACAATAGCTCAGTTAGTTATATCTTAGGGTGGATGCTAAGGTTGAGAGTTCGAACCAGCTTCCATGGATTTTCCTGGTTACATGAGCTTTCAACCCACTTTTGGGGAGGGGTTAGAAATCTCATTTTCACCTGCATGGGTTTCGATCAACTATTACGACTATTACTTGTTGCTAGCTAATGTGGCTCAAAATTTACACTCACTCAGCTGTTCAAATGACATGTTGAGTAAAAAAAGAGACTAAATTTTCAAGACCCAAAAATGACAGAACAGAGTAGAAAGAGAGCAAACCCAGATAGTGGATGACATACAATTTACAAAAGTAGATCTTTGCTTCTACAACGACATACTAGAAAAGTAAATAAATGTTTTGTGGAGTCACTTGGATCCTACCCAGATCACATAAACCCATATGTTGGCATCACAACTCTTCTTGTTTGAATGTGGGACTGGATTTGTACCATTCGGATGGCATGAACCATCATCAAAATTGAGAGCATAACTTGAGGGATCATATTGGAACTGGAGCTTCTGCTTGTCCCCATTCTTCAAGGCCTTCTTTACTGTAGCTCTCGCTCTCCAGAAGAGACTTTTGCACTGCTTCTTGCCATAACTACTCGCCCACTCCAAGCTTCCCACAAAACCCATACTCAACATGTAGTCTAGAGTTGAAAATGCTGAAGATAAGAGACACTGGTGTTCTCTCTGGCTATATAAAATATGGAGATGGAAGCAAGGTTAATTGCATTGCAGTCTTGTCTATATATGGTGCAAATGGAGAGGATAAAGAGCACCCAAAAAGGCCTCAACTTTTGAAGATGAAGTACTCACGAAATGAATATGCACAAGAAAACAAGCAGAGTATGCAAGATCTTTTGGTATTCCAAAGAAGCTGTACAGCTTCAGTGGCAGTTTGCTTTTTTGGACATCACTTTGGGATGCTAAAATTCTATCATCTAATGGTGAAAGATAGAGCTTAGGGCAAATGCAATAAGAAACAATTTACTGGGCCAACATTTTTGTTGGCCCGGTCCCACCTCTATTACACAAAAAATCAAGTCAAACACGTATTCTAATACAGCCACATCAGCAAAACACAAATTTCTATACACTTTTTCTTCCCACACACTTTCTCTTTCCACCCAACCCAACAACATTTCATTCCTCCATATTATCCACAACAAAACTACACCAAAACATTAAATATCAATACATCCACATCAGCAAAACACTTATCCCAATACAGCCACATAAGCAAAACACATTTTACAATACAGCCACATCAGCAAAAGACAACATCTTTGTTGGCCCAATACCACTTCACCATTGCATTTTCCCTTATATATAAAAATGGTGAAAGAGAGAGAGAGTGTGTGCGCTGTGGCAGTCTGCCAATGGCAGGGGGCCTCTCTCTCTATGGTCGTATCACAATCATATGTCCTTGATTCTGACAATCTAACATGAATTTCTTTGTATTCCTCATCCCATCATATGTTGTTTTTTTATATGATTCACTGTTGCAATATGCTGTTTAGTATGTCTAATTGAACATAATCAATAGACTCGTTCAACATGCAAAAGAGCGCCCCTGAAGTTATTGCAGTGGTTATCACAGACGTCCGGTCTATTTATCAAATTCAAAAATTGATTGGACGCCTGTGATTAAAATTACAAGAAAATTATAGTGACTTGTACTGCAATGACCTTTCATCGTGGTGATAAAAATTCCATTCCGATGAGAAAAAAGTATGTTAAGACAAAGGAATCTAAACAGTGATCAGTCAAATCAATTTTCTCTTTTTTTGCTCCAACTGCTTTGTCCACGACATAATTCAGAAGGCAACTTTGCTTTCTCATATTCCCAATTCTAATTTCACTTGTCTCACTCTCTGGCCTCCCCAGCCCTCCTATTTGATTCTTTTTATCAAATTATTGTTGGTGCCCCCAGTTATTCCCCAGAGTACACTGCCATGACTGTTGCCTAATCTGAAATCTGTGGACCTATGAAAGATGAAATGTCATTCTGTGCAACAATGCCATGCATGGCACTTGCCTAGAGTCCTAATTTCATATTCTGTGACTTATATTTATTTTTTTGGCCGAGTCAGGTTGTGAAAAGTGAAGTATCTTGAACTGGTCCCTCTGAAGAAGAATTAAATTGGCTTGTCTTGTAAACAAATAGTAACAAACTGACAAGTTTTTAACTATTTGTTTCTGCAGGTCCAAGTTTATGTATGCCAGATAAGAATTCACATGTCAAATCCAACCAAACCCATCTCAAAACTAGCTACAATTTTGCAGCTATCAATTGCTCTGTTGTGCTTGAAATGTTCTCTTGAAAGAGTTCAATTCAGTTATGGCTGATGGGTTTTGTGGTTCAAGGCGTCTAGCATATATAGCCCACAAGATTGTCAATCTCACAAAATAAAATGGTCAATCTCTTCTTTTTTTTGTTTTGCTGTGAAACCACCTATCTCAGCATTTCATTCGAACAGTTGAGAGAGTGTAAATCTCATGTCGCCATAACAGTCCGCACCACAATAACGACAAGTAAGGTTAGGCCGAAGCCCATACGGGAGAAATAAGGCTCCTGACCCCTCTACGGAAGTGGGCAAACCCACAAAACCAAAAATAACCCCACAGAGATACTCTCAGCTAGTTCAATCTCCCGACCTTAGTGTCATCCACCTTAATCCCTAAGATATATAACCAAGTCATACAATTACAAACAATAAGTCAAGCAGCAGCACAAGTACATTAACGACTGGGCGGTTCCATTTAGATTGATAAAATTGCACTCGTCTAAGGATGATATGTTTATCTTTGTCACATGCCTATGTTTGCTACTTGTTCCCCTAGACACAATAAACAAAATCCAATTTTATTGCCTCAAATCTGCAAATTTATTCTATAGGTAAAGATGCAAGATCCAATAATAAGCTAATATATATTAGACGACTGTGTACTTTCTGCATACATAGGAAACCAAAAAAGAGCACAACATTCTTGATAACCAAACCTAGCTATTGCCTAAACCCTAACTTCTGTTGGCATACTGAGACCAAAAGTGCAGGGTTCGAGATATTATGTGTCTCATGCTAGTATCTCATATGGATTTGCTCCCCCGTCTTTTTCTTGCCTTTTTCAGCGTGGTTATATTTTTTCTTATTGCACATATAACTCCCACTCAATAACACACACTCCCCGTATACACAAATATGCTGTCCACGGCATACCTGTTTCGCACTCTAAACAAAAATACACGAATGGTTAGTCAAGTCAACTGAGTTGAGCATCGGCGTGTTTCAAGTGTGGTTATATGCTACTTTGGTGTGTATGTAACACACATTCACACACATGCAACATCACTTACTCACAATATCCACAAATATGGTGCCCGCATGATTCATACCCTGTGTAGATGCCAAAAATGGTATGGCCCTACATGATCATATAACAACAAAGTTAATTGGACTACTTTGGTCCATGGGTCTAAACATCTTAGCTAGACCCAAGACCTAAGGCCCATATTGCGGCCCACATACTATTCGTACGTCATTACTGAAGTAAGCATAACAGCTACCTACCATCAAGACCCCTACGTTCCCTGACATCTGTTTGCAGGGATTGTACAGTCCGTCTAATCTCTTATATTTACTGTAACTACCACCTAATAAAGTGATATCAAGGTTCAATACATCCATGTGTTGGCGACCGTGTGTAGACGCCAATACTGTACTGGCGCTGGCTCGGACAAACGCCTCCTCGTGAGCTGATCTAGCTGTAAAGCAGCTCCTATCACATCTAGGCTACGACTAATATTTACAGTATGACAGGCTCACATGCCTAGGTAAGGTTTCCTTTTATGTATGTATTTGTTCATTAAGTACCGCCTACAATTCTATCCATACTTTCGTCAACACCTGTTTTCATCATTCCATATTGCTACTGTATCTTCCTTCCTGACATCTGTCAGACCCTGACACAGCCGTAATATTGGACCTTTCATATATTTCCTTTTGTACAACTTGGTCCAATGAAACAAGTGGAATGTACACACAAATCTCGAGGTTGATCTTCGTCCTTCTATTAATACCCCTCCCTTTTTCCATTGAAGGGGAGAGAACATTTTTCCTACCAAAGGAGCCAAAGAACGATTTAACCAACCCTTCACAAAAAAACCACACTCAGACAAAACACAAAAATCACAGCTGGTCTTCCATCTCCGACAAGTACTAACTTGATCGTCGGAGCCTCCGCGACGGTACCCCCCAAGCCGTTAAGGAGCTTTCACGGTTTGCCTTGTTGTGAAATTGCAGGATTCAAAACTGTTAACGGACCCCACAAGAAGAGAAGTTGACCTTTCAACGATTGTAGAAATCTGCTCCTACACCCTGCACCGTGGACAAAAATACACGAATGGTTAGCCAGCTGAGGTGAGCACCGGTGTGTTTATATGCTACTATGGTGTGTATGCGAGTTTCGAGATATTTATTATCTTTTTCAAAATGATCTGAGTTGGGTTTCACGCAAAAGATTGAAGAACGTTTTGAAGCTGAAAAATGAGGTGTGTTTTTGTCCTTATTGTTTTTGAGGAAGAGACAGTAGAACACTAAGTGGACTCTTGACGATTCAAACGTAGAAGCTTTGGCAATTGGCTTTGATGTCCTTGGTCCCCAAGCGATGAATGCAAACGACAATGAGACAACAAACAATTGTTACCTTCCAGAAAATGTATCAAATAGTTAATAATGATTCCTCTTGGCCTCGGATTGTCCGGAGATCTACCTTCTACTAAGAAAAATGACATTGCAAGGGACAACAATTCACCAAAGATTGAACAAGAAAGCCTTTGTTTTTCAATTCCTAGCCGATGTCCACAACACTTCCATTGTTTTCTCAGCCACCTTCATCTATATCTTCCGCACACTTGTTACAGCACAACTCCCCATTTGGACATTAATACAAACAGTTGATAGACACTTCCCTCGAACCACGACTTCAATGGGTTCTCTCCCTTCTCCACCTAGACCCACAACACCACCACCGTCACCCGAACTCGCTCCATCGCGCTATCGGGTCTATGCCTCTTTTTGCCTTAGAGAACCCTCGCCGAACATGAACATCTGCAACTGGATCGAATTTTACAATCCAAGCAATAACACATGGACTTCCGTCACTTCGATTCCAGGTTTGATTGATAACCACGTCTTGAAGGACTTCGTCATGGTTTCTCTAGGAACCTCAATCTACATAATCGGTGGTCGGCTATGCCGGAAACAGAAATTACACCACTCCGATTATTCCAATGACTTCATCGACGAAGAAATTGAGGTCTTGTCGTCGGTCAGGCGCTACGACGTCTTGTCAAACCAATGGTCCATGTGTACGCCACTAGGCGTGCCACGTTACAACTTCGCTTGCGCCGTTTGTGAGAACAAAATCTACGTGGCAGGTGGGAAATCCGAGCTGGCAAGCGCGAGAGGTATATGTTATGCTGAGGTGTACGATCCAACTCTCGATGTGTGGACTCCTTTGCCTAACATGAGCACCTTGAGGTACAAATGTGTCGGTGTGACGTGGCAAGGCAAGATCCACGTGGTTGGTGGGTTTGTGGAGAGAGGAGATTCGGGTTGGATGTCGTCTATGATTGAACGGAGCTCCGCTGAGGTGTACGACACGCAAGCGGGAAGGTGGGACCTCATAGCGGGGATGTGGCAGTTGGATGTGCCACCTAATCAAATCGTGGCCGTTGGTGATAGGCTTTTCAGTTCAGGTGATTGTCTCAAGGCATGGAAAGGCCATATAGAAGCCTATGATGACAAAGTCAACATATGGAATGTAGTGGATGGTTCGCACCTTCAAACACTAAACTCGCCTATTTCAACCAACGATCAGAATTGGACCCCCATCGAACGGTTGTATTTAACCATGGTCCCAATTGGGGCCCACCTATTTTTCTTGGCTGGTTATAGGATGGCTAGGGAGTCATCAAGAACAATGTCAAGGGTACAGATTTTTGATACGTCGGCATCTAGTGATGCGTGGAGACACTTCGAACCAATGGAGGAAGAGGGGGAGAAGGAGCTTTGTAGCCATTGTTGTGTTGTTCTAGTATCATAAACATATATAAAAGGTTAAATGTACTATTTCATTAAGTGCATTATTGTCGTAGCTCTCTAAGCTAGATACATGATGCTTTGTCACCTCACAACTTGAGAAGCATCAACTCTTTCATGTGTATCAAAGACATATATTTTATTTTGAAGGTTTTTTTACTGAGAACGTCACCATACAAATTTGTCGTTTGAATATCTTATACGAGACTAAATTGTGGTCATTAAGCCTCCAACCAATGCTTCATCTAGCTTCAAAAAATCCAGAAAATTCTCCCTTTACTTGTAAGGTATATTTCTATGTTCTGTTTGCACATACCATCTTAATTATTATTAGTAATCTTGTTAGTTGTCCAGAATTCTAGAACTTTGATATCCCAACGTGGGTGTTATTTGGTGCAGTTAGGGTTTTTTTTTTTTGTCTCTTTTTGATGGACAAGGACTCATGGAATGCCTGTTTTCTGTGTGGCCTGTTGATTAACGAATTTAAATAGTTCAAAAAACCGTAACTTTCAGCCATTCATTGTACCATATATGTTAAATGAAAATTTGAACTTCCTTGAGAATTACAGGTGAGCATGTGGCTCCGCTCCGTGATAGAGTTACAGAGGTACAACCTAAGACACGAGTTCAATTCTCTCTCTGGATAAGGAATGTGGTATTGGCATGAAAATGCCATGTGTCAAGACATGATAGTACGTTTTCAAAATTATTATTGTTTATCCAGAAAGAAATATCGCACACGTGTCACAAACATGTTTTACATTCTCCGCCCTTAATATAAAGTTGTCCTAATAATCTTTTTTGATAAGCGACGGGATATATTATGAAAGCAAAAGCAAGAAAAACAACAAGGCATCAAATAAGATGGCCTACATAGCATACAGAGCTGTCCTAATAATCTTGAAACAGAGTTCTGGGATTGTTGCCAGTAGAAAAGATGGGGAAAAGTTTCCACGCATTATCTAACAAGAGAAGAGACAAAAGGCACAATTAGAAGAATTTTTTTTGTGACTGATGTTGCTCGGTACTTTTCCGATCCTTAGAATGTTTGGTTTTTGGTCCATTTTGGAGGAACGCAAGGTATAATTAATAGTAAACTGTTAATTGGGATGATTAATTAATGATTAATTATATACCCTTTTGTGAATCTGTGATCGAAAGGGAATCCTGAATTATTGAAGAGAGGACGAATCACACTGTATTCCTTGATTTCTAAGGGATGAAACTTTGAGACCTATACGAGCAAATTTGCACTGAATCATTAAAAGCAGCCCGGTTGGAGGCTTGGAGCAAATTCTTTTTTCCCGGTGGGAACTCGTAAGTATTATTTCTCGGGTGCAATAACCCATAAACCACACTTCAAATAAAATCATGAAAAAATTATGTGAGTTTATGCCTCCGAAAATAATTAAACCATAATGAAAAACGGTCCCGCTAACTGTACATAGAATCTAAGTACATAATGGTACATAGTACATGTGGCATGCCAGATGACAAAGCAAATTCAAATTTCAAAAAAAATTAAAATTAAAAATGGATATGTATTTTCCTCTCACTTGCTTTACTTTTTCTTTATTTAACCGAACTTCAAACCGTTTTATCTCTCAAAATATATGTTCGATTTCCATAAAAATTACATATTCGTAATCATCATGTAAAACTCTTTTCAACAAGATCCATTGTCGATATGTTTCGTTTGATCGTTCTTAATTACACTTTTCTCGTGAACAATGTAATAAGATCTGAAACAATTAAATCACGAACATTTATTACATTGTTTCAGTTTCTTATTATATTTTTCAAACATTTTTTTACATTTTTTAAGTCTTTTATTACATTATTTTCTCATTGAACCATGCTTATATCACATTGTTTTTATAGGAACGTCCAAATTGTCCGTGGGAAGCTTAACTCATCGAAATCGAGCTCATGTTAGTGAGACAAGTCGGAATTTGCTCTCCTTCTTTAAACAAAATTAAAATTAATAAAACTTCCTCATTTCACCCATAACACACTATTACATTGTTTAAGCCTCTTATTACATTGTTTCAGCATATTATAACATTGTTTAAGCCCATTGTTACGTTGTGTTAGCCTCTTATTACATTATTTCAGCATCTTATTACATTGTTTTCAATCAACCCAGACCTTGATTACATTGGTTTAGCCTCTTATTATTATTTTTATCAACACATACATTTATTACATTGTTATAACCTCTTATTACATTGTTTCAACCTCTTATTATATTGTTTCAACCTTTTATTATTGGATAATTGTGGGTTTACAAAACTTTTGTCCTATTTTTTACTCACGACCATTGAAACACATGACAACGACTAAAACGTCATTAATGACTTGAATATGGCATGACAAAGTCGGCATGTAAAGGAAAAGAGCATTGTTTCATCTTATCATTACGTTGTTTAAACCTCTTATTACATTGTTTCACTCACCAAAGACAAACAAAGTTCACATGGAGAAATTTCACTCACTAAAGACAAACAAAGTTCCCATACTGACTTAAAAAAATTGTCAGGATTGAAAAATGCAAAGATCCGAACTCTAATGAGCAATGGGTATAAAAGAAAAATAAAAAGTGAACATATTCAGAGAAACCTAAATAAGCAACCTCATGTCCCAAAAGGATGTGATGGAGAAGTCATTGAACATCACAACCTGTTGGATGGACAAGTTCACTTGAAGTAGATGTGCAATTGCATAGCGCGATGAACAAGAACATGACCGACATCGATATTGCTCATGAGATGCTAAAGATGAAAAATAAGAAGTTAAAGGAGGAGGAAGAAAAGGATGTGGACAGAATTGTGTGGCCGGAATAGTTGTTGGCAGGGGACAAGAGGTTGTTGCAGTCATCATTGGTGACGCCGGATGTGGTGGTGGCAGCAGATGGGAGCATAAATAATAGGACTGTGGCAGCCACCAGTAGAGGAGAGAGTTTGAAATGGAATCTAAAGGGATGGGGGAGCTGGAATTGGGCTCGGGTGAAATTGTTAGAATTTTTTAAATCTCAGTTGTTGGTTTAATCGGATGGTCATGAGTGGATAGATCAACAAGACAAAATTACTCCTTTGTCCATTGTTTTCCCCTTATTTTTATCTCTTGCACCTCTCTCTTCTGCAACACACCAGTTTCTTTACTTCTCTTGGCTGTTCAAAATCTAAACAAAAACAACTCATTTAACGATTTTTTAACTTATCTTTCATTTGTTTCTTCCTCTTTAATCAGAATCAAAAAAGGATACCCATTTAACAATTTTTGAACTACCTTCATCTGTTTCTTCCTCTCAGTTTTTGAGGGTAGAAGCTAAATGGATCCAAAAGCAGTTTTGTTATTTTACTTGGATGAGGAAATAAACGAAATAGGTGCTTTTTTCATATAGTTTTCTCAACACCATTAGTTTCATTTGATTTTTTTCTAGTTTTCTCAACAACGTCAATTTCGTCTGGTTTTACTGATTGGATTAGGAATGAAAGGGCCGAAGATCTGAGAGTCATGAAGAGAATCCGATTTGAAAAGAGAAGAAGCAGATTTGAGAAGAAAATGATGTAATGGAGAAGAGAGAGTACGATAGAGGCTATGGAATGTGTTTATTAATTTTGTAAATAGTGATTAAATACCATCCATTTGATCAGATGGATGGTCATGATTTAAAACATTTCATTTAATTTCACCAAACCAATTCCAACCCCCCCCCCCCCCAATCCGAATCTAAAAGCCCTAGATCTGATTTTATTAATTGGGGAGGGTAAGGAGAGAGAAGTGGGAACTTGAAAGTTATTCAAATTGCTTTTTTCAAAATAATCTATGTGGCATGTTGAGTTGGCATGCCACATAGACTATGGACACTTATGTATAAAATCTCTATGTATGAATATCATTTTCCGATGAAAAAATATGACTAGCATGCTTCTCACCACCAGACCAACACCTTTGTTCAATAACGAGAGCGGATTTGAACCTTGGACCTTATCATGAGGTCAATGCCTTAGCATGGGATAGGCCTTATTTTCTTATTTGGAGGATAGGCATGTTATTTCACAAAAATGATCTGAAATCGAAGAGATATACATATGTATATAACCGCAAAATGCTATAGAGCCCAACACTTTAATAGCTCAATCCATCCCAAATCTATGTGACATGTCTATGCCAGCAATCTTAGCTGGACAAATTTTGAATTTTGAAAATTTACACAAATACTCAAAGAACCCCGCCACTCCCCTCCCCTCCCCTCCACCCTCACACACACACTCTCTCTCTATCTCTCTCATAATCCCTCTCTCGTCCCTTCACTGCCGAAACCAAGGTCAACCATCCTACAAATGATCAGGGCCGCTGACCCACCAAACTAAAGCGTCAGAGTGCAATAACTCATCTCCAACCTTCGTTTGTAGCCTACTTCGCCAAAATCTCGCATTGAAGCCTTGGCCAACCGAAACTTTCAGACCCCGATCAGGCCTTGACGAGCTCTGCAGGTTTCAGGCCTTTGACGTTCGGAATAGTCTCCCTCATCGAAAAGTGAAAACCTATTTGTGACTCGGTTGTAACCCAGTTTTGAACCCATTAACCAGATATATTTTTTATTTTGCCTATATGTTCTAAATGTATAGAGGATTCTATTCCAGAATCCATTTATTTTTGTGCCATTCCACTATTTTTAATCTCAAACAGATGGTTATTCCACTGTTTTTAATCTCAGACAAATCATTATAGGGGTGTCCACTATCATTTTTTGACATAAATTTAACATTCAAGGCCGACACAAGCTCTCTCCACACATAGACCTGATCGTTCGGTCAATTATTGGTTGTTTGGTCATTTTTCAGTCGGTCTTCACTAACATACATCTGACAATAACCAACCAAATAATCGGTTTGGCGGCTGGTTCGGTTTGGTACGGTTTTTTGGATAGCCCTAGATCGCTATTCCATTGAATTTTGTTGTCATTCCACTGTTTTTAATCTCATATAGATCGTTATTCTATTATTTTAAACAATGATTTAGTTATTTCTTTTTTTTAATTTCATTCCATTGATTTTGAGTGTTGATATATGATTTTTTTCATGGATTTCAGTTACGATATGTTTGTTAATAATCAAAACATTACATTGGAGGATGAATGAGATCATTCATGGCTTGAATAACAACATCACCAAGGTGGTTGAACGAATAAACAATGTAATTCAAATAAATCTCAATGGATTTCAAATAAAAAAATAATAATTTAGTTATTCCAATATTGTAATTCAGTGAAATAACCATTGGTCTAAAATTAGTTATTCCATTGTTTTAACTTAATGACATAACCATAGATCTTAGACGAACTTCAATGAAATAAGTCATTTCACTGTTTTAATTCAATGGAATAGCCATAGGTCTGAGACGAAATTCAAAAAAACTTAGTTATTCCACTATTTTAATTTAATGGAATAAACATAGGTCTGAGACGAAATTCAATAGAATTAGTTATTAAACTGTTTTAATTCAATAGACCATAAGTTTGAGACGAAATTCAATAGAATTCGGTTAAAAAACAATGAATCTTAGTTTATGAAGCAATGTTTTGAAAACTATGTAACGCTTTGAAAACTGTTTATTTTCAAATTTGTCAAGTCATTTATGCTTTGAAACCGTTCTTCATAAATTTGCCTAGTTATTTGATGTCACGTACATGTAACATGGACTTAGGATGAATTGAGCTACCAATAGTTGGGCTCCCTGACATTATCCCTATATAACCCGACAATAATGCCCAAAAGAAAGATTGGAACAACAAAGAACAAAAGCCAACCCATTTTCATATTAAAAATGACCAAAATCCAAGCCCTCTCTCTCCAAAAACCCTTCCATATTTTCCTCGTTTGATTTCCATTTTCGTTGTATATATCTCC
Organism: Tripterygium wilfordii; assembly: GCF_013401445.1. Lineage (NCBI taxonomy): Eukaryota > Viridiplantae > Streptophyta > Magnoliopsida > Celastrales > Celastraceae > Tripterygium > Tripterygium wilfordii. The sequence goes on along the minus strand of NC_052252.1, from coordinate 6,749,128 downwards.
TCCTATACGCACCCCATGCCTTCTTATTTCTTCTTATTTCCTTAAAAAATAGAATTTCTTCAATGCCGTCTCAAGAAATTGCCGTTACCACAATTTTTTCACAATTTATAATTTTTTGCGAGAGGAGAGAGGGCGAAAAAACAATACCACCCGGGAAACCACTTTAACCACCCAAAACCGGCATTTCTCTCTTACAAACCCGGTTTTGCATCGCCAATTGCGGATTTCTCTTTCATGTGGTTTTCACTTTTTACCCAGGAAGGGCAAAGCGTGAGCTAGGAAGAGGCGGTGCTGTTGGTGGTGGAGGATTGTTGGTAAACGTGAAGGGTGGAGATGGGGGCGGAGGTGATAAAGAGGTGGGGCACGTGGGAGGAGTTGTTGTTGGGTGGGGCTGTTATCCGGCACGGGACCCGAGACTGGGAGGTTGTGGCCGCCGAGGTCCGTGCCCGAACCGTCTGTCCGTACACTTTCACACCGGAGGTTTTTTTTTCCCTTATTACTTCTTTAATAATCCAAAATTTATCGATTTCTTCACCTAAATTATTTGTTGAAATTTCTTTGTTAATTACGTGTCCATTGATCATGTTTTCACTGGAAACAAACAATCAATTGATTAAAAAAAAAACCCATTAAGCTGTGCGAAAATAACAATTTCATGGCTTGGGTGGGGGGTCCAGAAACGGGAAAGGTACGAATAATCAACTGATTATAGGGAATAACATTATAGTGATGCAACACACGTTGTTGACCTTGACTGGATTGGTTTTGAATGGGAATGCATTAACAAACTGGAACATATATACTACTTGTCAATGAAGTATTTTTCCTATGTAATGTATTCGCCAAGACTTGAGACAAATAACTGGTCTAGTCTACAGCAGCATTCAGTGTTGAAAAACATGTACTTACATGCTGAAATTTAATTTTGTTGGCATGGGAAAGATTTTCTTTAAGTTTTGTGCTGTTGTGATTTTTGGTCATTGTGGTGTTAGAAATCCAAGCCCAAGCATATCTACAAACATTGTAACGCATTTGTTGTGTGAGAGGTGCTTGAACTTTATTTTTATATGGCACTTGGTTGGGTTATGCCAATCCGATGTGGGATTATAAGTCTTGACACTCCTCCGCACTAGTGCAATCGGTTATGCGAGACCCAACAAGTGGACATGGGCAGAAGTCATGTCCAAATGGGCATTTGTGCAATCGGTTATGCGAGACCTAACAAGTGCACATGAGTCGTGTCCAAATGGACTGAATCTTTGCTTAGATACAATGTTTGAACTCTAAGTCCAAACACATTAACAAATATTGTTTAGCTTTGGGCCATAGGGCCTCACGGATTTGTTTTCCTGGGCCGTCTCCCTAGTACTTGGGTCTAAAAAATGCATTTGTTGTGTGAGAGGTGCTTGAACTTTGCTTATACATCACTCGGTTGGATTAGTCAATCCGATATGGGATGTACAAGTCTTGACATGAGGAAAATATATGAACTGGAACAGCTACTTAATTACCTGCTCAAAAGAGAAGGTTACTCAGTCACTGGCTTCAATTATTAACTCTCCTTTCGTTTTCTTTATGGAAATGATTATCCTTGAGAACTAAACTTCTGAAATGTGATTTAACGAGGAATGAAGTGAATATGTGTTTATTTGTATCTGCTTTAAGATCATAAATTAATTACTTCCTGCATTTTCTTTTGTAATTCGGAATCTATTTCCCTCTTCTTTTCCTTATAATCATAATTTCATGATGCCGAACCTTCCTCTGTTGTTAATCATTCTTTCCTTTCCTTTGAAGTTGATTTGACAGATTTACTTCATTCTTAACAAATTTTTAATGGACAATGATAATGCAGGTATGTAAAGCCAAGTATGAAGCCTTGCAGCGGCGCTTTTCTGGGCGCAAGTAAGTAGACCTCTTGTTTTGACTTGGAATGATAAGGGAATTTTCAATTAATCAAGTAATAGAATGATAGGTTTTGCTTTTCGTATCCAATGAATAGCAAGAACCAAACTCCAGCCCACTAATCTTCAGTAAATTTTCATTTTTTTTTTAATTTTTTGTGTATGTTTTCCGCAAAATCTAATGACATTCCATTTGTTTATGATATGTTTGCCTCCTTAGATCCTGGTTTGAGGAGTTACGGAAGCAACGAATGGCAGAGTTGAGAGAAGCTTTGGAACAATCTGATGACTCAATTGGGTAAGTATATTTCTTTATTTCTTGCCACCTTAGGATAACCGGTTTGTTGTTTCCTCATCTATATTAAGACGAAATTGTTTTAGTTCTCTTCTTACAATATGCCTCAAGTAGCTTGTGTTAAAGTTCATGTTGTTATTAATGAGAAAATGATCCTTCCAATTTTTACCGGTTCCTGATTTTAATAGAGAAATCAGTTTTGCAATTGAATATCATGCAGGTGTCTTTTGTTTTTACTCGATAAATTAATTTCCAGGTCATTGGAGACAAAGCTTAAATCCCTGAAGGCTGAAAAGGGATACAATCATAATGTCGATATTGATTCTAGCGAGACAATATCACTGGTACCATTTCAGAAATCTGATGGAGTTGAATCTACAAGTAGAGAACCTTCTAGGGATGAGCTATCTGTTGGTAGTTTCACTCATGATATGCGGACAAATCTGTCACATGAATGTCAGATTCCAGCAGCGGTGTCACCCGAAGAGTCAGAGACTAATCAAAGTTCTCAGTTTTTCAAGAAAGGGAAAGTTTCAAGCATTGGAACATTAGTAGAGAATGTAGGTGGCATACAGGTAGGAGGGAGTGTAAGAAAGAAAAGAGGGAGAAGGAAGAGGAAAGACTGCAGTAAGGAAGGGAGTGTTGGAGAAAATGAACATTTAGTATTGGCTGATGTTGCTTCCGTGTCCAGGTGTCAACAAGATTCAACCGGTCAGGTTGGCCTGAATGCAGGATCATCTAGTGCTCAAAATGCCGGATCATCTAGCATCAATCAAAAACTAGATTCGGGCAAGGATAGTTTCCATGATCTTGTGGGGCTCTTTAATTCCATTGCAGAAAGTGAAGGTGCTTCCACCTTTCATCATAGGCTTGATGGGCAGGTATGTTGTTTCTTAGAATGAATTTATTAGCAAAACAAGAACACTTTACCATAATACAAGGATTCGGCTCACATTTTGTGTTGTTGGATTTGTTTTCCTTTACCCTAACAGAAGAGAGGAAGATACAAGAAAATGATTCGACGTCACATGGATCTGGACACCATAAAATCAAGAATTGTCAGTCGGTTAATCTTGTCTCGCAAGGAACTCTTCAGAGATCTGCTGCTTATAACCAACAATGCCTTGGTCTTTTACTCCAAGAACACGCGAGGTTACAAATCTGCGTCGCTCCTCAGAGAACTTGTAAGCAAAACTATGCGACAGCAACTTGGGAACTACTGCTGCAAGACTGCTGCTATTGTCCCACTCTCATTTGGACCTTCCATGCTTAATCCTCCGGTGAAACCCCGAAGTTCTCGCCCCGCTAAGAGCATGACGATGCCACGGAAGTTGTCCAATGCCAACAATGTAGTTGCTAAAGCTTCAAATGCTGGTAAGAGACTGACTTTAGCTAACTCCCTCCCATCGGAGCACACAGTGACAAAAAAGAAAGTACACGGCCGGCCAAGAAAAGCTGGACGTAAAAGTGCTAGCCAACAACCGCCTGATAGTCAAAACCCAACAACAAAGAGGAGAAAGAAAACTGATACTATCGTTGGTAAGTTGTAATGTTGTATATTCTCATTCTCGTTTTCCATTGTAAATCTCAACCTCAGTCTCAGGTCAGACGTTTATAAGATGTGAAAGATAAGTTGTCAAGTGTTTAGTGGAGTTTATAGCCGACACTTGTTTATAAGCTGTGAGAAATAATCTATTTAAATTTAGTTTACACCCTTATTTTTTATACCCTCGTAAGATAATTTCTGCGTGTACATATGTGTGTGTGATGTTGGCAAAGCCAGAATTTTAAAGAAAGGGGCAAAAAGTTTGATGTTTATATTAAAATGAATTATAAGTTTGATGTTGACCATCCTACTACAAAACTAAAACAAAAAACAAAATAAAAGTCAGTTGCCTACAATTTGGAAACTTCTTTGGAAGTTTCTTAAGAAAAAGTGAACTATAACGGTTAATTCGTCCTAAAATTTGAAAATTATTTCTCTGGTAGTTCTCAGCAGTTCACACCATGACACTATTTCACAAATACAACATAGAAATATAAAATGGATTGATTGCCTTAACCTATCTAATTATCCTTCAAAGTTCATAAACAAAAACAAAAAAAAGTTGAGTAAGCATAATTTGATGGACGGACGGACTTGTCAAAATCCAAAAGAGACAACCTGTATACCATTTTTGCTTCCACGTCATTTCAAAAATTACAATCATTGTTTTTTTGGATGAAAAATTACAATCATTCTTAAATAATACTATTAATGCTGGCCGAGCAACCACAATAGTCCTCTTTTGTTGGGGTATGAATGAGCATAAAATGTGTTTTAATTGGGTCAATATAAGAATGAATTTGCACAATGATACAAATTTGTTGTCTTTATTTTGTTGAGTCAAGCATGGAGACATGAGAAATTGTTGACTTTCATGTTAACTCCAACACAACGGCCCCACTTAACTCACACTAATAACTATGTCAAAAATTAACGGATTCCAATACTATTATACAAAAAAATCAAGCTAGAAATTTATATCATTGTACCAATACATTTAGTTGACCCAACCACATAAACAAAACACATCTCCAACACATTTTGTTGACTCCAACAAACATAAACCAATGTGGTAAAAACTTGATCAAATACATGTGTATTGTTTTTTTTTTTTATTTTCATTTAATCTATCCAAATTTATTCTATGATAGGGTTATTTGGAAACATCTTGGTGTTATCCACTTGTCCGATGTTAGTCTGACCATTGTTCTTCCACTTTGTAATTATCATGGAAGGAAGTGTGATTTAAACTCTTTTTAAAAAAAAAAGAATACTATTTGCTTAATAGTATAGAGTATTAATTCCCTTTCTCTCTAGACTTACAATTCCCTTTCCTTCGCTTTCAGTTGTTGGGAAGGCCCCTCAAATTTCATTTTATTTTGCTCTTCAAACTCCGTCCCCGACAAGCGTTCTCTCTTTCTACGCACCGTTGAAATCTCAAATTCGTCCAGCTGATTCTGCTCTCTAGCTTTGCTTCTAATGGCTGGGCGCTACGACAAGAACCCCTTTGACGAAGAAGAAGAAGTTAACCCTTTCTCTGCTGTGAGTTTTTGTCTACCTTTGCTCTCTTTCGAAGTTCAATTTCAATTCCATGAGATTTTGGTTTGGTGGTAGCTTGGTTTATCTAGTTCTGTTTGTAACTTTGAGGTGAATTTGTGGATAATTCGTCGAATTAGTAGATCCAGTAGTTGTGCTTCGCTTCTGTATGTGTGGAAGGAGGTTGATGCTGACCGTAGAGCAATAAGCATCGCTTGGATGCTTCAGCGCCTAAGGTTCTCAGATCTATTGAGGAGTTGTGTGAATTAAGCGTTTCGGGAAGTAATTAACAATTGATGTCTTACATAGAATGCTAAAATCCTCCAGTTGATTGTGTTTAATTTCTCTTCACTATAATTTTAGGCAATTGTTTTTTTGGTAGTTTTTCAGTCGGAATTTCTTTGGATTTGGAAGAAGCTACTTGAATTGCTGAAGAACTGCCTCTTAATTGTGCTTGTGGTTCTCTATGATTACGCTAAGCATAACTGTAACCATTAGTGAGGTTTTAGGTATTCCTTACTTGCTGATTCGGATTCCTTTTAGGCATTTAGTTAGAATTAGTTCCTTTTCAACTCTGGAGAGAATTTTTTTTGTGATTTCATTTAGGTTCTATGCTGAGCAAAGCATTGTTCTGCTTGCCATGGTTTTTAGTACTTCAAAATTTACAAAGTCATGACAGCTGGGCTTTTCTGAGGCATATGGCATCTGTTTTGAACATTTATTGGAGGAATCACTTACGGATTTATATGTATTTTTTTTTTTGAAGTGTCAAGGAACTATTCAGACCGTAGATACATTTGCCTACCCCAAAAATGGTTGCTATTATATGTGGTCACCACATACATTGCCATAATAAGTTTCTGGCCTGGGCTCTGTTTTATATGATTTTAGCATGCAAAATCTGACTGGTTTATTATCCATCTCATTTCTTGGAGACTTTTCTATTTTGGTACCTGGGCACCGCAGTTAAGGCGAAAGCATCAGGTCAATCAAAGTATGGTAGGGTGGATTTTTTACAGGAACTACATTTTCCCTTTTGTCGGGATTTTTAGTTTTGCATCCTGGACTTCTTCCTGTCTTTTTGGAGGAATATGCAATTTTACACTCACATGTGTACTTACAGTTGTGGGGTAATGCTAACCGAGACAACAAAAAGAAAAAAAGTAACGCTAACCAAGTGCTAAGTGTTTCAAACCTTTTTAATAGGTTTGAGACTGAGATTTTGGGTTTAGGAAAAATGATAGAATTGTTTTGGCAAATATGTTTTTTGGAATATTTAAATGATATTGAAATACTACTAAGAAAAAGGAGTAAAGAAGCACATTAACTACTGTTGTTATTTTTTTTTTCCTTTCCCTTCAGCTACTCCACTTATATTACTGGCTTCTTGAGCTCTTACATGTGGTTTATGGCCAATGTATTTTAGAATCCGGGACGTACTGTTCCTGCTGCAAATTCAAGGCTTTCACCACTTCCACCAGAACCCGTTGATTTCTATGATCGTGGTGCCACGGTTGACATTCCTCTTGACACGGAAGGACCAAAATCGCAGGTTGGTTAAAAATCCGAGTCATTTTTTTTTTCCTTTCCATTTGTACTATTATGTTTTTATCTCAATCCTTCTAATTTTAATCTGTTCTGAATTTTGTGTTTAGGATTTAAAGAAGAAAGAAAAGGAGCTCCAAGCGAAGGAAGCAGAATTGCGTAGGAGAGAACAGGTATGTGATGTTGGAAAGGTTAAGGTTTGAATTTGTGAACATTATGCTGACAACACACCTCCATAGCTGCATTGTCATGCATACAAACCAATTCGATGTTTAAATTGGTGGAAAGACATGTCAGTTAGGCATCATTATGTTACTTATGATGTGCTAGTTGTTGATCATTTTATTGATTGTTTGGATTTGACCATAGTTGATTTCCGTTGTGTAATTTGTCCTTTATTGCTTCAAAGTATAATGTATAATAAAATATTTCTTGGGTATGACTCTCTGGCTCTCTGCTCAGACATGGCATACTCGGTATGGCTGTCTGTCACATTTACTCCTTTCTGCTCCACGGAAAAAACTGCAATCACCTCCTTATGGTGGTGTATGATTGTGTAATCTATATATGATCCTGTCCGAACTTCTGTGAATGGTGGGAAAATACGTGTTATTGTTGTAGCTTGTATGAATGGAAATTCCTATTTTCATAAGGTGATATTTGCTTAATTGTGCCATTTAACAAGTAGCGTTGTTGTGACTTTGTAGGAGGTAAAGCGAAAAGAAGATGCTGCTGCGAGAGGTAAGTTGCTGTGTTCGAATTACAAAGTTTCCTCCCTTTCCCTGATCAGGAAAATGACTTGTTTTATAAATGAGTCATTCTCTCTGTCTCTCCCCTTTTTTTGGTTGTGAATAAAGATCCACATGTCATTATATGGTCTCATTGTCTCTTTTTTACTTCAAATGGTGAACTTTTTGCAGCCCCTTTTTATTGGATGCCAATCTCTTCATCTCTTCTTCTTGCCACTTGCCCCCCTCTATGCTATGCATTTAATTTTATTTTCCTGTTCTGTTTCAGCTGGAATTGTTCTGGAGGAGAAAAATTGGCCCCCATTTTTCCCAATTATCCATCATGATATTGCAAATGAGATACCAATTCATCTACAGAGGGTGCAGTATGTTGCATTTTCTACATTTTTAGGTACATCAGCCTTTGCTTCGAGCCTTCAATGCATGAATATATCCTGCTATCTTTGAAAGTATGAAATGCATGTATAGATCCTTGGTCATTCTAATAAAATTGCTTAATTGCAGTTGTGTCATTATACTAGTTCTATCAGTTTTGATTTGGAGATAATGCACATGGTGATGGTGTATCACGTAGTTTAACTGATTTGGCTGATATATTTGCGCACGGTAGTTTATCTATTTTAGCCTTGGTGGGGAGTTAGGCAATGGTGATGGACTTCTTGTGCAGTGTGCTTTAGTACAGTAATCATTTGTGTAATGTAATCACATGTTAATTCTTTTAGATCATTGTTTTAAACTTTTGGTGTAAACTTTGGAAAATAGCTTACTGCTACTAGTGGATGGTGATTTTATGTAGGATTGACTTTGTGCCTTTTTTGGAATATCATTGCCGTCACAACGGCATGGATTAAAGGAGAAGGTTGGTATTTGTTTCTTAAAAAATACTGTATCTCTCTTTCGCCATGATTATTGGCTCTTTTGTTAAGGGTCACTTCAAAATTCTGTGAATCTTGATCTTACTCAATGTTGTAGCTGTGAGAATCTGGTTCCTTGCAATCATCTACTTCATAGCAGGGGTTCCCGGAGGATATGTGTTGTGGTATCGGCCACTTTATCGTGCTTTCAGGTATGCCCTATGCTTTCTTTTCGTTGGTTATGTAAGAGTTTCCATTCAGCTTAACAATACCCTATAATCCTGAATAATTGTGTGCTCAGGCAAAAAGTGCAATTGTAAAAGGAAATGGAATGAGAGAATTAGGAGAGAGAATTGAAAACCATGAAACATTGAGGGCCTATTCAAAAGCAGCAAACTGAACTTTTTTAGAGATTACTTAACAAATGGTGTCAGTCTTGGAATATGGCTATAAATATAGAAAAAATTGCTTATGAGAATGCAACATATCTGATTTTTATCAGTTTTAAAAGTAAATGAAGAGATATTGATAGTTGATCAAGTGAATACTCTTTTTTCAGGACTGAAAGTGCTTTGAGGTTTAGTTGGTTTTTCCTGTTTTATTTGGTAAGTCTTTTTTACATTTCTTGTTTTACCTTTACAATAAGAAACAGAGTGTACCTGATTCTTTCATTTTTACTATTTTTTCCACAGCTCCATATTGGTTTCTGCATTTTTGCTGCAGTTGCTCCTCCTATAGTTTTCAGAGGAAAATCTCTCACGTACGTTCTTCAATGATCCCAACTTAACTGTGTGTACTCTATATAGTTTTACGTGACCTCATACTTTTGGTTTTACTTGCTGATAATGTGGCTTTATGCCTAACCATTTAAATCTAGTGCTTTGTTTCCTATTCTCTCCGTGCCTCTTGCGCACACCCACCACAGTATAATAGGTTGGGTATATGCTTGTGTCCATGACTGTAAAGTAATGTCATGCGTTGGTGTGATTTCTTCAGTTAATGATGAGGTTTTCTCAAAAATATTTCTCCATTTTGCTGCTAATTTTGTTTCACTGGCCTTTTGGAACAGAGGCATCCTTCCTGCTATCGATCTCCTCGGTGACCATGCCTTGGTTGGGGTACGTTACATCTATATTAAATACGTTGATACCAACAATATATTGCTTGAGCTGACGTTATTGTCACCCCTTGTAGATTTTCTACTTTGTTGGATTTGGATTATTTTGTGTTGAATCGGTGCTCAGTATGTGGGTTATGCAGGTAATTGTTCAGGTTCATGGTTTAGTCGAGATTCTAATAAATCAAATGTTCAAGGTGATTATCTTTTAGGAAGTTGTATATTTCAATTAATATGTTTCTGTTTGTACTGCAGCAAGTATACATGTACTTCCGTGGCAGTGGGAAAGCTGCCGAGGTAAAGCGTGAGGCTGCAAGAGGTGCGATGAGGGCAGCAATATGAAGAACTCTGTGTTACTGGAGAGGAACATGAGACGACAAGCTCCTGTGTGCATTTGTATTTGTATGTGCTCTAAGCAACAAATTGACACTAGAAATATTGATTGATTAAGTCCAGCTTTTGTTACACCTTTCTCATTTCTTGTTTGGTGCTTTGCTTTTTTTTTTTTTGTGTTTTGACAAACAGAGGCCTTGTAAGGTTTTTGCATTTATTTTATCATATAGTGTTTATTTCGCAATATGAAGCTCCGTAAAGATGGACCTTAGGCCAGGAAGCAGTAACATCATAGCATGCGGAGCTGGAGTGTTTTTGATGTGTTTGTTGTTTTGAGTCCACAACCATTGTTAAGTGCATGGATATGGTGGTCAAAAGAAGGGACGGCAAGTTGTGCAACTATTACCGACTAATTGCTGTCCGCGCAAAGCAGGGTTTAACACTCTGTTATTAAAACGGACTCGCGCATCAGCCCGTCAAAATCAACCCGTATTTTGATGGTCGCAGCGTGACCAGGCCAAAAAGAAGTTGTGACGGCCGGATTTAATAACACACGATGAGGATTATTTGCATCCTTCACTTAATTAAGTGTATCACATTTTAAGTAAATTTTAGTCAAAAACATAAAACTTATGAATGCACCCTAATTTCTATTTTTTCTAAAAAATGCAATCTACACCCCTTAACCCTAATTCTTAATTCCTTCTCTACACCATCATGAAGAACCTAACTGCCAAATTAGTGTGTTGTGTAAGCCAATCTTGAACAAGTTGTGTTGTGTGAGCCAATCGAACATGGCAGAATATGGAATCTGGCATGGTAGGGCAAAAAGGGAGGAGTGGAGGCGGAGGGACGAAGCAATCGGACATCTCTTCACAACCATTCTTAACCCAAAATGAGTTTTGATTTCATCACAGACTTAGACTAGAGAGCGGTACTCAAGAATTGTTAGGTCCTTGTGATGGCACGTTTTCTTGTACTAAAATTTGTGCTTAGCATATGGTGCGGAGACCAGTTGTGTTAGATCCTTGTGTAGGTGTTGATAAATTTTATGATATTTCATGTATTGCGGAAGTATGTTAGATCAAAGAAGGGAAGGAAGAAGAAGAAGATGAGAGGAGAAGAAGAAGTTCAGAAGAAATGTATATCTCATTCATATGAAAAGTGAAGTCTTACAAAATGTTTTACTCTGTTAAGTAGACAAAGCAATAATAGCCAAACGGCTACAATGATGTAGACATAAAATAATATAATATACAATTGATTCAAATATATAACACAATTGGGCCTTAGTAAGGCTTGGGCTAAGAAGTAGCAACCAAGCTTATGTAGAGACCAAGAACAGAAGCCCAATGTGAGCCATAATGAAAAGACGTCTTCAAGGAGAAGACTCGAGGTTTGGGGCACAGAGAGTAAACTGCCATGAAAAACCTACACGATCAGAAGATCCTTTCACCCCCTACAAGTTGAAGGTGTTGGTCAAGTAGATTCAACTTGGAGAAAAGATATTGAAGACGATTTGCAGACAAAGCCTTTGTCAGAAGATTGCCTGGTTGATCCTCAGTTCTGAGGTGAGTCAATATGATTTTTCCTTGATCAATCTTCTCTCGAATGAAATGAAGATCTATTTCAATGTGTTTTGTACGTTCGTGAAAAACTGGGTTAGTTGCTATGTAGATTGTTGCTTGGTTGTCGCAATGTAGAATCATAGGGTATTTGTGAACAATCTTGATTTCTCTGAGTAGATTTGAAATCCAGGTTAATTCGTTGGTTGCAAAGGCAATAGCCCTGTACTCAGCTTCTGCTGAAGATCTTGAGACAGTCACTTGGAATTTTTTGTCTAGAACTCTACTAGGCAATCTATTTATAAGATAAATAGTTGTGTGAATGCAAAAGGACCAAAGACTGTCTGGTAGACCACTGTGCAATTTCAGTGTTCTGGTAGTGTTAAGTATGTGTTGATGTTTCCTCTCCACAACTCCATTTTGTTGTGGAGTGTAGGGACAACTTGTTTGATGTTGAATTCCTTCATTGATGAAGAATTATGTCATGTTAAACTCAAGGTCATTATCCGATCTTATAGTTTTAATGCCTTCGTGAAAATGTGTTTTGACATATTGGAAAAATGCTTTAATATAGTCTCTTGTTTGTCCCTTATTATTCATTAAATAAACCCATGTCATCCTAGAATAATCATCAACAATTGTTAAAAAATATTTAAATCCATCTAGAGAAATTGAGGCATTAGGACCCCATATGTCAACATGGATAAGATCAAAAGCATGTTCTAAAACTGTGTCACTAGTATTAAAAGCTTTTCTTTTCATTTTTCCCAAAATGCAATCCTTACAATCATCAGTTTTGATATTTGGCACATTACATATCATACGATGGACATTCCTAGAAGGATGTCCTAGTCTTTTGTGCCAAACATCTGAATTTACAGAATTTATACTAGATTGTTGTCCTAGTTGAACAAAATGACCTTTGTTGAGTAGATATAAGTCCCTAAGCCTCAATCCCATGTCAATCTTCTCCAAAGTGGCTATGTCCTGCATTTCACAATGTTCTTTTGTGAAAATCACAGAATATTGTTTATCCTCAGTTAGTCTACTAACTGAAATGAGATTAAAACTAAATTTTGGTACACACAAAACATTTTTTAGAGTAATCTGATTTGTCATTTGGACTGTGCCTATGTGTGTAACTTCTAGCTTCCGCCCATTTGGTAAGTGAACATATGTGTGCTTGACATTATGACATGATGAGTATAGTGATGCATGACAAATTAGGTGATCTATGGCACCGCTATCAATTAACCATTTATGTAAAAATTTATGAGCAGAATAATAATTGTTACCTGAAACAAAAGCTGCTTGAGTTTGTTTACCATTAGTCTCATCAGAATGTGAGACTTTTCCTTGGAAGAAATTGATTATCTGGTTGTACTGGTCCTCTGAAAACTCAATGGCAGCTTTGTGTTCAGTGTCTGCTGAGGCTTGATTGACTGATGGCCTTCCATTGTTGTAATTGTTGTTTCTAGGCTTCTTGGAAGGCTGATTAGGAAATCTATTGAGCTTAAAAAAATTGTCTATTGTATGGTTTGTAAGCTTGCAATAGTTGTAGAATAAGGATTCCTTGTTTCTCTGTGGAAACTTGTTGTTGCCATTGGTATCCCTTTTGTTTTGATTACCCTTGTAAAAATTCTTTGGCCTTCCATTGTTGTTTTGCTGAGTTGTTTTTGACTCTCCATTGTTGTTGGTGTTTGAATGGACAAATTTATTGACTGCCATGATCATGGCTTCTTGAGAAATAGAAGGCCCTTTTTCAGTCAGTTTCTGCTTTCTTTCTTCTTGTGAAACAATATTGAATGCCTCCTTGATGTCTAGAAAAGGTCCTTGAGGAGAATCTGACTCATAATGCCATTGTAGTTTTCATTGAGACCCATTAAAAATTGCATCACTCTCGCTTGATTTCTTTTGACTGAAAAAGGCTTGAACACATCACATTTACAAGTGCCACACTTGGATTTAGGTATTTCCTCATAATCTTGTAGCTTCTCCCAGAAGCTTTTTAACTTTGCATAGTATTCATTGACTGTGAGTGTCAGCTGCTTTATCATTGAAATTTCTCTTGATACTTCAAAAACTCTGATTTTGTTTACAACAGAATATCTGTGCTTGAGATCTGCCCAGATTTCTTCTGTTGTCTGCCAAGTAGATATGCTTTTTAGAACTTCAGTACCAATTGAATTGTTGATCCATGTTTTGATTAGGCCATTGCACTGCTTCCAAAGCTGTAAATTAGGGTCACCTTCAGTTGGCATTGGGAAGGTTCCATCCATAAAACCTACCTTATTTCTTGCCTCTAAGGCACTCAAAAAATTCAAACTCCAAAGATGATAGTTTGCTTCAATCAACTCCAGTGATATAAGTTTTTTAATAGAAAAATCATTTGGCAAGACATGAAAAGGGTTTTGAAAAGGATTATATTGGTTCACTGGCATTGATAAAAGTAAGCTATGCAAATTTGGGTGTGATACAGGGGTAGGTAGGATAGGTTGTGATCTAGTGAAAGAAGAAAGAGTTAATGTAGTGTAGTTAATTCCTGAACTCAAGCCTGAAACAAGATTACCTTGAATCCCTGCATATGTTGAAGATGACCTGATTGTTTCTGTTTGGTTTAATGCAGGTGACTAAGTTGTAGGAAATGAACCCGTACCAGCCCCTGAAAGTGAATTTGCAGCACCAGTAACTTCTGTGGATGATGAGATGCTAGATGAGAGTAACTGAGCCCTCTTCAAAAATTCTGACAACTGGGCCAGAGTTTTTGTAGTAAGTGGAACAACCCTTGCAGAAGTTCCTTCTGTGATTGTGGAACCATATGGTCCATAATTTGGTTGATGCAATGAAGGTGGATTCTGAGACCCCCTTATAAAATCTACTGCCTTAGTTATAGCAGCAGCTGAAATCACTGTGGTGATTGATGGATCAACACCCATGGTGTCCTGCTCCGATACCATATTATATTTCGTGTATTGCAGAAGTATGTTAGATCAAAGAAGGGAAGGAAGAAGAAGAAGATGAGAGGAGAAGAAAAAGTTCAGAAGAAATGTATATCTCATTCATATGAAAAGTGAAGTCTTACAAAATGTTTCACTCTGTTAAGTAGACAAAGCAATAATAGCCAAACGGCTACAATGATGTAGACATAAAATAATTTAATATACAATTGATTTAAATATATAACACAATTGGGCCTTAGTAAGGCTTGGGCTAAAAAGTAGCAACCAAGTTTATGTAGAGACCAAGAACAGAAGCCCAATGTGAGCCCATAATGAAAAGATGTCTTCAAGGAGAAGCTCGAGGTTTGGGGCACAGAGAGTAAACTGCCATGAAAAACCTGCACGATCAGAATATCCTTTCAAATTTGGAATGATGTCTCCACTCAAGAAATTTTGGAGACTACAAATTTTAGGTCGGGTGGTTTTGTTTTAGGGTTTCAGGGAGGAAGAAGAAAGAGATAGGAAGTGGGAGTAAAATAATAGGGTCAAGTGGAGTGTTATTAAATAAAAGGTTTTTTTTTTTTTTGGTTTTTGGGTGCACTTGATTAAGTCGGGGGGCGTAAATAGTCTTCATCCTCTTGGTTTTACTAAGTCATGGGTGCAAATAGTCTTCCTCTTGGTTTTACGTACTCTTACCAACATCAAGCCTATATGAAATTGATCCCCATGGTTCCTTGATTCTTAGGAAGCCCATGGTTCTCTTGGCACTGCTACATAAGTTGCTTGCAAGCACCCACTCATATTAGCATTAAAACTTAGAAACCATGTTTAGTTTGTTGATCAACTAGACCCCATGGAATTGGTTGTTGATTGTATACGAAAACCCCCCTTCATAAGCCAGAGTTGTGTTTTCCTAGACAAGATTCAAGAAGCCAAAGCTCATTTTTTCTGCGACTTCTCTTTTTTTTAAGGAAAATTGAACATTTTGATTCAAGCAAAAGAAAGAGTGATAAAGAAAAATCTGTATTTATACACGCATATATAGTCATCACAAAATATAAAAAGCTCCAGAGTCTAAAAACTCCTGGACTTGACACCATTTTTTATATGTAATATAAGATAATATTATAAGGTTACTAATCATGAATAGTGCTAGAAACTATCACCGGCTACTGGTTACTCAAACTCCCACTATTCTCTGTCTAACAATAAGCAGTGCATCTCTTCTTGCAGTCAACGGTGCAACCACCGCCTCCACCACCGCCTCCGTACCCTTTCCCTGACCTGCTATAGGAGGTGAAACACTTAGCCGGACAGATCAGCTTCTTCTTGTAACACGGACCCTTCTCCCTACAAACAATACTAGGCCTTATAAGGGCAAATGCAATGGGAATTAATTTGCTGGGCCAACATTTTTGTTGGCCCGGTCCCACCTCTATTACACAAAAAGTCAAGTCAAACACGTATTCTAATACAGCCACATCAGCAAAACACAAATTTCTATACACTTTTTCTTCCCACACACTTTCTCTTTCCACCCAACCCAACAACATTCCATTCCTCCATATTATCCACAACAAAACTACACCAAAACATCAAATATCAATACATCCACATCAGCAAAACACTTATCCCAATACAGCCACATAAGCAAAACACATTTTACAATACAGCCACGTCAGCAAAAGACAACATCTTTGTTGGCCCAATACCACTTCACCATTGCATTTGCCCTAACACCACTTCCAGAGGAACCTCCACTCGGACCTCCGAACCCGCCTCCATACCCGCCGCCTATAATACCACTTCCACTTCCAAACCCAGGTATGCTAAACCCGGATCCGGGTCCAAAGAACCCGCCAAACCCACCTCCATTTCCACCACCTTTGTTCTTTTGGTTACTGGGTTTGCTGCCTTTGGGTGATTGCTCGATCTGGGCAGTGAAGTCAGGTCGGATTGCAAAGGAAAGTGAAGCTGCAATCAGCAAGAAGGCAAAGAGAAAGAAACTGGTTTTAGGGTTCATTTTTGTGGGTTTCTTGAGAGCGTGTGAATTGTGATGAGGATAGAGGAGTGTCTGAATGAGGGAATATTTAAATGATTGTGGTGGTAGTAATGGTGCACGAAAAGCATTTATGGAGGCAGAGTTGGAGGACAGTTGGAAGAGGAGGAAGGGGGAAGGGTATCATGAATGGTAAAGTAGGTTGAATGCATATGATGTTTCCATTTGGGATTTGAATATCTCTTATGGGGTGTTTGGATACGTATTTTAGCATTCAAAAATTTTTTGTTTCGGGGTACGGTGTGATTTTCTTACCCTTCCCTCAAAGTTTTGTCTTAAAAATATTCTTATTTTCCCGCATCTCCCACTAATGGAACTCATAATCTCTTTAGTTATGAAGATTAAACACACATCTTTATCATATTGGGCAGCGTAACGTGATACATAAAAAAATTAGAAAGAAAACAAAAAAAGAAGAAGAAATAGAAGAGAGTGTATTTTTTAAGAGAAGAGGCTGAAGAAGAAAGAGGATAATGATGAAGAATGTTGAATTCACACAAGAATCTAAAGAAAATGAAGTTTAGATTGAGCTCGATAAGATCCAAGACAAGGAATAACTTCAGCCTTCACTCCCCTTTCTAAGAAAGAAAGAGATTAAGTAACGGGTGGGGGTATTTGTGGATGGGTAAAAATCCTATACTGAGTCAACATAGCACGTGGTAAGAGAAGAGTTGCAGAAAAGTTTCCACATGTGAGGATAACTAAAGAAGCTTCCTCACGTCAATCCATGAAGATCTCAATTCAAAAGGATTGAAATTCAAACCACGAGATTAAGAAGAATTGTTAAACTCAAATCAAGAGGAATTGTTGAACTCAAATTTCAAAAGACAATTCAAATCAATTCGGGATAAGAAAATCCCAACAGAAGCACTTCACAGCAACTATAAAAAAAAACTCATGGCTTATGAATGAGATACGCAAAAAGAATTATATACTTTGATCACTTTGATTTCTGAAATATTGACTCGAGTTTTGGAGTGTCCCCAGGTCACGAAGGGTCGCCCATTCTCATTATTGTAGGTTGGAGATTCACCATCCGCGTCACATCTTGACATCAGGTGATGATGTCTAAAGTCGTGCAGAAATGCGTATCGACAGATCCCATGGCCATGGCTTAGATTTCTTTTCTTTTCTTTTCTTTTCTTCTTGGAATTTGGATATGGATTGAAAATCAGAGGATGAAGGGAAGAATGATGGATTTGAGTGGGGAAGGAGAGAAAAAAAAAAGAAAAAAGAAGAAGGTAGGAGCAGCAAACAATAGGTTGTGGTGGGATTGGGGTTCATAATCTTTGACATTAATGCGGCGAATCCTCCTAGTCTACCAGTTACATTGAAAGAGGAATGTGATACCAAGATTTTCTTTGGCATAATTAAATCCAAGATTTTCTGGTAGATGGGATCACATGATGTGCACCTGCCTATGCTTGCATGCTCCTCGTGACATACATGCTATATGCTATGCATGTGTATATATACACACAATGGGGCCATCATCTTTGTGCTTTTGGATTCAGTGCACTAGTAGCAAGCCACTAAGTGTTTGACAGAGAAGCATTGGGGATGCAAGAGGGAGGGAGGTATTAGTGACTACCACTTGACCTTTTGGACATGAATTAATTCTTACACCGTTGTCTAAAGAGTTTGTCATGAAAATGACCTAGCCTTCCATTAATTAGTAGTGCAACGCAATTAAAGGCTAACTTTGACTCGTGGCTTCATTTTCCTCCATGTGTTGTCTGCTGTTTTATAAAAAATGTCTGTACAAGTTGTGTCGACTTTGAAAGTTTCGGACATGTGTCCCACCAAACACTTGGATGAGTTAATTGGAGGCGGTTTTGAGTTCGATTTTCATTGTGAGTAATATCTTTGTGTCTATATTCTAAGTTTTAATTTAATTTATCATGTCATCATGTGAGAAACTTTTGTGCATATGAGTTTGAAGGCTTAAGTTTAGATCTATACCGAATATATAAAAAACATGCCTGTATGACGTCGTTCTGGATTACCTAAAAAAACCAAAAGTCGTGTCCCATATCTCACACTGTGCTTCAAGTAGCACTAATTTTCAGAGATTGGTTTGGCGTGTTCATAAGTCAAAAAGGCAGGCTTGGTTTTCAGCAGAAGAGCAATGCTACAGTAGTATCATTGATTACGAACACTGAAGTATGACTCCCTAAACCTCGAACACTTCATATGGATGAGAATAAGAAATTGGGTACCAAACATTTTTCTTCCAGCAATCACGGGAATTACTTGCGTTGCTAACCACTAGTGTAAATCATTTATATTGCACTTGATTTCCCACTGGATTTGTACATTATGAGTGAATTGTTATTGTTATTATTTCTGATAAAAATTGGGGGATGAAATAAGTGTGGCCTTAAAGCTGGTGTTTTCTTAGCAGCATGCATGGCAATTGACTTGGATTTGGCCAAAACTACTGTTACAGACTGCCCCAGCTACCTTGATAGCTCAATGTCCTCTTATTAACTACTACAATAAAGCAAGTTCCAACAGAGCAATTCAGTCAACATTTTGCCATATTACAGGTTGAGGCTTGACTCTCTCTTCCTTTCTGGGTTCATAGGACCATACTTCTAAGACCAAGCCCACATTGTATCCTTACCCAGGAACTAAAACTGTGATCCGTTTGAGAGTAGTTACCTTGACATCCATAGCTACCATTCTCAAAACACAAACAAAATAACTTTATCACCACATCAAAGTTTTTTGCCCTTTCAGAGGGATGATTCTCACTTCACAAAATATCCGCGATGAGTTCGATGCAATCCAAATATGACATTTTAATTAGAATTTTTGATATACAACATGAGAAAGAGCAGAGGGGAATCCTAAACACAGTAAAAAAGTTATTCAGCCACTAAATATGTATATGGTGTCCAGACATTCTTAGGAGAAGAAGAAGCTGGACGATAATGACCATGTAAATAAGAAGCCCAATCAACAATTTACAGAAGACTGAAAGCAATATACAACTAAACTCCATTTCTCGTTGCCCGTCATGTCCTATGAGCAAATGTTGAAAAAGAAACAAATCCACTTTCTCAAGAGCATGTAGCGATGCAGTAGTTGTATTATTATTACTTCATCATAACAAAATACGGAAATACCTTATAAACAAGAGGAACCCCAGCTAGCATCTACAGCCTTGATAATCTTGTCATGTAATTTGGCTCCAGCAGAAGCAATTATACCTCGATCAAGACCTTCTATGTATATACCTTTCGAGAAGTCTAGTGGACGCCCTCCAGCGTCGGTTACTACACCGCCAGCTTCTTGTATGATAACAACACCAGCTGCATGATCCCATATTTTTTCCTTGTAGCCAGACCTAGCAAACTTCATAAAGATTTCAGCGTCCCCACGGGCTATGGCTGCATACTTCACCATGCTGTACAGCCGTAACGGTTGCTTCCTACAACCAAAAAACTATATGTGAGCTGTTTTATGCAGCTGACTTATGTATGGTCATTCCAAAAACTTGTTTATCCTATATTTGGATCCTAAAGATGGATAAATAAGAAATATAACAAACAAATTCATCACTATTGTCATTGTGTCCTTGTATTGTTTCCCTTTTCAACTGTTCTTACACGGCCAGAGCTAATGTTTGCTATCCCTTGTTCTGAATATGAGTGAACTAGATATACCGTCAGACCAGAAAACTTTTTTAAAGAAACAGAGCTGAAGTACACGTACCTAACCCCAACACTGTGAGCTAGTCCTGCTGTGAAGGAGTGACTTGAATTTGCCTTCTCAACGGGCTCACAAAAGGTTGCCAAAGCCGGATTATCAATGGAGGAAACTTGGACAGGCCTTGCAGCATTCGGCCATACCAGCACTTCACTTTTATGCAATAAAGGCTGCATCCAAGCCTCTCCACTACCTTTCTTCGCATAAATCACACAACCTTTGTCCCAAGACTCAGATGTTGGTGGCATTAACTTAGAGATAATTCTATGGTAGCGATGATGGTAGCTTAGCCATTCCTTCCTCAGTGGGTAATTAGGGCAACCAAGAACTCCAATCACAGGCTCTCCATCTTCTATTAATGCTAAAGCAACAGCATATTGGTCTCCACGTACAAAACCCAAAGTACCATCAACAGGGTCAAGAGCCCAAAATCTTCCATTTGGCCCCCCATTTGAGTTGCAGCGGCTGATGGCCTCAAGAACCTCTGAGGTCCCAAGGACTGATGATGGACCTTTAAGTCCAAAACGTGGTGCTTCGGCGAGACACTCATTCACAGTTCGAACTACAGCTTCTAACAGGCCTGCTGAATTAGCCTTAGAAAGAGTTTGAACGTCTTCCTCAGCAACAATGGATACATTTATACTCCCTAAGGCCTCAGACAGTATCCAACTGACAGTTGCCTGGACTCCCCAATCTATTGACAGGTTGTAACCAAGAGAATTAGCCAGCTCCATGGAACAAGATATGTCAATAACAAGTAGATATTGCATAAAACTGGTGTTCATTTGAAAATCCCACATTTCAGCAGATGCCTAAAACATTTAAGAAAATATGAAACTATGCTACAAATAGAGAATACATGTGTTGTATGAAGTAGTTTTTTCTTTCTTTTTTTTCCCCCTTTCTTACTCATTAGCAGTAGTGCAGTACAGCATATTTCAATGCCCAAAACATGTGTCCAATAGCAGATGGTAAGACGTGATAATTGTACAGTTCAGGTGGTTTAATACCACAGAGAGGACAATTTCTCAGTGAGAACTTCAGTAAGAACCTCAGTAAGATATGCTTGAAACAAAAAATGCTGTCATGCTGATCAGTGAACTACCAAGAACAAAGAACTGTCTTGAAAACATAATTCTAGAGAAGGGCACCAAATGACGATACCCAACAAGGCAAGAACATTTGGCGGGTCATAAGTCTAGCTGGCGAAGGCAGGCTTCACAAACCACTCGTGTAGTCTTCTTCCTGCCTCCCAGATAGGAAACCCTTTAGAGTTCACTAATACAACCTTGACATTAATATTTGATGAGTTGAATCAACAAGAGAAATTGAGTCCTGATCCATATTTTCCTAGGCAAGCAATATTAATACCTTAGCTGGAAGAAGGATAATTCCTAGTCGTCATTGCCCCTAGAAACAAGAACACCCCTAAAGCAACAAGCATCCTTTTGTTTAAACTGAGCTCGTTTCAGTGAATTGAGATTATATCTACTAACTTCCTTCTCTTCCATGAACAAATTCAGTCCAGAGCCACTACAATTTGGCTTGAGCATGGACTTTGGCTTCCTAATACAATGCCTTTGATATTCTTAATTAGAAGTTTGATTTACCTTCATGCATTTCATCTAGGACACAATGCGTTATGTCCGGAGATGGATGAAGAAGTCCAATTCATTTTATCATTTAAAGAGACTGAACATTTTATTCTTTGCTTACAATATCTCTAAGATGTTTTATTCCTTCCACAAAAGGGAATAGCATGGCACTTATGCTTGGAGCATTGTCATACCAACCTCACAAGTTAGCTTTGTTCAGAATCCATTATTCAAAGAATCACAACATGATGAGAAATATCAAGAAATAAGCTAAATCAACACTGCCAGAGAATAACACTGAATAATCAACAATATATTAGTCCCCAATCAGATATTCAAAACAGAATACTCGAATTCATTTCAAATCCAAATTGATATTAGAATTTGAATTGCCCCGATACTAAAATCAAAACCAACCAAAATAACCAGTACCCAATTCAAGAAATTTAAAACATAAAAAAAATAGAGATTCGATTATTCGTATACCTGCAATGGTGACAGGGGAATTGTCAGTCTTGGACTGAACCTGACTCTGGGTCTTGGAAATCAAACCGTCTTGAACTTTCTGGCAAAGAGAGCATGCCATCTGAACTGCCCTGACAGCAATATCCAATTCTTTGGAGTACTTGTCTGAGTCTAATGAAGCGGAAAGACCTATACTTTTCTGCTCTTCCATTATTGAGGAAACCCAATTTTGGTTCAACTTGGATACAGAAACAATGTGGTGGGAATTTTTAAGGGTTTTACTAGCAAGAAAGAAGCATGAGAAATTACTCTCTACATGGTTGCCTGTGTATCTCCTTCTTCCCCCAAGAATGTGTGGGATTTTGGTGCCCACACTTGAGCAATATAAAGGCATCAGAGAGTCGTGGATGGGTCTCTCAGTGTATTTGTCATGGTCTTGCACGATTAGATTTTTTTATAGGCTTGTTGACGTTCACAAGAGAAAGTGACAAACTCTCTGTATTTACAAGATGAGCTAAAAGAAAATTGACTGCCTTACGTTTTGTTGCGTGTTGTTTGGTTGGCGGAATCCAATTTTTTTTTTTTTTTATGTTTACTAACTATTATTATATATGGTTGGTGGAATTATCGGAATCTAAAATTTCAAAAAAATTTGGATTCCCTAAAGGAGGAATTCTCATTTCCTCCTAAAAGGAGAGAAATTCCTCTTATGGATCGAGAATCCTCACTTATTTTAATTAAATATTTATACAGTTCAAAGAATATATTTTTTAATCATTTTTTCACTTTTCACTTTTTATTTAATTTAGATATTCAAATTAAAGTATAATTTTTAAATTTAAATATCTCATATAGTATGAAATAATTGTTTGATATATTATTTTAAACTATATATAATAATAATGATATTTCACTAATTTAAGCATTATTCCATTATAATTTTTACTCTAACCAAATATGACGAGGGTAACCAATAATGTCAAAAAAGTAGTATGATCCAAATATTAATAAGGAATGAGGATGCCAGGAAAAATAACTTTCCTAGCATCATATTTCCTTTTTCATTTCCAAATTCGCGATCAAACAACACCTTAATTTCTTTTTTTAGGTGGGTGTGGGCTTAAGCCATATCCTTGTGTTACACGATGAGATTAGATCCAATTTACTAAGGATCCATTTGATAGACAATTTTGACAGTAGTATATTTTATAGATAAAATATATTGATAAAAAATGGTAGCAGATACGACTCTGATATACTGATAGGTGTTTGGTTGTACTTTTGTTTGTAACATATATATAGTTAAAATTATTGTGTAAATTACTTTGCAGGGGTATTATGCATTAAAGTTATAACAGATGCAAATAAATAGTAAAATAAATATAAAATAATTAATAAAATAAATATATTACTAGCAATTACTTTTCAAATAATTGTATTTAAAGAATTATTAAAGAGTTAAATTATTAACTAATCCAAACTAAAAAGGTGGGGTAAAAAAGATGAAGAGAAAATGAGTGTATTATAGTTACTCCAATGCAAATTGTCTCCTAGTTCTCCAATATTGGACAATTTGAAAATGGACAATATATTGTCCAAAAAGTGTCTCGATTTTTGGAATACAAAATGGTTGTTTGGTTGCAATCACAATATATCATTGTTGAACAATATATATTGTTGATTAGAATGGTGTGCCAAACGGGACCAAGTCAGATGAGACAATTTTATACGCACGGACTGGACAACCTAAGTTTAGCTCCATATTAGTACGCTGGGCTTTGATCAAATTAACCATTTCGTGAGGTGAAACCTCTATAGGCACGAGTTTGATGACTTGAATTTAGTCTCATATGAGATGCTCAAATAACAAGTTTGCATAATGTTTTGCCCTAATTTGTTCAATTTGGGAATTTTAACTGAAACCCAGTTTTTGTGTTTACACCGGTTACCATTACTCTCACATATATATAAAAAAAACAAATATTGTTTTCTTGTGCCTTTACTTAATAATTTAAACTGTTAGGAAGAAATCGAGATTTTAATATTCTATTAGCAATTGTCCTAATTTTAATGCCCTAACAATGTTTTTACTTGTCGAAGATAAATCATTCCAATTACGAGATACTTTTTTGCTTTGCCTAGCCATCTTGCAATATACATAGTTGAAGGCACGTGATTAGACTAACTCTACAAAAAAAAAATTAGAGTAATGATGAGCTCATGAATACGCTTCATTGAGATCATACAAAAATTACAAGTCATATCAACTTTTTTTAACATATATATAAAAAAAATGAGTAGGGGCCACCAACGTATTCAGCCACTATAAAATATTCAGTTTAAATCATAACTAATGTCCAAATGACGAGTCCGTCACCACAACCTCAATAGGGTACCAACTGACAATGAATTATTTTCCATAAGCGCATGTGAGGTGCAAAGTTTCCCAATCCATACAGATAAAATATGAGCAAATCATGCATTTCATAAGTTCTGAACCTGCAGTCCCATTGGTTGTATAATGGGATGCTCAGAGGCGAAGCCTCACTTATGTGAGCTGACGCCCCCCTCAAATTTTTTTAATTAATACTAAGTATATAGTAATTATAAAACAGACCCCCTTGAATTTTCAATTTAACCCTCCTCTTGTAAAGAATTATGCTCAAATGGTTGAAACAAGAAGACATGTGACAAATATTAGTCTTTCATATATTATAAAATTTTGATCTTTAGTGTTATTTTTTGTATTTTCGAATGTATAACTAATAAATAACTCAAAAAAAAAAACTTTCGCTTAACTTTGCCTACCTTGACATATATAAAATTATTGTCCGCCACTGCGACCCCCCTCATGTTAAGTCCTAGCTTCGTCATTTGGGGATGCTAATCATGTTGGTGAAGTATTATTACGTAAATAATAGAATATACGGTCCATGTCAAATTATCAATCAAGTTTACTACCCAAATTGCTAACCAAGAATTGATCCTGAATCCAGCAACAAATCATGGTTTGACAAAAGTAGATAATGGATAACCTTGAATGTCATGTGACAATGATTCCAATGAAAGGAAACTCGAGGGACTGAATTACAACTTGAATAGGCAGCTGGGTACGGTGGCAAATCACTATCACACTGTATTTGTATATATCAGGCCCGTCCAAAGGAAAAGTCATGCGCTCTAGGATCCTCTTTATCATTGCATGCACGAAATGTATATGAATTACTTGACATTTTTTATTAAATTTTGTTCTTATTATTATTATTTGTGTTAGGCCTCGTTAGCATTTCGTTAACATGACGTAATGGTTATATAGATATTTTTTGAAAAACATAAATAAATATTAAAGCTTCAATCATGGGCCAAGTCACCTTCTCCTAGTGCTCCAATACAGGCCCACTCAAACTAATGGGCCTCTGTGCCCGCTTGTCCATGCCTTCCTAGCCCATTGGCTGGGCTTATGAGGATTTTCATGACTGAACTGGACATTTGTGCCCACTATTAGGGTTAGCCCAACAGTTCCCACTTCGCATTTGTAAAATAAAAAGAAAACGCAGGCATGAACATGTTGAGTAGAACATATCCACAGACCACAATACTAGTGTCGAGTTAGTGCAATGATGAATTTGCCTTGGCTTTTAGTAGTCCATTATCTCATGAAGTCGAGAATAAAGATCCTCAAGTGCTTTAGTTTAGTTCTTTTCCAGTTCACAATTATTGGTCCCAAGTAGTGGAGAACACACATTTATATATGTAACTGTCAGCTGTCGCGAATCTAAAAAATAGATTGAGGGCTAGTCTAGTGGTGGAGCGAGAAATTTATAAGGGGACGAAATATTGATGAAGGTTCAGGACAACACCCATGAATTTTTTTTAGAACATCTGGACTTAGGAATTAGGTTTTTAGGACTGAATCTATATGGAATGTAGGGTTGGGCATGAGTCGGGTCAGTTGATTATCGGTCGATAATTCAACCAATCAGACCAACCGATTTTACCATATATTGAAAACCATTAGTGGCCCCAGTTTGTGAGTCGGGTAATGGTTGACAACCGACAAAATCAATTACTCAATGGGTTGGTTGTTCAGTAACAACCGACTTTCATCAACTATCAAAAAAATTTCAAAAATATAAAAACTAAAAAATATCAACTGGTTCTTCTGCAATTTTCCGTCTCCTCGATCTTTAGAATTTTCACATTTCTATAGTTATAGTGGTTGTAAAGTCTTGACTATGGAGAAGGTGTCTGCATTGAGATTCTTTCACTGGATCAGACATTGGCAGCCGGAATTGTAGAGTAATTCTGATGTTTGCAGTTTAATGATTGATAATTGTGGTTGCTCAAGAGATTATAGGACAATGCATTCTCTTTTAAATGATTTTAGTCTGAAAGGTTTTTGTCTTAACAAAAGTGCTTTCTAGTTTTTGTTGCAAATCTGCAATAACAATTCATATTTAACAATTTCAGTAATATACTAATTTCTTGTAATAATTTGTTGGCTGATAATTATCAGTCAACTAATTTTTAGGTATTTAAAAAACCATAAACAGATCCATCTCTATATGGGTTGAGTGAAATTATCGGCTCGAATTTGCGGGATGGTTGGTAGTTGATTATCGGTCAATAAAGCCGAGCCAATAATGAGTCGGTTTTTGGGTAAAATCGACCCATGCCCAGCCCTAACAAAATGAGTTTAGTTTTAAAATTTTGGGGGAGGAGGGAGGGGGCTTAAGTTCCCATTTATATGCATATATCCGTCACTGACTGTTGGGGCCAAGTTGACAACCTCACAACATCAACTGTAGAAGAGTTTCTATGTATTGTTTCTGTGTTCTCTCTGACACATCAACAGCTAATCACAATCAACTCCAACTTATCCCTCATCAAGTTTGAAACTTCTATACGCAGACCTGACGACCCTGGTTTAGATTTATATAGAATGTACAAGGGGCATATATATATAATTTCATTAAAAGAGGATAAAATAGTACATCACTATGGGCTGCAGCCCAGCTAGCTGGTTAGGTCCTTATGTTTTGTATTTTAAATATATTAATAGTGCTAGGTAGCCCAAGTCTTTTAAATGAAAATTTAAAACGTTTTAACTCTCAAAATACATGTTATATTTTAAGAAAAATTATATATTTAGAATCGACGCATAAAACTCATCCTAAAAAGATCCATTATCGACGAGTTTTATCATATAAATCTTAATTTCATTGTTTTTTTCAATGGAATTTTCAAAAACAATGAATTCAGAACAAAAATAATGAATTATTGATTGTGCTTTAAAAAACAATAGAATCTATATTAAAACAATAAATTTTGGACAATGAATTCTGGGATAAAAGAGTGGAAATAAAATGATTTCATTGATTAAATCAATGGAATAAACCTGATGGACTCCCAAGGGTTACATGTCATTTTCGTAAATACATTACTAGTTAAGCTTCAAATGCTAACACTTGTTTGTTTGTTTTTACCTGGAAAATTTTTATTTAAAAAAAAAAAAACATCTTTAGGGCTAGAGGCTAAATAGAGATTTCTCTATATTTCATAAAGAAAGAAATATAGGTTAGATAGAAATTCTCGTGATGTCCGATCATATTGGCTTTTGGTCCAACCAACGGCTATAAAAATGCAATGCCTCTTGGGGCTTGTTGTAAGGGACTCTATGGCCCGCACCCTGTGAAAGATGGTAAAGAAAAAAGTTATCAAATATTTAACCATTTGGTATATAGTAATATTCATCATTCACGTCAATTTAAATATATATATTTTTAATTTTTAATTTAAATAGTTTTTGCTCTCGGGTTGATTCCCCCTCATTTCTTTTTGGAAACTCTAATTAAGTGAATTATGATTATTTTTTAAAAAAAATCCTAAGATGTCAAAATTTTTACTTCCGAAGCAATATGAAGCCAATAACCCAGTGACCCAATTATCCATATACACACACACACACAAGAGTTGGTGGAAAAATGAGATAAATAATCATGCTAAGCAACTAACCTTAATGGTGAGAAATGTGAGTCCATGGTCATATCCTTCTAAAAATCTGCATGAACAACACAAAAAACGTATGTGTACTTATATGTGTGTATATATATATATAATTAAATTACATATAACATACTATAATCTAGATATTATATATAATTTACCCGGCAACTTGTCCATTCACTATCCATGGCCTCCAGTCATCAACGATGTCATATCCAAGTGATTTAATCCATCTATGGGTTCCAGTAAATGGAACAACCATATCATGGTCTCCACTGCAGGAATTGTGCAAAACCACTAATTAACAACATAAATATATATTTCAGTTTTATATGCTATTTGTTGTTATTGTTGTTTTTTTTTTTGAAATAGGGGAGGGGGATTCGAACCCTAATTACAGGGTGATATACACCATCTTTAATGACTCAGATGCGCTAGTTGTTGTTGTTTCTTTACACAATTAACAGCTAATTATCGTATTAATTATATTATATTATTATTATTATTATGTAATTTTACCTGTATAAAAGCGCGCGATACCCTGCCGTCGTTAGCTGCTTATGGTACGGAATCATGCTTCCGGCATATTTTTGATAATTATTAAGAATGTTTTCTGAGACAATGGCCCAAAGCCCGATCTTATCAACCTTAAACATAACCATAATTTTCATAATCAATTAGATTAAACAACCTTTATATTGTATGTCCGTATATGTGTGTGTGTGTAAGTATAATAGATATGCTTCATACACCATTTACCGGCTCTGCGTGGATTGCTTTCCTAACTAATGGATTATTTAGCCATGTAGTTGCAGCGTCATCATTCTGTAAAAAAAAGGAAAGGCCGAAAATAATGAATAGTACATAGCTAGCATTAATATAGCATGTGAGATTAAAATGTCAATATATATATATAAGGAATTTGCAAGTGTAACTTACAAGGCAATCATCGACCCCTTTACTATTAGTCCACAAGCTAGCAAAGTCTTTAAGATCAACCGTTCGATTTTTCACCAGAAGAGACATTGATGTCGAAATTTCATTTTCTTTTGGTGGATGGTAACATGGTTCAAGGGTATTGTACTTGTTCATGCCATCAACTATCTACAAATTAATCCCCAATTTATCCAATTATGATAATTGGTATAGGTTAATCATTTGCATATATATATATATATATAACCATTCAATTTTGCGTTCACAAAACAAAATTGACTCACACGGGAAATTTTATATATATATATATTCCCGAATTAAAATGCAAAATCAAGTGAGAATGACAATTAATTCATTTTAGTTATATACCTTGGCAACCTTATTGAGGTTAAAGTGACACTTGTCTTGGTTATAATCATTCTTGCAACTAACTTGAATATCCTGCATAAAACATGCATTAAAATGTTTAGATTATACTAGCAATATTTCTTCTTTTTTTTCGTGTTTTGGAATGGAAAGTGTAGCGAAATCAATTAAAATCTTATTTTTTCATTCACCCACCTCAAAGAGATCATATGGGATAAGTCCCATACCAAGCATAAAATGGAGTTTAACATCGGTATCAAATGCTAAATCAGGTACGGCCTTCCCATTTCCCACCATATAGCCCTGCTTATATAAAGATTAATTAAAAAAAACATTTCTCTTTTTGTCACACACACATATATAATTATTTTGAAAAATATTTGCATACCTTGAAATTAATTTTGGGTTTAACGCCATTGTTGATTCCTATAAGAGAACTAATTTTAATTGGCGTAGAAAAAATAATGTTAACATGTAATTAAGCACGTACAAGGCAATACCTTGTATTATTTCTGTAGCAAGAGTTGGTATATAGACACCAGCATATGATTCTCCAGCGATATAAAATGGATTATTCACAAATTCTGGGTATAGTTTAAACCACTAACTTGTCAAGTTCGTAGAGATGTTATATATATATATATTAATTTTATATTTAAAAAAACAAAGTCATGTTGAAAATCTCAAACATACTTACCATTACCAAGAATTTATGTGTATGAATAGCAGTTATATGATCTCCAGTTGCATATTTGGTTTTGTCTTTAGAGTAAGAGAACCCAACACCAAGTGGAGAATCCAAATAAATAATATTTGAAACCTAAAAATAAAATTTTGAACTAAAGAAGTAAGTACAAGGCTATAAAAGAATTTAAAATGGGTTGAATTATATATGCAAATTGAAATAATATTAAGAATAAAGATAATCAATTTAAATATTTTAACCTTAGACCAACTGTATGGATTGAGATGCAATGTTGGTTGGCTTCCATGTGGCTTTCCAATTTCAAAGTTGAATGGACCTAAATGAAATTAAAATTATAACAATAAAAATTTAGATTTCAATAGAAAATTAAAAACAAAAACAAAAACAAAAATCCTTGAGTGTATTTATTTTTGCGTTTTAAACTAAGAATTTTTTTTTGCAGAGTATTGACACATATTCCAATTTGAGATTATATTTCAAATACTAACCAATACCATTCCAAGAATTGAATTCCTGCATAAATGATAATCATGACTACTTTTTTACTTAAAAGGAATAACTATCCACTTCAATGATAGTGTAGTTGGTGAATTTATCTGAGTTCAAAATATATGAATTTAGGCATGAGTTTAATTCTCACTAGGAACAATATTTTTGTGGCCACGTACTTGATCTTGACCCAACTTTTCATGTAAGACATTTTTGTGCACAGGCCTTGATATCTTAAGTTTAAGTGCATATCAAATGTCTTAAAAGACAAACTTGTTTGATATCGTTCTCCGTTACAAAAAAAAAATTGATATGAACACCTAATTACTGAGAAATGAAAAACTGAAGATCGTCGTTAAGATAAAATTGAACTTGAACATCAAATTTTTGCATTTAATACCCACCCTTCCTTTTTAAAAAATTTGATATATAATAATAGAAGCAAGCGAGCACATACCATGTTCATTGACAAATCCATCAAAACTAGAACATCCAGGTCCTCCATTGAGCCATAAAACAACAGGATCATCCTTCGGTTTTCTTTCAGAAACAACGAAGTAATAGAATAGATACCTCTCAGTGTCTATTTCTACGTACCTTAAAAAGGGAAGAATGCCAATTATTAAATTTTTTTCATTAAAAATATCAAATCATTCCCTCACATGGGTTATTGTCCCAAAGAATAAAAGTAATTGTACTCCATCCGTCCCACTTTGTATGTCATCCTTTCAAAATCCAATTTCTTAATTTAATGCAATTTAACTATACAAAATAACCATGTTATTCCAAATTTGTTTTTATTTTTGATGGTACTTTTTTTCCCTTTAAACAAGGGTAATTAAAGTAATAAGGGTAATTTTGGAATTCTACAATAAAATTATTAATTAATAAAGAAAAGTGACACTAGTTTTGGAATAATCCAAAATAAAAAGATGGATGACAAAAATGGGACTGAGAGAGTAGTAGTTAACTACTAATATTAATTCAAAAAAGCAAGCATCAAGCCCAGAACAATAAGAAAAAATATTGTGTTCTTGTTATAGGATTAAGATGAAATGTTAAATAAAAAAAACATACACAAGCAAACTATCCTCCAACTAAAAATGACCCAAAACAAGAAAAAAGAAAAAATACCCTGAATAGTGTTTTGATGGGAAGGCGCCTTGGAAACCAGGAAGATCTGTTACATAAACGCCTTCAGGAATTGCTTCAATGGCTGTAAACATCATAAAAGTGAAGCAAAATCCTAAAAACAGATGCGACTCTTTCATGGCTGTAGTTATATTCATAATTTGATATGATTAAAGTTCGTGAGGGGTCTTTCTATTATATAGTACATTTATAAAGGACAGATTATATATTTTAATATTTTCAATGGCGAGGGAAACAAGAGAAACCAAAAAAAACATAGAAAACACGTTCAATTAATACGTTTCCAATTTAAAAATTGGGAAATTTATAATATATTATAGAGCGACTGATAATTTTAGAATGCATTCTGTCCACTTTGTGCACGGTGTGTTTGTACATTTCTTGATAATTTTCTCTAATCCAAGAAATTTGCCGAATGTTTGGCATCTTGATTTGCATATTTGTCTTGGATAAGGTTGGAGTTTAACCTACTCACAAATTTAATTCGGCAGAATAATGAAGATAATAACTAACCTCAATGCCAAATAATCATAGAATAATCCAAATCACAAAAAAACAATGAAGTAAGAACAAAGATAAAAAAACAGAGATTTATAGTGATTCACCTGATCAATATGATCTAACATGCTACATCCACTTTGTTGATAAGCTTCACTAGATCAAGAACAATAGTACAAACACCAAGAACTCTCTTTCACAAGGTCTGATCACACTCTCTTTAACCCTTTTTGGAGGAAAAAACAATTAGAATTGAGACGGTGAGTGTTTTTTCTCATTAAGGGGTGATGACTTTCTAACAAAAAATCTTTGAGTGTTAAAAGTGAACGATCATTATCTTTCGATGACGAAAAATATAATGGAAAATGACATATTAATACAATTTTCAAAACTGTTGGACATCTAAGTCCACTCCAAAAAACTTTATCCCTCATAAGTCCATTTTTATTTTTTATAATTATTTAAATCATTTAAACTTTATCTATTTACTTTTTTACCCCTTTTTCAAAAGAGGTTTTAATCTAATATGGTTTTTCTCTTGTTACTTTCCCTCTATACTACATCTCTCTCTCATCTTACTACAACTTCTCTCTCATCACTTCATCTTTTTCTCTCCTGTTGCATTATATCTCTCTTATTACTACATTTTTCTCTCTCTCATCTCTTTTTCTAGTGGTTGTTTTGGTCTAAATATGGCTGGGCATTGTGCTTCTCTATGAGGGGAGGTCCAACGGTGGTGGAGGTGTGGCGAACAACTGTCGGAATTGACCGGATCTGAAGTTTTTTCAAAACAGTAACATTTACTGACCAATGTTACTGTTTTAAAACGGACATATCGGGTGACCATTTTGGACTTCATACGGCTGGGCATTGTGGACTTCAATGAGGGGAGTCCAACGGTGATAATGGTATGACGAACCACCACTGGAATCGGTTGGATTTGAAATTTTTTTCAAGTAGTTACATTAGCCGACCAATGTTACTGTTTCGAAAGAGTAACATTGGCCGACCAACTTTATTGTTGATCAAAACAGTAACATTGGCCGAATAACTTTACTGTTGACCAATGTTATTGTTTTGAGCAGTAACATTGGCCGACCAACTTTACTATTTTAAAATGGCCATATCCAATGGTTGTTTTGGGTAGTATTTGGTTGGGCATTGTGCGTCTCAGTGAGGGGAGTCCAACAATAGTGGTGGTATAGCCAACCGTCGCCAAAATAGGTCAGATCTCAGGTTTTTGTCTTGAGGTGGTCACGACTTTCCAATCGTTTTCTGACCAAATGGACGACTGTTGGTGGTGGTGGAAGGTCAGAGTATGTACGTGTTGATGTGAGCTTCAGTTTAGGTTGAATGTCAACGGTCAGCAATAAAGAGAGATGAGGGAGAAAGACAAGAGAAGTGTAGTTGTTGTGGGAGGAAGAGGACAAGGGTAAGAAAGTAATTAGCATACTAGTGATACTTTAGAGGAATAAAGGTTTTTAGATTGAACCTAAGTGTCCAAAAGTTTCACGAGTGGTATCAGCTTGAATTTTTCTCAAAATATAATTAACCCATTATTATACGTCCAGTCCATTGCACCTTGCCAGTCCATTTGTTGATAGCGTTGAGCAAGCCCGTTATATGGATGAAAAGAAGGAAAATGAAAAGAATTGGTGGGCCCATTTTAGGTGGCACAATCAGATAGAATCATAGAATAACTCTTCTCGTCTCCCTAATAATCCAAAACCTGCTCAGCGCGAGCGTGAGTATCCGGCGACCAAAAGCGTTTGCAGTCAAAGTTCAGCCGGAACAGAATAGAACAGGTGAAATCCAGTGGATCTTCTTCTTTGCTTTCGCTCATAGGCTTGCGCGGTTTCATTGGCCAGGTTAGTCTGCTCCTCCATTTAAAAAATGGATAATGTTCACCGGCAACACCTATGTGAAGGAATCGATGATCAATTCTCTGATAACCCAATACAACAATCATGTTTAAATTAAAATATAAAGGAGAGGTTGTAATCTTATGTTGCAATCAAGTGGAAATTATGGTATTGAATTTCGATATTGGAGTTCAAGTTTAAGATCTAGAAGTATATAATCTGTGGCCGTATCCATTTGGTTTTGACTTTGAATTCAATTATACTGAGCTTGTATGGGTTTTTCAGTGTTTTCATAACTTTGGTTTCAGAATTTATTTGTGAAATTTATATTTGACAAGCCGGGAAACCGAGGCATACAGGCGAATATGTGGTATAGTGGTACTGTGGCGGAGTTGTAGGGGTGAATTTTCGAAAACAGCCTCCCTATATGTTATGTGGCATAAGGTCTGCCTACATCTTGTCCCTCATCCCTGTTGCGGGAGGTGTATGAGAGTTGTTTACCTTTTTTTTAACCTTTGGGAGCCCGAGGCATTACACACAATCAACTAGGTGAAGTATAAATGGATTGGGTCTCAATGAAATTCTCTACGACCAAGTTTGTGAGGAGATTGCCAAAACTAACATTAATGTTTCATCTTGAGCTCAATAGGGAATTAAGTAATAGAATAGTGAACCCTTGTGACTCCACATTTTTTCATACTTGCTCATTGAATGAACGCTTGTCTTCCAGGAATGTATGCAGTTTTCCACTTCATTTTTGACGTAGATTGTGAATTTTCTCAGCAGATTAATCTTATTTCGCAGATCTTGACTGGTACTTCTCATCCCCCTTAAGTAATGGATTTATCCACCATGGATCGTGGGCAAATCACTCTGATGGGAGCAGCATGCTGTACAATGCTCAGTATGCATTTCACGGTGCAGCTACTATCTCAGCATTTTTTCTACTGGAAGAACCCAAAGGAGCAGAAGGCTATAATAATCATTATCCTTATGGCTCCCATATATGCTATTGACTCTTTTGTGGGTTTGGTAGATATCCAGGGAAGCAAAGCATTCTTCATGTTTTTGGACTCAATAAAGGAATGTTATGAAGCTCTGGTGTGTGCTTTTAGGTTTTAACTCAATTTTGTGGCTAACCATGCACTCTTCTCCTCTTTAGATTGCTCAAAGCTTCTCATGCTTATGCTTTCAGGTGATTGCTAAGTTCTTGGCTTTGATGTATAGTTACCTGAACATATCTATTAGCAAAAACATTGTACCTGATGAAATCAAAGGGAGAGAAATTCACCATTCCTTTCCGATGACTCTTTTCCAGGTGAGGAGATAGTCCTTGTTGTTTGTTCTTTTTACTATGTTACATATTTATTTCAAATTGTGAAAAGAGCTTTTCATAAATCCATATTATGATAGTTAAACCTTTTGTCTTATCTATCAGAGCTTCCCATCTGACAGTTTATTTATTTTGCCAAAAATAATTGTTGGTTTTTGACTGCAGCCTCACACTGTCCGGTTGGACCACCATACACTAAAGCTTATCAAATATTGGACATGGCAATTTGTGGTCATCCGCCCAGTATGTTCAATCCTGATGATAGGGCTACAAGTCCTTGGGATCTATCCTGCCTGGTTAAGTTGGACGTTCACCATCATTCTCAACATTTCAGTTTCTCTTGCCTTGTACTCTCTGGTGGTCTTTTACCATGTCTTTGGAAAAGAGTTGGCACCACATAAACCACTCACAAAGTTCATGTGCATCAAGGGGATTGTCTTCTTCTGCTTTTGGCAGGTTTGTTTTTTTTTCCTCCGGTGGCAAATTTACTTGTCATCTTTGGTGGATAAACTTTCTTTTTTAAAGATGAAAGGGGACTGGTACCCCTTACAGAAAATTGGCAAAATGATGGTTGATGACTATCAGTTTTTAAGAGTGAACAAAAAGTTTGTGCAGTTTGGGGATCTCATGGAGAGTCTGTCCTCATAAAGTAAAAAAGTGAAATCCATTACTGGCTTTAATCTCGCATCAATACTTGTAAGCCGAACATTTTAACAAGGAAACATGTCAAGAGGAATTCTTCTTGTAAATACCAAAATACCAACTTAAGCATGGGTGAATACCATTTATATTTTTGCGCACTATTCAGAACAATTTGAATTATTTCAGTCAGAATTTTTAGAAAAAAAATTTGTATGCCAATTTGCAATTGTGCCTCCAAACCTCTTCTCTTTGCCCTGAATGTATTTGAAATCTGGTATTAGCTCACCATTGCTGATTCCCTTTTACTGACGTAATTTACAGAACATCATTTGCTTGCCTACCCCTTTTCATAATTGTTATCTTTGACCACTTGCAGGGAGTGGTGCTTGACATTCTTGTTGCATTGGGTATCATTAAATCGCATCATTTCTGGCTGGATGTGGAGCACATACAGGAGGCGCTCCAGAATGTCTTGGTTTGTCTGGAGATGGTCGTCTTTTCTGTTCTCCAGCAATACGCCTTCCATGTTGCGCCTTACAGTGGAGAGGTTGAATCAAAGATGAAAAGCAAGAAGAATGAATAACGTGAAGGTCTTGAGGAAACTTAAGACTTTTTATATGTTTGTTTTGAAATGATTTTTCAAGTTCTTCGATTTATTTTCATGTCATTTGCATAAAGGTGAGATGATAAACTAAGAAGTGATTTTCTGTTATACATTTGACTTGCATCAGAACTTAGTTTAGTCTGTAAAGAAAGTATACAGAAAGCCAGATGTTGTAGCTCCAATTTGACGAGGAGAATGGTCAATAAATTATTACTGTTTTTTCTCATGTAAGCTTGTCATTAGAGTGCGTTTGGATTGAGGGAAGAGTGGGAAGGGAAATGAAATTTCCTTCTAATTCTCTTGTTTGGATATTAAGAGGAGGGATTTGAGAGGATTTAGAAGAAAGATTTCATTAAAATTCTTCCTTCCCAAAATGGAGTCGGGGAGAGATGACTAATTAACTTATTTTTAAGTTAAAACTCTATTTTACTTTTATACATAACACTCTAACATAAAAATAAGGATAAATTAGTAAATCAAATTACTTTTCTTCTTTCTATTTTTTTATCTATCCAAACATGGGAGATGAGCTCTTATTTTTTCTTCTCTTTCTCTCAAGTCCCTCAATCCAAACACACTCTTAAGTTGTGATTGGCAGGAGAGTGGGGAGTGAGTTGGAAGGGGAGGATTGGAAAAGGCTGGTGAAGTGAGGGTTAGGGAGGATTGCGGAGGTGAGGTTTTTGAAGTTTGAAAACTTTTTTTTGGGGATGAGCTCCCTATATAGGTGTTTGCCTCCTTGAATTTTAGTGCACAATTAAAATCAGCAATTCTTTAATGAGTTATTTGTCGATTTGAAGATGAACCTTAGTTGCACCCCCTATTTTGTTAAGTACACCCCATTAACACTCAAAAAACACAGATCTATAAACACCCCCTTTACCCTACCATTTCCCTCATCATTCTCTCTTTCTCCTTCCTTTCCCTGCTCATTCTCTCCTACAACATCCTCCTCAAATTGACGGAAGAGTTTTCGACGAAGTCTTGGCCGGAATCTTCCATGGAGTTTGATGATCTTCAAGCAGAGAGGGAATGAAAGGAATTGGTAAGCTGAACAGACAGAAAGCAAAGCCAACATGCATCTCATTATAGCTCCGATGTGGTGAGGGCTTGTGCGTGACTCTTGGGTATGGATGTCAAGAACTTCTTGAAGTTGGTACTTTGTCTATCATTGGAAGAAACTACAGCAAAGAGGAGAAGCTTTATAATTTTCCATTTGTGATCACTTTGGATGTGAGTTTTTTCACAACATGCTTCTGGTCTATAGTTCTCGCCCAGGTTCGGACCCTCATGCCATCACGGCTCGAGTCAAGGCTGCACTCACCTGCCTTGGTCCCGTATTCACTGGAGGTGAGAAGGTTGGGAGGGCAGAGAAATGGCTGCCACCACAGTGGACAGGGTTCAGGTAGCAAAACCTAAAAAAAAGAGAAAATTGTGTGAACTTATAATTGTTTTAATTTGAGCGGGAGTTTATTTAGAATGGAGTGCACTCAGCAAAAACTAGGGTGCAACTAAGGTTCATCCGATTTGAATTATACCCAGATTAAAAAAAACAAAAACAAATAGGCGAATGAACTATGAAGGCCTGGGCCTACTGATTGGCGGAATGATCCATCTTCCAGTTCTTAAAAATTAAAATGGGCATTTGGGATACGGGGCTTCCTTCCATGGGCTTAGCTATGTTAAGCTAAGCCCGTTTTCAATGTAATACTATTAATAATTTAATCTATTATATTATTATATTATTGCCTCAAGTTGTGGTGTTTGCCGACTTTGCCCTAGATTTATATTCGTCCTCGTCCTTTGGCTCTAACCCTTTTGCCGCCTCTCCTCCTCTACGTCTATCTAGCATTCGCTGCAACCTCGACCTCTCTTGGCAAGCAAAACATCATAGT
The DNA here is from genome assembly GCF_013401445.1 of Tripterygium wilfordii. NCBI lineage: Eukaryota > Viridiplantae > Streptophyta > Magnoliopsida > Celastrales > Celastraceae > Tripterygium > Tripterygium wilfordii. The sequence goes on along the minus strand of NC_052252.1, from coordinate 6,710,426 downwards.
TTTTACTGATTCTGCGTAAGCGCGATCAACATGGTGAGTTATCGATGGCTCTCTGTTTCGTTCTAATCTGAATTGTGTATGTGTTTTATTGATTAGGATCGACTAATTTTGATAAGTTATCCTTTTTGTGGATTCGTGGTTCTTAGGTTCTCCAAAACGATATTGATTTGCTTAACCCACCAGCTGAGCTCGAGAAGAAAAAGCACAAGCTCAAGCGCCTCGTGCAGTCCCCTAACTCATTTTTCATGGTACATGCGCTTCTACCATTTGAATATCTGACTGTTGATTTTCAGGTTTGTTCTTTGTTTATGGTTATGAGAAGCTTGCTCTTTGATTGAAATTCTTCGTCTTTGAACTTGTGTTCAGGATGTCAAGTGTCAAGGTTGTTTCAACATGTAAGCTATTTTTGATTTAATTGTTTGATTAATTTGTATCGTTAGTAATCGAATCCTTAAGTCCCTTGTGGGCAGTTCTTAAATTAAATACATGAACATGTGCAGAACCACCGTGTTCAGCCACTCACAAACTGTTGTGGTGTGTGGGAACTGCCAGACTGTGTTGTGCCAGCCTACTGGTGGCCGTGCTAGGCTTACTGAAGGGTGTTCCTTCAGGAGAAAAGGAGACTGAAGATCAACACGCTGCTGTAAGCAAAGGAACTGGGCAATTGTGGGTTTATTTCAGACTTTGTTTTTTGCCTTTTAATGGTTACTTCTCTAGGTTTGGATTTTCAATTTTGAGAGCTACAATACCGTGTTGTTGTTGCAGTTTAATTTTACGGGTCCTTCGCAATGAGAAACACTATAGTCACTAGTCAGTCACTGTTTATATCTCTACCTTTAAATGCTCATGCCTCTGGTATTACTTCCCTTGCTCGTTAATTATTATTAGTTGTGGATGCATACGTGAAAATGAACCCGCTTGCTGCGATGTCTAAGTTGTAACTAATATGAAATAATAACTATGCTGTAGCTTAATTATGCTGAAAGTATTGCTTGTGACTTGTGACAAGATGGTAACAAAGGAGGATAAAAATTTGCTTTGTCGATTTGCATAAATTCTTCTGCTATCTGTAGTCTGATAGTTGATGAATTTTTGGTATATGGATTGATTTTCTGAGGAAAATGGTTTTGGAGATGAAATTGTTTTTTTTTATTTTTTTGTCTTGATGAATGATTTTTTACTCTTTAATGTCATTTGTATTGGTCGCCTTCTACGAGGATAAGCATTACGAGTTGTGGAATTTTTTTGACACTGATCATTTAGGGTCCATTTGGTTTTCGGTTTTCTGTTTTCCATTTTTCATTTTTCATTTCTGTTTTCCATTTTCCTTTTTTTTTTCAACGAGTAGAAAACTTGTAACAGTAACAGCACACCTAGCAGACCTATTCTGTTCCTCGCTAGATTTGAGCGACATAACTTTACGGTGTGTAGTACCCGGTTTTCGTCCGGTCAAAAAAAATACAAAATACAAAAATAATAATAATAAAAACAAATATATTAAAAATATATATATATCATATAAAAAATATAAAAAATATATATTAAAAAAAATATAAAAAAGAAGGAAAAGATAAAGTGGCCGAAAGTAGGGTAAAAAAAAAAAGGAAGTGAAAAAAGAAGGAAAAGATAAAGTGGCCGAAAGTAGGGTAAAAAAAAAAAGGAAGTGAAAAAAAGAAGGAAAAGATAAAGTGGCCGAAAGTAGGGTAAAAAAAAAAAGGAAGTGAAAAAAAGAAGGAAAAGATAAAGTAGCCGAAAGTAGGGTAAAAAAAAAGGGAAGTGAAAAGGGGAAGGAAAAGAAAAAGAAAAAGAATAAGAGAGGGGAGAAGAGACTTTGGTTTGGGGGAGAGAGAGGAAACAAAACAAAAAAAAAAAAGAGGAAGAGAGGAGGCGTGAGAGAGAGGAAGAAAAAAAGGAGAGGCTTTGGCTTTTGGTGAAGAAAAACAAAAAAAGAAGAGAGGAAGAGAGGAAGAGAGGGGAGAGGAAGAAGAGAAGAAGAGAAGAAGAGAAGGAGAGAAGGAGAAAACCGATTCTTTGGATTTTTTGGTAGAAGCTTCATACCCCTCATATCTTTCACTCAAGTATTGCTCTATTTACACTTGATTTCAATGTTTGATTCATTTTTAGCATCCTCGGATGTTGACTAAGAATAGACATGGTGTTTCTTGCATTCACCTTGGACATATGTGATGCTTGGGAGTGTTTTCGATACTAATATGTTGAGCCATTTCTCTTTGCATTTTTTTTTCTTCTATTTCTTGTTGGAAAAAGCGGGAGAGACCATATTTGGATTTGATTTTCTTGGTTTGGATACGTGTGAATCTCATAATGTGGTCTTGATTCGATTTAAATCTTGATTTACATTTGAGTATTTTATTTTTCCCTCTCTTTATGTTTGTTTTGTTGGACGAGGCTCGGGCTTGGATATTATTTGGACGAGTTGATGGAGGCTTGAGCAATTTCAAGATTTTGTTTGGTTTATTACAATTTGTGTATATTTGGCCCCCCATATTGTGTAATTTATCTTATTCATGTCGATTTGTATAATTTCGACATTTATTATTTGGATTATTTGTACAAGTGTGGATTATGAATATATAGGCTTAAAATTGAATATAGGTCATTTCAATTAAAGAAATCATAAGTTGATTTCCTTTATTTGAATTATGAACCTTATTTGATTTCATTTATGAATTTGCCATAAGTTGGCAATAATAGGTTAAATTGATAGATGACACTTTTCCAAATAATCATTTATACCATAAGTTGGTATTTAAAATTAAACCTACCAAAAGTTGGTATGTCATTTTATCATTTATGCCATAAGTTGGTATTTAAAATTAAACCTACCAAAAGTTGGTAGGTCATTTTATCATTTATGCCATAAGTTGGTATTTAAAATTAAACCTACTAAAAGTTGGTAGGGCATTTTATTAAATAAACCATAAGTTGGTATCTAAAATTAAACCTACCAAAAGTTGGTAGGACATTTTATCATTAACACCATAAGTTGGTGTTCAAAATTAAACCTACCAAAAGTTGGTAGGACATTTTATCATTAACACCATAAGTTGGTGTTCAAAATTAAACCTACCAAAAGTTGGTAGGACATTTTATCGTTAACACCATAAGTTGGTGTTTTAAAATTAAATCTATCAAAAGTTGGTAGTGTGTCTCCAAATAAAAAAACTATCATAAGTTGATAGTAATATTACAATTTTTTTAATGCTATCATAAGTTGATAGTATTCTTACAAATCTTTTCCCAAAACTATCATAAGTGGATAGTGTTATTTTAAACCTATTTTCAAATAAAAACTATCATAAATTGATAGTAATATTCCAAGCTTTCTTTTTCAAACACTATCATAAGTTGATAAGTGTGTTGAAAGTAATAATTCAAACTTTAACAATTACACCTTGCAAAGAGCAAGTTTCCATAAGATAGCCATTAGATTAATCCGGGTAACCGTTTTCAAACGGGAGTTGTGGGGTGCCTAACACCTTCCCCACACTCAATCGATCCCCGTACCCTTTTCTCTGGTTCGCAGGTCTTTTCGGTGTCCAATTGCACCTTAAATCAATTGGTGGCGACTCTTAAACATTTTTCATCCTCAAACGCCGGTCCGCGTCGTGACCCCGGTTGCGACAACTGGCGACTCTGCTGGGGACACCAGGTTTTTTAAACCTAAGAGGGTCAAGCCCATATGATTAAATTGATTGGCTACGGTTACTTCTTCTTGTATGATTAATTGTTTGTTTCCTTTATATGTCAGAGATGTTGATTTATTTTGTTGTGGTAAAGTATTTGTCATCTCATACATTTACACTCACTGTAGCCTACCAGCTGGGCTCTACCTTTAGTATTAGAGAGGGTTGACCACTATTCTCGTGAGATTCCGTCTCCGCATGGGTAGTGGAAGATATCCTCACCGGATCGACTTCTCTTAAAAGTTAAGGGAGGAGCTTTTGTCCCAATAGTTGGGATTTTAAAAGCAACATGATCTGGGACCTCGCAGAATAGTTAGATAAACTTACCCAAGCACTTTATACAGCCCTAGATCCATGCCCGAAACCTCCAGAAATTTAGGTTACCCCGTGTAATGGCATATTCTATTTTTGTGTGATTTACTCATTTGTCGTCGATGTTTTGTCTTACACATTTTTAATTGTAATTTCCATTATTGGTTTCTTCTCTCATGCATTCACGTAGGCACAGTCATTGCATTTTGTCAAACTAAATAAGTTCATAGTCATGCACAAAAAAAAAAACAAAAAAAAAAACACCAATTCACTCATGTCTTTGCCATCCTTATAGTATAAGATTACAGTTGTGAATTGCTAAAACAATGAAAATGAACAACAAAAAATATAATGGGGCAGTTTGTGAGGAAATTGACTCTTAATTTTCTTGTTGATCAAGTGGGAATGGATCATTCTATGTCTGATTCTGAGGAGGTTTACGTTTTGGCTGTCGATGACAACCTGGTTAATAGACCAGTCATTGAAAGGTTGCTCAAGATTACTTCCTGTAAAGTAACTGCAGTGGACAGTGGAATAAGAATACTTCAGTTTCTGGGATTAGACGAGGAGAATAATTGTCCTATTGGGTTTGATAGTTTGAAAGTGGATCTAATTATCACCAATTACTGTATGCCTGGAATGACAGGAGATGAGTTGCTAAAGAAAATCAAGGAATCGTCTGCCTTGAGAGAGATTCCGGTGGTAATCAGGTCATCTGAGAACATAGTGACTCGAATCGACAGATGCTTGGAAGAAGGAGTAGAGGATTTTATTGTAAAGACAGTGAAGTTGTCCGATGTGAAGCGCTTGAAAGGTTACATGACCAGAGACGGAAACCAAGAGAGATGCATCAACAACAAGAGAGCTTCCGGAGACTTGTGATCTATGTTTATTACCACAATCACCATCAGAGCCAAGTTCTCCACCACCGTTGGAATCTCTTATCAGACAGCTTAAAAGGTACTGCTTGGATTAAATCCTGATCGTCTGTTATGCACCCTGCCTCACTGTGCAAATATTCGTAATTTCTCGGGGAGTGTGAAAGTTTTTTTATTATTATTCTATTTTATTTTTATCTAGTTGAAAAAAAAGAAAAAAAAAGAGAAAAGAGTCGTCCCTAAGCGGGGAAATGAACAGTTGAGTGTGACAGTTTTGTTTTTTTATTATTATCTGGTTGAAAAGAGAAGCAGGAAGAAAAAAAATTCGTCCTCAAGCAGGAAAATAACAGTGGAAGGTGACAGTAAAGTAAATACTGATGTGACAGGCACCGCGAATGTCTTCGCATATGCAGAGCCATCTTCGTCTTCATCTCCATCTCAATCATTTCTGGCAAAAACGTGTTTTCTCTCTGAGCCATCTTCATCTCCGTCTCCATCTTCACAATCATACACAATCATCAAAAACACAATGTTGACCTAGACGCTAAGTCTTGGCCCAACACTTTGTTCATCTTCCTCAAGAAATCTTCAAGGATGGATACTCTTAACTCTCCACTTGCAAAAAGGTCTAGAACTGATGAAGGTTCTACTTCTAAAGAAGAGGAAGGTGAAAATGATCCCAGATTCAACCTCTCCCCTATAAGGGAAGACGTATACGAGGACGATCCCCAGAAAACCATCGAATCTCTACAAAAAGCTTTGAGGGAAACCAAAATGAGACTTAAAAAAGCAACCGACAAAGTTCAAGACTACAAAAGGCAACTTATGGTTTCAAAGCATGTCATACAAGGTGTTCGATATATGTCATGGGGCAGACAAGCAAGTACTCATGACCCAGATAAATTGCACGAAACAATCACTGAGATCACAGTACAACTTGGATCTGTTGCAGATGGAATAGACAATGTTCTTTATACCCTAGAATAAAATTCCTGTCCAACAGTATGATTATTACTATGTATAAAGGGCAGTGGTTTGATATTGGGAAGATCTATCTGGCCATGATCTTCAAAGCCAAGGATTTTGTCGAGAAGAAGCCAACAAAGGCGGGGAAGTTATTTTTCCCACGGCTTATCACAAGGTTGCTTTTGTTCAAAAGCATTCGACCTCCTCGGCCTCAAGCATCTTTGGGATATCAGGTCACCATGATGGAAAGAAGGACATGGCGTCAGAGCATCAGCCATTTGAAAACAACTTCTGCTGGAAAGAAGCAGACCTAAGAAGGTCACTCAGCATCACCACCTGGTGATTCCTCATCAGCAATTGCAGCATCTCCACAATCAGATCGCATGCATGCAGCGATAGCCCGGCTAGAGATGGGGCTACAAACACTAGAAGAGGGACAGCAAAGGCTGGAGCACATGTTGGCCGCAGTCATGGATATGGTACGGAAGTCCAAACACTAGAAATTTTGGGGAGTTATGTTTTAAACTCAGTAACTGGACCAATTTGGAATTGCCAGATTCTGTCAGCAGCCTTCAAGAGTAAAATCCATCTGCACTACCATCTGTGGTCCGGCTCACGGCCATTGATTGGGTTTTAATAATGAGCATGTCTTTACTTTACTTTGATAAATTTCTCTAGTACAGCTTTTGCATGTTCAATGCTTCCAGTTCTCATGTTTTTGATGCTCTGTTACACTCATCATTCCTACATTTATTTGCCCAATTCCCGTGTTTTTGATGCGTTTGTTACATTCATCATCCCACATTTATTTGCCTTTATTTGTCCATCACTTGCAAATTCCAAATCTTGCAAATTCCATTTTGACAGGATTGAAATTGATGATAATGGAAAGATGAACCGAATGAACCAGATTTTGGGGCACCCATTAACAATGTCGAGTTTGACTTGAACATTGAGGATGAATCTGAGATATAGTCAGAAATGTTGAAACAAGTTTAATCAAAAAGAAAAGATAATTCAAATGGATGAGGTTGTTAATTTGGGGTTGGAAATTTGAATTGGTGCAAACTTGGAAGATTAGAGATGAAATAAAGAAGCAATTTGATGTCGGATGTCTTGCTGTAGTAAAATACCCCGAATGATATAGAAATATTGCACCGGTACTGAAAAAGGAAGATTGTAATCAGATCACGATGGCACTAGAAGATAAAGAGGAAATTACTGTCATTACTTTATGTGGTACCTTTTGCTATGAAGTCATGCCATTTGGTCTAAAAATGCGGGAGATACTTGTCAGCAAACCAAGGTCATTCTGTTTCATGATATGATGCATAAAGAGATTGAAGTGCATGGGGATAACATAATTGCCAAGCCAAGTGAGGATGAAGATCACATGATTAACTTGGAAAAGTTTGTTCAAAAGGTTGAGAAGACACTAGTTGAAGTTGAACCCCTCAAAATGCGCATTCGGGACAATTTCAAGGAAGTTGTTAAGTTTTATTGGTAGCAAAAAAAAAAAAAAAAAAAAAAAAAACCCGCTAGAGTGAAAACCCGCAAGGGCGCTCTAGGCAAAAATAGGGGCAAAAAAAAAAAAAAAAAATTCTGCTAAAGTGAAAAAAACCTCACAGGCGTTTCAATTTGGGCTGCAAGTTCAAATTTCAGATTGTTTGAAGAAGGATGGTTGGATTACGAGTTTGTTGAATTGATGAGTGGTGCCTGAGTTGGCTGTTAACTTGTCTCACATTGACATAGGTGGGAGTGCAAAATTAATTTCGTAATTGAAGGGTTGGAGATCAGTTAATTGGACATGTACCCAAAACTGGGGCAGATTTTGGGGTGCTCTTGATACCATCAGATATTTTACCTTGCTAAGGTGTTAGTCTGTTACATAGAAGAAGAAGTTTGTTGGCAGAAATGGAAGGTTCAGAGATAGGCTCATACAAGTCAGATTTGATTATTGTTAATTGGGTGCACACCAAAATGGGGGCAATTTTGGTACAATCTTTGAATTATCATATATTTCATCTTGAAGAAGCTCGGTTTGTCCTTTCTGCCTTTGATTTCTCTGCTTTCTTGTACATATTTCATTCTAAAATATTTTATTACCACCTATCCTTTTCAATAAAAATTGTGAGGAAATTCATTTCTTCGGTTTTGTCACTTGTGGCATCTTTTTCCATATCCCAATTCAATTCTCATCTCATACTCCAAAAACAAATTATTATCATTTGCTTTCAATAATTGACAAGCATGGCTGTACTTTTGAATTTATCACTGACAAAGTTTTGACAGGAAATATAATGAGTGCATCAGGACAATACTTTTGATAGGAAGTTGATGGATTTTGGCATCCTAAGCTGGAAAGGATCTGAGTGAAAAGCCTGAAGCTGAAGCAGGTGTTAGCAGGAAAAAGAAGCTCACATTCCTAAGCCGTGCAAAAAAAAAAAAAAAAAAGATTTGAATAAGGAAATTCAGATAAATGGGTAGCTTTGAATTCAGATGCGTACGAACATGCAAATTTCAGGGAAAATGAATTGATTATGGGAATGCACATTGGAAAAGGAAAAGAGATAGCTCAAGAGCTGGGATCCAAAACGGAAAAAGGCCTTCACTAATCAGATTAGAGAAGATACATTGAAAGCTCAGTGAGTCAGAAAGTCAACCCTGACAGAGAAACAAATTTGGTTTAGCAATTCGTAATTGTACGCTTGTTGGAGGATGGCAAAACCATGAGAAAACATGCATCCATTCATTCATGAGACATTCATAATTGAGCAAAATAGGTCAGTGCATGCATCATCACTGCATAAATAAAAAATTTTCAGCCAAGCCGGGAATGGCTACAATGATCCCGAGCACCTTTTTCACAATAATAAAAAAAAAATCAAAAATTAAAAATAGCCAAGCCGGGAATGGCTACAGTGATCCGGAGCACCTTTTCACCAAAAAAAAAAAAAAATCAAAGATTAAAAAAAAAAAAAACATTTGGCCAAGCCGGGAATGGCTGTAGTGATCTCATGCACTTTCTTTTTGTTGGCCAAGCTGGGAATGGCCATAGTGATCCCATGCACTTCATTTATTGTTGGCCAAGCCGGGAATGGCCTTGTGATCCCGTGCCCTTTATTTTCTTGCACAAACAGTTGGCCAAGCCGGGAATGGCCTTGTGATCCCGTGCCCCTTTATTTTCTTGCACAAACAGTTGGCCAAGCCGGGAATGGCCTTGTGATCCCGTGCCCCTTTATTTTCTTGCACAAACAGTTGGCCAAGCCGGGAATGGCCTTGTGATCCCGTGCCCCTTTATTTTTCTGCACAAAAAGTTGGCCAAGCCGGGAATGGCCTTGTGATCCCGTGCCCTTTATTTTCTTGCACGAACATTGGCCAAGCCGGGAATGGCCACAGTGATCCCGTGCCCCTTTATTTTCTTGCACGAACATTGGCCAAGCCGGGAATGGCCTTGTGATCCCGTGCCCCTTATTTTCTTGCACCAACATTGGCCAAGCCGGGAATGGCCTTGTGATCCCGTGCCCCTTTATTTTCTTGCACAAACTTTTTGGCCAAGCCGGGAATGGCCACAATGATCCCGCGCATTTCAGGCCCGTACGAAACGCGGTTGACTACGCCTTTGTTTGCCTTTTATTTCATAAAAGACATACAAAGGGGGGCAGCTGTAGTACCCGGTTTTCGTCCGGCCAAAAAAATACGAAATACAAAAATAATAATAATAAAAACAAATATATTAAAAATATATATATATCATATAAAAAATATATAAAAAAAAATATAAAAAAGAAGGAAAAGATAAAGTGGCCGAAAGTAGGGTAAAAAAAAAGGAAGTGAAAAAAAGAAGGAAAAGATAAAGTGGCCGAAAGTAGGGTAAAAAAAAAAGGGAAGTGAAAAGGGGAAGGAAAAGAGAAAGAAAAAGAATAAGAAGAGGGGAGAAGAGACTTTGGTTTGGGGGAGAGAGAGGAAACAAAACAAAAAAAAAAGAGGAAGAGAGGAGGCGTGAGAGAGAGGAAGAAAAAAAGGAGAGGCTTTGGCTTTTGGTGAAGAAAAACAAAAAAAGAAGAGAGGAAGAGAGGAAGAGAGGGGAGAGGAAGAAGAGAAGAAGAGAAGAAGAGAAGGAGAGAAGGGGAAAACCGATTCTTTGGATTTTTTGGTAGAAGCTTCATACCCCTCATATCTTTCACTCAAGTATTGCTCTATTTACACTTGATTTCAATGTTTGATTCATTTTTAGCATCCTCGGATGTTGACTAAGAATAGACATGGTGTTTCTTGCATTCACCTTGGACATATGTGATGCTTGGGAGTGTTTTCGATACTAATATGTTGAGCCCTTTCTCTTTACATTTTTTTTTTCTTCTATTTCTTGTTGGAAAAAGCGGGAGAGACCATATTTGGATTTGATTTTCTTGGTTTGGATACGTGTGAATCTCATAATGTGGTCTTGATTCGATTTAAATCTTGATTTACATTTGAGTATTCTATTTTTCCCTCTCTTTATGTTTGTTTTGTTGGACGAGGCTCGGGCTTGGATATTATTTGGACGAGTTGATGGAGGCTTGAGCAATTTCAAGATTTTGTTTGGTTTATTACAATTTGTGTATATTTGGCCCCTCATATTGTGTAATTTATCTTATTCATGTCGATTTGTATAATTTCGACATTTATTATTTGGATTATTTGTACAAGTGTGGATTATGAATATATAGGCTTAAAATTGAATATAGGTCATTTCAATTAAAGAAATCATAAGTTGATTTCCTTTATTTGAATTATGAACCTTATTTGATTTCATTTATGAATTTGCCATAAGTTGGCAATAATAGGTTAAATTGATAGATGACACTTTTCCAAATAATCATTTATACCATAAGTTGGTATTTAAAATTAAACCTACCAAAAGTTGGTATGTCATTTTATCATTTATGCCATAAGTTGGTATTTAAAATTAAACCTACCAAAAGTTGGTAGGTCATTTTATCATTTATGCCATAAGTTGGTATTTAAAATTAAACCTACTAAAAGTTGGTAGGGCATTTTATTAAATAAACCATAAGTTGGTATCTAAAATTAAACCTACCAAAAGTTGGTAGGACATTTTATCATTAACACCATAAGTTGGTGTTCAAAATTAAACCTACCAAAAGTTGGTAGGACATTTTATCGTTAACACCATAAGTTGGTGTTTTAAAATTAAATCTATCAAAAGTTGGTAGTGTGTCTCCAAATAAAAAAACTATCATAAGTTGATAGTAATATTACAATTTTTTTAATGCTATCATAAGTTGATAGTATTCTTACAAATCTTTTCCCAAAACTATCATAAGTGGATAGTGTTATTTTAAACCTATTTTCAAATAAAAACTATCATAAATTGATAGTAATATTCCAAGCTTTCTTTTTCAAACACTATCATAAGTTGATAAGTGTGTTGAAAGTAATAATTCAAACTTTAACAATTACACCTTGCAAAGAGCAAGTTTCCATAAGATAGCCATTAGATTAATCCGGGTAACCGTTTTCAAACGGGAGTTGTGGGGTGCCTAACACCTTCCCCACACTCAATCGATCCCCGTACCCTTTTCTCTGGTTCGCAGGTCTTTTCGGTGTCCAATTGCACCTTAAATCAATTGGTGGCGACTCTAAACATTTTTCATCCTCAAACGTCGGTCCGCGTCGTGACCCCGGTTGCGACACGGTGGAAGAGAGGTCTCAAGCTTTCTTCAAAGGTATGCGATATCTTTTTCTTTCCGTTTTCTTCTTTGATTCCATCATTTGTGTAATGTGGTTTTCTCTTTTTCTCATCAGTATGTGCTTGTTTGTTTGTGTGGCGATCTTTCTACTTTTGAATTTGCAGATTGGCTTTATTTATATGTAATGCGTGGTTGCTTGATAGGTTTGGTTGATAGTTGATACTATGTTAGGCAGCATAGTTTTTTGTTGAGTTTTGGTGTTCTAGCTTTTATGTAGACAATCACCGATGGGGGGCGGGGGGGAAGTTCACTGCTCTCTTTATATGTGAGTACTTCAATACTTTGTCAACATTAAGATGGTTTGAAGAAGCATGTATGATAAAGTCGTGTGAATGTTTGTTGCAATAAAAACACTAAAATCTTGATTGAAGTTTTTTTCTTCCATTTGTTTATTAGTTGATGGTTATATGGCGATTTGATGCTATGTTTTATTGACAGAAGGTACTTGATGTCGGTAAGACGAAGATATAAGAGTTACCTGTGATATTTCTTAGCACAGCAAATGTACTGTGAAAGAATGTTAGAAAACATCAGGTGTCTATGTTTTAAACTTGATAACTGATAGAGAAAATAGGCTACAAGCTAATGTTTTATTGCTGTCAAGTTACTTGCTAGGTCCTTGTGTAGTAGAAAATACTGACCACCTTAGAAGTCTAGTTAGTCTACTAGAGACTTCTATTCTAACTTGACTTCTATCTTATTACATCTTCAAAACTTAAAACCTATCATATGATTTTGTTCATGCAAAACTAACTCATACAAAAAAAATACTACTTGCACACTAACACTAGTAGCGAAAACATAAATTCATAATTAAGTAAATTTTCTGTTGCACCTTTCTAGAAGTTTCCTCGTCTTCTGCACCTTCCAGCATCTTCCTGATACTTAAAAACTAGTCATAGATTACTTCTTAACACCCCTTAATATGCTATTTGAGCGTCATCTCTGAACTACTTCAATTTTTTCTAAAGCTATTGCTTTTTTCATCAAATTGAAGCTCAATCTCTTATGAAATGATGTCTTAATTCAATATGCTTTAATCCTGCTATGAAAAACAGAATTCTTGGTCATTGCAATAGCTGACATGCTATCACAATAAGTCATGGTAGGCTTGCAATCTCTTTGTTGCATATCTTCTAATATTCTTCTTAACCGAACTGCTTCACAAGCTGCATCTGTGGCATCAATGTACTCTGCTTCTGTTGAAGACAATGCGACAGATTTTTGCTTCTTGGAAGAACAAACAACAGGCTTGGTTTCTAAGCAAAATACATAACCATATGTGCTCTTTCAAATTTCTATCATTAACCAATCTTTGTCAGTGAATCCAACAAGCTTGTTTTCTTTTTCCTTCACATACTTCAATCTAAATATTCTAGTTGTAGTTACCTCAATATTTTTTTGGCAGCAAGAGAACGGACCTTTCTAGGTTTTGACATGAACCTTGTGTTTAAAGTCACTGCATATAGAATATCTTGCCTTGTATCAGGCAAATAGATAAGTGAACCAACTAGACTTCTGTATATAGCTGTGTCAATTGCTACTGCACCATCATCTTGTTGCAACTTTTCATTTAATGTCACTCTTGTTGAAACAGGTTTACACTTATCCTTTTAAAATCTTCTAAGCGCTCCATCCAAATATTTCTCTTGCGAAATCTTTATCTCTCCTTTAGCTTGTTGCACTTGAATTCCAAGAACATTCAATCAACTTCTTACTCGTTCCTGTGTATATGAGATCATCTGCATAGAGACAAATTAGCAAGAAATCTTCATTTCTTCATGCTTGACATATAGAGAAGCTTCACTAGCACTTTTCTGAACCCTAAATTTTGGAAATATATATCAATCTTGCTCTTCCAAGTCCTTGGCGCTTGCTTCGGACCATACAATGCATTCTTTATCCTGTATACTTTATATTCATGTCCTTTTCTAACATAGCATTTAAGTTGTTCCACATACACCTCTTCTAATAGCTTGCCATTGAGAAATTCATGTTTGACATCAAACTGTAAACATGAAGTTCATATTGAGCAGCCAATGCTAAGAAGTAATATGTGATTAGTTTTAAGTATTGAGAAGATGCTTGGACGGTGCTGAAGACAAGGAAACTTTTAGGGATGTGCAACATATATTTTATTTAGTTATGAAGTTTATGTTTTGTCTACTAGGATTATTGTGCAAGTTTTATTTGTTTTGTATGGATTGATTTTGCATGAACAAACCAATCATATTATAGATTTTAAATTTTGATGATCTTATAAGATAAGAATTCAAATTAGAATAGAAGTCTATAAGACACTACTAGGGCCTTGGTATTTTTTACTATATCATGTTTTATATAAGCTGAAAATTCGACAACAATAAAACAACAGTGTGTAGCCTATTTTCTCCATCAGTTATGTGTCTTGATGAAGCGCTGAATTGGCACATGAAGTTTTGTGACCAATACATGAAGTTTTGTGACCAATTCAGATCTTCAAGTCCTCCGATTCATCGTATTAATGATCTGAGCTTTGCTATGAAGTATCTGGTTAGGCGAAATGTGGAAAGAGGAGTAATCAGAGATGTTGGACTAAGATTATGTTTTAGTAGTTTGATTGCAGGGCGTTTAATACCACAACAGAAAGATTAATTAGAAATTTGATTTTGAAATAGATGTCAAAATCGTTCAATGGTTCTTAAAGGGCAGTGGAGATGTGTGGGAGGAGGAAGAGGGTAATTTAAGATATAAAATGTTATGTAATTAGTATGTATGAAGGGGTAACTTGGAAAGCTTAGTGTGCATTAAAGAAATTTTGGGGTGTATTAAGTGTGTGTAGTGAGTGTAAGTTCTTGTGCAAATAGCGATTCTCAAATTAAGTACAAGTTATTGGACCTAGCCCTTGAGCCATGCCCATGGGTACCATAATTTGTATTGAGACAACACATGTTTAGACCCATGTAATCTACTCCTCCAAAATCGGTTGATTTTCGAACTAGTAGTCAAATTTATTGGGCTATGACAATTTTTGATCACTGAAAGATTTTAGATTTTTCATTTTGATCATTGAATGTTCAAATGTTTCAACATGACCACCAAAAATAGTAATATGTTTCATTTTAGTCACTTTTGATGACCATGTTGAAACAGTTAAACACTGCAATAATGATGATATTGAAACATATTAATAATGATGATATTAAAACATATTATAATTTTTGGTGATCATATTAAAACATTTGAACATTTCATGATCAAAATAGAAAATTCAAAATGTTTGAGTGATCAAAAATCGTACTAACCCATATATATTTATTTATTCTATGAATTCGGGGTTATTTCTTTAATACGCCACAATCAAAGGAGATGGTCGTTAGACATCGTTTTCTGTTGTAATTATTAATTAATGTGTACAGCCTAGCTCTGTCTCGTTCTGGCTTTGGTAGCCCACAAAATATCCATTAGAGAACCTAAGATCGTCCATGAGAAAGAATATTCTGGATAAGATGATCCTCTCACGGATCACTGGTCGACATGTGGAACATTCTTAGCAAATGGACGGTAACGGATTGAGGACTTTGACCTGGAAAAAGTACCAAGCCGTAACCTTAATTTCTCTCCCAACAGCGGCACTGTGTGGTGTTTTGCGTTCTTTCTTCTTGACGATTTACATGTGATCATCGTATTTGGATGAATTACGTTATCAGCTCCAGTCAGTCAATCACGAGTACGACCTTTGGATTTTTTTATACATGGCCTACATGATAAACTTCGGGTAAGTGAAAACCCCCGTCCGACGCGCATCAAACAGTTACATAATCTTTGACCATGGTTTTGGCTCCAACAAATTTGGTACTTGGACTTTATATCATCCCACCGCCCACAAATTATATCTTACAACTTGAAGGAGCAGTAGACTTTAGTGGTTTAAACTTTAAACTAAAGGTGTGAATAACTAATGTGATGGGTCTGATGGCAAAAATGGCATCACAAAAAAAAAAAAAAGAGCTTGTCTTTTTTTTTCTTTTTTAAATGGACAATGCTAGAGACCCCAAAATATCACCCCCAAAAGTCTCCCAAATCTATGTGGCATTAAAATAGTCATTGATTAAAAACACACATGTAGAATCCACTTCACATCCAACACTCCACATTAAATGGGGGTATTTTGGGGGTCATTTTTTACAGGTCTCAAGCATTATTCTTTTTAAATATCATTGAAAAATATCAATTCATTACCAACCGAGTCATTTCTCGTTGGTAATCCTGCATTTCATATTTTTATTGAGATAAAGTTGAACTTTTCCAAGACAAAATATGGTCCTTGAAAAATCGAAATAGACTAGTGGTTTGGTTATATATTTATTTTGTTTATTTCTGTAGGTTGGTGGAGACTAGTTGTTAGTGAACAGAGATATATCAACCGCCAAACCGCTGCGTGTGGACCAGCCCATGCATTAATTTATCCGTATAGTGTGTTTTTGGGTATATCTTTGAAAAAATTATTTATTCTTCATGGGATATGATTAATAACCCTAGTTGAGTCAAGTGCTTTGAAGTTTGAATAAATTAGGGGTGTGTGTGCATATCTTAGGATCAATCTTTCAGATTGTCCATATCAGAAACCTTGGTGAGGAAGGTTTTCCCTTTCAAACGTAAATTAAATGGACCACATGAGACAAAACGATATTTTATTTTATTTTTATCCTTAATTTATACAAACAGTACAAGTCTTAGTTGAACCCACTCAACTGTTTCAGACATATCTATATCTATATATGTATGTATACAAGGATAAGTCGGTTCTTTTTGACTTATGGTTGAGATTTCAGTTTATCCACTAAATATGTTTATATATCCTTATATATCACACTCCGTTTCTTAGATTTGAATGCGCTCTATGTTTTGTGTTTATGAGTGTAAAGTTACTACAATAAATAGTTAAAATATTCAATTCAAATCATTAACAAATTGCTTTCAGCGATGTTGTGGATAAAAAGTATACCAATTGTACATTTACTTACCAAGTTAATCATCTTTATCTTCTTCCTTCTTTTTTTTTATATTTTTATAATCGAGAACAATACCAAACAAATTCACTCTTTAATTAGACATCCGATATGAGCTTAAATTCGAGTCGTCAGGCCCACATGCACAAAAAAATTTCACATGACCACAGAATAATTAAGTTAGGCCAAATCTCACAAATATTGTTTTTCCTATAAAAATCGAATTCAACGCCTCTTGAGTCTATTAAAGTTTGACCCTAAAGAGATTAACCAACTAAGTTATCCAAGTGGTTATCTCCCTATAGAGAGAACTTTCTTGACTTGCACACACACTTGGCTGGACATATTGAAACCCATATGGGCTTGTAATGACATGTTTGTCTATTGCGTTAATGGTTTGACTAAGATCCAGTCCTTCAAAGAACAACAACCACCATTTTTTTCCATTAATTTTCACGGCAATGTCCTTGCAATTTCTTCTGGAATATTCAAACAATACTCGTCAATCTAAACCAGTACTCAACTACCCTATCTTTTAACCTTTTTTTTGCAGCAAAAATTTTGAATGGACCGACCGACCATCTATCTCCAAAGACTCCAATTTGTTTCACACTATAAACCCATATAATTTCCAATGCCCAACTCGCAATCATCTAGATATGCAAGTGTATTGATCCAGAGAGCTAACTAGCTTGACAGTTTTAATTTTAATGGACTGATTATAACCGTTACCTGTCAGACAACAACTAACTGAAATACCTTACACGCGTAACTACATCCACGCGTTCTTATATTTATGATAATAATATTCTTCTAATGAAGTTTGACTTGAAGTATTTACCAAATCAAAGATGTCCACGTGTTCTTATATTTAGCTTCACTACAACCATTATTTATTTGTGATTCTCAATTTTGAAACTAATGGTCATAGGACGGGAATAATGGGATAAGATTTTTGTGATTAATAATTATTCAAATAATCAATAAATATTGTAGTATAATTTTCTTGTGTGGAATTATACATGGAATTTGTGTAGATACATAGGGTCCGTTTGGTGGACAATTTTGACAGTAGCATTAATGTTAACATTAAATCTGATAGTTTAAATATTGGTTAAAAATGGTTACAGATTTGATGTCTGAAATGCTAGTAATGTTTCGTTGGTAGCATTTTTGCTGTTGAAATTGTTGTGGTAATTTACGTGCAGGGTATATGCTTTTAACTTGTAATATATTGAAACAAATAGTAAAATAGAGTTAAAGAAGTAAATTTATATCAAATATTCACAAAATTGTCTTAAAATTGTTCAATCTTGAACAAATTGCAAACCAGTAATTTGGGCCATCAAAATTGTCTAGGAATTTGGGTCACAAAATTGTTGTTTGGTGCATTAATGCTGGTGTAAAATTGTTTATTTCGAATTATTTAGAATGCATTAACCAAGTTGCCAAATATTTGTTTCGAATTATTTTTTTATATGTGATTCATATGTGTTAGATAAGATAACAATCAAACTTCAATTATATTAGAATTGTTTTCTTATCACTTGGTTATTTTAAGTTTGTTTTCTTATTCAATTGATTATTTGAGATAAAACTGAGTTTGTTTAATATTGAGTCTTTTGTAAATTTCAATTAAAATACTATAATATGGCCTTGAGGGTCTTTACTCTTTATTCTTTAATAGTAAACGTAAGTGTAACCACCTTATCTCTCCCGTCTCTAATTTCCTAATTTCCTATCAATATGCAACGTGTGCCTCGTTACCAACAAACACCATATTATGCATCAAACGTCACCGAACCATACAATAATATTATTGCAGAGATAGAGTTGAAATTTTGTGTAACGTGTGTACTTGTTGTAACCACAAAATTATTCTTTGAATAGTCCGTCAATTATGACGAATAGTGCTATTAATATCTACCCAACACTTTTGCACATCGAAATATAGTCAGTGTTTCAATTTGTAAATCATTGTTTAAAATATTTCAATTTGGTCACCCAACGATAAAATTGTTTCAACTTGGACAGATTTGCTCAGTTTGAGACAATTAAACTGTACATGTGACATGTTGACTACCCAATTATTGATTGCCACATGTGCAGTTTGACTGTCCAAAAGTGAGAAAATCTACCCTTGAAACAATTTTATCATTTGATGACCAAATTGAAACATTTTAAACAATACTGTACAATTGAAATACTAATTATTTTTCGGTGTGTAAAAATGATATTAACCCAAAATAGTACATATAACATAAGCATCAAACGTCACAAAGCTAAACAATCTACAGAGTTTGAAATAAGTTGCGAATGTTCAACAATGAAATTTCCACCACACTCTTTGGATTTAACAATGATGCTTTTCGGAACGAGTGAGTGCCTCTTCTCATCCTTTGAGCGGATAGTTAATGTTTCACTTATGGAACAAGATTTCTATGATCGGTGTGCGATCCCTATATGCCAAAGGAATCCTTAGGATGATCTTGTACTTTCTATCGGGTGGAGACAATGAAGTTGGTCAATAAATTTTTCTTCCTTCTGTGGCACTTTTCTCAAGAGGTCGAAGAGGGATAGTGCATCAAGCTATTCGTAAGGGTCAACTTCATCCTCGTCCCAAGTATCCCATCTTATGCATGCACAAGATATGCTCATACTTTATGTTAGAAATATAAGTCCTGACATAAAAAATATATTTTGTGAAGTTAACGTTAAGAAGGGCTCTATAACCAAGACCGGCCCATATCTATAAAATACCAAAGAGCGGCCCATTAGTGGAAGATCCAGACTCCGTTTGGGGAGACGGTTCTCAGAGCCTCACCAAACAGGCAAGACGGTCAGGTGATAACGCCTTTTTCAAAGGTGTTTGTTCCTCTCTTTTTTTAACGTGGACCCCACCTCCTTAAAGTTCACATTTTTATTTTAATTTTTTATAAAAAATGATGGGACCCACTTGCTTTAAAGTTAAATTATATTTATAAGAAATAAATTAAATTCTTAATAAACTATAAAATATATTATTATTGTATTTAGTTCTTAATAAACATTAAAGTAAATTAATAACAACTATAAATTAATAATTATACTTATAAATTAGTAATTCTTAGAATAAATTAATAATTCTTATTTATAATAATTGATATTTAGAATTAATATATTATATTTATCCATTTATAATAATTAATAAAAACAAAAATACATTTTACACTGCTTAACCGCTAACAATAATCAAAATTTCCCCAAACAACTCTCTGCTTTAGCTAAGTTTTTTTGTCAATAGTTTAACCGTTGGTATTGAAAATAACACAACTGCTCTACGAAACAGATAAATAATCCAAATCGAATATGTATAATGTAATGTTTTATTTCCATCGATTAAAATATATGGACAATATTAGAGACTCTCAAAAGTCCCCCAAATCTATGTGGCGTTAAAATAGCTAATGATTAAAAACACATATGTAAGATCCACTTCACATCCAACAATCCGCAGTAAATGATAATCTTTTAGTGGTCACTTTTTTAGTATCTAAAGAATTATCCAAAATACATTATCCAACCACGGCCCTACACCTCCCTCTTTATATACCCCACTATCCCCTTCACTCCGTTAACCACCACCATTAACGAAAACACTCCAAAAATCTCTCAAAATCCAAGCAGAGAAGGAAAGGAAGAGAGTGTGTGACCTGTGAATAGAATGGCGCTTATGTTGCTCTCTATCAGAGTCTTCTTCATTTCCATCGGTGTGCTGTCTTTGGCTTTGTTTTTGAAATTATGTGTTCCATTGGTGACGGAGTTCTCGGCTCGTCAGGCATTGATTTGGCTCCTCTCCTGGCTCAAGCCTCCGTATCTCTACTTCATCATCAACGGAATCATCATCATCATCGCCGCCTCCTCGCGTTTCCATAAGAATCGCGAGGAAGATTATCCTGAGCAAGTATTTGTGCCGGCGAAGATGTCGACTAATCCGGTGCCAGAGTTCGGTTACTCTGAGCAGGTTTCAACGGTGATTCGATCTGATTTCCACTTGACATCGGCTGCGGATGATGATTTCGTGTATGAACAGAGCGAGGCGGAGGAAGAGAGTAGGACTTTTGAGGACAAGAGTATTGTGGTGCTGAATGGATCTGCGGACGTTGATGAGGAGGAAGCGCTTCCGATCTCCAGGTCGGCGTGGGTCCTGCCTAAGAGGGGAGATCAGCCTGAGATTCCGGAAATTCTTTTGCCGGCGGAGAAAATTTCGGCTCCGTTCGGTCACCGGGAACCGGTTAAAGCCATTCCTGAAGGTACATATTCAATACTGTAACGGTGGTGGGATTAGCGGTAAACGCTCTTCGAAATTTGAATCTATTGATTGATAATTCTTATTTTGGCATAGTAATTATGTGAAACGTTGTCGTCTTTGATCGATTCAGAAAACACCTTTTTACTTGAGCAAATGCCAAAATACCCCCTACAAGACACTAAAAATTAGGAGAACAAAGTGGTCATTTTGAGTTTACGGTATTTGCGAATTTGCAGGTGGAAAAGCTTCGAAGGTCTCGAAACCGCAGCGCCACGAGACGCTCGAGAACACATGGAAGGCGATAACGGATGGCCGTGCGATGCTGTTAACTGGGCATCTAGAGAAGTCAGACGCGTGGGAGAATCATGGCCGTCGCAGCAGCTTTGACGTGGAGGACCCACCTCTGGTGAAGAAATCAGAGACGTTCACGGACAGGACCAATTACGAGACGCCACCTGCGACAGAATCTCCTGTGGAGCCGAGGAAAGAACCGTCTGTGAGTCAGGACGAGTTGAACAGGCGAGTCGAGGCGTTCATAAAGAAAGTCAATGAGGAGATGAGGTTGCAGAGGGAAGAATCCTTGAATCATCATAAGGCAATGGTTGACCGTTGAAGCTATTGATTGTGCTTCCCTTTTTAAATGGAGTTAATACTGATGGGATAGATACTAGATAGAGAGTAAGAGTAGAGTGTGATACAGATGGGGTTTTCAATATGTGATGATCATATAGGTGTAAAATCGTGTGTAAAGAATGAAACTTGATGTTTGTTCTTTGATTCATATTTTAAAGGAACAAGTACAGTACGGTATAATCGTATTGTGTGGTGTATTTAGTAGTGTTTCACCTTTTCTTCTTTTTAACCCCACTTTCGTCTCCTTTTCTTTTGCTTTCTTTTTCTTTTACAGGATGATATAAACACTTATTATACCCTTTTTAACTGACCAGTCCTAGATTCTCCCGTCTTCATCAGTGGACAGTGGCCCCCAGTCCTGAACCAGAGAGGGATACTGGAGAAGAGTGTAAATTCCTTGGCTGAAAAGTTGGCCCCATTGAGCCGATTCAAGCAATCTGTCTTTCAACTGTGGTCGTGATCAACTGGATCCTCTGCTTCAGCTTGGGCCTGGATTGTAATCCTAAGTCCTAACAATTGTTTTCCGATACTGGGCTTCAAAATTTTTTGAGTCAAAACATAGGGACCCCTAAGGAACGAGGTAATGCAATTTAGGGGTGTCCATCGGGCCGGGTTCCGGGTTATCGGTCCGGGTTGGACCCGACCCGATGATTTTTGACAGATAAATGACCCGCCCGATAACCCTGTTAAGAAGTAACCGTGTTATCGGGTTTCGGGTTACCGGGTTACCGGTCCTGGTTTCGGGTGACCCGGTAACCCTAAACAGGCCCTAAGCCCACCTGAAGCCCTGAATACCTGTTTCAAAATTCTTGAATACAGAATTACATATTGATAAATTGATTCACAATTTAACAAAAAACCTTAAAAAGAGGTTAAAAAAATGGCATCAAATGAAACATAACAATATAACAAAAACATACAGTCTTCCAAAACCTGTAAACATGATTCATGGCACTAAGTCCATATAACATACACTCATACAGTAGCACTTGAGGAGCAACAATATAACATGCATTTTTTAAAGACCTGTAAACAAAAGTCATGGCACTAAGTCCATATAACATGCCATATAACATACAGTAGCACTTGAGGAGTCTAGCATAGTCATCGCATACAATCTTGTCTTCAAGTCTTCAACCTTCCCCAACATTACATACACTTGCACTTGAGGAGTCTAGCATAGTCATGGCACTAGGAGGTCCACATGGATAAGATCCACAATCCAATTCTGAGAAAAAATTGTTCAGTTACTTCAATATTCAAAACAACCTAATGAGACAAATAAGTGCAACTTGAATGAAATTCTGCAAATACTTTAAAAGAATAAAAGCTCAAACACCAATAGATAAAATAGTTTCTAAAATAATAAAAGTTTAATGCTTGTTATAATCCACCATTGCATTAAGTAAGAAAATCTAATTACCTTCTTCAGCAACCCTCTCCACTTCTTCAGCAGCATCATCATCAAGAATCATCTCATCAACCTCAATTGAAATCACTTTTTCAACCAACTTTGTGTGCATAAGAGTGCTTCAACGGTTCTTGGCAGCAAGGAATTACGACGATCTGTTATCACACGACCACCGGTACTAAATGCAGATTCTGAAGCAACAGTTGAAGCGGGGATAGAAAATATATCCCTAGCAATGGATGCAAGAATTGAAAATCTGCCCTCCATCACTTTCCAAAAGTTTAATAAATCAAACTCATCCGTTGGATTCTCGCGATCATCTGCCAAATACTTATCTAACTCCGATCTAGATATAGAAGTGGCATATTCAGCTCGATCACAAACAATATCCCACATATTGGTGACCTTAGGCTTAGAGGTTGATGATGATGAGGCCAAACCTGAATTACTTCTCTGAGATGAATGTGCAACATGTGATTGTGATTGTGGAGTTTCTAAAGCTGAACGGTATTGCTCATATAAGTCCTCCATCAACTTTTTTGTCCCCTCGAATATTTCGGTACTAGTTGTTCTATCAAAGGATAACTCTAAACCTCTTTTGAAAACATCCAACTTACTCCTTGGATCAAGAACTAGAGCAACATAAACTAGCATATTGACCTTTGAAGTATTTCCAAAATATTGGTCATATTTGCTCATCATATCAACTGACACTTCAGAAACTACTTTGTAATTGCTCGTCCGAGCTTCTTTCAAATGATCTCGGATAGCTTGAAACCGAAAGAAGTAGTTATTGATTGTGACATAAGTACTACCAGATAATGCTATAGTTGCATCATAAAAAGGCTTCAAAAAAGGGATAAGCTTCCTAGCATTCTCCCAATCATTGAAACCAGGTGTACCAAGAACATTTGTAGTGAGAAAAGAGTCACGGTAACCTAAATCTTCATGGTATAGGCGATCAAATACCAGCTCATACTCTAGAGCAACTTCCAACATCAAATAAGTGGAGTTCCATCGTGTCGCCACATCAAGACACACAGATTTAGTAATAACAACACCAACTTGTTTCGCACAAGCCAAGAACTTGGATTGTCTCTTAGGAGACGATCTCACATACTTCACCGCATTCCTAATTTTTTTAATTGATTCAACACACTTTTGTAGGCCGTGCTTCACAATTAGATTCAAGATATGAGCAAAGCACCTAACATGGAGATAATTGCCACCCAACACATGTTTAGACCCATATTTCTTCATCCAATCTACTGCACCATCATTTGCAGCAGCATTATCAACCGTGATGCACATAATTTTTTCTATCCCCCACTCTTTAGTAACACTCTCTAATTGTTTACCAATGCCCTCTCCTCTATGGTCCTCAACCATACTAAAACTGATAATCCTCTTGTGCAATATCCAACTTTTGTCAATAAAATGCGCCGTTATACACATATAGCTTGTATTGTTGGAAGAGGTCCACATATCAGTTGTGAGACTAACTCGGCCTATGGAACCACTTAAAGACTCTTTCAACTTCAGCTTCTGAGCATTGTACAATTTGAAAACATGTCTAGCAACTGTTTGCCGTGATGGTACATTAAATTGAGGCTCCATAGTCTTGCAGAATTGTTTGAATTTAGGGCTTCTAACAATGCTGAATGGGAGTTCATCACAAATTATCCACTCAATTAGACTGTCACGGATTGCACTGGCATCAAATTTGTGAAGCCTCATTTCATTGATTAGGCTTGTACCATCCTTATCCCTATCTCCATCATAAGATATTGTGTAGTTGTCCATGGGACCTTTATTGGCCTGCAAAACTTTGCACCTTTTGATATGGACTTTCAAATTCTTCGTGCCATGTTTATTGCCATCAGCCATGTATTTAGCCCCACAATGATTGCATATAGCTTCTGTATCTTTCCCTTCTACTACCACTCTCTTGAAATGATCCCAAGCTTCTGATCTCTCTTTTCTTTTTTTAGGTTTAGCGACTGAAGATGTGACAGTATCAGGCTGTGTTGAAGCCCCAATTTCCTCTTCAGTTTGAGTAGGTGTAGGAGCTGGAGGTACTGGTGGTGGAGGTGGACCCATAAGTGTAGGTACTGTTGGTGGTAGAGGAGGATTTCTCCTTTTAGTTCTTGCCATCTGCATTTTTAAGATTCATAGTAGGCAGTAAACCAATAATGCACAGTTTGCAATATAAGTTTATAATGCAGTATGCATAGTAGGCAACATTAGGGTGGACAAAATCTCTTGCACACAATGTGACATTGATATGAACAACATTAGGGTGGATTGAAATGGACTTAGATGGGATAACATTAGGGTGGATTAAAGTAATCTTGTGTTGTTTTTTTAGAGAAACCACCTGGTATTATTCATTGAAGAATTCATAACTTTCAGCCGTATAAACAGAGTTATTATACAGTCAAGGACATCATTCTCAATGATCAATAAAGTATTTGATATCCTCCCTAAAGAAGCAAGAAGATCAACATACATGATTAAAAGAACAATCCATCAACATTCCTAACCTTCTTGTTTCATCAAAGATCAGTCCACAAGGAGCTATTAGACACAAACGAAAAAGAAAGAAAAAAAGAAATGAAAGATGATCCATACACATGTTTATTTATTCACTTGAAATGAATAAAGCAAATCAATAAAGTAATAAAGCAAAGTAATTTCGCAACACAAAGCAGTAAAGCAATAAAGCAAATCAATAAAACAATAAAGCAAAATAATTTCGCAACACAAAGTAATAAAGCAAATCATGGAATCAATATTAGAAAATTAACAATTCAATTAAGAATAAGGGAAATCATCATACCAGAGTTGGCAAATCAACCGTCTGCTATGCGATAGGTCAAAATCCAATCCCTCCCCAGCGAAATCGAGATGCCCAGTGCTCACAATTGATGTTCTCCGATCTGGTTCCAGGCGCTGGCATAATTGTAATAGAGAGCGAGTTTGACAGAGACCAAGTGATGAAGATAGTAACTGAGTAAGGGAGAGTCAGTCCCAAAAGTGTGAGAAAACCTAAAAATACCTTAAGACCCAGCGATTCTTCTCTTGAAATCAGGATAATAGATGACAATGACATCGGAACTCCATCATTAGAAGCAACAAAGTATCAGAGAATGCAATGGATGCGGTGGCCGGTGAGTGTGCTTGTAGTCGTAGAGGTGGTGGTTGATGGATATTGGAGTGGAGAGACGATGAGGCGGAAGAGCTTAAGCTACTTTTGATATGGGTCAGGCTTCTCACTTCTATTAATGACTTAATGATATTATATTAATTTATTAAGTATTAAGACTTCATTAGTAATTTTTTTATATATATTATGTAATAATTAACTAAATAAGTTATCGGGTTATCGGGTGACCCAATAACCCGATAACACATAATTATCAGACCTGGGACCCGACCTTGTTAACTGATATTCGGGCCGGGCTCAACCCGGCCCGATAAAAATCACATCGGGCCAGTCCGATAAGAACCGGATCGGGCCGGGTCTCCGGGTTGTTCCGGGTCTACACACCCGATGGACACCCCTAATGCAATTCATTTTTTTGATAACTCGAACTCCACTCAGTCCATCGGACAACTGACTATTAAGGCCCAACCATTTCAGCTAAAGCCCAAGCCCATCAGTACAAAGCAGTAGTGCACTACACCGCAAAACGGGCCCGTTTTCCTTTCTCAACTGCTACATGAAGTGACGGAGGTGCTATACGCAGCAATAATATTTAAATTTGACACCACACGCAACCGAACCCCCTCTCTCTCTCACACACCGTTTTCGCAGTACAAAATCTTCGCTATTTCTCTCTCCTCTGCAATTGCAGAGAGCTTCACATAATTCAAAGCCGCGTTTCCACCTGTCTGTAAGTCACCTCTCTCTCTGTGGCCAGTCCTTTTTCCCCTCTCCCGTTTTGATTTGATAGTGTGTTTGGAATTCTATCAATGGGGGATCGCATTGGGGGTTCTCGTGTTCCTCCATGATCTAGGGTAATTTTTTAATTATCGATCCTTTGATTATTGATTTAGGTTTTTTAATCTACTTCGTTGGTGTTCTCATGGTGGGCTTGTTGACCTTTCTCTGTGAGACTGGTCTAAGCTTTATGTTTTGCTTCTGTTACTTGGTGACTTGTTATGAAACTATTTGATTGGATTAATGGAGTCTAAAGCGATTTCTATGAAAATCATCTGATTGAAGCATCGCTCCTTTGCTAGGGTTTCTTCTGTGATTTTCTTTTTCTCCTTTCCTGGTAACGTTTGTTGTTTTTGTTTTAGAATCCGGTTTATTGCTGCAGTTGCTAAATTAGATTTCTTGGCTTCCAAACAAACATCGGGTTTGATTGTACTCTTGCTTTGCTAATTAGATATATGTTCTTCAGTTTGAATGTTAGTTTGAAATTTTTTACTAGTTTTATTGGGCTGGTGTTAAGTTTTGATGGATGCAGTGGGGGAAGTGTGTATCTTTTTCATTGGATTTCTTTCATATGATCTATGTTGTGTTCAATGTTAGGATGTTCAGCTGTAGTTGCCTGATTACTACCCCTTTTCTTATTTGATTGCTTTTTCAGTGAAGAAGATTTCTTCTCTTTGTGCGTGTCCCGTTCTCTTCTCCAAACCCACCCAAGAACCTCGATTTATCTTACTACTTAAGTGTATATAATAAATATATCCATATAACATAATGGAGGTGAAACTATGGAATGACAAGCGCGAGAGAGAAATGTATGAGAATTTCGCTGAGCTTTATGCTATTATAAAAGCCACAGAGAAGCTAGAGAAGGCCTATATTCGTGATGTTATATCCTCGTCTGAATATGAAACTGAATGCCAAAAGCTTATTGCCCACTTCAAAACATTGGCTTCAACACTTACAGACATAGTTCCTAGCATTGAGCGCTTTGCAGACATGTACAAAATGGATTGCCCAGCAGCTATAAACCGCCTTGTGACCTCTGGGTTGCCTGCCACAGTGGAGCACCGGTTTGCTACTGCAGCCTCATCAACCACTTCTGCTGCTATTGTAGC
The DNA here is from genome assembly GCF_013401445.1 of Tripterygium wilfordii. Classification (NCBI taxonomy): domain Eukaryota; kingdom Viridiplantae; phylum Streptophyta; class Magnoliopsida; order Celastrales; family Celastraceae; genus Tripterygium; species Tripterygium wilfordii. Next base: position 6,682,426 of record NC_052252.1, on the reverse strand, counting down.
GGAGTGTGTACAGAATTTCATCACTGCAATGGATTCACTGAAATTGAATATGGTTGCCGTGGATCAGGTTCACCCTCTGATCTCAGACCTCTCTGCTTCGCTTAATAAGCTGACTATTTTGCCACCAGACTTTGAGGGTAAGACAAAGATGAAGGAGTGGATCTCGAGGTTGTCTAAAATGGGGGCAGCAGATGAGTTGACAGAGCAGCAAGCTCGACAGCTCCACTTTGATCTCGAGTCCTCCTACAATTCGTTTATGGCGGCTTTGACCACTGCCGGTACTTGAGGGAATTGATCATGCTTGTAATTGTTGGGTATGGCTTTATTAGATTCTGAAATGGGCTTGCACTTCAATTTGGTTCAATATATCATCTACTATTGTTTTGAGTGTTGTTTTCTGTAATCCCCTTGCTATTGGAAGCACATGGCTTTCCTTGTGTATCATATTGTTTTGTTGAGTGGTTATAGATCTGGAAATTGGCCACCGAGAGCCCCTGTACCTGGTTTTTGATAATCTATGTTAACACAGACTGTTGATCTTACTCATCTTGCACAACTTTTGGAAAAGACCATTGCCAAAAATTCTGCCAGATGGGTTTTAGATCATCATAGACTTTTGAGTGTTTTTTTCTTTTTTGGATTGAACCATTTTAGGTGACTAAGACCAAACAAATTTGTATTTCAATTAAGTAAGAGTATTTGCATCTAGTTTTTGGACATAATTCAGATTAAGGTGAGGGTTTGAGTGAACTTATTTATGATTACTGTTACTAGGGCTATTGCATATGCACTATGCAGTGACTGAATAGGAAGGACGACATATCTCCACTTCTATACCCTCTGTGAAGATGGGTTTGAGACAATGAAACGGCTGCCCTCACCAGGAATTGAAACAAAAGATTTTTAAATGTGTTATGAGATTCATCCAAGAACAAGAAGTGACTTAAGTAAACTCCCTTCCTACAACATAGACAAAATTGTTGGCATGAGTGGTAACAAGATGACGATAATGAGAACAGCACCAGCAACTACAGCAATGCATGTCCATTTTCTCGAATTCTTCTGGTATTCCCTGGCAACCTGAAGCTCCGTCGTCCCTCGTTGAACAAACGAGCTAGCGTGTGAGACATGGCTCTCAATGTCATTGAGCTGATGACCCTGTGCCTCCACCAGAGCTGCCATGTCCAAGAAAACTTGATGAAGTTCAAGTAAATTCTTCTCTATTTCCTTTACAGCATCATGCCTTTCTTGAATTTCTGATATAGTGTCCATAATCTGACCTCTCCCTTGCTCCTGAATTGCCTTCTGCAAGAAACTTTCACTTTCTCCACTTGATATCAAGTTCTCAATAGTCTCTTCATTCGCCTTTTCGCCTGTAATTGTAAAGTACCTGCGTTCAATCATTTCTTTGTACTCTGTATTCATTCTGGCTCTCAACCCTTGAAAGTCATCCATTAGATCCTTCAATTTCTTCCCCAAACCACTCACTACCGACGTCCTGGTTCGGTCTGCTGACGAGCTAGGGCCGCAGCCTGGAACGTTCCTGCTAGTCGCGTTGGATTTTTCCAAGGCTTCCAGCTTTTTCTTGATGATTTTGCAACGTCTTAGGACCTGCTCAACATCGGTGTCCATTCGAGCACGAAGCTCTTTCATTGTCTTGGCATTGTGGACAATTTTGCTTTCTTCATTGGCTTCCTGTAACTTCTTGTACAGCTTCTCTACATTTCTCATTTCTTCATTGACACCCTCAACATCCTCAAAGAATCTGTCAAGATTCATACCTTCTCTTCCTGCCTCCTTGTCATCTAGGTGTGCCTGCTGTTTCAGGTCAGTGTACCTTTTGAAGGAACTTGAGAATAAATCATTCATCTTGACTGACTTTAATCAGTTTCCAAATGGGTTTTGTTTTAATTCTACAGAAATTGATAAAAGTACGAGTAAAAACAACCCAAGTATGCTGGCTTTGTCCCTCCCTCTCTTCAACAATCTTCAATTTTCCTCATCAAAAATCTTGCGCCTAATGAGGAAGGGGAGGTGACAAAACCAAAATTGTCACCAACTAATGAAGATTGGACGAGTTGCCTTGTTTGTGGGTGGGGATGATGGTTTGAGAGGCTTCAAGACACTTTGTGATTAAACACCAACCAACAATACCTGAAAAGTACATAAAAGAAGGGGACATTTGGAAGTGGGTGCTACAAAAGGTTGATCCATAATTAACAGAAGGCATTCATTTTTTGTCGGAACCCAACATAACTCGGTTGACTTGGTCTTCCTCTTCTTTCTTCCCAACCACAAACAAGTACTTACTAGGGGAAAAAAGTACACCCCCAGCTAGAGAGGAAGGCATGGAGATGGCAAGATCATAATTGCAAATACAAGCATATGATATTTTTATTCTTGGACAAAAACGTATATGTTCTAAATCCGTGATGGAGGTAATATAATTTTTGATCATCAAAAGAATTGATCAAGTCCAAATCGATCATCAAATTTGCAAATGTTACAACTTGAACAAATTTGTAACTTCGAATTCATGAAAGGTTTGAAAATTTAATGTCCAAGTTAAACCTAATGAACTTTTTCAATGACCAAAAATTAGATTACCACAATATTTAGTCATCAAAACTCTGTTACAATAATAAATTTTGTTTTAAAGAAGTCTAATTTAAATTTTTTAAATAAAAGTATAGATGACTTCAGCATATCACCCACCAACACCAAGTAGCATTTGCATGATTTCGTCCACTTAAATTACGATAAGGATGATACATCAGTAATTAACAACACTATTGCTTCCTAACCTGTTTACTGCCTTTTCCCCTCTGTCCTATATACAGAGCTGTGTAAGGTACATGCCGATGTGGACAAGCATACAACAAAAACTGTCCCCAAAACAGAAGTCCCACATTGTATTGCATGATAAAGAATATTAACCTATGCTGTCGATAGAGCGGAAGCAGGTGCTTTCGTGGACGAAGGCACAGAACGGTCTTTATCGACTTCTTGATGACTGTCAGGCGTGACGCTGTTACTGGCTTTCTCTCCTGTTCCTTCACCGCCACCACCAGGGGTTGTCTGATTGCCCGCTGCAGTCTTGTCACAACTGGAGCTTGACAACCTCTGCTTGAGATACCTCTCAGTAGCATCTTGGAGCAACCTCATCATGCTGCAAGAATCCGAATCAGGTGATAGCTCTTCCTCTCGCTCTGGCTGGATGTTCAGATCAATCTGGCCTTTAAAAGGTGAAGTGGATGGTTTGGTTTTGTTAGGATCATCATCAGAACCATCACTCACCACCTTTTTCTGTTCCGAGCTGCTGCTTGCTGTGTTATTACAAGGTAGAATGTCATCATCACATGATTTTTCAGGCAATGGAAGATTGCTCTCTTGCTGCTTCTTCCGCGTCGTTTCTGCTTCTCTCTGTGATTGTTTCTTCTCACGCCGCAACATTAGTGTGCGGAAGCGGCGCTTCACTGTTTGGCAGACGTTACATGTGCATGTTTGTTTGTGCTTGGGGCCCTTACCACTAGGCGGCTGAATGCACACAATGCAAGAGCAGCCAGGTCTATGGCGGGGGTGCTTTGTTGTGGCCTGAGATGATGCTGGTGATTCCCCTCCCTCTCCTAAAATAGCTAAGTTGGCTAGAGTGTCAAGCCCTTCCAGAGCTTTGATATTGTCTGGTTCCTGTTTAGCAGCCTTCATTTTCTTAGAAGTAGCTGCCCAATCACAACCAGTCAACCACAGACCAAATATGAATTTGGAAAATGTAATTAAATGTGGCTATGTTGAACAAGAAATGCCCACTTTACTAGTGTAGAAGCATCAAAATTAATGCATGCAATCTAGTGCAGCAAAACACAATATAATAGGGACTCTTTACCATGGTCCACCACTACCAGCAGGCGGCAGCCTTATTTATTAAAATGACTCGGACATGGTATGATGAAATATAAATATGAGCAAAATGAAAAATGCAATGTTTGTTTAGATAAATTTATACCTAAATTACAGGGAGGTAAAAGATTTCCAAGCTGGTCAGTCGTCAACTCTTGCACTGCTGAACAAGATCTGATAGACCAAAAAAATTTTAAAAAGCATTGTATAATGAATTCTAAACCTTAAAAGAAGGAAGGGGGAGTGAGAAGGATGTCAGTGGTACCTTTCGGGATCTGTGTTATCAGAACAGGTCCACTTGGAGGGAAGAACAGCATTTCCAGGCAATCTGCGCCACTTGGAACAATCTTCACATTGAACCCATTGCACCTTTTCACTGAAAAGAACAAATACATATTTTGAGTCACTAGCTACACAAGATCTAAGGGAAATCATGGGCCTGCTTAACAATAATAAAGCTGAGTATTAGCAATGAATAACGACATCAAGATAACTATTATTCAATCTCAGGAAAGATAACAGTGTGCCATGACCTGTCAATAGTACCCCAAAAAGTTTTTAGCAGGTGACAATAACCATTGTAATTAGGCAAGAATTAGAAAAAAGAGCATATGATTATCCCATTCTTACAATTTCTTCCATGCGACATGCAAGTTACATTTCAAAAATATCAGAAGTCTCTTCAACTTGAAATAAAATCTATGGAAAACATCCAGGCCAAAGTTGAAGTCTACAAAACCATATAAAATGACAAATACCTTCTCTTGCAATAAAATTCTCTCCATAAATAAAATGTTTCATGTTGCTTATCCTACATAAAGGACATTAATAATCACAAAATTAAGAACTATGGATGCAAGGAAGGTCCTCAGAGAAAAGAATTTACCCTGCATCATTAGTTGCAAAAATTGTTGGCCTCCCAAGAACTGGTGCATCCTGTTGAAATCCATGTGTAAGGGCTTAAAAAACGAAATTTTGAAAGAAAAAAAGAGAGGAGAACCTGGCAGTACTAGTATTTGGCTCAAGAAATTTATTTTAAAAAATAAGAAAAAAAGAAAACAGTGACAATATAAAAGAGTCAGAATCAGCAATCATGACACCTCATATTCTTCAAATTCAAAGCCTTCAATTACGATAACACTCGGAGAGTGGTTCAGAGGTGGGCGGAGCAATCCTTGTGCTTCTTCCCAAGTCAGCTTCAACTCTATTAGGTCCTCATTTTCAATTTGTAGACGCTTACTTTTTGATCCCAGTGTGCTGCTCTTTCTCTTTCTAGGGATCGAAGATTTGGCTCCTAGAGCTTCTTTTGCAATGTAACCTGACTTGTCAACTTTAGACCATGTACTAGGATCTGCAAATTCAACCTGGATGGTTGATTGAAATAAGATGATGAGTTTTTTTTTATGCAGAGAATAGTTAGAGAAAACAACTAACAATAGTTTTCGTGATACTGACATCTCCAAGCATAGGTACTCCATTGCCGGTCTTGCTTGTTTCACTGTCCTGTGAAGGGGAAAACACAATCAAGAATCAAGTGATAAATAGAACTTGACTAATGAAGTCATATTGTCATTGATGATGTCATGGTCTGAACTTGACTATTGAAGTCATATTAGACTAGGTTACTAATTAACAAAAGTTGCAATCAGCTACTTCTCCAAATACCAAAGCAAAATCTGAGGCTTGTAGAAAAAATTCGCCTACTTCTAATACCCCAGTCCCCATACCATCTATTACCAATGAACATTGATTTGACCTCATTCAAGTGCAGCACAGCTGCATGCAAAACGTCATGCAAAATTATCTTAGATTTAGCTGATTATAAATTATTTTTTCTAGTATGTGGGAATGAATGCAAATTTAACAATGATATAGCTTACATATCAATCAAGGCTTTCTTCAAAAATCCCATACTATAAAATCCCACAGGAAATAAATAACTAACGAAAGGAATTAGTTTCTGTAAGACTCTAACACATGAATTAGTATTGCAAACTTATCATCTTTCAAAAGAACCAAGCAAATGTTTATAGGCTGTGAATTTTCAGCAACTATAAAAAATAGAATAGAGGTATGAAATTTGCAATAGGAATAACCAGTCAGAAACTCCATTTAATGGACATTTAACCATGTGACCTAACAGCATTCCAAATATCAATGATAAATACATTTGCAAGCATTGCATGCGTCATTTGCCAGCTTTACCATATAGTTTGTGCTAGAATGCAATTTACTAAAGGAAATAGGTCCTTTGGTAAATGTACAATCATACCTGATCAGCTGGCGCAGCAGTTGAAGCTTTTCTGAATCCCATGATCAATTTCCCTTCTGGCTCCAATCGACTAAATGTAACTGAGGAATTGGAATTAATTCAGTTCCAACCAAAGTGATGACGTAGTCAATCAATGGGTGTTTGACTGACTTGCTATAAGGAAGATGAATTTAAGGATAAAGACAAGACACAAATAAATTAAAAACACAACCAAATTGATGGGCATTGTTATATCTTTAGACCACATTTTAAATTAATACAATTGACATGTAATTTAATACAAAATGCAATACAAGTGAAACCAAAAACAGCTTAAAGAACAAAAAATACAGCACAACCTTGGGAGAGAATGTACAATCCCAGATTCCCAATAACTTAAACTAAATTATTTATCTTCAATGATATTGGCATTTTACCTATGTCTCCAGCTTGCAGTTGCATGTTCTGTATGCAAGGAGTAACCCCCTCCAAGACATACATTCTGCTATTATTATTGGGCCAGAAGCGAAACTGAAATATCCATTCTTTGCCTTTAGAATCCTGGACCTTAAGAGGTAAACCTTCAGGCTGAGAGATTGGTGGAAAGTAAGCCTGTCTCAAGATGACAGTATAAGTACTTAATTTTCATCATGGGTCAACTTAAACAACTTCGCATGACAAAAACTAATAATAAAACTCATGATTAATTATCATTAATTTTCCAGCAGATATAGAAATTTCTGAAGTACACCTAATCAGCTAATCCTAATAAAATGAATAACACGCTATGTGAAATATGACCAATAGTGACCTAAATTTAAACAAAAAGAAAAGAAAGAAAGACTTTACAGCACATTGAAAGGGCTTTGTAAGTTCTATGTGGGAGCCAAATTAATTTTAGTCCATAATACCAAGTTTTTTTTTGATACTTGATTTACTATTTCAGCAACCTCTATGTCGTTTCCATTGACATTATAGCCAACACTAAGCAAACCATCCCTGAGGATTCAAAGATGGTAACAAACCAAAACAAAAGTTTGAGAAGCAAGACTCACCTCTGCACATTTTTTAGGTAGCACCAACCTCCCAATTCGCCCGGCATCACTTGCACTTAACATCTTCTCAAACAGAGGAGTGATTATAGCATTCGTACTTCATATGGTTAAGTCTTACATAATGTTACAGCATAAATAGAAGGAATGAGCAGGCCAAACAAAAAAGAGCACGAGCCAGAAGAATTCAAAATTAAATTCCGCCAAGGAATAGGGTTTAGGGATGTCCGTTCAGGGACATTTGATAAAATCATTCTAAAACAGTCCCAGCTTCTAATTATTTTCAAGCAACTAAAAAACAAAGCAAATTTAATAACCCAAAGGATACTTCCCAGAGATCTGCTGCAGTTCTTGATCAGTAAATCTGGGCCAGTACCGAGAAAGTAACTGACTCCTTCCACGGCCATCTGCTCGAGGTCTCCCATTGCGACTCTGAGTTTCACCAGTTGAATCAACTCCATTATGCAAATTACCATGAAATTGCTTTGCCAGGGGAGGCGGAGGGGTTGCCTGCAAATGAATCCCAGATGCTCCAATATGACCATTTGTGTCTTTTGGAGATGAACAAGGTAAATGCACGCCGAATTGTGGAGTAGATGAATCATCTCTCAAAGAAGAAGACTGATGTGACAATGTTATTGATGAACTCAGTTGCTCCTCATGATTAGTTCCTGCAGTTGAATGTTTAATGTCAGATTTAGCAGTTACCCAGCTTGCTGCTCCTACAGCACCAATTCTCCAACATTGGGATAGGAAAGGGTAAATCACTAAATCATCAATACAAATTTTCTTCAGCATAACATATTAAGTGAAAGGGCTACACCTGCTTTTCCATTCTCAGGCACATCCTGTGCACCAAGCTTCAGGCTTCCATTCCTAAATCTTTCAGAAAAATCATCAACTTTCCTCTGTTCCAAGGAAGAAGCAGATAATCTGTCACCAGCATTCAGTCTGTCTACTTCATAGGGCATCCTCGGATGCAATTCAGGCTGAGAACTAGGGGAATGGAACAAAGAGGCGGCTTGCCGCCATGGCACAGGACCTGACCCAGCCAAATGATTCCAATTTTTGATAGAAATGTCCTTAAATCTTTCATGTAAAGGTGCATGATAAAACAAAGACGGAGACCATGCATGATTGGAAACCTGAAATGCAGAACATGAAGTCATGAGTCAACCATTCGTCGACAGACTAGCAATGTGACAAAACCGCAAACTTAGAATAAGTCTAAACAAAACCACAAAATCATTACACATCCATGATTCTACCACTTGAAGAACCAAAAGACCTGGGATCTCTAGACTTTTTTTTGGTACTCTAGACTCTACTACTTCCGATTCAATTAAGATATTACAAGGATATAATTAAGAACAGAGGAGTATGAATTTGCTCGTGTCAACATAAGGCATGACCAACAACTGATTTGATAAAAAAAATCATAAATCCTTACCAGCATTCCATTTTTCCTTGTACATGCAATGCACTCTATTCCAGTAGCATCCAGCAGTGTAAATGCATGGGCTGAGACTATACATCCGCAATGAACACGCTGTAGCAGAAAATTAACCATGAGACATATTAGCAATAAATTTGTTTAAAAAAATCTGAAAGTATGAGCAATTTGTTTCAAGCATAACAGAAAAAAAAAACATATAGGTCACAGCAAATTTTATTTTTCTGCTCACCTTACCACAGGATTCACAACATTTCCAACCGAAGGCATTAATGTGGAAAATATCACAGTATCTTCCCTCCTCAAAAGCAGAACTAAAATCACACACATAGGCAGAGTTAATTTCTAAGAAACATAAAAGCAAAAGAATGAAGGCATCTCAGACATAGTAGATACTAGACAATACTATCATGACAATATAAATATGCCACCATATGAAAAGAGACTACTATCAAAATGGTTTCTTCGAAGTTCATGATAGTTTAGTCAATTTCAAGAACCATTAATATCAATTACCCAAACAATCTCTCTGTACGAGTAGAGCATAGAGTCAACATATTCAAGTAGCAGAAACTAAAAAGAAAAAGAAAAGAAGAGTCTGGAAATACTTAATGGATAAAAGTTATAAGAAAAGTCATGGACTATATAACTTTTGAAAGGAATGAATGCAAAGAAGAATTCATGTGCTGGATTCTCACTTTTGCACATCTACTTAGTTTCTCATATAGGTTCTTTTATTTCCAATGCTTTGATTTTAGGTGGCATTTTCAGTGTTTTGCCAGGAACTCTCATTCCCTCTCCCGGCCCGTCCGCGCCTTCCTCCGTCTCTGCCTCCTCATGGAAAGAGGACAATGATATCCTATCGATTGTATTCGTGTAACAGATGAATATATAGTTTGGGATAAAGGACCCAAATAATCTCTCACTCCGTGATTCATAATTGCAACCGCATTAACAATGAACTCAGAAAAGTAGGGTAGAGTAATAAAAACAAACTGGCCACAAGTTTACATGGACCAAATAACCACGATTTGTGAGATCATGGAATGAGCATATAAATGCACTAATAACATAATCCATTGTTCATAAAATGAAATGAAAGAACTAACAAAAGGTTCGGATAATTTTCCTCTGGGAACTATGTCCTAAACAAACATAGCCCAGAAACTCACCGTTGACGCATTCCATTGAAACAAACTTTAAAACTTAAAGCCAGAGAATATCAATTTCCCCAAAATTGACCTCCCAAAGAACGCAATCTCAAGGTCCAAAGGAGCCCAAAAACCACAACCAGTCTAAATTGAACCATTGACGTAAACCCACCGCTTAAACCCTACCATGATGCATCGAAATTCACTTCCATGGAAGCAACGGAAAACTCCAGAATCCCCGAATTCAAATCAAATTAAACACACAAACAAGTTTAGACAAAAATATAACGGTCAAAATAAAATGATGAGACCCGTTACCAGCATCGATCGCAAAGCTCCACATACTCCCCGGTGCGGAGCCGCCATCCGTTCCTCGGCCGCTCTGATTTCGACTCTGCACAGTCCGGATTGAAGCAAACATTGGAGGACGTCGAATGAGACATAGCTACTACTTCACTCAGAAACAAGAACCACCAAAGCCACACATAAAGCGACAAGATTAAGTAGAGAGAAAATAGTAGAGGAGGCAAGGAAAGGTTTGGTCTCAAATGGTGGTTAAGGCCTGATTGGCCTCGTCTGCAACCATGGGAGGGCTTAGAGAGAGGGTTTTAGAGAGAGAAATCGAAACATGGCAATTAAGTTCGAGCGTGCCCTGCGTGATATAAGAGAGTAAATTTTTTGTCGTTTGGTGTTGTTCTGTGAATTTCCATATATAAACAATAATGCGGCTTTTAAAACACGTCGACTCGTGGCCTTCAGCGTCGTCGTTTTGTCTTGTTCCGCTCTTCTGGATTATCACCCATATTAATTATAAGTATATGCCCTTTTGAACAAATAATGCCATGGGCGGTCGAGAATTTCATACATGCCCCTTTCAACAAACAATGCCGTGGGTGGTTAATTTTTTTTTTTTTAACCGACAACAACTTAATATATCTGTTTTTTGTACAACTCACTAAATCCAAATTTGAACCGAACGAATCAATGAGTTGGATTGAGACACATTGCAAACTATTTAAAAATGGACCACAACACCAATATAGAATTGAACTCTTAACCTTATGTGATATCCGGAGATAACTGATTAGACTATCATCTAGTTGTTGGTTCCATTAATTATCACACAAATGGAGCGAGTAATCTTTTGTTTGTACTCTAGAGTCTAGGGAGTAGGGGAGCATTGAAGGCTCCATTTAAGGTAAAGTGCTTGTCATGTATGGCCCGCCCAGCGCGAGTCATGCAATCACGTAATGCACACTCCTCCTTAGTTTCAAACACACGGGCTTTTGTTTTTGGTGGGCCTCTTTTTTGACATTTTTCTTTTAAGTTCAAACTAGATAAACCTATGTTGGCCTTTTCAGTTCAGATTATTACCATTAATCGAAGGTGGTCAGTCAACTTGAAATCACACTATGGTCAAGATCAATGGCTCAGAATCGCTAATCAATGAGATGTTGCACTACCATGTATGGATCAATGTGCAGGGGATAAAAAAAAAAAAATCAATTCCATGACTCTGAGCGATTTGGATGCATATGAAACCAAAGCGGAGGTAGCAACTCTCAGGGACAGCTATAGACAGAAATAACAATTGTTTTTTTTTTAGAAATACCACAGAGAATTAAGTTTGTGATTGAAATCGAACCTTGAGCACACATATGCCTAACTCAGCCGATTATCAACCAAGTCGACTCTCGTTGATGACAGAAATAATAAGTTAACAACACAGGCATACAGCTTTTGCATAACCAATGTCAATTTCATATATAAAACGATAATCAAAACTATGCAGCTCCATCACCAGTATGGAATTTTGTTCAAAACAAACGCAATAACTGAGACATGCTCAAACATAGCTGCATCAAACTACTTCTATGAACCCATTATTAAAAGGACATTCTACTGCTCCAAATCTAATGAAAGCTTTACCTGCTAATCATCCTAAACCAGAAGAAAACCATAAAATCGACAAATAAGTTGAAGAGCACGTAAACAAAATTCAGTTCGTTAGAGATCTTCAATGGATACTTACACGATACATGTTTGCCTTTGACTTTGGGTGGAACAAATCACTTTGCTTTGTGTAGAGAATACAATCTTCTCCCTCTCCTCGATTCCCATCAATTTTTCCTGTTCCCATTGTGGTTCCATACAAGACAGTTGAACGAATAAGTCAATGAAGTCTCTACTTAGTGTAGGTGTGGTCTAAAAGATTCAGGTCTTTGGAAAGTTATGTCCAAAACTATACAGGAGAAAATACAGTCGCTAAACCTTGATCTATTTTGATTTGAAGTTTATCATAAGACATCAGTGCTTTCTGGTCGTGCTTGTATGTTTCCTTTCCTCGGGCCAGAACCTCCCCATCAGCGTCTATGATACCTTCCTTGGTTGGGTCATCAGTGCGTGGACCTGGCTCCAAGACAAATGCTTTCACCTGCAGTTTATTGCAAGAGATGGAAAGCAGAAAATGTTAATCAGAAATTACATCTGCTATCCTAAGATATCAGTATTTTCCATCAACCGATAAATGTTAAGTTTATTCCAGCAAATAACATATGCTAGCACGTAATCAAGAAATTATGACACACAAAAATAATTAATTGTTCATTATTTCAACATCCCACCATAAGGTACATGGATAATGGTGATCTGACATGACCTCCGCTGCTCATCTTTGTCATCAACGGTAGCAAGGAGAGCCTAGGGCAATCCCTGATGATAATCAAGTCCAAGTAGCCATCTGAGAACTTACATCAAGAAGCAAAAGAAACATAAAGAAGGTATGTATTCCCATTAGTAACAGCAGCCTTAATCACAAGTCACAACTCAACTAGATTACATATAAGAAAGTTTGTAAAGAGCTAGAGTGTATTTTCATAAGCAGAGAAACAATAAGCACTTCAAAGTCCAGTAGAACAGAAAATAAATGCTTAGTTGGATAAATTTTCTACAAGCACAGTACTTTGTGCACATGATGCAAGATCGATACTACAAGTCTACATTCACATGTGACCTCTTTAACAAGAATTTCATTATCAAAAAATGACGAAAAAGGAACGATTTGTTCAAGCATTTTCAATTAACATATTGCTAGATACCTGTTGCAAAGTATGAGAGTCTGAACTCAAAAGAGGAGAATGAAAAACAACTTCCACTGGTGTTTCTTTTATCCATCACCCCAACAATAAAATAAATGACATACGTGCTATCTAAATACAGATCAACGAAAAGTAGAACCCTATATATGATATCATTATCTCAGTCTATCAATAATTTCCCAGTTCTTCAGTAGATTATAAGTTTCAAGTTACATGCATAGCATAATATAAAATAGACTGCTTTTTTAGCAGTATTAAATTTTAATACGAAATAGATGTGTGGATTAAGTTCAGTAGCTTGACTATAAGGAGTAAGTAAAGAAAAAGAAAGCATTAGAAAGAGAATGTAAGGAGGGAGGCCCACCCCCCCCCCCCCCAAAAAAAAAATAAAATGCAAACTATACTGACCTTTGCATCAGGTGTGGCCAGGGTATCTTCACCCCCCCAAGGTACATTATGTAGCCAAACTGAAACAAATGGCCCATTAATTGCTCTCCAGTCTAGATTCTCTAACTTAACATCAGGTCCCTGGTAGCCATTTTGTTGAACATCAGAGGCTTGCTCTAAGCTACTATCACGATTTCTCTGTGTGTCACTAGGTCCATCATTGTAATTGGCTGGTTCCCCATAAGCCTCGAAGCCAGGTGCAGGCACAAAACAAATACGTCCATCATACCGTCTCAAATGTAATACTCGTTGAAGAGCCTGTGAAATATACAAAAAGCCTTCTGTGACTGAATTGCTGAACAACAATTCATAACACCTAAAAAAATATAATAACAAGTCGCTCCTAAAAAAAACACGGCCACAAAACCGTGAAGGAAAAGTTACAAATGATGGATTATAATTCTTTCTCATAACTGTTTTCATGCAGTGATCGTTGTCTATCAATAACATTGCACCTTGCACTTTGTTAGTTTGTTATTTATACGATGATATCTGATGAGTTATGGACATTAAGGTAGATTCACTTTTATATTGATTTTACCATTCAGTTATTTTTTGTTTATTCAGATAATTTTCTGAAAAGGAAAGCCTAGAAATTAAGATATTCATCAGAGAAACTAAAGCAAGAACATGAACTGTAGAAATCAGTAAAATTGCACAAATTAATAATGTTACTTAAAATAGAAGTATAAATGGAACACAACTCCCCTTTGCACAGCACACATTGGCGATGCAACCATATATATATGCACAACACAAAACCACACTTTTAGAGAACCAGCGAACAAAATCAAAGTTTTACTTAAATATGCAAGCACAGACATAAAAATCAAGACGAGCACTCCCCATTCACCCATATTTTTCAGACTCAATGTCGATATCTGCCACCAGGCCTACATATAATAAAACTCTGTGAGGGGACAGAAAAAGAAAATTTTCCTCCTCAATGGCATTTCGAATCTTATATCATAAATAAGTTCAGGGCACAACTAGCTAGAGCATACTAGAATTCACTTCATAAACTAGAATAATTAAGCAGAATCAGTTACCCCATGCAAGCATCAACACACTGAAAAACTTGATCTCCCCTTGCAAGATGGTAGCTACATCCAGTGAACGCTTATGGCCTGCCAGCAAGTAAAGAAGTCAGAAAAAAAAAAGAAGAAGAAGAAAGGAATAAAACAAAGCAAAACCTTTTTTTGAAGACTAAGTTTAAGGGAAAAAAAAAGAAAAAAAAAATGAAGACCTAATTTCACATGTCTAAACACAAACTGCTTCAAAGAATTATGTATCACCTCGAATAATTGCAAGAACGGCATTAAATGCTGTACAGGGTTGACCAACCGAATCCAAAAGAGATTTTGCCGTGCCATTTCCTGTACCTGCAACCAGCGTTCTTTATCTCAACTCTCAAGTATCAAAGCGGTCAAAGTATGACTTTTTAGACCAATTTAAAGAACAGCATCATTATTTATAAGACTTCTAAGGAGAGAAAAAAATCATATTCAGCAGTCAGCAGACAGCAGACCAGGGAAACCTTGAGAAGTGAATTTGATTGGGACGAAGTAATTACAATCTCCTGGAGAAGGAGACTGTAACAAGTTATTAAAGAGATTGGCTTGCCACGATTTCATGAGAATTCACATGCTTGGGCATAAGGCAAGTGAGTGGAGTTCATTCCAGCTGGCAGAGTCCAAGATGTGGAATAAAACAGAGAGAGTTGCAGCTGAAAGCATGTAAAGAATAAAGTAGAAAATTCCATATTACTATTTACTACATATGAAGCACTATCCCAAACTGTTCACCAATAGTGAAGCAAGCAAAGCCAACTCCACTACCAGTTATGTGGAACTCTCCTAGGATTTTGTGCTGAATTCACTATCAGTTGTTGGTATAAAGAGAGCTGTTAATGCATATTATTTCCATATACAATCAGGTCACAGATTATGCTATGGCCTAAGGGACATTATCTAATTAGGACTTGTAATAGACAGGGACGAAGCCAGGACATACTAGGAGGGGGGTCGCTGGGGTGGACACTAGATTTTATGTCAGCTGACCCCCCTCACTTGCATGTAGCTTCGCCCCTGGTAATAGATACATATATATGTCTATGTATGTACATGTGCACATATATATGAAACACAGAAGAAGCGAAACAAACCTGCAGGAACAACTCCAAGGGGCATCTTAATTGCAGAACTCCAGTCCACAAATGGGTTCACAAATGGGGTCACAAATGGGTCCTCCAAATGGGTTCACAAAGATAAACAACTTCTTTGGCCTCCGTGTTACATAAGGAAGTGAAGAAAGCTAACAAATCAGAGATACAAATATAAGGTAAATCTAATGCTCCGTTTGTTTCGAGAAAAACCAGCCCCTCATGAAAAATTTATTTCAAAGAAAAACTTATCATGGAAAAACAACTAGTTCTAGTGCTTGGACAATAATATTGTTAATATTTTCCAGTGTTCGTTTGGTGAAAACATGAATTTAAGGTACATCATTATTTTTTTCTTGTGATGGTATAATGTGTGTATACATATATTTATCAATGTGTCAATACATAGTAACAATAATAATAAATTTAACAAACATATAATATTGTCAATACATTATTTTCAGAATTGGATGATATCTCAAACTCAGACTCTACATCTCAAACTCAAAGAGACTACATTTCCCTTTTCTTATATTTTTACCAATTTACCAAATAAATCTACTGATCTCCAAAAGCCTTCTTTCCAAACATAAATTTGTCTGACATTCATATGAAAAATATTATAATGACCCTGTACAATCTCTGCTCCATACTTTTTGGAAATGCAAAAAATATATAAACAAAAAAAAAAAAAAATAGCACCAGACAAATAGAATGAGCCCTTGGATGACAGTAAATATACAGAACAAGACGAAATGTACAAAGAAAGAAACAAACGCTTCAGCATCATGTATACAGACCCTAAAGGTACGGATTAAAACTCCTTCCGAATTTGATCAATAAGCAAAATATTATATCAGCAAGATAAGCACCTAAGGTCGCAGTCATGTAGAGCGACTGGATAGAGCAGAGAAGGACTGAAGGAGAATTGGAAAACGACGTACCATCTTGAAAATTGGATGTTGTTTTCCTTAGGTTAATAGTTATTTTTTCATGTTGAATTTTAGTTGCTTTTCATAGACTTACAATTATACAGGGAACTACGAATTTTTTTCAAGAACGGGGAACTATGATCTGATTGAGCACGTAGACGTAAAAGTAAATAAATTCGAGCTTACAATTTTCATATCCCGAATTCTCTCTCACTGATTCACTTTTCCTACATTTTCTTATCAACCAAACAAAAAAAAGAAAAAACAGAAGCAAGAATTACCAAGAGAATCGATGTACTCGCGGAGCTTCTGGCACCAGAGTCTCCGTGAGTCCTTGGAGAAAAGCTCGAACACAAAATTCTCCCTCACCAGTCCTCCCCTGTCCCATACACAGCAGAATCGGTCTCCCTTCACCACAACACACCTTAACCTGATCTTACGACCTTGGGTGCAGACCCGAGGACCTCCCTCTCCACCGTCAAACATTTTTGACCGCCTGCATTCCAACGTAGCTTCCCGTCCTCGGTGAACGTTAACGTCGTCTCGACTCCTTTAATTAGCACCCGGTCGGCGATTATGGGCTTCGGGTTCGGATTATCGGGTTGATCCATATCGTCTCCGATAATCAATCGTTCCTAGGAAGCGTTGGTGATACTTGAATACTTCGATTTGTTTGCAAGCTTCAACTGAGGTGGTTAGTTCCAAGACACGTGTGAATTAAGCGGTAAACGATGGGTCCGCTTTCACACGTGTTTAGTCCAAATTGGGGAAATATAAAATATAAAAAAAATAAAAAATAGCTGTCCTCGACCAAAACCTCAAAATTCACTGCGATTCGGCGGAGGAAGAGAGCAAGGAGTAGCGGAGAAGCTGCAATGGAAGAAGGAGGACCAGAGGCCCCGCCAACACGAGTTAGGCACATCAACAAACGGGCTCTCAAGAACAAAGCTCTTTCGGTCTCTTTCAACGAGAAAGATCTCAAGTATGAGCAAGGACGCACTCTTGCCTTGTTTGGAAATCCTTGAACAAAACAAACGATTTTAGGTCATCTGATTATTTACCGTGTATTGGTTTCAAACAGGGACTATGTGACTGGGTTTCACAAGAGGAAGAAGAAGAGGAGAAAGGAAGCGGAAAGGCAGCAAGAGGAGGCAGAACGGCGCAAGCGTATTGAGAAGCGAAAAAAGGTTCAAACATATTCCCTAACATCTGTTTGATTATGTCTTAGGCAGTTTATAATGTTGATGTGCATTTCATGTTTGCTGAATGTTTGTTTTGGAAGTCTCAAGTTGCTGGATGCTTGTTTCTCAAAAAAAAAAAACAACATAATTTTGGATAATCTGGTTCTATTGGCTTCTAACATTGGGACTCACGGAGGCACATTTACAGCTGCGTTTCTGCTCTTTTTTTTTGGCTTGTCTCTTCCAGTAATCTGAAAACGTTGTTAAGTTATAGGTATTTGAGACTTGAGAGCTAAATGTTTCATGATTGAGAATGAACCTTGTGCAGGTGTTTATGTCATGTGTAGACCAATGGGCATGATATTTGCTCATATTTCTTATTTCTACGCTCTTAATACTTTGATTGCACAGCTCATTATTTGCATGGAAAAAGCAAAGAATCTAACTACCTAATTTGGACTGTTTGATACACCATTCATTCTAATGTTTACCTCCGAACACACTTCATTCTGATTTACTTCTAAATTCATCAGTGACCAGTGTAGGAATTAAGCAACTGAAGACATACTTACCCTTTTTTTTTCCCCCCAATAAACCTGAAAAATGTGCACCGAAATGGTTCTCATATTTCCTACTTTTCTGAAAATTACATAGTAATAAGGCATTTCCCAATATGCATGATGCTACAGCGATTGTGTAGGGGAAGTGGAGTACTCTGTTGATACTTTGATTGCGCAGCTCATTATTTGCATGGAAAAAGCAAAGAATATAACTACCTAATTTTGACTGTTTGATACACCATTCATTCTAATGTTTACCTCCGAACAAACTTCATTTTGATTTACTTATAAATTCATCTGTGACCAGTGTAAGAATTAAGCAACTGAAGACTATTTACCTTTTTCTATTTCTTTTTTCCCCCAATAAACCTGAAAAATGTGCACCGAAATGGTTCTCATATTTCCTACTTTTCTGAAAATTACATAGTAATAAGGCATTTCCCAATATGCATGATGCTACAGCGATTCAGCGATTGTCTAGGGGAAGTGGAGTACTCTCGATATTTGGAGTACTTCCTTTTTCCAGTTTTACCTAAATTGTTATATGAACTCTGGAAATTGTTTTTGTGGAAAGAGTGAAAGGAAAAGGCCCTATTCAGGGTTTGTTTTAAGCAAATAGAATTTATAAGTGCAATGCAAAATCCAGTCCCCGCATGTGCATAGAAAAGTAAATTCCTTAACTATTCATTAAGAATGTCAATGAAGATGCTGTCTCAACCTCATCTTGTTACTTGGGAATGATTATGTGATAATAGATCATTTTCTCCTTTATAAGAGGCTGAGAAACACCCATCATTATAGAATTTCAAATGATCTTTCCTCTCCATCGAGACCCTTTGAATGGTTAGTAAGGAGGCTTATTATCAGATTACATAACAAGGATGAATTGCCATGCTGATTATCAGATTACATAATATGCCCCCGAGTAGCTAATTAGGGGGGCAGGGTGTTACTAATTAACCTTGCAAGTCCAAAATGACGTTCTTTTATTTAATTGATCGATTGTTTCTTTTCTGCATATCTCTTACGGCTAAAGTACCGGTTATTTGTTTTTCCATGTATTTTGATTAGTGTTTTTTAGTTTCATCTTCTTAGCTTGCTGCTTATGTGGCAGATGAAATTAGAAAGACAACTTGTTTATGGAGGAGCTCCACCAGCTACTGGTTCAGATGCTGATGGAAGTGAAAATGACCTTGATCTGGATGAGGGAGTTGAGTCAGTTACACCTGTTAATGGTATTTCATACTAACTCCAAGCTAATGATTGAAACATAATCTATTTGTTTTATGCTAGCTAGGTCTAGTATTCGTGGCCATGCTTTCTGGTTGCCAATGTCCTTGTGTTTGCTGTTCTCTAATAGGTTGGTCTAATGGTCTGTCTTGCATGATTAATATCGGTGGTTAGTAATTATTATGATGGATTAAAAATGTAACTTTATACATTCTTGATGCAATGGCTCCGCACCATGATGGCATTCATGAAAGTGCTAATCCGGAAGCTGTTGAAATTGGTTACTATTTTGTTGGGCTGGAACAATCGTTTTATTAATTGGAATATTGATTATGATTTATGGCCGGTGAGAAAGCCTTCAGAATAATATCACTTCATAGTATAAATAGCTCTCTGTTTCTATGGTTCCTGACCAGGAGTTAAGCTTTATATTCATCTAACAATTGGCTTTTTGCCGACTTTTTTGGTCCAAGGGATGACAATGTATGACAATGGTGACATGAAAATCACCGTAAAAACAAGTGAGATTTCGCGAGAAGACGATGACAGACCTCATGGAAAGACAGACGCTGAAGTGCCTAGATCGATTGGTGTTGATAAAAAGAACAATCTTCCTGTGAGTAAAAAGAAGTCTTTCAAGAAAGTCGCCAAGCACAGGCCTCGTTCTAATAAGCTTCAAAAGAAAAGAGACAAGAAGAAGGGAAAGAAAAAGAACAAGAAGCACTAGCTTCATTCCCTTGGCCAAAATCCTTACATTTACAGGATAAAGTAACTTTTTCTGGTGTTATCCTTTTCTGAGATGCTCTGCTTAGCCATGTAGAGATTGTTGGTTCATTCCATTGTTCTGTTTCATGGCAGCAGTTAATGTAGTGAATTCTTCTCTTCTTTATATTCCTTTCAATATGGCACTGTGGGGGATGAATGTGATTTGTCAATGTTTTTGGTTTCAAGGTTGTGACTAAGGGTTGTATTTGGCAAGGATAGCGAACGTGGAACTCTTCACAAATATGAAATATCAAGTCAAGATATCTCGCTTCTTTGGCATTATACCAACATTATCCGTAGTTGTCTGAAATTTATTGCCTAAGATAATTCTGCACAGAATTACATATCTAATCTCAGCTTTAAAAGCAAAGATAAATATCAAGGTGGCTCGATTGGACATCCTACGAGTTGTCCGTTTAGGTTTAATTCAACTATTCAAGATAGCATAAGAATTAATTACAGGTTAAAGACCCTGCATGCATATAGTTCACAGCCATGGCTTTACCATCCGGACGCCAACATAAAACACATAATAATTCGTCCTAAGAAAGTACAAAAAAAAATTGAAGCACTGAAGCCTAACCAGTCATGGGCACACCCAACCCAGTAGTGTTATGAATTTCAAATATCGAGATTGACGCACATGATTTCAATTTCATATGTATTATGTGGTGACCCGAATATAGAGCTGACTCAGCTATTGAATGAGGATATTAGGCATTAGCCAAGGTAGTTAAAATTGTAATTTTGATAGTAAAATCGTACGATTTTACGATCATACCTATAGAGACCTAGTTAAATAGCAGTGGAATCGTAAGGGTTGTAAAATCGCACAAAATCACATAAAATCATGAGTAAAATCGGTAAAATCGCGAGTAAAATCATTAAAATCTGTTGCAATTATTTGTATTTATTTTTTCCTTTTTTTTCTAATTTTAATGTAGTTTTAGATACGTATTTTGGGTGTAAAAAGAAAATTATTGAGAATTATTCTTAATTTTATATGGTATATAAAATCTTACCGATTTTACATCCCTTCCCCTTCCCCTTCCCGTTCCCCTTCTCCGATTCCGATTTTACGATTTAAGTACCTTGATGTTAGCCCATCATTTTTTTTTTTGGCCCTTTCTAACTGTGTTGCCCTAACGGCGCGTACAACACAGAATAAACGGAACCTTACTGGGATCAACCAAGGCAAAAGCACAAAATTCGCTTCTCCATCTCTGCGCTTCCGCGAAACATCAATTCAAACACCAAACCAACGTCAGTTCAAATACAACCCAGTCTGCTGTTGTCATCTTCATCTTCTATTGTAAAAGGTACGAGCAATTACAATTCTTCACCTTCCATCTTGTTTATCCAATCGAAGCAGCCATAGAGACCGCAGAACAAGTTCAAAACTGTGGTTTCGAAGTATATAATGCAGTTATGATTGAAGAATTTATCTCTCTATTTTGCTAATCATGGCTTCTTTTACCGTGGATAATATGTAGATCTGGTGCCTTTTGCATAATCTGTAAAATGTCTTGCACAGCTTCTTTAAGGAAGTTGGTTTCTGGTGTTATCCTTGACCTGGATGGTACCCTTCTAAATACAGGTTAGCTTCTGCTCTTGAGTTTGAATATTGCTCTTCTTCTTCTTTCTTTTATGGTTCTGGTTTTTGTGCGTGTTTTGTTGTTGATTTTTCTTATATGAACTCATATGATCATGCTCCTATTTTGATTGGAAAACAGGAATCAAGATTGTGCGTGTACATCTAGTTGTTATTGAGTTTGGTACAAACAGAAAGGGTTCAAATGGCTAATACACTTTATTTTGTTGTCCTGTGTGCAGATGGCATAGTAAGTGAAGTCTTGAAAGTTTACTTGGTTAAATATGGGAAAGAGTGGGATGGAAGAGAAGCTAATAAAATTCGAGGAAAGACACCTTTTGAAGCTGCAGGTGCTATCATAGAAGATTATGCGCTTCCTTGTGCAAAGGATCAACTCCTCGCAGAAATTAGCCCTATGTTCTCTGATCAGTAATGAACTTATACACTCACTCTTTTTTCTTTTTCTCTAGAATTACTTCTGTTGATCCTGAATGGTTTGGTTAGTGGTGCTTTCAATTTTACTTGGTATAGTTTTAATAAGTCAGAGCTCTTCAATGTACAAGTTTTGACACTGTTAATTACCATATTCTAGGATCAGAGATGTATTTTGGCAAATGAACTTTCTGGGGTTATCTTAGAGCCAACATTAAGGTAGTAACTTTTTGTGGACATTGAAGACAAATCGAGTCATCGTCTTATTTGTGTGAACTTATAGTATTGTGTGTATAGTTTTAGGGATTCCTGACACATTGAACTTTTGCTATGTATCTGTTTCCTGAAATGTTAATTTTAATGAACCTAGGAAATATTTGAACTTTTTTTTTCCCCTACAATTGTCATTGTAGGTGGCTTAAAATTAAAGCTCTTCCTGGTGCCAATCGGTTGATCAAACATTTTAGTAGTCATGGTGTGCCTATGGCATTGGCTTCAAACTCTCCACGGGCAAGCATAGATACCAAAATCTCCTATCACCAAGGTAAAATTATTTACTAATGACTACATTGTTAAAAATATGGTGTATGATTTTCTCCATAAATATTCTAATATGTGTTTGTCAACCTTTACCTTGTTTGCTCATACTAAATGCTTTTAGGCTGGAAGGAATCATTCTCCTTCATCATTGGTGGTGATGAAGTCAGAGCAGGGAAGCCATCTCCTGAAATGTTGGACTCATCAATTTCTTATTATATATTTCATTTTCTTTTGAGCTGTTTTACTATGAGAAATGCATGTTTATTGTGAATACTAACCATGTATTCTTTCCTATTTAAGATTCCTGGAGGCAGCTAAAAGGATGAATATTGAACCTTCCGACTGCCTAGTTATTGAAGATTCTATGTAAGTGGTTTTAACTTCTTTATCGCATTTGTCCTTATATTCAAGCATGCTCTTAGTAGACAATTATTTCGAATAATCAGTAGTTGTACCCAGAACTTGCTAGAAGAATTTTTGAGATCACCGAAACTCATTGTTCAGTGATGTTGAGTGTTACCTTGTTTTTTATGTGTTTTTTTTTTTGTTTGGCATATTAATAGTTGTGTGAAAGCCAGTCAAGGATCTTTCTATAAATGTTGACTCTTGAGTTATATTCACTATTCTATTCACTTACAACGTGTCATTGGATATAATTTGGATATCTTTTGCTCTCTCTTTCTTTTTAAATGTGAATACTCTCAGATGTATGCGCTTATAAGCAGGAAACTTTATATAAGAAAAATGGCTGCATTTCCCCCAGTAGTGTAGCCTACTTTTTAAACTAGCAGGGGCATTTGAAAAAATATTTTCACATTTTTAATATTTAACCTCTATTGATCCTTTTTGTTTGTGTACTTCAGTTTCCTTGACATGTTTTTTTTACTCATACATATACGCACACTTTTGAACTACATTGACTTAAACTTTGATCAATAAACAAGGCACGTACCTGCGATTTCACTCTGACATTATTTAGCTATCTGATAGTTGGAAGGTTTTTGTTGCGTCAGTCCAGGTGTTATGGGTGGTAAGGCAGCTGAAATGGTAGTTGTTGCTGTGCCATCCCTCCCGAAGCAATCCCATCTTTACACATCAGCGGATGAGGTGATCAACTCTTTATTTGATTTGCGACCTGAAAAGTGGGGTCTGCCTCCGTTTCAAGATTGTAAACCCCTGCGACCACTGTCATTATTACAATCATGTTTTAAGTTCTTTTCATGGCAACTCTTCTTATGACAAACTAATGCTTGAGATTGCAGGGATAGATGAAACTTTGCCATTAGAACCTTGGTATATTGGTGGTCCTGTGGTTAAGGGATTTGGTCGTGGCTCAAAGGTTCTGGGGGTCCCGACTGGTACCCATTGTTTTCTCATTCTTTGGCTTATTCGGCTTAAATATTTTTAGTTATGAGTCTATGGCCACTAAATATGCTTGATGTTATTTCAGAATATCTATTTACTATAGCCAGCATGTATGTCCATGTGTTGCTTGTGTTTTGGGTGGTCTAGTGAGACCTGTCATTCAACCTTGGCCAGCTGAACCTCACTGTGATAATATCATGCTCATGATTTAGATTTAGCTCCCCCTTTTCCTTTACTAATTTGTGGTACATGTTCTCATAAGTAAGTTGTTTATTTTCAGCCAACTTATCTATAGAAGGATATTCAGCCGTTCTTTCAGAACATCCCTCGGGAGTATATTTTGGCTGGGCTAAATTACCAACAAGAGGAGTCTATAAAATGGTCATGAGTATTGGTTGGAACCCATATTTCAACAACACTGAAAAGACTATAGTGAGTGCAGTATTGAGTTGTGTGGTAGCTTTTGCAAGTATTCCCTTAAATTTTTCACAAGTTTTCTTCCCATACAGGAGCCATGGTTGCTTCATGATTTTGAAGGGGATTTCTATGGCGAGGAATTGCGTCTTGTTATAGTTGGCTATATTCGACCTGAGGTATGACATGACATCTATCGTTATTCTTTAGCATTATTTGCCCCTCGTACTCATCTACTCTTGCTGTTCTTGTTTTACCGAAATTTTTGCTTATGAAATTTGACAGGCCAATTTCCCATCCCTTGAGAGCCTGATAGCAAGGATTCATGAGGACGGAAGAATTGCTGAGAAGGCCCTTGATCTTCCTTTGTACTCAAGGTACAAGGATGCTCCATATTTGGAAGGCTCTGTCTGCAACAATGCCAATCAGTCCTAAATTTCATGGCATTTAATGTATTGCTCATCTCATGTGGAGGAAATGGTCATTGATTGAAGATGTTTCTCATTCAGAACATTGGTTAGAAATAAACTTAACGAGAACTTGATTTGTTTCTATTCTCTAGTAGTAATACATTATACGTGTTTTGACCATGATATCTATGGCACCCAGAAGCCAGAATCACTGTATGTATCAAGCATCAAAGAAGTTACCGGCCACATTTTCATTTTTTGTGACAATTTTTTTTTCCAGTAATGCAAAAAAAAAACAAAAAATGCATCATGTGGGTCAAAGCCCATAGGAAAATGACGCTGGGAATAGGCCAGCCCAGGAAACCTCAGCAGCCCATTTTTTATTTCGTGGGCCAGCCCATTTGGCAGATTCGCTGACTTTGTGGGCCTTCACTTCTAGACTTCTAGCTTCGCCTTGCAAGTTGCAAGGTCTCCTCCTCCTCCAGTGCTGCTAGTGCAGCAAAAGTTATTTTGGCGCTAATACCAAAACCGCAGTGGAACGAATCCGAAGCAAAATGGGAGAGGAGGAACAAGACCAACCCAACTCACCAAGTGAAGCCACAGAAACTACACAGCTGACCGAGCAAGACTACCAATGGCCTGCTATTAGGTTCGATGTCCATCCTCACCGAACCTACCATTTCCGCAAACAGTTCAGGGCCGCCAAAAACCCTAACAATTTCCTTAAAGGCGTCAAGTGGTACATTTTCTTGGATTCCCATCTTTTCCTTCTTCCCTTTTTCTTTCTTTATTTAAATCAATTTTTGCGATTTTGATTTTGGTAGGTCACCGGATGGTTCGTGTTTTCTGACGAGTTCAGAGGATAATAATCTTCGATTGTTTGGATTGTGAGTTTGTTAAGTATCAGTCTTTAATTATTCTCTTAAATTACCATTGGTACATTTTTTTTAATTCGATTATATGAGATAATGGGGTTTATAGGACTACTCAGCAAGTGTTTATTTTTCACAGACCAGATAGTGGGAGTGGGTATGATGCAGATACATCTAATTTAGCTGCTGAGGAAGGTAAGATTACACTTGCTCACATTGTTTTATGTATGTATTTATTGCAGTAAACTAGTATTAGCATTGTAATTCTCAGAACACTGACTACTGTAAACGTTAAATGCTTCAATTTACTGAGACTTGGTATTGGTATCAAACTAATTTTGTGCTCTTTCTTGTCGCTAAGTTCTTTCTGCTTATATTGTAATCATTTTTTTTACACCAATGCTTTATGAGTTGGCTGCAGATTCCTATGATGCATACCTTGTTGTGGATGGAGGAGAGTCCATATATGATTTCTGCTGGTATCCTTACATGTCTGCTTCAGGTGGTTTTGTAGACTTATTAGCTGACATGATCTTTTGGAATCTGAAATTTGTTTTCTCTCCCCTCTCTGTTATTATAATGTTCCCATTATGGTGTAAGGGAATAGTAGTGACAGAGATAGAAGCTTGATTTTACAGTTGGTTGTCACTGCAGATCCCGTGACATCTGTATTTGCTACTACCAGCCGTGACCATCCAATTCATCTTTGGGATGCTAATTCTGGCCTGGTACAGCTTCATTGTCATTTTTTTTTTCTTTGTGTATGCCTTCTATGAGGTGGTTCGAGGTTTTATAAATAAACTTGACAATTGCCTCTGACAATTGCAGCTGCGTTGCACATACCGAGCTTATGATGCTGTGGATGAAATTACAGCTGCATTTTCAATTGCATTTAATCCTGCTGGGACGAAGTAAGCAAAATGCGATTCTTATAGTTTCGTAATATGCCCGACTTTTCTGCTCCTTCTGATATTGTAGATACTTTATGCTAGAGAGGAAGACTATTTTCTCTAAAAAATTATTGCAGGGTCAATAACAAAACTTCTGCAGCAATCTTTTTGCTTATCTTAAAAATGAACTGAGGAGTAGCGAGAATGTTAAGACACTTCTCACTAGTACTGTTTGTGAATTGGTATTAACCTTTTCTTTGATTAGGTTTACATATGGAATAAACATTCTTTCTGCTTACAAATTTGCTTACAAATTTATAGAATATGAAATGGAAATGTATTATTTTGCTCAATTCTTCCTTGCTTTGGTAGGATATTTGCAGGATACAACAAATCTGTTAGGATATTTGATCTACATCGCCCTGGCAGAGATTTCCAACAGCATTCAACACTTCAAGGAAATAAAGAAGGTCAAACAGGTATTTTTCTTTGTATTTCTACCGTAGACATTCTAGTGCGTTAAAAGCAGCCTTAACCTTTACTTTTTTCCCGGGTACAGGTATAATATCTGCAATCAGTTTTTGTCCAACTCATACTGGAATGCTGGCTACAGGATCTTACAGCCAGACTACTGCAATTTATAGCGAAGATAATATGGAACTCTTGTATGTTTTACATGGCCAGGAAGGTGGGATTACTCAAGTAAGTGAGCATTTTTTTTATCATATGCTTGATTGTGCTTAAGTCAACGGTAAATGAATGCAATCTATTTCACCCTTCCAGGTCCAATTCTCAAAAGATGGAAACTATTTATATACTGGAGGCAGGAAGGTGAAAAATTGAACATGTTCCTTCTTTCCAGTTGAGTTGTTTATGATCAATAAAAAAGTTGCTGTTCTGTTGTTTTCTTTTCTGTTCCTTCTTTCCAGTTGAGTTGTTTATGATCAATAAAAAAGTTGCTGTTCTGTTGTTTTCTTTTCTTTTCTTTTTCTTCTCGTATTGGGTAAGGGAGCAAGAAATGGATTTTGGTCGACTCAAAGTGCCTTTCACTTTCTGGAAAGTGTTATTGCTCCGTTTTCATGTTGGTACTGCTGTTTCAGATGAAGATAGATACGTGATACAAACTACTTTAGCCATTGAAAATTTAAGAACCTTAAAAAAGAGAAGGAAAGAATAAAGGGTATCCATAGTAGAGCAATGTTTATGATGTGCACATGACAAATTTTATTTTATTTTTTTTGTTTGAATACAAACAAGTTACTTGTTTTCACATGTGTGCATATTTTCAATTTTGTGTGTTTTAAAAGGCCTGCTACATTTTGCCTCTCCCAGACCTTGCCACCATAATTATAGGGCAATAAATGTTCAAAACTAGAAAGATGTTACTTAGTTTAAAAATTGCAAAGAAATAACCAGTAGATATTGAATTTTACCCTCTTAAGTTAGTCAATCCTATCAAATCCCAGGGAAATGTATTGACAGGGTTATGTCTGATGTACTGATATGATTATTCTATGCTGGTAAATTTCAGTTCTATGTTTTGAAAGTAGTTCTGCATTATTCCTCGTTTCTCACATCATATGATTGCCATCAGCCTTCACAGTACTTCAGTGACTTGGGCACTCCTTGTGAATTGTTAGGTTGCACTAAAGTTGTGTTCTGTCAACAAAATTAATGTTATGATCTTATGGTTATGTACTTATCGAGCCTTTACCCATGAACTTTACATATTACGCATGATGCACGAGTATATATAAAATATATTTTGTGCGTAGTTATTTTCTATGTATAAGTGCAATTGATGACTTATGTATTTAACTCATTGAAGGACCCTTATATAATGTGCTGGGATGTACGGAAAGCTGTTGAGGTTGTATACAAGTGAGTATGTTCATTTTATTTGAATTTGGAAGGCGTTCTTTTATGGTGCTTATCATTGGCGACGTCAAGACACATTGTCCTAGATATCCTTCCAGAAATTTTAAATTAGATGAATTTCTTATTTACCAAAAAAAATAATTCAATTACTTTCTTAAATCTTAAGTATTATTCTTCTGTTATGTTGTTAGGTTATACAGATCCTCCGAACACACCAATCAGCGAATAGCCTTTGATATAGAACCACTTGGCAGACATCTTGGCACTGGTGGTCAGGTAGGATTTCATCTTTGCCTTCTTTCCATCGTTGCATACAACGATAAGATTATAAATACTAAATAATCGATTACTTTTGACATTTTCACCTTCCATATTCACTTCCAGGATGGTTTTGTTCATATATATGATTTACAAACAGGGCAATGGATGTCAGGCTTTCAGGCTGCGGCGGGTATTTCTCTGCCACATCCATTTATAATGTTGAATCACTTTTCCTTATTTGCACAGTTCTATTTGTAGTTGCTTAATTTCCATGCGTACTTGATACAGATACCGTTAATGGTTTCAATTTCCATCCTTCCCTACCCATGGCTGCCTCTTCATCTGGGCACCGTAGATTTCAAGTTCCTGACAGTGTCGATGAGGATTTGCAATTAAAAGGTAATTATAGTGACCCAATTACTCCAAACTAGTATCTTCTTCAGTTGGAGATGCTTTTGACAACTTTTTTTTTTTTTCTTGTTCTCCATAGAGTTGTTTACTCTTGTTATTCTAGCTGCTATTCTTGAACTTTTTTGCTCTCGGCATCTATGTTACTGTTATCAACCAATACTTTGCTTCGTGTAGGTGATGAAAATTGTGCTTCTGTTTGGAGTTTCTCCGTCTTTTCAAACATGGAAAATAGTGCTGATGTCAATGAGTGTAACAGTCAATCGGA
Source organism: Tripterygium wilfordii (assembly GCF_013401445.1). Classification (NCBI taxonomy): domain Eukaryota; kingdom Viridiplantae; phylum Streptophyta; class Magnoliopsida; order Celastrales; family Celastraceae; genus Tripterygium; species Tripterygium wilfordii. The sequence continues at coordinate 6,652,919 of NC_052252.1, read as the reverse complement.
GCACGAAAATATTCGCCAGGATCCTTGAGTCTTTTCTTTGGCTTGAGTTTCTAGCAGTTGGTTGTAATTTACCTAATTATTATTTTTTTTTCTAAGATTTGTTCTTGGTAGGATTATTCCATTCCATACTCTGTTATTCGAGTTCCAAATATTCTTTCTAATCTAACATTTCTCAAATTATGATCTTAATCAACAAGATTATACTCAGTGTCCACCTTTTAATTGCTTATAATTTGGAAGAAAATAACTGAACTTTCAAGGAATTTGAAAGTAATTTAATTATTTTTTACATGAGATGACTCGAGAACACAGGCCACAAATGGTCTTATATATGGGCCTTATATTTGAATTGAATGCAATCGCCCATTTGCAGTATTTCTATTTGTGGATTTGAAGACATAAAAAATTACTACAAATTTAAAATATTCAGTGGTTTTTTCCCTACCACTACTTTTACTTTTATCTTTAGGTAATGATTATTTGCATATCTTTTTTTTCCTACCACAACATTTTTTGTAAGAGGATCACAGAGTGGGGGATTCATTAACATCTGTTTTTATGGGCCATGAAGTGACAATTGAATTCTTCCATTTTCTAAGAAGAAACGAGAAGGTCCGACGATCTTCCTACCTCGCATCCCTTATCGACACGTGTCCATAACGGTTCTAAATTTAACCGCCAAATTAGAAAGGCCATGAAGAATCAAGAACCCAATGTTCTAACACACGCACGAGGGAACCAAGTTTTGGAATTCTCCCTAAATTTTATTTTGTAAAAATGAAAGGAAACACCAATCTTTTTCACGATATATAAGGAATTTACTTTACATTTTTAAACCAAGTCTGTACTTAGAGAAGTTAGGACAGAACAGGTTCCTCTGTTCCCATATATTCACCGCATAAACGTTTTACAATTACAGTAACACTCCCTCTCAAATTTAGGGTATACATATATACAACGCTGTCTCTCTCCCTCCAAGATTTCACCATCTATTCTCTCTATCTATCTATCTATCGCAATCTGTATTTTCAAAATCCTGTTTTCTTGCTTAATTTCAAAAAGGTAGTGCTTCTAGATACAGTTACTGGATTCTGTGATTTCTTATTCCCGTTTCGTATCTAGCCTGATTTTTGTTTCTTGTTTTTTGTTGCGTAGGTTTCTGTTGATTCTTCTGGAAAATGGCTTTGGGAAAGAGAAGCAGAGCACTGAAATCGAAGCGCGGCACAGTGAGTGCTGCTGATGAGGTGTTAGGGTACGGATTCGTGAAGTACACGCGAGGATTCGGGAGGAAGAGAGTAGTAATTTCGAATGATTTTGAAGCACAATTTCTCCATTCATCTCCCAGAACTTCATCGAAGAGGCAATGCAGTCAGAGAATGAGTCTACACTTCGAAAAATCTGCTCTTGAAACCTTACCTCAAGATATCCTGGTACATACTGTGCTTGCTTTCACTGTTTTGTTTGTTAATACAGCGTTTTTTCAGTCCAAACACTATAAATCAACATTGTCTGCTTTGGTATGTTCTTATGTCTAAAAAAACTGCGTTGGTTATGTGAGTTTAGGTCATATAGTTGAATGATTGGTGACTCTATTTTTGGATTGCAGATTAGGGTTCTATGTGGTCTGGAACATGGAGATTTGAAGCAGCTTTTTCATGTATCGAAAGCAATCAGAGAAGCTGTAAGCACATTACTCCAATTGTGTTAATAAGATTGAATTTCAATTGTTTCCATTATTGAGATCAGTGTGATGTGCTATATGATTTACAGACTTTGATTGCAAGGCAATTGCATTTCGAATATAGTACACCCAGGAAGATTCGTGCCTTCAGAAATTCAATTGATTTGGAGGAGGAGGAGAAGGTGAGTGAATTAGAGGACCTTGAAGCTCCAAATGCTCCGAACCAATCCCGGCGTTGTAGATCACAAATTAGCGACAAGAGTTTGGCTGACATCTCAGTGGCCTTGTTTGCTTCTCCAAGGATGGAATTATTTATGTAAATATATTGCATTTGTTGTGTGTATAATGTATTGGATAGGGTAGGCAGATGAGTGAGATCTACTTACACGAAGAATCTTTACAGGACAAGTTTCGATCTTCGAAACTTGCAGTGAAGATGTGTCTAGCTTGTTTTTGTATCTGTATTGTACAGTTTGTTGAATCTTTTCTTGAGTTAAACCGCATAGACTTAGGAGATCCTAAGTTCGATATATCGTTGTGCGCCTCATGCACTAAGCTTTGGCCCAATTGGGAAACTTTTGTGCGTCTTATATTAAGAACATATAGGTAAGACACAAATCTTCCTATGAGTTTATATGACTAAACCCAAACAATTAATTAAGTTTTTTCTTAGGTGGCTTAACCCATTTCCTAGGCTTGGGAGAAATAAATTCGTGAGGGTAATTAGATGTATTGATGGGAGTCGGAATCCCAAAATAGACAATATAGTTGGTTGTTTGGGATATGAATTTTTGATATGCGGAGATGTTTAAAAGACAAACATATATGTAGTTGTATTGGTTACCAAAAAAAATCAGTATTAATGTACATTTGTTTTAGAGATATTACACTGTTAGTGATTGAGGGGCGATCTTGCCCCTTCTGGTTAAAAGTTGATAAATTGAGAATGTAAATTTTTTACTGCGTACCCTTTTGTGTAATAAAATGAAGTTTTGGTTTAATTACGCCATCTGTCAAGAAAATTCTTAATAAATCTCAAACCATCGATCTCTAGTTTTCCTATCACTATAATACGTATGGACAAATTGCCTTGTTTTAACTTGTGATCTGAGCACCAATATATGTGCATGCATCATCTTCACCAAGTTAAACAGGGACTTGTAATATTGTTAGCATTTTGTCGATAGCTAGGTGAACAGACTAAGAGACTGAAGAAAATTTGGATTCCTGCAAACGGAGCATAATTGTGCATGTGGGTTGGTTGTAATTCGTACGAGGAAGGATGACCAGTTAGGGATGACTGATGAGCAGTTGATAAATATTGGTTACTCGATCAGGTCTGCATAGCATATATATATATATATATAGGTCCCATATGTATTTGCACCTGAGCACCAGAACATGTGATCGGGCCGTGCATGTTTCATTTCCCTTCCTCCAAGGTTTTCAACCCACCATTATTTGACATTGGGGCATCGAATGGGCGGTACAGATTCCCTGTCTGCCACAACTAAAAAACAACCTTTCTGGTCTTGGTTTTTTATACTCTGGTTAAGATCCAGATAAACCTATGAATACGTATGCTATAAAAGTATATATATTACCTCCTTTTCTTTTGTCTGAACACATTAAAAACTTGTATTTTACCTTATCAAGATGAAAATATTCTGCCTTCACCCATACCCCTGCATTATTATAACTCATGATAGCTTTAGGGAGGGGCAGTTAGGGTTTCTTTCATATCCAGTTATAACTCTGCATTATTTTCTGGGAAGTCAAGATAAAGTTCAATAGACCCAAAAGTACTTTCCATTTTATAATTGGAGACAGAGAGTGCGTGTGTGTCTTGGTGTCTATTACTCTATTTGTGGAGAATGGGTCGATGTTGTAGCTAATGGATGTTAGGCAATGTCGCGAGAGCGGCTGAAGATCCCGAGAATTATCACGTTATAAGTTGTAAATATCACAACGGAAAAAATTAGGGTTTTGTCTTTGGCCGAGAGTTGCGAAAGAGATTGAAAGAGTGACTTGAGATCGAGAGAGCGAAAATACTCTTGTAAACATCTCGAAAGATCATAGTGGACTATTACTGGATGTAAGATCTTAAATTGAGTCCGAGCCACTAAACTCTGTATTGTTCCTATTCCTAATTACTTTTCTCTACATATATATTCTACTTATGTTTTCTTAATTGCTTTGCTTGGGTGGATATCACTACACTATTGTTTTCACTTTTCAGTATCAAGCCAAACCCTGACCCGGTGGTTAGGAACCGAAAAGCCAGTACTTTGCATTTTCTTGTACACTTTTTTCTCTTAGCTTTTCAAAGAAAAGGCTTTTGTTGGGCACCCTACACTTTTTACGCAGAGCATGTGCATGGCAAGCCAAAAAAACGCAACGTCACTGCACTTCTATGCCTGTACTTCCGGTTACAATTAATTAGCTACAAATGAGTTGGTGCAACTTTAAATAATTGTGACATAAATTAGTTCCATTAGTCTACCGTATCACGTATGTATTGGAAATCCAAGCCCAGACACATCATGGATAATTGGATATCGTATTCTTAGGGCATGGGCCTGCATGGATTGTTATTCATGGACCATCGTCATTGGGTTTTTGGACCAAAAATGTGTCCACGTGTGATAGGTGCAAGACATTTAATGATATATCACTCGATTGGGTCATGTCATCCGATATGCGGTATTAGTCTTGACAATATGAAACCCGCTCTTAGTCGATTCCTATCCGTATGATATATTAGCAACTAGATCGTACTGATCTTATGCATGGATATATTGTGTAAGAACTTAATGTTTGTTGAAATTTGAATATTGTATCTATACAAGAAAACATAAACATATACATGGTATTCTACATGTATACACGAATATTACATGTCATTATATTTGGAATGTGTTGAGAGACAGAGAGTGCATGTGTGTGGGGTGGGAAGAAAGAAAAAAGTGAGAGAAGCCCCAACATCACAAAGACAGGTGCAGTGTCAAATAAAAGGAGATTGATCGATGATCCTTCATCATAGGGAAATGAAAAGAAAGATGACCATCGAAGGATCCTGTACCAAAATTTTGCCTTGGGAAAAAGGAAGATGTGGGATGCGTTTGTCAATGTATTTGTACCTATTAAATGCGTTGTTTTTAACTTGAACCCACCGTATTTAGATAAAAAAAAATATTTAGCCGAGCGGTGTATTATGACATCATCACCGCACGGTGAGTTCGAAATTGAAGCTACAGGGAATTGCTTTCACTCCCGAAACAACTGTTTGACCGCATTTTTAACGTCAAAACATGATATTTTTTTCCGCTATTACCCCCATTCAATTTTATTATTTTATTTATATTTTTACAAAATGAGTTGATATTAATGAAAAATATCAAAATTTACCCACACCTCACTACAATGTGTTTAGTGAAGTGTCAAACATTTTTTGTCACTGCAACTAACCTCACCTCGCCACAATTTCGAAACTCGTTTCACCTTACTGCATGAGGTCAAAACACAACATTAATCCCCCAAACGAATTCTATTCCCAGAGAGACATTATTGCGTATATTGGAACCACTGTATGATGTCTTTCGTTTTTTCCGTCTCGTCCCCAAGGCTCTATCGAAATCACTAGTCTTAACATATTTTCTCATTTATGAATCCTTTGGCACCATCTGCAAGAAGAATCTGACTTCAATCCAGGGGTTTTTTTTTTTCCTCTATTTATCTTGAAGAGTTAGAAAAACCACAATTTATTAGGGAAGAGTTGAAAATTTTAGTGGAGTTCGTGGATAATCAACTATGCAAACTATGATCGCTAATTAGTTGTCTACCTATAAAGAAAAATCCATTAATTAGGAAAGGCTGTTGCTTGAAAACAATATCTTGTTTTTATGTGCTAAGTAATCAGGGTTTCCATTCTATCCTTACAGTGATAGGAACAGCTTACTTGAGAACCTCGAATCTAGACGGGTTGGTTTTTCCAATAATTCAACCATTCAATTGATATGCCCCTTCGACACATTCCCAAATTGGTTGAATCCATGAGTATCTCATCAAATTCCTAACCCCTTTTCATGAATGAACCTAGTTTGGGACATCTCGGTAATTCCATACCGAAACAGACAACACCAACACTTCCACACTATACCATTTTAATAATATTAGAAGTCTTACGAATTACAGTATTTTTTGTCTCAACCAATGGACACAACTGCGTGGAGCATATGAGACTAGCGATTTCACATGAATCATATACGTTTATCTCAAACACTCGAATACGTAACATTTTCGTGTTAATATTCCATGCCTTCCTCTTACGCACCAGAAAAGTCTATAAACCCCACAACTTAAATCCCCTCTCTCTCTCTCTCTCTCTTCTACTGCCTTTTAACGACCCATTCCATGCTTCCTTTATCTCCTCTCTCTGCTTTCTTGACTCCAATGATATCAGTTCTTGCCTTTGATGGAGGAAAGTGAGGATGATCAATGGGAATTATTGAACTCAATTTCTGCTTTATTTTGTATTGAAATCATGGAAACAATTTCCCACTTGTCGTCTTTGAAATCTAATCCTCTGTTCTCTTGCATTATCACTGTCCACATTTTGATTCTCCTTTACTTTCCTCGACTTTTCTTCACCATTGCTTTCTCTCCGGTGCTCATTTTGACTGGGATTCTCTTATCGACGCTCCTCCATATCGGTGCAAGACAAGAGCTCCAAATTGAGAACAGAGAAGACGGAGAGAACAAATCCATTGAAGTAGAAAAACCCGATAAATCAACCCAAGTGCACAAATGGGTCGCATACCCGACCAAACAAGAAGTGGGTTTTTCCTCAAACCCAGATTTCGAAGAAACGTTCGTTGAGTGGAACGTGAGGGCGCCGCTAGAGGTTATATACGAAGGGGAAGAAGAGGATGATCCGAATGATCAGAAGGGTGAGGATCCAAAGGATCCGACCCGGTTCTTAGGTATTGAAAGAACTTCCTCGCTATCGATGTACTATCCGGAAACAGACTCGGATAACTCGTCGGAGTGTGATTTCTCAGAGACGACGGAATGGGACTCACCGAAGAGAATAAGCTTCAGTTGGGAAGAGGAAGATAGAGAGAGCTTGATAGAGATTGCGCTGGAAGATCATAACAAGCGTGATTTGGGGTTTCACGTTGAAGAAGAGAATATGATAGAGATTGACATCTCTCCGGCGAGAAACGACGACGTGTTTGCCCAGGAGAGGTTAGATTCAGATAATGATAATTAATTGCCTAATTAGAGAGATTAGTTGATGGAGTATGATTTGTGGAAAAAGGTGAAAGTCAGTTATTTATGGATTGGGATTGGGATTTGTGAGTCGTTTTCGGGGTTTGGCCTTTGGGGATGTTTGGCAGTTGGATTACCGCTTGTATTATATCAATGCAAAGTAGGATTGATCACTAAATCCCATGTTAATGAATTTGACACGAAATGACTATTATACCCAATAATGGTCTTGACGTATAGTTCATGAACATTGGGGTGCATAAAAGGAAGAAGAAATCATTGTGAAATCTAGTTTTAGCATCTTTAGACTTCACTTTCCTTAAAATCTGTTATTAAGTAAGTTTTCTTGCTTTAAACTATTGGATTAGGAAAAGTCGGTTTTATTGATGAAACTTGATTAGATTTAGAAATGATGTGTCCAAAGACTGAAGCATATGTTTTGGTCCATATATATATATATGTATGTATCTACAAGACATTGTGTGAGTGATGTTAATGAGTCAGGGTTACTTAGAGTCTCCACTGCAGGCGATGTTCCATTACACCATCTAATATGTCTTTTAAATTTAAAAAACAATATGAGTCCCACACTTTTGAACATATTAGATGAAAATTGCAAGAAATGGTAGGGGTTTCCCACTTCAGATACCCCAGCTGTGATGTTAACATACCAACAACGTTGACATAGTTTGAAATGACTCTTTGTCATGACTCATGACTCGGTTAAGGCAAAATAATCCAACAATGAAGCTAAATCAGCTTACAATGACTCTTTGATTGGTGCAGGCTATCTTGAACAATATAATTGAATGGTACTTCTGACGTGATTTCTAGTCATTTTCATTGTCGGTCTCATAATTTAATTTGAAATAAATTTGGATATTCGTGAGAAGCATATTGTTCGCTTTGGATCAAAGACTCATATTGTTTTACCCTTTAAAACGTGTCTCAACATGTGTGAGGTTGGACTATCATATGTGAGACTTTTTAATAGTCTAACATAATTGATTTCCAATAACATTGATGTCTCCCTTGCAATAACATTGATGCCTCCCTTAGATAGTTGAGTTGGTTGGAAATACAAAGTCTTTCGTTTTAAGAAAGGATGCCTCTTTACACATTCGAGGATTTCCTAAAAGAACTCGATACTTTAGTTATTGTTTGGTTCTTTAAGAGCAACTCCTAAAAAGAATGTATTGAGAATGTAAAATCATAACCACCAATATACATACTTATTTTTAGTTTTTTTTTTTATCATCCCAATAGAATTCTTATCAGAACATGTAAATTTATATTTATTCATATGAGTTATGTCGATGCGATTTTCTGCACGACCTTACACATCAACACTTGATGCCAAGGAGTGACATGGACGGCGAACCTCGATATCTTTTAAAAAAAAAGAAGAGAATGGGATGCCCTTCGTGTCCCAAGGACACTTCGATGTTCAAATCAGAATTTTCTTAGAGAGTGAATCAAGAGTCCTAAGTCGTGAATGTCATTGTGTACTTCACATCAGGTTGATACTCCTTTTATAGGTGCTGTAAAGGCGCTCGTTGGGATGTTCTTATCCTCGATTATCTTTTTGTTGAGATGGGCGGTGGGTTTGATATCGTCGTCGAGATTTGTTGGAGTTGTTGCACTATGAGGATTTAGGGTTTAGGATTCGTCCTCATCTGAAGTCTAATTTGAATTTGAATCCTCCATGGTATTTTTATACATCCATATCCACGAGTTTCTAAATATACAAATCCATAGAGGAAAGAGAGTGAGTTTGTATATTTTTGAGAGAGTAAAAGTGAGTGAGTTAATTTAGGAACCATTATTGGAATGAAGAGTCTTTAGAATTCATAAATGGGTTTGTAAACCACTTTTGAAATGTGTATATTACACATTTAGAAACTCATTTACATATCATTCTTGGAGTTGCTCTAATTAAACTAACATTACATTTTTGCTAAAAAAGCTCTCTCAATCCTTCAAACCTCTCTTGAAAAAAAGAAAAAAAAAAAAAAAACTCTCAACTCTCCTCTCATTTTCAAAACCGATTGGAGAGGAGGAGAGATCCGACTCTTCTCCACCTCCCCACATCTTCCTCCTCCTCCCCCCATAAGTTTGATATTTCTTGTCTCAATCTAGCTCTTTTTAATTTTTTTTTATATTTTTTTGTTGAATAAAGATTTTGTAGGGTTTCTCTTCTCCGACTATAAATCTCCTCCATTCGTTGCGGATCTTCGATCATTGGCGTTTAAGGTGTGTTCCGACGACATATATTCGGTTTTATAGTGATGAGATTTTCATATCTGAGGGATATCGATATCTCTTGTTGAAGGGGAAGCCAAGATCATTCGACGGTCATCCGACGATATCCGTTGTAATATGATGTTGTCCAAGAGGGTCTGGCGATAGCCGTCCTTGTGTTTGTGCTCTTTTTTTTTTTTTTTAGGCTTCTTGGATATACTACATCTTTATGGTGCCCGGAGTGCAGAAGTGACTTAATTACCTAATTTATTTGCTAACTTAATATAGTTATGTCAATAACTTTTTTTTAAAATTACATTTTTGCTTCAGATTTACTACAAACTCCAAAGCCCAAAACGAGGGGCCCTCATTGTATTGTATTGTTTGACTGTCAACTACAAACTCTAAAGCCCAAAGTGAGGCAGTGGGGCCTTAGCCTAAGGCAGTGGCTAAGGCCCCACTGCCTCACTTTGGGCTTTAGAGCTTGTGACCTTAGCAAGGAGCAGCTTCGAACATAATCTTTCAGGCCTTGCTATCCATTATCGGTCGCAAAAACCAGTCCAAGATATAGCCCTTATTCGGAATGGACCATGGGTAGACAGGCCCATTAATCTGAAGAGACGTGTCCACTGATCTGATCTGATCCGTTACTATAAAATATCAACAATCGAACGGACATTTGCCGAGATACTGTGGCGACTGTAGTCCAACTTTCAGGCTTCCTGAGTTCCTGGCATCGGACGCGTGTCAAGCTCTACTCGCTCACCATCCACCGCAATGCACGTGCCGCTTTTTTCTTGCGCGGAAAGTCAATCATCAAAGCTTGGAGCCATCGGTGACAATGACACTCTTCACGTTCTCTGCCTCCTCCTCCCACCCCTTGGCGCTTTTTCTTTCTTTCCTTTTTTGTGTTTAGTTCACGCAACAGTTTCCTTCTAGAAGAGAAAATGACAGGTTTAAGCTTCTTCGAGAGAGCTTCAAGATCTTTCCGCGACTATCCTTCTCTCGCTAAGCTGATTGTGGTCGCCACGCTCAGGTGAAGTGTCTTGTTTCGAAGAACTTCATTACATCTGTTTGGCTAATTGTAATTATTGGTTCCGACTTCTAACTGCTACCATAACTCATGATTCGTGAGAAAATTGTGTGATCACGATTGCTGAATCGGAAATTCATTTCCTATACGTGCACATATATGATTTTTGTGCACTTTAATCGAAGGATTTTGAACTCAGATACTTCGTCTGAAGCAGGAAATGTGTACTTAAATGTAGATGTGTTTTGAAACTTGTCAATTAGGCTGGAGATCAAAGTGATAACTCCTGATCTGTTTCATGAACACTAATTGTGTCCACTGCTAATTATGAAATTTGTGATCTAATCTATGACATGCATATGCTGAACTAGAACAATGTAGTTTTGAAAGATACAATGTAGATCTGAGTTCATAAATGTTGAGGAGGCTGCATGATTTCGTTTTTAGAGGTAAATTACATCAGGGCAAAGAGCAGGGCGTCGAAATTTGTAGTATAAGCATATGTTGCAAGTCAATGCGAACTGTAATTGTGATGAGTATGATTACTATGTTGTGAATGTCAGTATAGAAATTATTCAAATTTCAAATGTCTTCTGAGTTAATCAAATATCTATTCCCGTCAATCCTGATTCCACTAGAATGATAAGTTAATCTGTTTACCACTAATATAGAGCCTACAGGTAGTCTCATCAGCAATCCATTGAATTATTAGAATTTTTTCTTTCATTCCTTGTTCTAATCCTTATTTGTATCTTGCTGTGCCTGTTTTGTGGTGGCAGTGGCGGAGGCCTTGTTGCTTATGCTGATGCAAACACATCAGCTGCTGCATCAAGTGTTGTTCAACCTGAAGGAGAAAGCAAGAAAAAGAAGGTGGTTGTACTTGGAACTGGTTGGGCTGGAACAAGTTTCTTGAAAAGCCTTAAAAATTCCTCCTATGATGTTCACGTGATATCACCTCGTAATTACTTTGCATTCACTCCCTTGTTACCAAGTGTTACATGTGGTACAGTGGAAGCTCGTAGCATTGTTGAACCTGTCCGTAAAATTATCAGGAAGGTAAGGGGAATGAAGACAATTATCTATAAATTGGAAAAAGCTTTTAGAAAGAAATTTATCTCTCTCTCTATCCTATCTTCAGAAGGTGTTATTCTGAATGATCTATTGTCTGAGAGCTTACCTAAGGATGCTATTTAATTTTCTTATCGGCAAAGACTTTACTCCGGTACCATGTGAATTGGTTGTAATTTGGTGGAACTCAACAATATGCTTATGTGGACTTCTGTAGAGAGGAAATAAGATAGAATACGGATATATATGGAAGAATATATAGGAAAAAAAACACCGTGAAAACATATTATGAATATAGTAAGTGGTTAAAGTTGTCGAGGTAATTACCGTGAAAACATATTAAGAATATAATAAGCGGTTAAAGCTGTCGAGGTTATAGAACTGATGTTTGCATTGTGTGTTTCGCATGACATTGTGCTTTAGCTAATGATGTGTCAACTGTTGTGTAATAACATCCCACATACGTTGCGTTTATGGATAAACACAGGGAATGCAATGCCTATATCAATCATATTGTGTTCGAGCATGTGAAGATGCAAGCTAGAGTAGCTTGAGGGAATGATAACTTTTGTATACTACAGAGTAACTTAGTAGGGCAAGAATTATTCCCAGTACGACTTCTAACCAGAGCCAGAGAAATTTTAGCTCCACTTGATCCAAAAGGTCTGTTCGGCTCTGGATTGGGAAAATCTTTCTCATTCACAGGAACTGTCAATTTGATAATGGTGGATGACATGAAATTGAAAGTAATTAGGGTAGTCCCTCTAGTAACACTTGAAGCTGCATTATATTATGATTTGCTAAGAAATTAAGGTATTTTTAAGCTCAAGCACTAAACTTTCCTGGTTACTTTGGGCAGTGATGCTAAAATAATAAGGTACACATTTATATATTTTGTTACTAAAGAAAACATGTGGATTCATTCATATATTGGTACAGTTACAAAATTCTTTTGTTTGCTGTCTGCAATTGGTAATTGTTAAACTGGTCCCGTTTTTTTTTTTTTTTTTTTTTAATTTTGTTTGGTTCGAGCAGAAAAATGTTGACATATGTTACTGGGAAGCTGAGTGTTTCAAAATTGATGCACAAAACAAAAGGGTCCATTGCCGATATAATCAAAGCGCCAATTTGGATGGGAAAGAAGAATTTCCAGTAGACTATGACTACCTTGTGATAGCTATGGGAGCCCGTGCTAACACTTTCAATATACCGGGTGTAGAGGAAAATTGCTATTTCTTGAAGGTAACTTTTTGGCCAATCTTTTTGGTTTATGCTGGCTATATTGTGATCATTATTGTCCCAATTTCGAGGAATGATTTTTTATTCAATACACCCTAGTGCCGATCCTGGGGGACTATTGTTCTAATAACTAGTTTTTCTAATGCATAAATGTTGATTCCTTATGCTAATATTATGCATAAATGTTGATTCCTTATGCTAATATTTTGCAAATGATGTCTATTCATGTCTGTCACAAATTTTTCATTCTAATATTCTTATTGAGCACGTATTCCTGCAGGAAGTTGAAGATGCTCAGGAGATCCGTAGGGGTGTTATTGATTCTTTTGAGAGAGCGAGCCTGCCAACTTTAAGTGATGATGAGAGAAAGAGGATTCTTCATTTTGTGGTGGTTGGAGGTGGCCCTACTGGGGTAGAGTTTGCTGCAGAACTTCATGATTTTGTCAATGAAGATTTAGTTAAACTATATCCATTGGTCAAAGACGTGGTAAAGATAACACTTCTAGAGGCAGCCGGTCATATTCTGAATATGTAAGATTTTGAGACTCCAAATCCTTTGCCATTTTCATGTCATATGTTGCTTTTTTATGATGTATTTTTAAGCTCTTTATCGGACTGAAAATGCTTCACTTTAGTTTGTAAACTAATATCGGAAGAGGTACTGGAATTCAAGGTGATCATCAAAAGTTCGACTAATCTTAAACAAATTTGCCTGTGAAAAGTCTGTATAATGATGGAGCTCAGAGGACATGCTTCATAAATCATAACTGATAATATGGTATATTAACTACAGACTTTGTCCAAAGAATTTATCAAGGGTCACTCCTCCAAGGGGTTTGAGTTTACATGAGCTAGGGATCATTAATATCAGTACCACGATTAAATATTTTGTCCTTATTTCGTTCAATTAAGATTTACTATTTTGTTTTCTTGTTTCATGATCTCTCCTGATGTTCTTCATCCTTGTTAAAATATGCTGGGGAGTTGGCACTCGGCATAAAATTCCCTGTTTCTGTGAGCAATTTTATTATATTGCTGCTTTCGAATGGACAAAGTCTGACCCCCCAAGATTTCTTTTTCAGCCAATAATATGGAAAGTATCAACTGAATCCTGAACCTTGAAGACTGGTAATGCTGCAAAGTAAAGAAGTTATCAAGCATGATATGTAGTTTTTGTTCATAAACTGTCAAACTTGCACTGCATTTAATATCTAATTGGTTGCCAATCATATATTGATGGTTCTAAATTTACCTGGAATTGGGTGCCAGTGAAACATGGAGACATATGTGATTGATTGCGGATGTTCAACTTCGCTACATACTAACCTAATGTAACTTGCAGGATTGCAGTTTCGGGGAACGACATTGAATTTTAATTTCTATATTATCTCCCTCGTTTCATTGAGGTCCTCTCATGGTCATAGAATTGCTCAAATTTCAGGTTTGATAAGAGAATCACAGATTTTGCAGAGGAAAAATTCAAAAGAGATGGCATTGATGTGAAGTTAGGAGCGATGGTTGTGAAAGTATCTGATAAAGATATATCTACAAAGTTGGGAAATGGAGAACTTTCTCATATACCATATGGAATGATAGTATGGTCAACTGGCATCGGAACTCGTCCTGTCGTAATGGATTTCATGAAGCAAATTGGTCAGGTATATCCGTATATGTTATTTTCGGTCTATAAACTCATCCATTTACTGTCTCTCTTTCTCCCTATCATCAAATGGTTTCTTCTGTCAACTTTCCTTCACATCTAGTTAGTTTATTAATACGTATGACATTCATTGATTAAGCCTCTGTTCCCATGAGCACAGGGTAATAGGCGTGTTTTAGCAACTGACGAGTGGCTACGGGTTTTGGGTTGCGATAACATCTACGCTCTTGGTGATTGTGCAACTGTTAACCAGCGCAAAGTCATGGTACCAATATTTCTTACTTTTCCATTTAAATTTTCATGCATAATATTTTATGCGTATTAAATGTTACCCTTCTTTTAGCAATTACCATCCAAGCTATTACCCAGTCATGCTTTTGTATCGTTCAGTTCTGAAGATGGAACCATTGTCTGTCTTGGTTTTTTTTAAGAACCAAAGTCTCTGCCTTATTAAGCTTATTTATGCCTTTTCATCTCTCTGCATCCATATGGAAAATACCTATTTTACGTTATAAACCATCAAATATAATGCACCAGAGGAATTAACAATACCTGCTCAAGAGTTTAATGGCATCTCTTCTATGGATGAAGGTAACATGGTATATGATTCTTAATGCGATGGAGAAGCTTCATTAATGCAATTTTTTGGTTGAGCTTATTTCTCATCATCATCATCCAATAAAGAATTGCAAGTAATTCTAATCATTACCTTGTGTAATTTGTGATGGTCTCAATTTTGGGTTATCAAAATGGTCTTCACCTGCTACATTTTATGTTAAAGGTACTCTTTAAAAACTACTACACGACAGATATGATATGTTTCTTAACTAACTCTTGATAACTTCCTAATCCTCTGACATTTGAGGTTTGTTTATGTTTATTTTATGATCCAGGAAGACATTGCAGCCATATTTAGTAAGGCAGACAAGGACAATTCAGGAACTCTCACGGTAAAGGAGTTTCAGGAAGTCATTGATGACATCTGTGAAAGATACCCTCAGGTGAAACTTTATTTGGAGAACAAAAACATGCGGAATATTGTTGATCTATTGAAGGAGGCCAAAGGGGATGTTGCAAAAGAATCCATTGAACTGAACATTGAAGAGTTTAAGAAAGCTCTTTCTGATGTCGATTCTCAGATGAAGAATCTTCCAGCTACTGCTCAGGTTTTATACCAACTTAAGAATGGCATAGCACTCTGGAATATGTCCCCCCAGCATATTTTCATCTTCTTGTGTTTCTATTTCAGGTTGCAGCTCAGCAAGGCTCTTACCTTGCTGATTGTTTTAATCGTATGGAAGAGTGTGAAGAAAACCCTGAAGGTCCTCTCAGGTTCAGGGAGTCAGGTCGTCACAGGTTTAAACCGTTTAGGTAACAGTTGAACTTTTGTCACTCTGTATATGAGTAAGGTGAATTATGCCATATGCCTTAGGACTTCATACTGCATTTCATAAGTTAATGGTGCTTGGCGCTATAATGTGAAGGTATGAGTGAGCTCAGTACAGCTTACTGCATATATATAGTCAAAAGTTCTCAACTGCAATGCTGTAAAGAGAGAATTCTTTGGTTTGAATCTTTATGTGCTTAGCTGACACACTTTGTGATTAATCAATCCTCTTTCAGGTACCGGCATTTGGGACAATTTGCTCCGTTGGGGGGTGAACAAACGGCTGCACAACTTCCTTATGATTGGGTTATAATTGGTCACAGCTCACAGTGGCTATGGTACTCAGCATATGCAAGGCAAGTAGTTTCCTCTTCTTTTCTTTTTTCTTTTTTTGGTAAATTTCTTGCAAAGGCGATATGCTTTCTTCAGTAGTGAAATTGATTTTGTTGTAACTTATTTAATAATTTGAATACCCAGCAAGCTAGTCAGCTGGCGCACAAGGACACTGGTGATTTCAGACTGGATCAGGCGTTTCATATTCGGGAGGGATTCAAGTAGCATATGAAGCAGTTGGGAAAAGCCCATCACATCAGCCCAGAAATTAACAGCACAACTTTATTATCATGGGTCTTCGAGTCTGGTGTGGGCTTCAATTTGAAGAAGACCAGCCCGTTACTAGGAAATAAGATCCTTATTTTGTCTATATAACAACAGTGTCTAATTGTACATATCATTGCGAATCTTGTGTTCTTTTTTTTTTTTATGAGTTTCTTTTATTAATTTTTTTTTGAATCATTCGTAAAACATAAGAGTTTTTAACCCATTGATGTGGGCCGCAAAAACAAACAGGATCTGTATTGGGAATACGTATATAACTACTATATGTATTGGATATCAAAGGAAAAAGTGCGAAGAGTAAAAAATCCTCTTTACTTTAATAATAAGTTCAAACAAACCCTTGTATAAGAATTTTGGGCTAAACAATCCCCTTTAGCTAGCCCTTGTACCAAATTTTCGTTGAAACGACATGATGTGACAAAAAAAGGTGTCGTTAAGTATTTGACATGTTTTGATCATTTTAATTTGTAATGTTAAAATCAAAAAGTATATTGTACTTCATACAAAAGATCTATTAATCGTTGCAATTGATTAGATAGAACCCACACCAAATCATCCTCCACCCCAAGCCACTACTACTTGTTATGATATTCAAGTCAAATTGTAATACGAGATTAATTAGAGGACAATATCTATATTGGTATTTTCATTAGTTGAGTCATTGTCAATGTCAATGCTAACATGTATATATTGGAATGATGCATAAACACAAAGTTCATGTCTCTATCAACCAATCTCTTTAAATCTTTTTATCCTCACAATTGCTTCAATTTGTGTCTCATGAAATTTCTATCTACATTTCTCTTAAAAGCTAAGGTACATATTTTGTAGCTCACCCATTGTCGTTAATATCCGTTCTTTCCTACTCAAAGAAAGAACCATCACTTTCTTGCTTTTGAATTTTGATACACATTGCATTTATACCTAAAAACAATTCACACGCACACATATATAGTAAATCACTTTTCATGATCTCAACCAACAAATTATCTAGTCATGATCATCCTATGATTTGTTTGACTACCACAAGCCTCAACCTAATTAAAATCATCTTCACTATTACATGACCATACAGGGCAAGACCCCCCCCCCCCCACACAAAGATAAGAATGTTTAAGAATGCAATATTTCTGTGTGTTAGGGTTTGTGTCAGTAATCATTTAGGTGATAATCTAGTTGATAAATCTTTGTGGGGTTAAATCGTATAGACTCGGGAGGTCCTAAGTTCGATTTCTACTAATAGTATTATCCTTATGGCCATGTGCTGGCTTCGTCCTAACTTATCCTCTCGTCAGGTGAAAAATTATTGTGTCCTGACGACTCGAATTTAGGTACATATCAGATGTTCAATAAATAAACTGATATGGTGTAATTCTCAAATTACAAAATAAAAATAATTAAAAAAAGTCTCTGTCAGTGACATTTGAGGCCATGTGCTTATTCAATTATATCATCTCATGGAAGAAAACAACTATGGAACAACCCCTTTTTTGTTTGGATAAAAGTTCAGTGGAGAATACAACCACAAAAGGATATATTATCATGGTCATTGTGACATGATATTACACAAAGTAACCGTCCGTGAAGAGCAAAATAATGAGTGTTTTGTCTTGTAATAAGACAGTAATAGTATGAGATCAGATACCCAATCACCATGTTATGGGGCTTTTCATTGTTTATAGTGCCATTTCTCCCTTTTTATATGAAAACTACCATAAATTCCTCTAAAGGTTATGCTCTCTAGCTAGTTTAGTTCTATACTTTTATGGGTAGTCAATGCTTTATTGGTTGCTTTACATTGTTTTGGCATAACATCTTTTTGGCTTTTGTTGGGATTTGACACCAAAAAAAGAGAGTAGAGAGAGCACCATCCTCTCTTAAATTGGTTTAGTTGGCTCTTATCCACTATCTATTCTAAAGGTGGCTGCTACCTCAAGGTATGCCTTCACATGGTGTGGTGGGGTCTCTAAGGCTCATAGAATTGAAACCCACCCAATTTGCATCTTTTCACCAAACTAAAAGTATTCACCTTGTGAACTTGCTTTTGGTCCCTTCCTTTGTCCTTTCACTGGTGTGTACTAATTAGTAAATTGAACATTAACTCCTTTAAGTTTGCAATGGATCGAGTAACTGAGCCAAAACTCAGCTTCTAAACAATGATATTATGATCTAATAATGGTTAGCAAAAGGTAATATGAAAGTTTTGAAGATTCATGAAAGTTGTTGAAATTCTCAGCCAACCACACTAATATTACCATCCTCTTTGTGTTTATCAATTCACCGTGAATATATCAGATCCCACGAGACTTTGTGCTTCATGGATTGTTTCACAATAGTATTTAGGCACAAAAAACACATTGTTAATGTGAGAGAGTTTGGGCTTTACCTATAAGTCACTTGGCTGGGTTATGTCAGACCGATGTGGAGGTATAGTGATAAGATCCCACATCGGGAAAATTAAGGGAGGAGCGACAATAGATAAGGAGAAATCTGTGAGGATTTTGGCCCAAAGAGGATAATATCTTAATGTGTTTGAGCTTGTGGGCGCTGCAAGAGAGTCCAACCCAATTTATCCGACGGCGAAAGGTTCTCATCACAGTCTTTTAACACTCCCCCTACACTTGTGGACTAGATTATGTCAAGCACAACAAATGGACCCTGCACTTATAGACTAGATTATGCCAGGCACAACAAATTGAGTATATGTCATATCCAATTAGACCAACACTTTGTTCCAATATCATGTCGAAATTTACAGACAAAACACACTAACAATATTGTCATTTTGGATGCATCGGGCCAGTAAGACTTCATTTTTAATGGGTCGTCTCATAACAGTATTTAGATCAAAAAATGTGTTGTTAATGTGAGAGTATGAAATTTATTTATAAGCCAAAAGGTCGACTCTTTTGGAGTCTCATTCTGTTTGGGAAAAGCCTAATTTACTCCCAAATAGTCATCCTTGCTCCGGATTTCGTGAGCACTATATGTGTAGGTGTGATTTTGTCAACGACGAGTATAAAAATTACCCAATAATGCATTACTTCACCTGCTAACTAAGGTTATATAAATATTTAATTTGGAAAGAAATAGTATAACAACTATGATGCAGGCCTGATGTCTCCGTATGATGATTGATGAGCGATCAGAAGGAGATAAAACCCCCCTTTTGTCCCTCATCTTCCTCTTTTAACCAAGTATTTTCTGCAACTCCCAACAGTCTGACACTGCGAAATGACATGGATGCTCTTATCTTTCATTGTTTCACAAACCCAAGAAGGTCAGCCCCGTAAATGCACCAACATCCGCACCCTCATAACAGAAGATAAGCACGAATGGATGGATGGATGGATGGATTGATGGTTTAATACTCCAAATACAGTCAAAGCCACAGCTTTTTTTTATGGCGAGATCACATTGTAGATTCCTCTCTTCACAGATACAAATGGGTCTTTCTTGGAAATTAGTGAAAGAACCAAAAATGGGACAAGAAGAAGGAGCGAAAGAAGACCGGAATCCGCTGGAATTTTCAAAATGCAGAGCTCTCCATCAAGTCAGTGAGGTTATATCTTCTTTGATTTCTCTGTCTTATTTAATTAAAGCTTTTGCTGTGAAATGGCAACTGATTCGGAACAAGCTAGAGGAGCTGAACTCTGGCCTAATTGCGGCGGAGAACTGCGACACCAGCCAAAACCCATCACTTTCTGCACTGATTCCACTCATATTAGTCACTGTAAATGAATGTCATGATCTTGCTCGTCGGTGTGTGGATCTTTCATACAGTGGGAAGCTCTTGATGCAGAGTGATTTGGATGTAATAGCCGCGAAAATCGACACCCATTTAAGAAAACTTTCTAGGATATACACTGCTGGGATTTTGAGTCAAGGGTTTGCCATTGTTGTGTCAAGACCTGGGGCTAATGCTTGTGCAGAGGATATGAGGTTTTACATGAGGGATTTGTTCACAAGAATGAAAATTGGGGACACAGAAATGAAAAAGCAAGCCTTGGTTAATTTGCATGAAGTGGTCGTCGATGATGAAAGATATTTAAAAATTGTTGCTTTTGAAGTTGATGATTTAGTGAATTTGCTGGTGAATTTTCTTGATTCATCAACAGTGGAAATCCAAGAAGGGGCTGTGAAAGTGGTGTCTGTGATTTCTGGGTTTGATTCATACAAGGGTGTACTAATTAGGGCTGGAATTATTGGGCATTTGATTAGTGTTTTGGAGATTGGGAGTGAATTGGCTAAGGAGAGTTCTGCAAGGTCTCTGCAAAAATTGACAAGCAATTCAGACAATGCTTGGTCAGTTTCCGCTCATGGGGGTGTTACAGCTCTGTTGAAAATATGTGCAAACGGTGATTCTAGAGGTGAACTTATAGGATCTGCTTGTGCGGTGTTGAGGAATCTTTCGGGTGTCGAAGAGATGAAGAGATTCATGATTGAAGAAAATGCAATTTCAACGTTTATCAAGCTTGCAAGGTCCAAGGATGAATCTGTGCAGGTAAATTCAATTGATTTTCTTCAAAATATTACATATGGAGATGAGTCAGTAAAACAATTGATCATCAAAGAAGGTGGAATTCGAGCGTTAGTACGCATTTTGGATCCTAAATCAACTCTCTCTTCCAAAACCAGAGAGATAGCATTAAGGGCAATTGAGAATTTATTCTTCTCTTCAATGAGTAGTATAAACATTGTTATGAATTATGGGTTTTTGGACCATCTATTGTTCTTTCTCCGTATGGGAGACGTCTCTATTCAAGAATTGGCATTGAAGGTATCGTTTAGGCTCTCGGGAATATCAGAGGAGACAAAGAGGGCAATGGGAGATGCTGGTTTCATGCCTGAATTTGTGAGATTGATGGATTCAAAATCATTTGAAGTACGCGAAATGGCAGCTGAGGCACTCTCCGGTATGGTTTCAGTGACGAAGAATCGAAGGAGATTCGTGCAGGATGATCGCAGTGTTGGGTTTCTGCTGCAATTGCTTGACCAAAAGGAGTCAAATTCAGGTAACAGGAAGTTCTTGCTTAATATATTGATGTCATTGACAAGTAGCAATAGTGGGAGAAAAAAGATTGCGAGTTCTGGATACTTGAAGAACATTGAAAAACTTGCAGAAGCTGAAGTCTCTGATGCTAAAAGACTCGTAAGGAAACTATCCTCAAACAGATTCCGCATCATGTTGAGTGGAATCTGGCATTCTTGACTGTAATTTTTTTTGAATCCTCTCTGTATATTTTTCACATAAGATTTTGAAGCTTTCTTGTGTTAAAAACTGTCCATTTTGCAACCACAAGTAGATGATATCCAATAAAAGCTGCCATTGGCATGCTATGAATTCCTCTGAATACTCTCTGGTGCTGTTGATTGCATTTGCAGCTCTATACACAATAAAAAAAACCAATGCAAGAATTTCATTAGCATTTAGCAGGTATTATATTAGTAACTTATTATAGGATTTTGTACATATATGTGAAGGAGCACATGGGGCGCTGGGCATGAATACCTGATAAGGCATGTGAGTAGTAGGCTTCAAGGTTTCGTCTCTTGTAGTCTTGTACTATGATGGTGGGCACAGAAGAAAGTGATTGATGCAGTTTCTTTCTGTATTTGGTTGTCCTGTATAGGCTTCCATGTCTCATATTGTGGCAGTTTCTTATTTTCAATAAGTATAGTTCATATGTTAAGTTCCATCATCAATAACATTGCAAGTGATAGCCTAGTAACCTAGTTGGTGAATTTCTTTGGAGCCAAACTGTATGGATTCGCGAGTTTCTGGGTTCTATTTCTACTTATGGTCACGTGTTGGGCTTTGATCCAATTTATCATGAGCAGTGTCATTAGGTCTATATCAAATGTCTAATGGATAAGTCTATATGGTTTCGTATTCAGTTATCCAAAAAAATCAATAAGATTGCAAGATTTTCACAATTCAGTTGCTTGAAGTAAGATTTGGGCAGTAGAGATGCAAAATTGTGCTTGTCCTCCAATCAGGCAAACAAAGAAGATGCTGGTTCTCATGAATTAATGGTGTAAACCTAACAAAGCCATTGAAGGGCATGCAACCATAGTAGTTATGGCTTAGCCAACTTAGTTGACACCAAGGGCATGTAGACCATGGATACTATCAGTTTTGGAACTTGACAGGTTGCAACTCTTGTGATTTGTGAACGAAACATGAAGTCACTTGTGTTCCAGAGCCTTTTGCTATGACCATGTGAATATCCACATAAGGGTCTAAGAGATTGGATATGGAAGGTTGAATTTTTTCTACTTGAATTAAACCAAATTTAAACATCATTTATATGTCCAAAATTCCAATTACAAAAATCTTGTCCGGGTTCAGTAATCCATGGGCGAGCCCACTTATATTCAACATGCCAAAAACCCTTATTAAAATGCTGTCTTACAAACTATTTCTTCTCAGAATCTCAGGTTTTAATTCAACCTTCCATAATTATTGATTTGGATCCTCCAAATGTATTTCTCATGATTTAAAGCGCCATATAGAAATTGATTGGTGACATATGATAATTGTACGGGGCAAACTGATTTGGAATTTGAGATTATTTGATGTTAATGACTTCTCCTTCAATGTTGCATCATTATTAACTTGATTTGTATTTAGAATGATATGACTATTTGTTTTGCCTTTTGCTATGGATGGATGGTAAAATGAAAGAAAAAATATTCTCTCACAAAAAGGGAGAATGACATTGGAACAAAGTGGACAAATCGGACGACCCGGATTTAGGGTTTCGGCTATGAACACAACTTCAAATAAAAAACAGCAATACAATCTAACATAAAACCCGAGCCCATTGACAAGAATTGCAGCAACAAAATGAAATTTATTTCATTGCCAATTATGTACCTCTAAGTTTTGACTAAACATACAAGCCTCTAAACATGTCTCCAAAAGCGGAAGGCCGTCTTGGTATATTGAGGTTGGCCTATAGTACAACCTCTTTAGTCTTTCTATGAAGCATAAAGAAGAAGAATGTAGTAAATTCTAACAAAACCAAAGGTAGAGCTGGAGCACCAGAGTCGGGTCAACGAGTCCACTTCACGAAGAGAATCAAGACAATGACAGTGATGAACATCCCCACATATTTGATCCATCTATCCACACGATTTCTCCTCTCAATGAGCCTCAAAACAGAGTTGGAGAGCCCCACAGTATTAAGGACATCCAAAGCCTTCCGTTGTGCCCTCTGAGCCACGATTAGGGTTAATTAGTAAAGTTGAGCATTAATGTCAGTAATGGAAACATTTTTTCACATAAGGTAAGATTTGAGCTATCTTTAACTGCTTCCGAGTCTGTTGAGTCTAAGACTTCAACTCAATCGGTAGTGTACAAATGCTAACCAAGTGCTGAAGTTGCATGCATAAATGAACACATGTTCTCAACTTCTCATCCGAAATTCATTAACTCGAGATTTGCACCACAAGAAATCACACAAATGTGAGAACTGTGAACTATTACACAACATATGCGCTAAACACAGGCTGAAGCAAACCTGTGGCAACATTGTAGGTTTAAGGATGGCCAATATAAAAGATTACTTCCATTTTGTTGTTGGAATGGGATGGGGGAAACCAAGTCAAGGTGAATCTATCTTACGTAAGAAGTGACAAAAAAATGTGGATAATGCTAGAGATCCCCAAAATTTAACCCCCAAAAGTCCCCCAAATCTATGTGGCATTAAAATAGCCATTAATTAAAAACACACATGTAGGGCCCACTTCACATCCAACAATCCATAATAAATGGGGATCTTTTGGGGGTTAGTTTTTGGGGGTCTCAAGCATTATTCATATTCAATTCTTATGATGCCATAGCCCCCTGCACCCAAATAATTCACAGGTATACCAAAACCTCTGATACAAGCTCATCACCTTAATCTTTTAAGGCATCAAACTCTATAGACCTCCTTTGACAGATTTCATATAAAGCTTTAAAAATTGCATAATTGGGTTTGCTTATCTCACTTGTCGACTCGGTGCAGTATTACAATGCCCTCATTGGTTGCATATGAGAAGAATGTAACCAGCAAACAATATGTTAATTTCACTTTATGATCCTTTTCCTTGTATGGGTTTACATGCGCAAGCACGTTGTTCATGCACATGCACGTTAAAATGTATGTACGTGTTGATTCTGCAGCAGCCAAATTGCACATACCTTAAGGCGTTCCCTTTGTTCAGCATATTTAGATAGAATCGCAGATCCAGTTGATAAAGATTCTTCCAACATCCTCGATGAATTTCTAACTGACTGCATCGCTTGTGCTTCCTCATCAAAAATTCTTAAAACATGTGCTGAGTCTCCATTCTAATGCATAAAATAAGCATTAACCCATTAGTAAGTAAAGGATACTCATCCACAAAACAAAAAAACTAAAGTCTTTTCAACACCAAAGAATAAGGGATCCATACAGCTCTTCCAAACAGCTCTGCCCTCTCTTGAGCTTCCCTAATCCGTTTCTGATTCCTTGAGACGTACCTATCCAGACTGTCCTTTAATGATTCAGCTTCTTCAGCCACTTGTTCCACCTTTCTGTGCCAATCAAACAGCTATTCTAATAAGGGAAAATTCAAATTTTATGACTAATTCACATATTTAATAACAATATTAAGGAATAACCAAGAAAAGTAACAGTATTAAACAAAGATGATTTAACTAGCTAACCATCTGCTAAGGAAAACAAAAACACCAGCAGCCTAATTCATTCATCAGCAAAGCCCTTGTCGCAGCAGCTTATTTATCTATTGAGAGAGAGAGACTACGTCATACCATGAGGAACTAACATGATGTTAAGAAAATAGTTGGTATAAATAATCAATTAAAACAAAACAGAGAGCTGTCTCTGCCTTCGTCTATACAGGTGCTTATGATGAAAATTTTAAGACGGATGTGCTGTTTCTGAAAATCGTGCATCCATTTCTCGCATAAACCAACCTCTGCCGACAATCCATGACACTCAAATAGGAGATTCTGAAGTTAGTTCATCAATGGCCAAATGCCAAGAAATTCAGCCAAAATAGCTCTCAATGGGAACCTAATCAATAATGTGGTTCAAAGTAACTATTGGCCAATCCTCAACTGCTGGTGATACTTTATCACTTTGCCTTGAACAAAGCCCTTAAACCAGAAACTGGCACCATCACCATCAGCTAACAGGAAGTAATGCTGCCAAGAAAGCATACCTAGAGGAGTAGCTTGATCAGCAGTCCACAAATATTTAGCCTTCTTTGTTTCAGATTTTACTCTTGTCAGGAAGTCCTGTTCATGGGGCACTTACTCTGATTTTAAGCATAACTAATAGCATATTTTTCATTCTAGGTTCACAAAGGAAAAATCAGAGCCAAGATCACGTTAGATCAATTCAATTCCAGCACAACACAAACTGAGGGCACTGAGATTTCTCTTATGAAAAGAAAAAAAGAAGTCAAGATTGGCACCAAAAAATGAATCAGTGACTTGAACTCGATAGGGAAGCCACGGAAACGGAGGCAACAATTCTCCACTATAGGGACCAAAATTGCCTAACGAACTCAAGAAGTAATCGAAGCTGCCTCTTCATGCAGACAACATTGCAGATCCAAAATGACCGAACGCTTAGAAAGATTCGAGAAAATTAACAACCGATTCTCACGAAAAATTAATCAATGAATCCCTAACACACAAATACATATGTAAAAGACGAGAAAGGAGGAGAAAATTTGCCTCTTCCAGAGATCGCGTTGGGGCTTGGCAGCAATTGAGCGCCAAAGGCGGTCCATGTCGGTGCATAGCGACAGGATCTGGGAGATATCTTTCTTGACGGCGTATGAGAGCTCGGGTGAGTCCAGGCCGCCGTTGGAGGTCGAGCTCTCAAGTCGCTCCAGCCTCTCAATTCCGTCTCTCGCTTTCAGTAGTTGCCTCTTCGCTCCCTGGTATAAATCCGACAGCGTGCCTCCGCCTTCCACTCCCATCATCGCCATTGATATCCAATTGCCCGCGTGAGAGAGATGCAGAGCAGAGAGTCTTGTTTATTTCTTGAACAAAGCCAAGGAAATACCAAGAAATGAAAGTTTGGGTCTCATACATTCGGGTGGGCTTTGAATTTAAATAGACCCGAGTTCTCTTTTTGAATTACACATCAGCCTATCCAATGGTGGCGCGCCGCGTCAGCTACAAGTTAGAGAAGTTGGAGTGAAACGGTGTCGTTAATGAAGTAATTTCAAACATATAATATGGTTCTTTTTCTCAAGCTCCAGTACATAACTTCGGAAGAAAGGTTCATGAATACTTTCAAGTTTCAACAACAAAAGCATTCTATGCACACTGGAGCACAATCTGCAAATGACAGAGGGTCACTATTACCACTTCTTCATTTGATAGCAATTGCTATGCTAGTTAAGTATCTCAGTATTTTTGTCTCATTTATCTCAAATGCTCAAATTTGTTGTTAAGGACGTTGAAATTCGTTGTCTAGTTATCCCAAACAATGAAATGAACGAACATGATCGTGTGAAATTGTGAGTCCCACATGATTCATATGAAGCTGTGTTTGCTCATTTCAGCATTTAGGAGAGCTTGGACACCAAAAACACTAGGATCAGCAAAATTACAGGTCCAACAATTGAAGTACATGACCTTCTGGATAGACTCTTCATCTTGTTTTCTGTTATCTTCTCCATAAACTAGGTTGAATTATGGATTTCCAGGTAGAGGCATGATTGGTGCAGCATGCAATGGCTCCTGCCCCATCTGTCATGCAGACTCTTCTCAGGAAGCTCATATTCATTTTATAAAGTTGGTTGGTCTCCCAAGCTTCTTGTTTCTCTTGATTGTGTCGGAATTACAAAGGATTGGACTGCAGTCATCTATTGTGTATAAATGGAACTTCATCCGTTAAAATATAAAAGGTAGTTAACAGACTTTTATACCAGAAAGCCATTTGCTTGGAGCCATAGTTTGTTCTTCCAATCGTCCAAGAATGCAGGGAAACAGGGGGCAGAGAAAATACCATTGATATTGCAATGCATGTCAATCCAATAGGGGAATCCTATGAGAATAAACATCCAGAGTTTTTTTTCATTCCCTTTATTAATCGAAGAGGAAGAACAAAATTACATATTTTACAAGCAAAGCAGGTGGTCACATATTTCATCCTTTTTCATACAGAAGAGGCAGAACTTGATTCTCTGAATACAGCATCATCCGCATTACATCTATTGACTGGAAGATGCTCACTTAATGAGGGACTAAGTAAATTTCAATCACAAATGTGCACTCTCGGGAAAACACAGCCTCTTTAGATCGAGTCGACTCCTTCAACCTGTTGTCGAGCAAGAAATTTTTCCCTTCTCTCTTTCTATAGTAGAAAAGATGTGTCAAAGCTTTAAAACAATGAAAATACTGAAAAGGAAAATAATTTAATGGCATTCTGAAAGCTCACCCATTCATCTATAACAAGTCCTTCCCCAATAATCTTCGGACCAGTATCTTCTGGAGGTTTCTTGTGTTCCTCAGCTGCAGCATCAGCCTCAGCAAGTTGGCGCTTCAACTTTTCGAGAACCTGTAAAATCAAATGTGTGTATCCTCTTAAATCTGCATTTTCTGAAGCAGTACTTCATCCATGCAAAAAGTATCAAACTAGTATGATGATGTCTTGAACAAAAATGAGGGACATAAAAGCAGATATGCTGGCTCCCATGACAATTTGCCATAAGTGCTTACGGGATTTTGACGCTCTGGATCGAGAAACACAACCCGCAGAATTTGCTCAATAGAAACACGATCCTTCTGCTCATCAAACTGCAAAAATAAAAATGACCCAAGAATAGAGGTTTAACATTCCAAAGCAATGAAGTTAATGACCTTAAAGCAGAAGATGACTATAGGCCGCCAGTAAGTACGAATGGCATGCAGTTAATATCTAATAATGTTGAACAACACATCAACCAAGTTTCAAGACTAAAAAGACCAGCCTGACCAGGCCATATATACAGCTTTGGTTTTGAATCACAGTGGGCAGGCTGACTGCAGTGATATATAGCGAGATAGTGCCAAACATTAGTATATGTTCTAGCTGAAGAAAAAGCTATTCTAGTTATCAAAATTTTCAGAATATCTAACTTACACAACCACCATAGTGCACCCATACAACTTACCAGCTCAGGCATGTAATCCATTGGTCCTTTCACCTTTAGACTCATGATTTTAAACTTGGCCCTGCTCTTTTGATCCAATGGTTTCTCATTGTTTTCAGGAAGCTCAACAAACTTGAAGACTAAAAGATCACAATGAAAGTAGGATCATATGCTAGTAAGCGTTGATACAAGAAATAAATGATAAATTGTACCATTTTTTCCTGAGAAAAAAATAACAAAGAGTAGACGAAGGTAATTGCACAAATCAATAGAAGATAATTACCAGTTGCAACGATACTCTCACCGGGTGCAAGAATAGCCCCTGGCGGACGCATGAAACAGCTTTTCGGTTGAGTTGTTTGGAACTAAAATAACAAAACATGGTTCTTAATAGAAAGTTGGGCATAATAATTAACATAGTATTTGCAAGGTAATGGTAAAGACTAAAGAGCAACCCAAGTCAAGCTCTAAAATTTAATTGTGAGGAATAATTCTGCCGATCAGAAAACATATCGGCATGAACTACAGAAGTATTAAAGATAGAAGAAAACCCAGGAATACATATACGCACCTTGAAAGCTGCATGGGACTTGCTTGTGTTCTTTATCCTGATCGCACTCCTGACCTGCTTGCCAGGTTCATCTTGAAAAAAAAGATCAAAGAATTACATTGCACCTTCAGCAAGCACTCAGTAAAAAATTGAACAGCTGTAAGTAATAAAGAAGACTGACAACACACAATTAAACATCGACATATGTAAATGTCACGAGAGTACAGAATGATGCACACCATAAAGAGGTGGTTGGTTGTACACCATTGCAGGTCAGACTCGTCAGAGTACATGACAAAAACTACGTTGAATGCAAGTATGAGAACATATATCCATTTATATCAAACTTCAATTTGCTTCTCTGAAAAAACAATGACTTGGCAAGCAAATGGTGTCTTGGATTTTGCATCACTCTTCACATTCAGGCTTCCAAAATCTCCAAAATCCACAAATAAAGCAAGTAATTCTTCTGAATTACCATGAGTGGATCTAATTGAGTCATGTATAATCTAACAACACTTGTCACATCCAATCGTGTCTTAAATGAGTTCGAAGTATG
The DNA here is from genome assembly GCF_013401445.1 of Tripterygium wilfordii. Taxonomy (NCBI): domain Eukaryota; kingdom Viridiplantae; phylum Streptophyta; class Magnoliopsida; order Celastrales; family Celastraceae; genus Tripterygium; species Tripterygium wilfordii. The sequence goes on along the minus strand of NC_052252.1, from coordinate 6,623,465 downwards.
CTAATATCAAGAAAAATGAAGTTTTGACCAAGACTTATACGTTCATACAATCATACAATAAATCAACAACTCCCGTGCAATGGGCAGGGTCGTCAAAGAAAGGAAGCACGTAAACCTAACTCCCATATAATATGTGGAGAGACTGTTGCTAGGAATTGAACCGATAACCTCTTGGTTACACTCCTACAGCCCTACCACTTACCACTAGACCATCCGTAAGACACATACACCTATCGTTACTAAAAAAAAAATAGAAAACTATAATATTGTGAAACACAAACTGTTCCCTGTTCTAAGCAGTCATGAAACTCAAATTTCCAAATATGATAACACCGATTGCTGCAACAGGAGGCACGTTATCCACAATTTCACGTAATCAATTCTGTTCAAATATGGAAACCAATTCATCTCCCAACTTGATGAAATAACAAAATTGGACCAAACTAGCAAGTCATAATCGCAAGCATATTAAACAAATCCAAAAATAATAATTCGCAGGCATAATATCACATTCTATCCTAAATTCAAAGCTAAAAAATTAGCTATGGAGCAGAGAAATACATGGAAAGTAGAGTTTATTGCACGGAGAAAGCTTAAGCCGACGCCGGGTAGGCAAAATTGATCTCGCAACTGAAGACACCGAGTTAGAGCCATAAGCATTCGATCCTTCGACTAGTGAGTTACTCTGATTATGCTGATGATGCATCGAAGAAGAAGACGACGAGGAATTCGTGTTTGTACCGTTTCCACGAAACGGCAGCTTAAAGAAACCCCAGATTTTACCATCGGACGGTGACTTCCGGTCAGCTATTGCCATGTATTTTTCTCCCGATGGTTACAACAATTATTCAGAGCCTAAAATGAAGTCGTTCTGTCGATAGCGCCTGCCGTTTTTTATAAGCTTTGTGTCCACTGTTTAACAGTACACGGCGTCTCGAACTTCTGCTGTTGGTCTCACAATTGGAGAGGTCAAGTTGCAGCAACGGTGACAGCCGATTACAGAGTCTGCGTCGGAGTCGAAGAACGGAGACGAGTATTCAATTGAATCCGTGTTATCCGGTGCACGTCCGTGCCTTTACCTATTCTGAAAATCCATTTAAACGGTGTCGTTCACTCGTCGCTATAAAACATAATAGGGAGAGTATGGGACCCGTATTAAAAAACAGGAGACTTTTTGAAGAATCCGCGTTGACGTGGGATTGTTGACTTTGGTGCAGAAGTGACGTGCTCTGCTTTGTCGTTTAGTCGGCGAATTATGGAGGGATTAGTGGATTAAATCAACTTTCTATAGCTTTCAAGTTTCAGGTGAGTGATTAATGAAGAGAGAAAATTATTGGTAGGGACTTTGACTAGGAATGTAATGGGAATCACCATTCTTGGGTCTACCATTGCCATGTTTGGTCGCATATTTTTGATGGGAATCAACATTCCCATTTAATGCCCATTACCATGTAGAATGGGCATTCCTTGGGTATTGGTTGGGAATGGACATTCACGTTCCCATTCCTTTGTTCAACACATGTCAAATGACATGTTTGTCCCAACTTTTTACTTATAATATAATTAGGGAAAAGTACAAATAGGTCACTCAAAGATAGGATCGTTTATAATTGGGTCAATGAATGAAAAAAAAATTTCAATTAGGTCACTCAATGTTCTTGATTTAGACAAATATATCACTCCGGTCCAATTCCGATCAATTTATTGTGGAAAATAACTAACATGACTAATTATGGCCACACATAAGCAAATTTTGATTGCGTAGATCATACATGTCATTGTAGAATAATAATTAATAACAATAAAAGGTGACAAGTAATATTTTAATAATTAGAAAGAAAATAAAATAATAAATAAATAAATAAATAAAACCTAACAAAATCGCAACAACTCTAGGTCATTTCATCTTGCATTGGTCTATCTCTCTATGCCTCTATCTCCCTCTCTTTCTCAGTCGATCTGGTTTATCGTCGCCATTGGTGCTCCGAAGTTGTTCTGGTTCAACAATCTTTGTCGCGCTACCTCCCTCTCGTTGGTGAGCCCTAATTTCTCAATGTCGATAGCCTTTGTGTGTTGTTCTGTTGAGTACAACATGGGGTTCATGATATTTCTGATTATAACATGGGGATTTAGAATCTTAGTGGGTATTTAGTCAATCAAACAAACGTGTATAGTATATACTATTTTTTAGTCTTTCGCCCATATGTTATGCATTTTACACACCTATTTACAGTGGGTATGGCTTCTTAAATTATTTAGTTTATCCGTACTCTACCCCAATTAAAATTATATTAATAACTGAATATTGTAATAATTAAAATAATCATAATGTAATAACTGTTATATTTAATCTATAAAATGTATATAATAATATGTTCTATTTTAATTTTAAATCGTAACAAATATTTTATAATCATGACTTGTTTATTAATAGATAAAAAACATATTATTATATACATTTTATATTTAGGTTGTATCTTCCTCGCAAAACTTTTGCTACCAAAGAATTTGGCCGTTAGATAAGGCTTTGGCTCACATGATTAGGTTTATTAGTAGGTAAGCATATGGCACAAATTGTAATAATCAAATTCAACATATATAGCAGGTAGAAATTCAACATAGATTAGCAACATAGATGTGCCTTAACACTCAATTAGATGAAATTTATCACATGTTGGTCCAGAGTTACAATAAGAATTTAGAGTTAATCAGTTAGTCACATGATTTTTATACTTTTCAGTATAGAGAGATAATGTTTGTTATAACTCAGTCTCTCAAATATTTTTTATACAATTTGATCACCCAAAATTACGAAATGAAACAAAATAATCACTCGGGCATATTTATGAAAAATCCGGTAGAGTTCATGTTGAGGTGCAAAAGGCAATTTTGACGCTCTCACATTCTCTCTTTTTCTATTTATTTTCTCTCTCTCTTTTTTATTTTCTCTTCTCCCTCCTCTTTTCTTTCATTTTTCTTTTACTTCTTCATTGACCAATGAAGGAGTTTTAAATTATACAAGAGAAAGATATAGGCGAATCATGTGTGATATTGCCAAGACCAAAACTACTGACCATCAAACTCATTTAGCTAAATCTTTTGGAATCACTTCTTCCGCGATTTTGTAATTTTTTCGTGTTAATTTGGAGATCTAAAAGTGAATAGATATTCATCTATTTGTGTTTAAAAATATGTTTGATTTTGATGTATTTGTTATAGTTGATTAATGATTATTATAAAAGTTTAATGGATGCATACAAATGCAGGTAATGAAAAGCATATGGTACAAAGACATATCTATAGCACTGCAAGATGGTAATTTCTGGTGACTTTAATGGCCAACAAAATTAACTATTAACAGGGTCGTGTTGAATTATTGTCACGTAAGTGGAAACCTGCCCGATTTTGTGAAAAAATATGCCTAAATGAGTGGTTTGTTATGTTTATAGAACATTGAGTAATAATTTTGTAATAAAAAAAATATTTGGATAACTTAGTCGTAACAAACTCTATCTTTTGATGTTGAATAGTACAACTTAGCGAGTAGTCAATGTTAGTTAAGAGCTGTAATTCGTGTTTCGATGAACTTTGTTTTGCTTTTATCAATTTAAATATTTGGATGACTGCAAATGGCTTGCTTTCTAGTTTCAATTTTTTTTCTATTTTTAGCAATGAATTATTAATCTTGCTGGAAAGATGGTAAAGACAAAGAATGATACTTTACATTTGATTTAATATTACCAGTTGCTACTGTCAGTGCTAAGAGATTTTTTTCCCTGTTATGCAGAATGTCAAGAATCAATTATGTAATCGGACGGGAGATTATGGATGACCAATAATTTAATTTAGTTACATATATTGAGAAATATATACTTAATGGCATTAATTGATGATGGAGTGATGAATTCATGCATCGTTACAAAAATATGAGAATCCATAGAGAGAATATAATCTACTCAATTCCTTTGTAAATGGACATAGACTCGTAAGTATCTCATGCTACCATTTTTTAGCGTATGATTTGATAATATTTATATATTTATTTTAAAGGATTAAATTATTTATAATTTCCTCTCTTTGTCTACAATGGCCCAACCAGCTTCTTCTAGAGTAAAATAGACGCGCTTTTCATTCTTTTCTCTTCTCCTCCTTGTTCACACATGCTGTCAGAAGAATTGGAGAGTAACGGCGATTGATAATAGCCGTTAAGAAGTTTCACTGAAATTATATTTAAGATCAAGTTAAGTTTGTTTTTTTGTTTTTTTTTTTTTGGGCATGAACGCAGGAACCAAACGTGAGGGCTTATCATTTGTGATTAAGGGCTTTGTGTGGCGGAGATGGAGATAAGATTTTGGATTAGCATACCGAAGAAAATCGTTCAGATAAATCCAATGAAGCTGAGCACGTGGGACCAGGAGGTAGATACTTTTCTTTTTTTCTTTTTTCTTTTTAAACGACAACATATAAATTTTGTGTTTGATATGATCCTAAATTCGGACATCATTCGAACATCAGGTTATGTTCTTAAACTCGCAGACCTGATTGTCTAATTTTGTGTTTGATATGGTATTAAACTCGAGTATCATTTTGTTTTTTTGAACATACGATATGATCCTAAACTCGAACATACAATATGGTCTTAAACTAAGGCTAGAAGTGATAGTCCTGAACTTGGGCCTCCTATCCGTGAACACATAAAGTGACAACATGAAAGTTTGACAAACCGTAAAAAAAAACATACAAATTTGTCCATTAAACATATAATATAAATTTAAACTCATTAAACATTTAATATAGATTTAAACTCTCGGGCTGTTAGAGTAGAGAAATTTCTCAGAATGTAAATTGGACCAAGTCAGAGAATTTGTGACCTGATGACAAACTATTTGAGACGTCCACATCTTGATGTGGAGTGTATTTGTGCTGTTAATTCTGTAACGATCAATCTGAACAAATTTCAGTGTGAAACCGTCAACAAATTATGAATCATAAATGGGTCTCTGATTTATAGTGGGTCTCTGATTCTCTGCTCAATTACATACAAAACATAAGAAATTGGGTTCAGAACTGAAATCTACAGAGACTTCAAATATATTCCACATATCTATATGAACAAATATGTACATACACCACTGTAAAGATTAAAAGGTGCTTAATATGACTAGTTATCTACAAAACAGCCGCTCATCGGTTCTGCTCAGTTGGGCCCCCAACAGCTCAAATACATGACCGTCCGGAGAGACTCCTCTGCTTGCTTCAGCTTCTCATTAGTAAGGGCCTTGAAATCAACAGCGCCAGATAAAAGCCTAGTCTGCTTTGAAGAAGGAGAAGAAGAAGATGCAGACTTGACAGTCGAATCACACTTGGAGGCCTGATCTTTCATTCCCTGCATCACCCGCATGGCCGCCTGCTGCAAAACCCTGAATCCGTATCTCAAGCTCATGAACAAAGAGAGGGAGAGATTGAATTCAACGAGAGATTGGTATTTAGATCTGAAAATTTGGATTGACTTCTGGGTTTCCGGAGTGAGAGCCAGTGGGGATATGGCCGTATATATAGGGACGAAGAGAGAGTGCGGTTTCAGAGAAACAACCGGCTATGAAGGTTGTATTTAATTGGAGATTGCAAAGGGAAACGGGGGGCGGTGGGGTCGGATCTTGTGGCGAGTTACAGGTGTCGGGTGCATAGGATGAAGATTGGGATGAGGGGATAAGAACAAGTGGACAAAAAGATTGATATGTTAGATATATATATACGTAGAAACGTCGTAGGATTTTATTATCCTCTTTTTGCGTGATAATTAATAGTATATTTACAATTCAGATCCTACCCTCTTTTTCCGCAAAAATGTGAAATATCGTAGTAAATGAGATTTCAGTCATCCTAATAATCAATTCTGACAATTGATTGATATAAATATAGGGGTCTACAAAGTTTGATGCACATCAATCAAGAGACATTATAGATTATTGGGATGATTGAGATCCTCGCTTCTGCTTTTTTCGTGATAATTAAATGTACATGTACATTCTAGTCTAGAGATATTTTATGCAACACATTTGATCAAAAAGCGGAAGAGTCATGCTTTTAGTTTTGGTGGCACATGCAAATGAGCCATTGGTTGAGTGGCAATGACTTTGCATGTCCCTGATTGAGGTCATGAGTTCTAGTCTTATCTTCTTCGAATATTTATAAGGAGGTGTGTGAGCTTAGTCTGCTCCTGCGTGGGCTTGATAGTCTACCCTTGCGTGGGCTTGATTTGTGCCTCCTACGTGAGGCCTGTTGACACCTGTACTTTCATAGGCTTGATCTGGTGGTGTGTCGTACATTGTATTTGTATTAAAAAAAAAAAAGTTTTGGTGGCACATGATTTTTATGATTTTTTTGAAGAATAATACTCTCTCCTTCCCAATTTATTTGTCATGCTTGGAAAATCTAATTTTTTTAAGGGGACATTATTTAATGCAATTCAACTAAACAAAATAATCATATTATTGTAAATTTACTCTTATTTATGGCGATACTTTTTTTCCCTTGAAACTAGGGTAATTAAAGTAGCAAAGATAATTTTAAAATATAACAATAAAATTATTAATTAATGAAGAAATGTGATATTAATTTTGAAACATTTCAAAATAGAAATAATGACTAAGAAAATAGGAAGGAAGAAGTAATGACATTTGACATTAACTTTAAGCTACAGGTTACTATGCCTCTTGGGTCATGCCTGATGTCATCAACTGATCTGTCTTATTAGAGCACTCACATTTTTTACCAATAAAATTGCCTTAAGGAAGCAAAAAATTTCTCCTAAACTAGAGATGTTATGATTAACGATTATCATTATCTTATATAAAAAATTATTATCATACCAATCATTTTGATTACTCAAATAATTCAATCGTTATCATTATTGGTCGCATCAATAAACCGTCAGCTCATAAACCAATCGATCAGTAATTGATAATTTTACCGATCTTGAATAATAGATTGAATCTCTGAACTTGCTAGGCTCTGGCTTTCCGTTGGTGAATGTTGACTGGGTTTGGTCTTGGTCCAGCTTTGGGCCTTGATTTAATTATGGGCTGTGGAGGGGGCAGCTCTTGATGTTTTAGTGGTATCATTTGAAGTGGGGTTTGGTTTTGTTCTGCCTGTCCCCCTATGGACTGATTGGTTCTGTTCTGCTTGTCCCCCGTTGGTCTGATTGGTCTTGCTGGGGGTTCGTATGGGACAAGTTTGTCTTAGCCTAGGCCTTTGCTTTCGGTTGTTATCGACTCTAGTACTGCAATATTATCGTGTATGTTCTGGGCTCAGACTTGCCAACAAAGCCCACGCCATAAAAAAAGCACAAAAGGGTAAAAAAAAGGACGAAAGGTATCCTAATGGGCTTAGCTGATGCCCAATTGTAGTGTATATGTTTAACATGGATTGAAAAGGTACACAGAATCCCCAATTATGCAATTAATCAATTTCTGAGATAAATGTACCCTAGGTATGCAATTTCGTCCCGTTCTGACTTCTGAGTTCTGGAGGTTATGTTGAATCTTCTGTGAGTGATGTCCTTTTTTGTCGCCCCTTTTATTCCTTTGCGCCAGTTGCCAAACGTGAGAGTGGGAAAAACAACACAAACTCATCATTTTTTTAGGTAATCGAGAAATTACTCTGACCAACATATCTTTCAATATGGTTCGAAGCCCATGTTAATGAAAAATGAAGCTCCCCGACTAGAAAAATCCAAGGGAAATATTACCAACTGGGTCATGAGGAAGCCCAAATTTGATGTAATTTATAGTTATAGTATTAGATTAATCCATCCCCAGCTCTCTCTATCTTGTACAGAAAAGAATGAAAGTTGGGGAATTCATAAATCATAATTGTGTCCCAAGTAGTGAGGGAACCCACATGATTGTCTGATGTAGCTGGGGGTTTGTTAATGATGATGCTATCTGCATGGGGTGAAAGGCGTGCATTGCATGCACTCATTCCATCACATGATCGATTATCTCTCTTCACTTAGTCTTCCCCATATTTTTATCTCTGAAATATATACAAACATGAGAATACATGCATAATCAATTATATATACCTACAAATGTATTATATTAACGAAGAAAAAAAGGGAATAGGAAAAGCAAAAGCAAACGCTCACTTTGCGGCTTTCTCTTGGATCAAGAGAAGCTATAGCAGAGAGAAACCACCGGGACACACAGAAGGAAACGCTCCCCTCTTGGAAAGTAAAGGAACAAAACAGCATACAAAGGAGAATATGCAAAACTAAAGTTGTATTCTCTGTTTCAAGTGTTACGTACGTCCATATATATATATATAGTTTAATGTCCTTCATGACCCACACATTATATAGATATCGTTAATTACCCTTTCAAAGTGAAGAAGATGATGATGTTAAAATGATATCTAGTATTGGCACTTTAAAAAGAAATTGATGAATATAGATATGTGTGTGTGTGCATTGTAAATGAAAAGTAATGGTGTTGGTGTGTTATACATATAAACAAACTTGTTAAAACTTATCTCACATCATATTGACATAATCCAATCGAGTGGCATATAAATAAAGGTTCAGTTGTTCTCATACAACCAATGTGTTTTATGGACATACAGTTCAATAAAAACAAAGTCGTGTGTCTTTGACCCAAAACGAACAAATTTGATTTATAATATTTGGGCTCAATTTTCTAACAAAACGTATCTATAAAAAAAGAGTATTTGGGTGTCTTGATATTTATGAGTGACACAGATATACATACATTACATGTCATGTCATGATTCATTTAATTTTGATTGTAACCATTGATGAAAACATGTCTTCTAATCTTAAGACAAAAGGAGGGGACATATGTGTGTCCCCAAAATTGTAAGGCTGATATAAAGATTTCTGAGCAATATGACAACCCTCATAATATATAGCTAGCTAGTGGACTCAACTCCGCCTAAGATTCCTTTTGGAAATCGTCAACGACCCCATAGAAGTTTGGTTTTTGCACAACATATATGTGCCTAAAATCTGACTATCAGGCACGCACGCGTATAAGTTTTACATCCGATGATAAAGTGAGTTGGATAAAAGCCCAAAGCGTGGCTACAAAAGGTATTGTTCCTAGTGGTAATCGAACGCAAGACTTTTCGAATCCATACAATTTGACTTCATAGAAATTCACCACTAAATTATCACCCAAGTGGTTAGCCTTGGCTAAGATACTTCTAGTAAAATATATATATATATACCCTACATTTTCTGTACAATGTCATATTCGGATGGTCACATGCATTACTGTGGCATATATATATTTTGTCATTGTTGTGGTAATTAATAAAGCAGATCGATTCTAATATATATGATCAGCAATGAAAATTAGTGAAGAAAAAGTCTGTCTTTGTACTGTGTTCACAAGGAAGATTGGGAACTCATTTAAAACCTAAGGACACAAACCCTTGCTGTCAACCTGCCATGAAAGTGAAGGACTCAAGGACACCATAAAATGTCTCTATGTCTACTCCCTACCTAAATATTTCAAATTAAAATGTCTCTATTTTACTCTTAATTGATTTTTCTCAGTGTAGAATATTCTACATGCATTCATCTTATAAAGAAAAAGCTAAACAATTAAAATTAAAGAGAAAATAATGCTAACATATATATATACTCACTTCCCATAGACATGCATGAAAATATACAAATTGTGTTTTAAGTGTATATGGTAATTATTAGGAGGAAAGTCGATGGAATCAAGTTCTTGCTAATAAACAATTTAATTAAAGGGAAATGAAAGTTTCGATTAGGGCAAGGGAAATTTCTGTGAAATTGAGTTTTGGATACAGTGGTGGGGTATTAGCACTGAAAGGGGTCGCTAGGAAAGATCGTTTATTTGTCTAGCTAATTGAATAATTAGAAAAAGTAAAGTAACTTGAAAACAAATACTGATAATAACACAACATCTTTAGTCATGAGTCACCTCTCGAGGTACAGTATGGCTAGGCTACGTATGACTATCAGGTTTGCCTTGTCCCAGGTCACCCCATCCCAGAGCCACCACTAAATAATTGGTAGGTGATTTCCCTCTTGATGGGGCATGATTTTTTTGTTATTTCGTGGAAACCTCCCAAGGATGTGCAAGTCGCTATTTTATAATTAGGGGTGTAGTATTAAAGTGTTGACGAGAGATTTCGAACTTAAGATTCATGGATTTCGTGCAATATCATAACCGTACCAACTCGGTCAATCCCTTAGAGTTCGATGGGACTGAGTTGAATCCATATCTAAAGACATATATGACATGCCTTTTTGTCTCATGCATGTTAGTGCCTAGTAATCTTGTGCTAATTTTAATGACCAAGTAGTTGAAGAAAAAACGTACATTGTAGAAAGAATTACATACCTTACTAAACAATTTAAACTGGTGTACAGCCACTACTTCACAGTAGTAGTGTACTAGTGTAGGTTTGTATTGAGCCATGGATTTAGTGGCAGTGATCGACAAATCCACCGATTCTTATCCCGACTTGTTACAGAATGATATATACTACAACTGTCTCTTCTTCATCTTTGCTACACAACATACATGCATGGACAACAATTTTCCTTCTGCTAACCCTACTTCACTCATTTAGCTCCCAATTAAAGTATAAAAACATTATTTTATCACCGTCTATCTATCGTACTTGTGTTGTCACCCTTTCAGGTGGTCGATTGGGTTAGAGATGAATACTTCAAGTCGGTAAATTTAAATTTTACTTCACACATAGACATTCTGACTTGAAAATTGTTTAGGCATTGTGTAGTCCAATCTAGGGATAGCGGTACCACTTTGGCTACCACTTCAGCCTAACAGAGTTGGAACGCTAGCGGTTCCGCAACAAGAAACTTTAAATTGAAAAATGACTCATTTTACTGTTCCACTTTGGCTATTGCTTCAACCAAGTAGGACTAAAACGCTAGCGATTCCACAGCAAGCGTTGGATAAACTTCAAATTAAAAAATGACACATTTTACTGTATTTTAGAGGATTTGATGAGAAGAGTTGATATGAATGCTCTGAGGGTGACTCTTGAAGACGCGAAATCCATCTAGACCACTCCCATTCATATGAGACATAACGATTTATAGCTTAGCTTTAACTGTATCCCTGTTTAGCAATTATTTTATATAAGAGACAATATGACTTGTTTCTTTCCCAATGGCAGAGAAAAGGCAGGGACCAGAATATATACACATATATTCTAAGTTAAGGGAGAAAGATTGAGAATTGAAGTTGATGAAACAGTCTTTAATTTCCTTTTCTGCAGCACAGAAACCGAAGCTTCTCTTTCCCACAATTCTTTACCTACTCTTTGCGGAAAGACATATAGTGTCTCTCACTCTTCATTCCTACCATAATTGATAAAGTAAACTAGCAATGGAGTTCGATTTGGAGAATCCATTGACTAGTTCCTCAACAGAACAGCAACCAGAGACAGTAATCCCAGATCTCTTCTCCTCTGAATCTGATCACTTGCCTTCACTCGTCGTCTCACAAACCAGTGACTTTCATATCTGCTTTCGTCGGGAAGCCATATCTCTTGCTCTTCGGGTACAAATGCCATATGTTCTAGTGTTGTACTTGTTTTCTTTTTCCTTTTGTTGCTCTGTTTCTTCTAATGGAGTTCTGGTTGGTCAGGCACAATATTCCTGCGACTTGGACCCGCTCATAACCTACCTTGCTGTGAATTATATTGATCGATTCATGTCCAAGAAAGAAATTCAGGTATCTAATAAACTTCAAGACAATGTTTCTGTTGTGCTCTGTTTTGTGGCAATCAAACAGAAGATCTGATTTTGTGTATCGTAGCAAGGAAAGCCATGGGTTTTGAATCTTCTGGTTATATCTTGCCTTTCTCTTGCTGCGAAGATAAAGAACACAGATTTCTCTGCATCTGATTTTCAGGTTTGGAAGCTTTGACTTTTCAACAATTTGTCTTGTTATTGAAAGTGTCTATGGAAAATTATGCAATTTAATCCTTTGAACAGAGAGAACAAGTTTTCATCTTTGACAGACAGACGATTAATCGAATGGAGCTTCTCATTTTGAATGCTCTGGGTTGGCGGATGAGGTCGATTACACCATTTTCATTTCTGTGCTTCTTCATTTCTCTAATGGAACCCAAAGACCCACCATTGAAACAAGCTCTCAAAGACCGAGCTTCAGGGTTCATCTTCAAAGCTCAACATGGTAATACAACTAAAATCACATCAATGATTCAATTCTCATGTCTATGTTTTGAAAGGAAAAAAAAGTTTAAACCCAGATGAAGAAACCCAATTTTAATTGCAGAAATCAAGCTGTTAGAATTCAAGCCATCGATAATCGCAGCATCAGCACTTATCTTGGCATCTCATGAGCTACTCCCAATGCAATATTCCTCATTCAAGACTTCAATTTTGTCGTGTCAATATGTGAACAGAGTAAGCAACAGATTCTGGTTTCCTTCAATGTTCTAATCCACAAAAAAAATTTTCTCGTTTATATATAATTGTGAAGTTCTATTCAGGAAAAGCTGTTGGCGTGCTCCAATGCAATGCAAGAGATGGTGATGGGAGACGGGTATGAGTCAGTGTCAAGCACAAGAACCCCATTGAGCGTGCTGGATCAGCATTACAACAAATCTGTGACTGACAACAGCAGCAGCACCACCACCATTACCAGTGTTGGTATGAGTATGACGCCAGGGAAGAGAGAGATCAAGCGGCGTAAGTTCAATAACCATTTCAATGAAAACAAGGTCGGATTTTCGCAGAGATATTGCTCAGACAGAGACATTGGTCCAGACACCCTTATCAAACAGAGGAGTGAGTGAGTAAGCAAGTAGCAAATGGACGGCTCTGATTCTAAGGCTTACACATCAAATACCAAAAAAAAGAACCCAAAAAGAAAAAATAGAAATGAAGAAAAGGGTGTTTTTATTTTATTTTTTTTTATTTGAGGGGTTGGATGAGATGTAGTATTGTCTCTGTCTGTGTCATTGTTTCCTGGGGGAACTGGTGTCTGTCTCCTGCTCGGTAGTTGCAATTGTGTGTTCATAAATTGTAATTTTGATTATGAGAAGACAAGAATCTAAAGGTTTCAACAATTCTTGGGGTCAGCAGAAGAAGTCACAGCATTTCCCCTTCACATTTAATCACAGACGTTCCGTTCCGTCAGTGTGGGATTCACATAATTTTATTAATTTGATAAACAAACTGAACATCTATGATAATCACTGTAATAACTTCAAATGCAGGGGCCTCGTCCAGGTCGTCAAAAACAATGTACAACCCTACAATTTGTCAAAAAAAAGGGGCGGGAAAAAAAGGTCAAGAGCAGTTATTGTGGTTGGGGATAAGTGAGACTCATCGTACAAGACACGTAGCTCTCTCAGAATTTAAATATCTTCTGTTCTGTGAACCAAGACGCCATTTGTCTCTCAGCTATGAAAGCAACTGCCACAGTGTGTGTGTGGACTGTGGATGGATAAGCCAAAGCCAAAGCAAAAGAAATAGATTGAATTTCAATACAACTTGTATCATCATAGTCGTTCTAAAAAAAAAACTTGTATCATCATAGTTTAATCTTCTTTTTCATCTTTGTTTTAGATCTTGATGAGTACTTAATAATCCCCAGATGGTTTGTTCAGATACTAAAGAAATTACTCCATAAAATAGCCTAATAAGTGAGTTAATATGGCTAGGAGATCGATGAGTATCTGCTGAAAAGGCTAAGCAGTGAACTCGAAACCTCGAAGATTCGTTGGTGCAACAAACTATTTCAAGAACTAACCAAGTTGCTTGAAAAGAAACTACAGTCACCCTCATCTTCCAATGTCGATACTCAGAGAAAAGCTCTACTACCTCAACAATGTTTTGACAGAATGCCAGACTCTGTCAAGGAACTGTAGTTTGTAGTTTGTACACACCTGATGTACTGTACAACCTCTACAACATTAGACGGAACCTTAAAAAAGATCAAGGATGAGCTCAGAATGAAACCACCCAATGAAGCACCAAATGGGACTGCCATTCCAGATAAAAACAATGAAACTAGCACATCTAATCAGAGCTGATTTTCCCGGTCTGACTTCTCTGTTAATGGATGCATCATATAAGCTTTATGGGTTTGAAGACGAACTGATTTCAATTGGAAGATTGCTTCGAAAGAAACGAAACAATGACAGTATTAAGGCAGTTGGAGTTATGGATAATCTTCAAAGAGCATTCTCTGGCAGGGCTACTTTGTGCTCTTTACCAGCAACTGAGGGGGAAAAGGTATCTGATTGTGTTTGATGATGCCATGGATACAGATGTATGGTATAGCCAGTAGAATTCATTGCTAACTCATGAGGAGAAATGGGATGCGCATCTTGGATATGGTTTGCCAAAAGGGACAGGAGGAGAAGTGATTGTCACAAGTAGGAAAGAGGGACTGGTGATGATGATGGTTGGAGAGGAAAACTTGCATCAGCTTCAGCCCTATTCAGATCCTGAGAGCTGCTGGTCTATATTCATAGATACAGTTCGGAGAGATGGAGTAGTATTCAATCCAAAGTGGAAGATCTGAAGAAGGAAATAATAAACAAGTGTTCTAGCTTTCCACTAGCTGCGAAAATGATGAACCAGGGACCATAACACTTGATAGCTATATAAACATGCAAGGGGAAACTTTTCCAGGCACTCACTCTCTAATCTCTATTTCTCCCATTTGAAGTCAGTGGATCTTTCCCTGAAATTACTACCTGACTCTAACCTATGAAGGGATTACATCGCCACTACTTTTGTTATGAGAAGTATAAAAGGGTACTTTGGTAATTACAGTAATAAGTGTAATTCTGTATATATATTGAAGTATGGTAAATAAGGAATAAGATAATACGAGAGAACTCTCTCTTCTTTCTGCTATTCCTTCTTTCTGCAGCTGTGCTCTGCTTCATATCACAACCCATACATCTGAATACTTCTTATATAGTTTCATTGCTTTGTTACATGGTATCAGAGCTTTCCTGGTAGACATATGCGCTGGTTGTCCACTTCATCAAAATCTGATCTGGTTGTTCATTTCCTCGATCTACGTTGATCCAGCGGTCGGATCAGCAAACCTCATCTTACAAAGATCTTCGTCGGAGGTCAACGAGTCCCGGCGGAAGGTCATCGACCTCATCGCAGAGGCGCGCACTGTTCACGCGGCGCGCACTGTTCACGCGTGATGGCTGGTAGACATGCCGTTGTCGGGATGTGAGTTCGAAAACTTGCTGGAAATCCACATCTTGGTCTTCTTCTTCCCGTTGTGAGTGGGGCTATTGGTGTGTGTTGGAATGGTTTGCCCATCTCTGTGAAGTGGGTCTTTGTGTTGATCTGTATTTCAGTTTTGTTTGGTAGTGGAAGTGTAGCAACTGAGACTTCATTATGAGTGAGACAGAACACAAAATGGGATCTACTGAGGTGGTTGCGGCTTCTACCAAGTTGACTGACCAGAAACTGGTTGGTCCTAATTATCAACACTGGCGGAAAATTATCCAAGTTACCATTCGGGGAATGGATAAGGAAGACCATCTTACTGGTACAGCACCTGATTCTACTAATCATGCTACTGACTATAAGGTGTGGATGCGTGATGATGCACGCCTGTATGGTCAACTGTTGAATTCCATGGACCGGAAGGTCTCTGAATTGGTGACACACTGTGATACTGTGAAGGAAATATGGGAATATCTGGGAGTTTTGTATTCGGGAAAAAATGATATGAATCGACTCTATGATGTAGCATTATCTTTCTTTCGGCCTGAACAAAAGGACTCGAATCTTAGTGAGTATTTTGCTTCTTTCAAGAGCATTTATGAAGAGTTTAATACTTTGATGTCTTTAGATTTAGATCTGGAAAAGAGGAGACAACAACGAGAGAAGTTGGCTATCATTGCCTTCCTTAGTGGGATGAGGTCTGAGTATGATTCTGCACGTTCCCAGATTCTTGCTAGTGGCGAGACCTCCCTTACGGAAGCTTTTTCGCGGGCTAACCGTTCGGTTAGGCCTACCTCTTTCAACCCCGATCTCTCTGAGAGGTCTGGATTGGTTGGTCATGCTTCTTATGATGGTGGTGGTAGCCGTGGGGGTCGTGGTGGCCGTGGGGGTCGTGGTGGTCGTAGTGGTCGGGGTTCAGATGGTAAATTTACATGTTATCATTGTGGGGGAGTGGGTCACACTCGTGACAGGTGCTGGAAGTTGCATGGCAAACCACCACAGGTTCGCTCTGCAAATGTAGTTTCTGGAATGGATATGGGCATCCAAGATTTGAGTATTAATTCTGAGTCCCCAAGTGAGGGACGGGTGAGTTTGTCTGCGGCTGAATATTCTCGTCTCATGAGTCAGATATCTACTTCTGCTCCCGCTACTACGTCTGCTACTACGAATGCTTCGGCATTCATGTCAGTTTCTCCTCATACTTGGGTGATTGATTCTGGCGCTTCCGATCACATGACTGGGAACACAGGTATCCTTACTTCATATTCCTCTACATCATCGTATCCTGCGGTGCGTGTTGCTAATGGCATGTTTGTGGAAGTCAAAGGAGTTGGCAGTGCATCTCCTACATCTAGTTTGCAATTGGATTCTGTTTTGACTTTACCTTCATTCCCATTCAATTTACTATCTGTGAGTGCTCTTACGAAGGCACTTAAATGTTCAGTAACATTTTTCGATGATCATTGTGTTTTTCAGGACCGGTCTACGAAGCAGATGATTGGTAGAGGTTCTCTTACTTCCGGGGGATTGTACGTCTTGGATGTTAGACCTTCTTCCTTGTTCGTGTCAAGTCCTTCTTCTCCTATGGAGCTTCACAGTCGTCTTGGTCATCCTGCTCTTCCTAGTTTAAAGCTTATGTGCCCATCTTTATCCTCTTTAAAGCAGCTGTTTTGTGAGTCTTGTCAATTTGCGAAACATCATCGCAGGTCTTATGTGTCTAGGAGTGTTAAACGAGCTTGTGCTCCTTTTGACTTGGTTCATTCCGATATCTGGGGTCCATGTCCTGTTATGTCGAAATCTGGATTTCACTATTTTGTTATTTTTGTGGATGACTATTCTCGTGCTACTTGGGTATATTTAATGAAAAAGCGTTCAGATCTCTTTTCTATTTTTTGTTCCTTCTATGCTGAAATTAATACTCAGTTTTCTTTATGTATCCGTACTCTTCGGAGTGACAATGCGAAAGAATATGTGTCCACAGCTATGTCCACTTTCTTGTCAAATAAGGGTATTATTCATCAATCTTCGTGTCCTGATACCCCTCAACAAAATGGGGTTGCTGAGCGTAAAAATCGCCACCTTATGGAAGTTGCCCGTGCCCTTATGTTCCACATGAAAGTTCCCAAACAGTTCTGGGGTGATGCTGTACTCACTGCAGCCTATTTAATTAATAGGATGCCATCATCTGTTCTTCATGGCAAAATTCCCTATCAAATCTTATTTCCTCACGAAGTGCCTCATCCTCTCCCTGTTCGAGTATTTGGTTGTGTTTGTTATGTTCGGGATATTCGTCCTCATCTTACGAAATTGGATCCTAAATCTTTGCGATGTATGTTTTTGGGCTATTCTCGGACACAAAAGGGTTATAGGTGTTTCTCTCCTGACTTGGGTAGATATCTTGTTTCCTCTGATGTCATTTTCGATGAGTCGATTTCCTTTTCCTCCCATTCTTCTTCTTCCTCCTCATCATCAGTCTCACCAGATCTTGATGAATGTCTTGTTTATGATCTTGTCAGCGTACCTGCTCCGTCTTCACCTTCTCCTGGTCCTCCGCCAAGTCCTAGACCTCCAGTGTTGCAAACCTATACCCGTGGCCCTCGCTCGGTGTTTCGTTGTCCTTCTTCGAGTCCTCCGGAAGTGGTCCCCTCTCCATCCTTTGCTCTACCGACTGATCCTGATCCTGATCCTGATCCTGATCCTGATCCTGATCCTGATCCTGCTCCTGCACCCGCGGTTCAGTCCAATGTTGATCTACCTATTGCTCTTCGCAAAGGGAAACGTCAGTGTGCCACTTATCCTTTATCTGCTAGTATATCTTATGCAGGGATCTCCCAATCCCTTCGGACATTTGCTCTGGCTATTGACTCTATTACCATTCCTCGGTCTGTGTCTGAGGCTCTTTCTAATCCTGGGTGGCTCACTGCTATGAAGGATGAAATGTCTGCTTTGGAACAGAATCAGACCTGGGATCTCGTGCCTCTACCTCCTAGCAAGAGGTCTATTGGTAGCAAATGGGTGTACACTATCAAAACTAATCCAGATGGTTCTATTGCTCGCCTTAAGGCGAGGCTTGTGGCCAAAGGGTATGCCCAGACCTATGGCGTTGACTATACTGACACCTTTTCTCCAGTGGCCAAGTTTACTTCTGTTCGTCTTCTTATCTCCCTTGCTGCCACTTATGATTGGCCTTTACATCAATTAGATGTGAAGAATGCGTTTCTTCATGGCAATCTCCATGAAGAGGTTTATTTGGAGCAACCCCCTGGGTTTGTTGCTCAGGGGGAGTCGGGGTTGGTGTGCAAATTGAAGAAAGCGTTATATGGTTTGAAGCAATCTCCCCGGGCTTGGTTTGGTCGGTTTACCGAAGTAGTGCAAAAGTTTGGTATGAGACGGTCTGCCAAAGATCATTCAGTATTTTATCAACAATATAGTGCAGGGAGTATTTTATTGGTAGTGTATGTGGATGATATTGTGATTACGGGGAGCAATACAGATGGTATATCTGCAGTGAAGACATTTCTTCAACGTCACTTTCAAACTAAGGACCTAGGTCCTCTTCGGTATTTTCTAGGTGTGGAGGTAGCCAGATGTAGGCGTGGGATACTTTTGTCCCAGAGGAAGTATGTCTTAAATTTACTACAGGATACCGGGATGGTTGATGCGAAGCCATGTGATTCTCCTATGATGGTTGGAATGAAACTTCATTCTGATGAGGGTGAAATGTTTGATGATCCTGAACAATATCGACGTCTTGTGGGTCGATTGAATTACCTTGGAGTGACTCGTCCTGATATAGCTTTCTCAGTTAGTGTGGTGAGTCGGTTTATGTCTAGTCCACGAGTACCTCATTGGGAGGCTGTTTTACATATCCTTCGGTACCTTAAGGGTGCCCCTGGTCTAGGTTTGTTATATGCAAATCACAATCATGTGCGGATTGAGGCATTTTCTGATGCTGATTGGGCAGGGTCACTAAGTGATCGAAAATCTACTACTGGATATTGTGTGTTTGTCGGTGGTAATCTCGTTTCTTGGAAGAGCAAGAAACAATTGGTGGTAGCTCGATCTAGTGCCGAATCAGAGTATAGGGCTATGGCTCACACGGTAGCTGAAATATGTTATGTGAGACAACTAATGAAGGAGTTAGGCTATGGACAGCAGGCTGGGTCTAACTTATGGTGTGATAACCAAGCTGCGATTCATATTGCTTCAAATCCAGTGTTTCACGAGAGGACAAAACATATTGAAGTAGATTGTTACTTTGTGCGTGAGAAGGTACAAATGAAGAAAGTTGTTTTAAAGTCTGTACGAACCAATGATCAGCTGGCCGATATTCATACCAAAGCTCTAGCTGGTGCTCGGGTTAATTTCATATGTAACAAGTTGGGCATGATTAACATCTATGCTCCAACTTGAGGGGGAGTGTTATGAGAAGTATAAAAGGGTACTTTGGTAATTACAGTAATAAGTGTAATTCTGTATATATATTGAAGTATGGTAAATAAGGAATAAGATAATACGAGAGAACTCTCTCTTCTTTCTGCTATTCCTTCTTTCTGCAGCTGTGCTCTGCTTCATATCACAACCCATACATCTGAATACTTCTTATATAGTTTCATTGCTTTGTTACAACTTTAAAGTTTCATATCATAATTCATGCTGAACAATCGAAAGAAACTCATAAACAAGAATATTATAAGCTTGCAATGTTAATGTAAGGTCAATGAACGAAAGTGCATGCCTTATTTCTCACTGAGACACTAATTATAGCAGATTACAAGATGAACTTAATGCACTAGAAAAATCCATGTATAATGCTATTTCTGGAGTAAAGTAGAAATATTATACAAGAAATTATCATCGGTTCAGCAAAGTAGCCATGCAAAAACCACATAAGAGGGAATTTAATTCACAATAGTCACTAAAAATGAAAATAAATAAATAAATTGAACTCAAAATAATTGCTGAAATTATCATACATACACTGTGCTATGTGGTTCTACTCCCAAGGAACGACCAAGTGAATTCTAGTTCTTTTTCCAGAGGTTGATTTGATATCATTGTTCTGTTCAACCATACTCCACTCTCATTGCATGGGAAGAAGGTCACTCTGGGGCATCTGACTTTCTCCAGATAGATCATGTCTGGAAATGAGCGGTTCAGTTCTCTCCATTCCATCCTTAGTTCGGGCAAGAATTTCAGACGCAAAATCTTAACATTCCAAGTGTCGTCTGTGACCTGAGCTTGACTCAAATTTCGCATGTTCCCTCCTCTTATGTAGAGTTTCTTTAGAGACTTCAGTTTTCCAGGCATCAGCCAGCTAGGTGATTCAGTACCTGGGAAACATTGGAGATCCAATTTCTCAAGTTGTGGAGGAAGTTCCCGCCCCATTGACCTGCCTCGCTTGAAGGCTATTGTTCTTGTCAGCTTTTTAGCTGCACTTTGGATTGGCACTTGTCTTGCAGCACCATTGTCTTGCTGTGGGTTATTGGCTCTGATGTTTGGCTCTACACTGGCTGCCTCCGCTGGTTTTCCCCGGACACTATTGTTCGTCTGCAAATTGCGCTCTTCCCTTGTTTGCCCTGAACTTCTACCTTGCTTCGAATTCTTACCTGATATTGCCTGTATGGATTTACCTCCCCATGCCACTGTTAGTTTTTTCAGAGTTGCCATACGATGAAGAGCATTTAACTCATCTTCTGTTGGGAATTCCCTTTTATTTGTGTGGATGCTCAATTTCTTCAGGTTTGCCAATGCTGATAAATCTTCAAGAGTGCATGAACTTCTGAATTTCACATCACTAATTACAAAACCCTTTAGGACTTTAAGTTCTGAAAGCGAAGCGAGTCCCTTGGGCATGTAATCAAGCAAGTAGCACTCAGAAAAATCCAGGTGAGTCAGCTTCTTGAGAAAGGAAATCTCATCTGGAATTAAATCCAAATTGTGACAGGCATTGAGATCCAGAATCCTCAAATTCGCAAGCTTCCTGATGGAATCAGGAAGCTCGTTAATCCTAGAAATTCCTTGAAGGCTTAGATACTTCAGATGTTTCATATTCTTCAAACCATTCAAGAATTCAGTGTCCTCTACTTCAATGTGATGCTCATCTGAGCTCTGCCACCTTCCCAGATGAAGAACATGGACATTTCTCAATCTTGAGAACCACTCAAACTTAAAATCAGGAAAAGGATCATTGACATTGAACAAAGATTGCAGTTTCTCCGGATATAAATCAGGATTATTCACTAATACTTGCCGAGAAG
Organism: Tripterygium wilfordii; assembly: GCF_013401445.1. Taxonomy (NCBI): domain Eukaryota; kingdom Viridiplantae; phylum Streptophyta; class Magnoliopsida; order Celastrales; family Celastraceae; genus Tripterygium; species Tripterygium wilfordii. The sequence goes on along the minus strand of NC_052252.1, from coordinate 6,601,943 downwards.
ATCCTTCCTCAGTTTTCATCAAACAAGCCCTGTAACATGATAAAAGTTCTGATAAAAAATTGGCAGTTGGATTACCTCTAGAATCAAAATTGAAGAACCCCACTTTCTCTGCAAGAAAAATAACCGCATAGCGAATCAATGGGTGCATCCTAAACCCAACCAACTTATACTTTTCAAGTACAGGCTCAATGAAACCTTTCTCCAAAAATTTCTTCAAAGTCCCATCTGTAATTTTCTCAGCAGCATTGTCTTCACCAATACCAGGGTCAACCAATCCTTCTCCAACCCACCAATACATCAACAGCCTCCTCTTCACAACCGCATTCTCTGGAAACACGGCAAAGCAAAGCAAGCAGAGCTTCAAATCAATCTCAAGACTCATATAACTTTCCTGGAAATCTTTGAAAACTGCAGTACCCTTGAACTTCTCATTCATATGTAGTTTAAGCAATTCATCGATCTCATTGCGTGCAACCAGCCAGCTACCTGTCTCCACATTCCGTATACCAACAGAACTTGCAGCAGACAGCTTATGTGGAGATGGGATCTGGAGCTTCAACTTCATGATCATGTCACTGAGAGCACGAAAGTTGATCTCCACTTGCTTGGTTGCATACGTACGATTGCTAGTTAAGCTTGCATTGATGACTTTGTAGAGGTTCAGGCCTTGTGACTGAAGAGTCTTGAATTGGGTGCTAACATTAGCTTCCAAATCTTGGAGTTTCGTAAAGGCACTTCTGATGTACCTGAGATCTAACTCTAACTTGTCCAACTGATTCCGCCACTGAAGATGGACATCGTGATTATTGTCCCCAATCTTGGCATTCTTGACCTTGTTAGTCTTCTCTTTCGTCTTATTGTTTCCACTTTCGCTGACGGCGCTATTGGCGGCTGTGGAATGATTGTTGGTTTCCGGTGTCTGAGAAGGAATCGAACCGTTGGAAACGTTTTGGGTATTTTCGTTGCTGCTACCAGGAGGGCTGGCGGCGGCGACTGTAATGGAACTATTGTTAGTTTCTGTAGTCTGCGAAGGAATTGAACCGTTCGCAACATCGGTTTTGTTGTCGCTTTTGTTATCGACGTTGACAATTTCAGAAACGGAACCGTTGGCTACGCTGTTGCTGTCAATGCTACTGTTCCCACCGTCGTGTTGGGTAGTGGTGCTATAAATCCCACCGTTGTTATTCTCAGGCGCTTGTATCGGAACAGGGCCATTGCCGACGCTGCTGCTGTCTGTTGTGGATGGTGAAATAGATGTCTTGGCTTGGGTGAGGAGAGCAATCAAAGTGGGTATTTCGTCGATGATTGTCTGGATGTTCAAGATTCCATTAGGATGTGTTTGCTGCAATTGATCACTAGCTGAGGACATGGTTTTACAAGACAGATCGAGCCAATGATACGGACTGCATAGAAGCTTTACTTATTTAATGGAAATTATATGCAGATCTTTAAAAAGACTTGAATATTACTTGGTCAACTGTTTATCTGGGTTTCTCCCTTTCTTGTCATCAACCGTACCTACCCTCTTGCATTCTTCTGTTAGCGACTGTAAACCCTCGACTTATTCCCAATGAAGGCCAACTTGACTCCTCTTATCTTAAAAACACTTGAACCCTCAACTGACCCTCGCTGTTGCAATTTGACCCACAGAAAAAGATGGTCATTTTCTTATTGGACCTGGTCCGGTTACGAGTCATACAAGGTACTACATTTTCAATAATGATAATGAAACCAGAAAAAAAAAAACTGAGAGGAGGAGAATGAATTGAGTAGGAACTAGGAAGGCCACATAATGATGCCGCATCATATTCATGGAAACCTGTGGTGAATAGATATGCAAGCAATAGATAATAATTCGGACAACATGGTACAAAAACCTCTACAATCAAGAAACAATTTCATGTCTAAATGGTACAGAGACTGATATAAACTTTACTGTCTTGGAAAAACAAATGGGAGTTCAGGTCTTTACGTCTACAGTAGATCAACATCTACTATTCATGTCTCCCCGGGACTAATCCTGAGCCGCTACCCAAATGTTTGAAGTCCTTTGCTTCAATACTATTACCTTGCCCAGCAAAGCCAGTCCCACAGTTTGCAAAATTCACCGGATTCCTCTCCTTACAAGTTACAACCCTTACAGCACACAAGCCTTATCAACAGCCACAACTTTATCAATGCACCTCTGACAAGTCTGCGAGAGCTTAATGCAACTAGTGACATAGCATTCATCATAGTAACTTTGCAGCTAGGGCAGTTATACATTTTATCAAGAAACTTTGATTTATTCTTGTCAGTGGCGTCTTCAGTGAAGTGAATAGGGTCTTGAGCTTCTCATTCCCTTCTCAACAGACCTACTGCTATCTGGTGCATCTACCTTGGCAGGAGCTTGCGTTGCAGAGGGTAGCCAAAATCCCTTCATTGTCCCGAGAGCTTCCTCTTCATAGGAAGATATTGATCAAAATTTTATGCATTCTTGAGACGTATGCTAATAGCTGTTAAGATTGTGTTCTTATAGACTAATGATTGTATTAAATTTTAATAATCTCATTTTACTAAATTTTATACTTTTTTGTTTTTAATTTGAGCAATATCGACACAATTAAGAAATCCTAATTTTTCTGGCCAATTGATGTGAAATTAAATTTATAAAGAATTTACGAGATATATATGATTTCCATCATGCCATTTCGCATCACAATATTGCTTCCACCTCCTTATTTCCTCCATGTAATGTAGCTATGCTATCTTGTTATCGTACGAAAGTTAGCTTATGATGGAAATCATACATATCTCACAAATTCTTTATAAATTTAATTTCACATTAATCCGCCAGAAAAATTAGGATTTCTTAATTGCGTTGATATTGCAGAAACTAAAAACAAAAAAAGACAAAATTTAGTAAAATGAGATTATTAAAACAATCATTACGCTTTTAGAACAAATCTTACCTATTATTACGATATGTCTCAACTCTCAATGAAAAATAACTCAACAAGCTTTGCTAGATCATGCCAAAAATTCTCGTTTTGTCTGCCAATGCAAAACATACAATTAGAATTATAAAGTATCTGAACAATATTGACATAAAGTATACTTTAGTGATTCCAAAACCCTCCCCTCCAATCAAAGTGCAGTTGACATTTTTCAGATTTGGAGAAAAGGGCACATCTCTCACAACACCATAACATTCTAAAAACAGGTTTGGAGACCAAGATCACATTAACACGGAAGGTTCCCAATACTAAACCTGAAACAAAGAAAACTTCACTATCACCCAAACTACACAATAAGAAAAAGCTAGACGAGCACTCTTCTACTGTCCCACAATGTGCAGGACCATTATCAGCCTCGCTATCCCATTAAGAGACATTCGTAAATGAAATCTCAGCACTAAAAGTCTCAAATAATACATGCCTTACCAACATGTTAAAGCTTCCAAGTAGAGAGGGTAAAATCCTAATCATAAATCCAACACCAACACCAACACCAACGATTTGAACTCATTCGCACTTCCCACTGCTCCTCAGCTTCTTAAAGCAAACACATAATGGCATGCTATTCCACATTAGATAAGACAT